>NC_082707.1:104550831-105236146 GCF_030144855.1 Hypanus sabinus
GTTGCTGACAACTCTAAATCATATGGTTAGTGTACAAACAATGTTTACTTCATGTTAGCACATAGTAGTTATCAGCAAAATTGAACTGTACACACCATTGAGTTGAATGCATTACTTTCTATTCAATGCATTCTGTGGTAACCTTTTGTGCATAACTACTCAGGGTGATTTGGAACTGTATAGATATTGCATGTACAGTGCTCAGTACCATGGAATTATACAATGCAAGCTGAATTCAGTAACCTACCTGTTACCATTTACAGTGGAACAGACATTGACTTGGTTTACTTCTGCAAAGGCTAAAGTTCCACTGTGTAGAAAAGGTAATGTTACTGAAAGTAACTTCTGGAGCATAGGTAGCACACTCATAAAATTGGTTGCAGACAACTCTAAATCATATGGTTAGTGTACTAACAATGTTTACATCATGTTAGCACCTAGTTGTTATCAGCAAAATTGAACTGTACACTCCATTGAGTTGAATGCATTACTTCATATTCAATTGATTCTGTTGTAACTTTGTGTACATGACTACTCAGGGTGATATGGAACTGTATAGATATTGCATGTAGAGTGCTCAGTACCATGGAATACTCCAATGCAAGCGGAATTCAGTAACCTACCTGTTACCATTTGCAGTGGAACAGCCATTGACTTGGTTTACTTCTGCAAAGGCTAAAGTTCCACTGTGTAGAGAAGGCAATGTTACTGAAAGTAACTTCTGGAGCAAAGGTTGCACACTCAAAAAATTGGTTGCTGACAACTCTAAATCATATGGTTAGTGTACAAACAATGTTTACATCATGTTAGCACATAGTAGCTATAAGCAAAATTGAACTGTACACACCATTGAGTTGAATGCATTACTTTCTATTCAATGCATTCTGTGGTAACCTTGTGTGCCTAACTACTCAGGGTGATTTGGAACTGTATCGATATTGCATGTAGAGTGCTCAGTACCATGGAATACTCCAATGCAAGCGGAATTCAGTAACCTACCTGTTACCATTTGCAGTGGAACAGACATTGACTTGGTTTACTTCTGCAAAGGCTAAAGCTCCACTGTGTAGAAAATGTAATGTTACTGAAAGTAACTTCTGGAGCATAGGTAGCACACTCATAAAATTGGTTGCAGACAAGTCCAAATCATATGGTTAGTGTGCTAACATCGTTTACATCATGTTAGCACATAGTAGTTATCAGCAAAATTGAACTGTACACTCCATTGAGTTGAATGCATTACTTCATATTCAATTGATTCTGTTGTAACTTTGTGTACATGACTACTCAGGGTGATATGGAACTGTATAGATATTGCATGTAGAGTGCTCAGTACCATGGAATACTCCAATGCAAGCTGAATTCAGTAACCTACCTGTTACCATTTACAGTGGAACAGCCATTGACTTGGTTTACTTCTGCAAAGGCTAAAGTTCCACTGTGTAGAGAAGGCAATGTTACTGAAAGTAACTTCTGGAGCATAGGTTGCACACTCATAAAATTGGTTGCTGACAACTCTAAATCATATGGTTAGTGTACAAACAATGTTTACTTCATGTTAGCACATAGTAGTTATCAGCAAAATTGAACTGTACACACCATTGAGTTGAATGCATTACTTTCTATTCAATGCATTCTGTGGTAACCTTTTGTGCATAACTACTCAGGGTGATTTGGAACTGTATAGATATTGCATGTACAGTGCTCAGTACCATGGAATTATACAATGCAAGCTGAATTCAGTAACCTACCTGTTACCATTTACAGTGGAACAGACATTGACTTGGTTTACTTCTGCACAGGCTAAAGTTCCACTGTGTAGAAAAGGTAATGTTACTGAAAGTAACTTCTGGAGCATAGGTAGCACACTCATAAAATTGGTTGCAGACAACTCTAAATCATATGGTTAGTGTACTAACAATGTTTACATCATGTTAGCACCTAGTTGTTATCAGCAAAATTGAACTGGACACTCCATTGAGTTGAATGCATTACTTCATATTCAATTTATTCTGTTGTAACTTTGTGAACATGACTACTCAGGGTGATTTGGAACTGTATAGATATTGCATGTACCGTGCTCAGTACCATGGAATAATACAATGCAAGCTGAATTCAGTAACCTACCTGTTACCATTTACAGTGGAGCAGCCATTGACTTGGTTTACTTCTGCAAAGGCTAAAGTTCCACTGTGTACAGAAGGCAATGTTACTGAAAGTAACTTCTGGAGCAAAGGTTGCACACTCATAAAATTGGTTGCTGACAACTCTAAATCATATGGTTAGTGTACAAACAATGCTTACATGATGTTAGCACATAGTAGTTATCAGCTAAATACAACTGTACACTCCATTGAGTTGAATGCATTACTTTCTATTCAATGCATTCTGTGGTAAGGTTGTGTACATAACTACTCTGGGTGGTTTGGAACTGTATAGATATTGCATGTAGAGTGCTCAGTACCATGGAATAATATAATGCAAGCTGAATTCAGTAACCTACCTGTTACCATTTACAGTGGAACAGCCATTGACTTGGTTTACTTCTGCAAAGGCTAAAGTTCCACTGTGTAGAGAAGGCAATGTTACTGAAAGTCACTTCTGGAGCATTGGTTGCACACTCATAAAATTGGTTGCTGACAACTCTAAATCATATGTTTAGTGTACAAACAATGTTTACATCATGTTAGCACATAGTAGTTATCAGCAAAATTGAAATGTACACACCATTGAGTTGAATGCATTACTTTCTATTCAATGCATTCTGTGGTAACCTTGTGTGCATAACTACTCAGGTTGATTTGGAACTGTATAGATATTGCATGTACAGTGCTCAGTACCATGGAATAATACAATGCAAGCTGAATTCAGTAACCTACCTGTTACCATTTACAGTGGAACAGACATTGACTTGGTTTACTTCTGCATAGGCTAAAGTTCCACTGTGCAGAAAAGGTAATGTTACTGAAAGAAACTTCTGGAGCATATGTAGCACACTCATAAAATTGGTTGCAGACAAGTCCAAATCATATGGTTAGTGTGCTAACATCGTTTACATCATGTTAGCTCATAGTAGTTATCAGCTAAATAGAACTGTACACTCCATTGAGTTGAATGTATTACTTTGTATTCAATGCATTCTGTGGTAAGGTTGTGTAGATAACTACTCTGGGTGGTTTGGAACTGTATAGATATTGCATGTAGAGTGCTCAGTACCATGGAATAATATAATGCAAGCTGAATTCAGTAACCTACCTGTTACCATTTACAGTGGAACAGCCATTCACTTGGTTTACTTCTGCAAAGGCGAAAGTTCCACTGTGTAGAGAAGGCAATGTTACTGAAAGTAACTTCTGGAGCATAGATTGCACACTCATAAAATTGGTTGCTGACAACTGTAAATCATATGGTTAGTGTACAAACAATGTTTACTTCATGTTAGCAAATAGTAGTTATCAGCAAAATTGAACTGTACACACCATTGAGTTGAATGCGTTACTTTCTATTCAATGCATTCTGTGGTAACGCTGTGTACATGACTATTCAGTGTGATTTGGAACTGTATAGATATTGCATGTAGAGTGCTGAGTCCCAAGGAATACTCCAATGCAAGCTGATTTTAGTAACCTACTTGTTACCATTTACAGTGGAACAGCCATTGACTTGGTTTACTTCTGGAAAGGCTAAAGTTCCACTGTGTAGAGAAGGCAATGTTACTGAATGTAACTTCTGGAGCATTGTTTCCACACTCATAAAATTGGTTGCTGACAACTCTAAATCATATGGTTAGTGAACAAACAATGTTTACATCATGATAGCACATAGTAGGTATCAGCAAAATTGAACTGTACACACCATTGAGTTGAATGCATTACTTTCTGTTCAATGCATTCTGTGGTAACGTTGTGTACATGACTATTCAGTGTGATTTGGAACTGTATAGATATTGCATTTAGAGTGCTGCGTCCCATGGAATACTCCAATGCAAGCTGATTTCAGTAACCTACTTGTTACCATTTACAGTGGAACAGCCTTTGACTTGGTTGACTTCTGTAAAGGCTAAAGTTCCACTGTGTAGAAAAGGTAATGTTACTGAAAGTAACTTCTGGAGCATAGGTAGCACACTCATAAAATTGGTTGCAGACAAGACCAAATCATATGGTTAGTGTGCTAACATCGTTTACATCATGTTTGCACATAGTAGTTATCAGCTAAATAGAACTGTACACACCATTGAGTTGAATGCATTACTTTCTATTCAATGCATTCTGTGGTAAGGTTGTGTACATAACTACTCTGGGTGGTTTGGAACTGTATAGATATTGCATGTAGAGTGCTCAGTACCATGGAATAATATAATGCAAGCTGAATACAGTAACCTACCTGTTACCATTTACAGTGGAACAGCCATTCACTTGGTTTACTTCTGCAAAGGCTTAAGTTCCACTGTGTAGAGAAGGCAATGTTACCGAAAGTAACTTCTGGAGCATTGGTTGCACACTCATAAAATTGGTTGCTGACAACTCTAAATCATATGGTTAGTGTACAAACAATGTTTACATCATGTTAGCACATAGTAGTTATCAGCAAAATTGAACTGTACACTCCATTGAGTTGAATGCATTACTTCATATTCAATTTATTCTGTTGTAACTTTGTGTACATGACTACTCAGGGTGATTTGGAACTGTATAGATATTGCATGTACAGTGCTCAGTACCATGGAATAATACAATGCAAGCTGAATTCAGTAACCTACCTGTTACCATTTACAGTGGAACAGACATTGACTTGGTTTACTTCTGCAAAGGCTAAAGTTCCACTGTGTAGAAAAGGTAATGCTACTGAAAGTAACTTCTGGAGCATAGGTAGCACACTCATAAAATTGGTTGCAGACAAGTCCAAATCATATGCTTAGTGTGCTAACATCGTTTACATCATGTTAGCACATAGTAGTTATCAGGTAAATAGAACTGTACACTCCATTGAGTTGAATGCATTACTTTCTATTCAATGCATTCTGTGGTAAGGTTGTGTACATAACTACTCTGGGTGGTTTGGAACTGTATAGATATTGCATGTAGAGTGCTCAGTACCATGGAATAATATAATGCAAGCTGAATTCAGTAACCTACCTGTTACCATTTACAGTGGAACAGCCATTGACTTGGTTTACTTCTGCAAAGGCTAAAGTTCCACTGTGTAGAGAAGGCAATGTTACTGAAAGTAACTTCTGGAGCATTGGTTGCACACTCATAAAATTGGTTGCTGACAACTCTAAATCATATGGTTAGTGAACAAACAATGTTTACATCATGATAGCACATAGTTGTTATCAGCAAAATTGAACTGTACACACCATTGAGTTGAATGCATTACTTTCTATTCAATGCATTCTGTGGTAACTTTGCGTACATGACTATTCAGTGTGATTTGGAACTGTATACATATTGCATGTAGAGTGCTCAGTACCAAGGAATACTCCAATGCAAGCGGAATTCAGTAACCTACCTGTTACCATTTGCAGTGGAACAGCCATTGACTTGGTTTACTTCTGCAAAGGCTAAAGTTCCACTGTGTAGAGAAGGCAATGTTACTGAAAGTAACCTCTGGAGCAAAGGTTGCACACTCATAAAATTGGTTGCTGACAACTCTAAATCATATGGTTAGTGTACAAACAATGTTTACATCATGTTAGCACCTAGGTGTTATCAGCAAAATTGAACTGGACACTCCATTGAGTTGAATGCATTACTTCATATTCAATTTATTCTGTTGTAACTTTGTGTACATGACTACTCAGGGTGATTTGGAACTGTATAGATATTGCATGTAGAGTGCTCAGTACCATGGAATAATATAATGCAAGCTGAATTCAGTAACCTACCTGTTACCATTTACAGTGGAACAGCCATTGACTTGGTTTACTTCTGCAAAGGCTAAAGTTCCACTGTGTAGAGAAGGCAATGTTACTGAAAGGAACTTCTGGAGCATAGGTTGCACACTCATAAAATTGGTTGCTGACAACTCTAAATCATATGGTTAGTGTACAAACAATGTTTACTTCATGTTAGCACATAGTAGTTATCAGCAAAATTGAGCTGTACACACCATTGAGTTGAATGCACACTTTCTGTTCATTGCATTCTGTGGGAACTTTGCGTACATGACTATTCAGTGTGATTTGGAACTGTATAGATATTGCATGTAGAGTGCTCAGTACCATGGAATACTCCAATGCAAGCGGAATTCAGTAACCTACCTGTTACCATTTGCAGTGGAACAGCCATTGACTTGGTTTACTTCTGCAAAGGCTAAAGTTCCACTGTGTAGAGAAGGCAATGTTACTGTAAGTAACTTCTGGAGCAAAGGTTGCACACTCATAAAATTGGTTGCTGACAACTCTAAATCATATGGTTAGTGTACAAACAATGTTTACATCATGTTAGCACATAGTAGTTATCAGCAAAATTGAACTGTAGACACCATTGAGTTGAATGCATTACTTTCTATTCAATGCATTCTCTGGTAACCTTGTGTACATAACTACTCAGGGTGATTTGGAATTGTATAGATATTGCATGTACAGTGCTCAGTACCATGGAATAATACAATGCAAGCTGAATTCAGTAACCTACCTGTTACCATTTACAGTGGAACAGCCATTGACTTGGTTTACTTCTGCAAAGGCTAAAGTTCCACTGTGTAGAGAAGGCAATGTTACTGAAAGTAACTTCTGGATCATAGGTTGCACACTCATAAAATTGGTTGCTGACAACTCTAAATCATATGGTTAGTGTACAAACAATGTTTACATCATGTTAGCACATAGTAGGTATCAGCAAAATTGAACTGTACACACCATTGAGTTGAATGCATTACTTTCTATTCAATGCATTCTGTGGTAACCTTGTGTGCATAACTACTCAGGGTGATTTGGAACTGTATAGATATTGCATGTACAGTGCTCAGTACCATGGAATAATACAATGCAAGCTGAATTCAGTAACCTACATGTTACCATTTACAGTGGAACAGACATTGACTTGGTTTACTTCTGCAAAGGCTAAAGTTCCACTGTGTAGAAAAGGTAATGTTACTGAAAGTAACTTCTGGAGCATAGGTAGCACACTCATAAAATTGGTTGCAGACAAGTCCAAATCATATGGTTAGTGTGCTAACATCGTTTACATCATGTTAGCACATAGTAGTTATCAGCAAAATTGAACTGTACACACCATTGAGTTGAATGCATTACTTTCTATTCAATGCATTCTGTGGTAACCTTGTGTACATAACTACTTAGGATGATTTGGAACTGTATAGATATTGCATGTACCGTGCTCAGTACCATGGAATAATACAATGCAAGCTGAATTCAGTAACCTACCTGTTACCATTTACAGTGGAACAGCCATTGACTTGGTTTACTTCTGCAAAGGCTAAAGTTCCACTGTGTAGAGAAGGCAATGTTACTGAAAGTAACTTCTGGAGCATAGGTTGCACACTCATAAAATTGGTTGCTGACAACTCTAAATCATATGGTTAGTGTACAAACAATGTTTACTTCATGTTAGCACATAGTAGTTATCAGCAAAATTGAACTGTACACACCATTGAGTTGAATGCATTACTTTCTATTCAATGCATTCTGTGGTAACCTTTTGTGCATAACTACTCAGGGTGATTTGGAACTGTATCGATATTGCATGTAGAGTGCTCAGTACCAT
Source organism: Hypanus sabinus (assembly GCF_030144855.1). Classification (NCBI taxonomy): domain Eukaryota; kingdom Metazoa; phylum Chordata; class Chondrichthyes; order Myliobatiformes; family Dasyatidae; genus Hypanus; species Hypanus sabinus. Next base: position 104,558,562 of record NC_082707.1, read on the forward strand.
GGAATACTCCAATGCAAGCGGAATTCAGTAACCTACCTGTTACCATTTGCAGTGGAACAGACATTGACTTGGTTTACTTCTGCAAAGGCTAAAGTTCCACTGTGTAGAAAATGTAATGTTACTGAAAGTAACTTCTGGAGCATAGGTAGCACACTCATAAAATTGGTTGCAGACAAGTCCAAATCATATGGTTAGTGTGCTAACATCGTTTACATCATGTTAGCACATAGTAGTTATCAGCAAAATTGAACTGTACACTCCATTGAGTTGAATGCATTACTTCATATTCAATTGATTCTGTTGTAACTTTGTGTACATGACTACTCAGGGTGATATGGAACTGTATAGATATTGCATGTAGAGTGCTCAGTACCATGGAATACTCCAATGCAAGCTGAATTCAGTAACCTACCTGTTACCATTTACAGTGGAACAGCCATTGACTTGGTTTACTTCTGCAAAGGCTAAAGTTCCACTGTGTAGAGAAGGCAATGTTACTGAAAGTAACTTCTGGAGCATAGGTTGCACACTCATAAAATTGGTTGCTGACAACTCTAAATCATATGGTTAGTGTACAAACAATGTTTACTTCATGTTAGCACATAGTAGTTATCAGCAAAATTGAACTGTACACACCATTGAGTTGAATGCATTACTTTCTATTCAATGCATTCTGTGGTAACCTTTTGTGCATAACTACTCAGGGTGATTTGGAACTGTATAGATATTGCATGTACAGTGCTCAGTACCATGGAATTATACAATGCAAGCTGAATTCAGTAACCTACCTGTTACCATTTACAGTGGAACAGACATTGACTTGGTTTACTTCTGCAAAGGCTAAAGTTCCACTGTGTAGAAAAGGTAATGTTACTGAAAGTAACTTCTGGAGCATAGGTAGCACACTCATAAAATTGGTTGCAGACAACTCTAAATCATATGGTTAGTGTACTAACAATGTTTACATCATGTTAGCACCTAGTTGTTATCAGCAAAATTGAACTGTACACTCCATTGAGTTGAATGCATTACTTCATATTCAATTGATTCTGTTGTAACTTTGTGTACATGACTACTCAGGGTGATATGGAACTGTATAGATATTGCATGTAGAGTGCTCAGTACCATGGAATACTCCAATGCAAGCGGAATTCAGTAACCTACCTGTTACCATTTGCAGTGGAACAGCCATTGACTTGGTTTACTTCTGCAAAGGCTAAAGTTCCACTGTGTAGAGAAGGCAATGTTACTGAAAGTAACTTCTGGAGCAAAGGTTGCACACTCAAAAAATTGGTTGCTGACAACTCTAAATCATATGGTTAGTGTACAAACAATGTTTACATCATGTTAGCACATAGTAGCTATAAGCAAAATTGAACTGTACACACCATTGAGTTGAATGCATTACTTTCTATTCAATGCATTCTGTGGTAACCTTGTGTGCCTAACTACTCAGGGTGATTTGGAACTGTATCGATATTGCATGTAGAGTGCTCAGTACCATGGAATACTCCAATGCAAGCGGAATTCAGTAACCTACCTGTTACCATTTGCAGTGGAACAGACATTGACTTGGTTTACTTCTGCAAAGGCTAAAGCTCCACTGTGTAGAAAATGTAATGTTACTGAAAGTAACTTCTGGAGCATAGGTAGCACACTCATAAAATTGGTTGCAGACAAGTCCAAATCATATGGTTAGTGTGCTAACATCGTTTACATCATGTTAGCACATAGTAGTTATCAGCAAAATTGAACTGTACACTCCATTGAGTTGAATGCATTACTTCATATTCAATTGATTCTGTTGTAACTTTGTGTACATGACTACTCAGGGTGATATGGAACTGTATAGATATTGCATGTAGAGTGCTCAGTACCATGGAATACTCCAATGCAAGCTGAATTCAGTAACCTACCTGTTACCATTTACAGTGGAACAGCCATTGACTTGGTTTACTTCTGCAAAGGCTAAAGTTCCACTGTGTAGAGAAGGCAATGTTACTGAAAGTAACTTCTGGAGCATAGGTTGCACACTCATAAAATTGGTTGCTGACAACTCTAAATCATATGGTTAGTGTACAAACAATGTTTACTTCATGTTAGCACATAGTAGTTATCAGCAAAATTGAACTGTACACACCATTGAGTTGAATGCATTACTTTCTATTCAATGCATTCTGTGGTAACCTTTTGTGCATAACTACTCAGGGTGATTTGGAACTGTATAGATATTGCATGTACAGTGCTCAGTACCATGGAATTATACAATGCAAGCTGAATTCAGTAACCTACCTGTTACCATTTACAGTGGAACAGACATTGACTTGGTTTACTTCTGCACAGGCTAAAGTTCCACTGTGTAGAAAAGGTAATGTTACTGAAAGTAACTTCTGGAGCATAGGTAGCACACTCATAAAATTGGTTGCAGACAACTCTAAATCATATGGTTAGTGTACTAACAATGTTTACATCATGTTAGCACCTAGTTGTTATCAGCAAAATTGAACTGGACACTCCATTGAGTTGAATGCATTACTTCATATTCAATTTATTCTGTTGTAACTTTGTGAACATGACTACTCAGGGTGATTTGGAACTGTATAGATATTGCATGTACCGTGCTCAGTACCATGGAATAATACAATGCAAGCTGAATTCAGTAACCTACCTGTTACCATTTACAGTGGAGCAGCCATTGACTTGGTTTACTTCTGCAAAGGCTAAAGTTCCACTGTGTACAGAAGGCAATGTTACTGAAAGTAACTTCTGGAGCAAAGGTTGCACACTCATAAAATTGGTTGCTGACAACTCTAAATCATATGGTTAGTGTACAAACAATGCTTACATGATGTTAGCACATAGTAGTTATCAGCTAAATACAACTGTACACTCCATTGAGTTGAATGCATTACTTTCTATTCAATGCATTCTGTGGTAAGGTTGTGTACATAACTACTCTGGGTGGTTTGGAACTGTATAGATATTGCATGTAGAGTGCTCAGTACCATGGAATAATATAATGCAAGCTGAATTCAGTAACCTACCTGTTACCATTTACAGTGGAACAGCCATTGACTTGGTTTACTTCTGCAAAGGCTAAAGTTCCACTGTGTAGAGAAGGCAATGTTACTGAAAGTCACTTCTGGAGCATTGGTTGCACACTCATAAAATTGGTTGCTGACAACTCTAAATCATATGTTTAGTGTACAAACAATGTTTACATCATGTTAGCACATAGTAGTTATCAGCAAAATTGAAATGTACACACCATTGAGTTGAATGCATTACTTTCTATTCAATGCATTCTGTGGTAACCTTGTGTGCATAACTACTCAGGTTGATTTGGAACTGTATAGATATTGCATGTACAGTGCTCAGTACCATGGAATAATACAATGCAAGCTGAATTCAGTAACCTACCTGTTACCATTTACAGTGGAACAGACATTGACTTGGTTTACTTCTGCATAGGCTAAAGTTCCACTGTGCAGAAAAGGTAATGTTACTGAAAGAAACTTCTGGAGCATATGTAGCACACTCATAAAATTGGTTGCAGACAAGTCCAAATCATATGGTTAGTGTGCTAACATCGTTTACATCATGTTAGCTCATAGTAGTTATCAGCTAAATAGAACTGTACACTCCATTGAGTTGAATGTATTACTTTGTATTCAATGCATTCTGTGGTAAGGTTGTGTAGATAACTACTCTGGGTGGTTTGGAACTGTATAGATATTGCATGTAGAGTGCTCAGTACCATGGAATAATATAATGCAAGCTGAATTCAGTAACCTACCTGTTACCATTTACAGTGGAACAGCCATTCACTTGGTTTACTTCTGCAAAGGCGAAAGTTCCACTGTGTAGAGAAGGCAATGTTACTGAAAGTAACTTCTGGAGCATAGATTGCACACTCATAAAATTGGTTGCTGACAACTGTAAATCATATGGTTAGTGTACAAACAATGTTTACTTCATGTTAGCAAATAGTAGTTATCAGCAAAATTGAACTGTACACACCATTGAGTTGAATGCGTTACTTTCTATTCAATGCATTCTGTGGTAACGCTGTGTACATGACTATTCAGTGTGATTTGGAACTGTATAGATATTGCATGTAGAGTGCTGAGTCCCAAGGAATACTCCAATGCAAGCTGATTTTAGTAACCTACTTGTTACCATTTACAGTGGAACAGCCATTGACTTGGTTTACTTCTGGAAAGGCTAAAGTTCCACTGTGTAGAGAAGGCAATGTTACTGAATGTAACTTCTGGAGCATTGTTTCCACACTCATAAAATTGGTTGCTGACAACTCTAAATCATATGGTTAGTGAACAAACAATGTTTACATCATGATAGCACATAGTAGTTATCAGCAAAATTGAACTGTACACACCATTGAGTTGAATGCATTACTTTCTGTTCAATGCATTCTGTGGTAACGTTGTGTACATGACTATTCAGTGTGATTTGGAACTGTATAGATATTGCATTTAGAGTGCTGCGTCCCATGGAATACTCCAATGCAAGCTGATTTCAGTAACCTACTTGTTACCATTTACAGTGGAACAGCCTTTGACTTGGTTGACTTCTGTAAAGGCTAAAGTTCCACTGTGTAGAAAAGGTAATGTTACTGAAAGTAACTTCTGGAGCATAGGTAGCACACTCATAAAATTGGTTGCAGACAAGACCAAATCATATGGTTAGTGTGCTAACATCGTTTACATCATGTTTGCACATAGTAGTTATCAGCTAAATAGAACTGTACACACCATTGAGTTGAATGCATTACTTTCTATTCAATGCATTCTGTGGTAAGGTTGTGTACATAACTACTCTGGGGGGTTTGGAACTGTATAGATATTGCATGTAGAGTGCTCAGTACCATGGAATAATATAATGCAAGCTGAATACAGTAACCTACCTGTTACCATTTACAGTGGAACAGCCATTCACTTGGTTTACTTCTGCAAAGGCTTAAGTTCCACTGTGTAGAGAAGGCAATGTTACCGAAAGTAACTTCTGGAGCATTGGTTGCACACTCATAAAATTGGTTGCTGACAACTCTAAATCATATGGTTAGTGTACAAACAATGTTTACATCATGTTAGCACATAGTAGTTATCAGCAAAATTGAACTGTAGACACCATTGAGTTGAATGCATTACTTTCTATTCAATGCATTCTGTGGTAACTTTGCGTACATGACTATTCAGTGTGATTTGGAACTGTATAGATATTGCCTGTAGAGTGCTCAGTACCATGGAATACTCCAATGCAAGCGGAATTCAGTAAACTACCTGTTACCATTTGCAGTGGAACAGCCATTGACTTGGTTTACTTCTGCAAAGGCTAAAGTTCCACTGTGTAGAGAAGGCAATGTTACTGAAAGTAACTTCTGGAGCAAAGGTTGCACAGTCATAAAATTGGTTGCTGACAACTCTAAATCATATGGTTAGTGTACAAACAATGCTTACATCATGTTAGCACATAATAGTTATCAGCAAAATTGAACTGTAGACACCATTGAGTTGAATGCATTACTTTCTATTCAATGCATTCTGTGGTAACCTTGTGTACATAACTACTTAGGGTGATTTGGAACTGTATAGATATTGCATGTACCGTGCTCAGTACCATGGAATAATACAATGCAAGCTGAATTCAGTAACCTACCTGTTACCATTTACAGTGGAACAGCCATTGACTTGGTTTACTTCTGCAAAGGCTAATGTTCCACTGTGTACAGAAGGCAATCTTACTGAAAGTAACTTCTGGAGCATAGGTTGCACAGTCATAAAATTGGTTGCAGACAACTCTACATCATATGGTTAGTGTACAAACAATGTTTACTTCATGTTAGCACATAGTAGTTATCAGCAAAATTGAACTGTACACACCATTGAGTTGAATGCATTACTTTCTATTCAATGCATTCTGTGGTAACATTGTGTACATTACTATTCAGTGTGATTTGGAACTGTATAGATATTGCATGTAGAGTGCTGAGTCCCATGGAATACTCCAATGCAAGCTGATTTCAGTAACCTACTTGTTACCATTTACAGTGGAACAGCCATTGACTTGGTTGACTTCTGTAAAGGCTAAAGTTCCACTGTGTAGAAAAGGTAATGTTACTGAAAGTAACTTCTGGAGCATAGGTAGCACACTCATAAAATTGGTTGCAGACAACTCTAAATCATATGGTTAGTGTACTTACAATGTTTACATCATGTTAGCACCTAGTTGTTATCAGCAAAATTGAACTGTACACTCCATTGAGTTGAATGCATTACTTCATATTCAATTTATTCTGTTGTAACTTTGTGTACATGACTACTCAGGGTGATTTGGAACTGTATAGATATTGCATGTACAGTGCTCAGTACCATGGAATAATACAATGCAAGCTGAATTCAGTAACCTACCTGTTACCATTTACAGTGGAACAGACATTGACTTGGTTTACTTCTGCAAAGGCTAAAGTTCCACTGTGTAGAAAAGGTAATGCTACTGAAAGTAACTTCTGGAGCATAGGTAGCACACTCATAAAATTGGTTGCAGACAAGTCCAAATCATATGCTTAGTGTGCTAACATCGTTTACATCATGTTAGCACATAGTAGTTATCAGGTAAATAGAACTGTACACTCCATTGAGTTGAATGCATTACTTTCTATTCAATGCATTCTGTGGTAAGGTTGTGTACATAACTACTCTGGGTGGTTTGGAACTGTATAGATATTGCATGTAGAGTGCTCAGTACCATGGAATAATATAATGCAAGCTGAATTCAGTAACCTACCTGTTACCATTTACAGTGGAACAGCCATTGACTTGGTTTACTTCTGCAAAGGCTAAAGTTCCACTGTGTAGAGAAGGCAATGTTACTGAAAGTAACTTCTGGAGCATTGGTTGCACACTCATAAAATTGGTTGCTGACAACTCTAAATCATATGGTTAGTGAACAAACAATGTTTACATCATGATAGCACATAGTTGTTATCAGCAAAATTGAACTGTACACACCATTGAGTTGAATGCATTACTTTCTATTCAATGCATTCTGTGGTAACTTTGCGTACATGACTATTCAGTGTGATTTGGAACTGTATACATATTGCATGTAGAGTGCTCAGTACCAAGGAATACTCCAATGCAAGCGGAATTCAGTAACCTACCTGTTACCATTTGCAGTGGAACAGCCATTGACTTGGTTTACTTCTGCAAAGGCTAAAGTTCCACTGTGTAGAGAAGGCAATGTTACTGAAAGTAACCTCTGGAGCAAAGGTTGCACACTCATAAAATTGGTTGCTGACAACTCTAAATCATATGGTTAGTGTACAAACAATGTTTACATCATGTTAGCACCTAGGTGTTATCAGCAAAATTGAACTGGACACTCCATTGAGTTGAATGCATTACTTCATATTCAATTTATTCTGTTGTAACTTTGTGTACATGACTACTCAGGGTGATTTGGAACTGTATAGATATTGCATGTAGAGTGCTCAGTACCATGGAATAATATAATGCAAGCTGAATTCAGTAACCTACCTGTTACCATTTACAGTGGAACAGCCATTGACTTGGTTTACTTCTGCAAAGGCTAAAGTTCCACTGTGTAGAGAAGGCAATGTTACTGAAAGGAACTTCTGGAGCATAGGTTGCACACTCATAAAATTGGTTGCTGACAACTCTAAATCATATGGTTAGTGTACAAACAATGTTTACTTCATGTTAGCACATAGTAGTTATCAGCAAAATTGAGCTGTACACACCATTGAGTTGAATGCACACTTTCTGTTCATTGCATTCTGTGGGAACTTTGCGTACATGACTATTCAGTGTGATTTGGAACTGTATAGATATTGCATGTAGAGTGCTCAGTACCATGGAATACTCCAATGCAAGCGGAATTCAGTAACCTACCTGTTACCATTTGCAGTGGAACAGCCATTGACTTGGTTTACTTCTGCAAAGGCTAAAGTTCCACTGTGTAGAGAAGGCAATGTTACTGTAAGTAACTTCTGGAGCAAAGGTTGCACACTCATAAAATTGGTTGCTGACAACTCTAAATCATATGGTTAGTGTACAAACAATGTTTACATCATGTTAGCACATAGTAGTTATCAGCAAAATTGAACTGTAGACACCATTGAGTTGAATGCATTACTTTCTATTCAATGCATTCTCTGGTAACCTTGTGTACATAACTACTCAGGGTGATTTGGAACTGTATAGATATTGCATGTACAGTGCTCAGTACCATGGAATAATACAATGCAAGCTGAATTCAGTAACCTACCTGTTACCATTTACAGTGGAACAGCCATTGACTTGGTTTACTTCTGCAAAGGCTAAAGTTCCACTGTGTAGAGAAGGCAATGTTACTGAAAGTAACTTCTGGATCATAGGTTGCACACTCATAAAATTGGTTGCTGACAACTCTAAATCATATGGTTAGTGTACAAACAATGTTTACATCATGTTAGCACATAGTAGGTATCAGCAAAATTGAACTGTACACACCATTGAGTTGAATGCATTACTTTCTATTCAATGCATTCTGTGGTAACCTTGTGTGCATAACTACTCAGGGTGATTTGGAACTGTATAGATATTGCATGTACAGTGCTCAGTACCATGGAATAATACAATGCAAGCTGAATTCAGTAACCTACATGTTACCATTTACAGTGGAACAGACATTGACTTGGTTTACTTCTGCAAAGGCTAAAGTTCCACTGTGTAGAAAAGGTAATGTTACTGAAAGTAACTTCTGGAGCATAGGTAGCACACTCATAAAATTGGTTGCAGACAAGTCCAAATCATATGGTTAGTGTGCTAACATCGTTTACATCATGTTAGCACATAGTAGTTATCAGCAAAATTGAACTGTACACACCATTGAGTTGAATGCATTACTTTCTATTCAATGCATTCTGTGGTAACCTTGTGTACATAACTACTTAGGATGATTTGGAACTGTATAGATATTGCATGTACCGTGCTCAGTACCATGGAATAATACAATGCAAGCTGAATTCAGTAACCTACCTGTTACCATTTACAGTGGAACAGCCATTGACTTGGTTTACTTCTGCAAAGGCTAAAGTTCCACTGTGTAGAGAAGGCAATGTTACTGAAAGTAACTTCTGGAGCATAGGTCGCACACTCATAAAATTGGTTGCTGACAACTCTAAATCATATGGTTAGTGTAGAAACAATGTTTACTTCATGTTAGCACATAGTAGTTTTCAGCAAAATTGAGCTGTACACACCATTGAGTTGAATGCATTACTTTCTGTTCAATGCATTCTGTGGTAACTTTGCGTACATGACTATTCAGTGTGATTTGGAACTGTATAGATATTGCATGTAGAGTGCTCAGTACCATGGAATACTCCAATGCAAGCGGAATTCAGTAAACTACCTGTTACCAGTTGCAGTGGAACAGCCATTGACTTGGTTTACTCCTGCAAAGGCTAAAGTTCCACTGTGTAGAGAAGGCAATGTTACTGAAAGTAACTTCTGGAGCATAGGTTGCACACTCATAAAATTGGTTGCTGACAACTCTAAATCATATGGTTAGTGTACAAACAATGTTTACTTCATGTTAGCACATAGTAGTTATCAGCTAAATACAACTGTACACTCCATTGAGTTGAATGCATGACTTTCTATTCAATGCATTCTGTGGTAAGGTTGTGTACATAACTACTCTGGGTGGTTTGGAACTGTATAGATATTGCATGTAGAGTGCTCAGTACCATGGAATAATATAATGCAAGCTGAATTCAGTAACCTACCTGTTACCATTTACAGTGGAACAGCCATTGGCTTGGTTTACTTCTGCAAAGGCTAAAGTTCCACTGTGTAGAGAAGGCAATGTTACTGAAAGTCACTTCTGGAGCATAGGTTGCACACTCAAAAAATTGGTTGCTGACAACTCTAAATCATATGTTTAGTGTACAAACAATGTTTACATCATGTTAGCACATAGTAGTTATCAGCAAAATTGAACTGTACACACCATTGAGTTGAATGCATTACTTTCTATTCAATGCATTCTGTGGTAACCTTGTGTGCATAACTACTCAGGGTGATTTGGAACTGTATAGATATTGCATGTACAGTGCTCAGTACCATGGAATAATACAATGCAAGCTGAATTCAGTAACCTACCTGTTACCATTTACAGTGGAACAGCCATTGACTTGGTTTACTTCTGCAAAGGCTAAAGTTCCATTGTGTACAGAAGGCAATCTTACTGAAAGTAACTTCTGGAGCATAGGATGCACACTCATAAAATTGGTTGCAGACAACTCTAAATCATATGGATAGTGTACAAACAATGTATACATCATGTTAGCACATAGTAGTTATCAGCAAAATTGAACTGTAGACACCATTGAGTTGAATGCATTACTTTCTATTCAATGCATTCTGTGGTAACTTTGCGTACATGACTATTCAGTGTGATTTGGAACTGCATACATATTGCATGTAGAGTGCTCAGTACCAAGGAATACTCCAATGCAAGCGGAATTCAGTAACCTACCTGTTACCATTTGCAGTGGAACAGCCATTGACTTGGTTTACTTCTGCAAAGGCTAAAGTTCCACTGTGTAGAGAAGGCAATGTTACTGAAAGTAACTTCTGGAGCAAAGGTTGCACACTCATAAAATTGGTTGCTGACAACTCTAAATCATATGGTTAGTGTACAAACAATGCTTACATGATGTTAGCACATAGTAGTTATCAGCAAAATTGAACTGTAGACACCATTGAGTTGAATGCATTACTTTCTATTCAATGCATTCTCTGGTAACCTTGTGTACATAACTACTTAGGGTGATTTGGAACTGTATAGATATTGCATGTACCGTGCTCAGTACCATGGAATAATCCAAAGCAAGCTGAATTCAGTAACCTACCTGTTACCATTTACAGTGGAACAGCCATTGACTTGGTTTACTTCTGCAAAGGCTAAAGTTCCACTGTGTAGAGAAGGCAATGTTACTGAAAGTAACTTCTGGAGCATAGGTTGCACACTCATAAAATTGGTTGCTGACAACTCTAAATCATATGGTTAGTGTACAAACAATGTTTACTTCATGTTAGCACATAGTAGTTATCAGCAAAATTGAACTGTACACACCATTGAGTTGAATGCATTACTTTCTATTCAATGCATTCTGTGGTAACCTTGTGGGCATAACTACTCATGGTGATTTGGAACTGTATAGATATTGCATGTACAGTGCTCAGTACTATGGAATAATACAATGCAAGCTGAATTCAGTAACCTACCTGTTACCATTTACAATGGAACAGACATTGACTTGGTTTACTTCTGCAAAGGCTAAAGTTCCACTGTGTAGAAAAGGTAATGTTACTGAAAGTAACTTCTGGAGCATAGGTAGCACACTCATAAAATTGGTTGCAGACAAGTCCAAATCATATGGTTAGTGTGCTAACATCGTTTACATCATGTTAGCACATAGTAGTTATCAGCTAAATAGAACTGTACACTCCATTGAGTTGAATGTATTACTTTGTATTCAATGCATTCTGTGGTAAGGTTGTGTACATAACTACTCTGGGTGGTTTGGAACTGTTTAGATATTGCATGTAGAGTGCTCAGTACCATGGAATAATATAATGCAAGCTGAATTCAGTAACCTACCTGTTACCATTTACAGTGGAACAGCCATTGACTTGGTTTACTTCTGGAAAGGCTAAAGTTCCACTGTGTAGAGAAGGCAATGTTACTGAAAGTAACTTCTGGAGCATTGGTTGCACACTCATAAAATTGGTTGCTGACAACTCTAAATCATATGGTTAGTGTACAAACAATGTTTACTTCATGTTAGCAAATAGTAGTTATCAGCAAAATTGAACTGTACACACCATTGAGTTGAATGCGTTACTTTCTATTCAATGCATTCAGTGGTAACGCTGTGTACATGACTATTCAGTGTGATTTGGAACTGTATAGATATTGCATGTAGAGTGCTGAGTCCCATGGAATACTCCAATGCAAGCTGATTTTAGTAACCTACTTGTTACCATTTACAGTGGAACCGCCAGTGACTTGGTTGACTTCTGTAAAGGCTAAAGTTCCACTGTGTAGAAAAGGTAATGTTACTGAAAGTAACTTCTGGAGCATAGGTAGCACACTCATAAAATTGGTTGCAGACAACTCTAAATCATATGCTTAGTGTACTAACAATGTTTACATATTGTTAGCACCTAGTTGTTATCAGCAAAATTGAACTGTACACTCCATTGAGTTGAATGCATTACTTCATATTCAAGTTATTCTGTTGTAACTTTGTGTACATGACTACTCAGGGTGATTTGGAACTGTATATATATTGCATGTACAGTGCTCAGTACCATGGAATAATACAATGCAAGCTGAATTCAGTAACCTACCTGTTACCATTTACAGTGGAACAGACATTGACTTGGTTTACTTCTGCAAAGGCTAAAGTTCCACTGTGTAGAAAAGGTAATGTTACTGAAAGTAACTTCTGGAGCATAGGTAGCAGACTCATAAAATTGGTTGCAGACAAGTCCAAATCATATGGTTAGTGTGCTAACATCGTTTACATCATGTTAGCACATAGTAGTTATCAGCTAAATACAACTGTACACTCCATTGAGTTGAATGCATTACTTTCTATTCAATGCATTCTGTGGTAAGGTTGTGTACATAACTACTCTGGGTGGTTTGGAACTGTATAGATATTGCATGTAGAGTGCTCAGTACCATGGAATAATATAATGCAAGCTGAATTCAGTAACCTACCTGTTACCATTTACAGTGGAACAGCCATTGACTTGGTTTACTTCTGCAAAGGCTAAAGTTCCACTGTGTAGAGAAGGCAATGTTACTGAAAGTCACTTCTGGAGCATTGGTTGCACACTCATAAAATTGGTTGCTGACAACTCTAAATCATATGTTTAGTGTACAAACAATGTTTACATCATGTTAGCACATAGTAGTTATCAGCAAAATTGAACTGTACACACCATTGAGTTGAATGCATTACTTTCTATTCAATGCATTCTGTGGTAACCTTGTGGGCATAACTACTCATGGTGATTTGGAACTGTATAGATATTGCATGTACAGTGCTCAGTACTATGGAATAATACAATGCAAGCTGAATTCAGTAACCTACCTGTTACCATTTACAATGGAACAGACATTGACTTGGTTTACTTCTGCAAAGGCTAAAGTTCCACTGTGTAGAAAAGGTAATGTTACTGAAAGTAACTTCTGGAGCATAGGTAGCACACTCATAAAATTGGTTGCAGACAAGTCCAAATCATATGGTTAGTGTGCTAACATCGTTTACATCATGTTAGCACATAGTAGTTATCAGCTAAATAGAACTGTACACTCCATTGAGTTGAATGTATTACTTTGTATTCAATGCATTCTGTGGTAAGGTTGTGTACATAACTACTCTGGGTGGTTTGGAACTGTTTAGATATTGCATGTAGAGTGCTCAGTTCCATGGAATAATATAATGCAAGCTGAATTCAGTAACCTACCTGTTACCATTTACAGTGGAACAGCCATTGACTTGGTTTACTTCTGGAAAGGCTAAAGTTCCACTGTGTAGAGAAGGCAATGTTACTGAAAGTAACTTCTGGAGCATTGGTTGCACACTCATAAAATTGGTTGCTGACAACTCTAAATCATATGGTTAGTGTACAAACAATGTTTACTTCATGTTAGCAAATAGTAGTTATCAGCAAAATTGAACTGTACACACCATTGAGTTGAATGCGTTACTTTCTATTCAATGCATTCAGTGGTAACGCTGTGTACATGACTATTCAGTGTGATTTGGAACTGTATAGATATTGCATGTAGAGTGCTGAGTCCCATGGAATACTCCAATGCAAGCTGATTTTAGTAACCTACTTGTTACCATTTACAGTGGAACCGCCAGTGACTTGGTTGACTTCTGTAAAGGCTAAAGTTCCACTGTGTAGAAAAGGTAATGTTACTGAAAGTAACTTCTGGAGCATAGGTAGCACACTCATAAAATTGGTTGCAGACAACTCTAAATCATATGCTTAGTGTACTAACAATGTTTACATATTGTTAGCACCTAGTTGTTATCAGCAAAATTGAACTGTACACTCCATTGAGTTGAATGCATTACTTCATATTCAAGTTATTCTGTTGTAACTTTGTGTACATGACTACTCAGGGTGATTTGGAACTGTATATATATTGCATGTACAGTGCTCAGTACCATGGAATAATACAATGCAAGCTGAATTCAGTAACCTACCTGTTACCATTTACAGTGGAACAGACATTGACTTGGTTTACTTCTGCAAAGGCTAAAGTTCCACTGTGTAGAAAAGGTAATGTTACTGAAAGTAACTTCTGGAGCATAGGTAGCAGACTCATAAAATTGGTTGCAGACAAGTCCAAATCATATGGTTAGTGTGCTAACATCGTTTACATCATGTTAGCACATAGTAGTTATCAGCTAAATACAACTGTACACTCCATTGAGTTGAATGCATTACTTTCTATTCAATGCATTCTGTGGTAAGGTTGTGTACATAACTACTCTGGGTGGTTTGGAACTGTATAGATATTGCATGTAGAGTGCTCAGTACCATGGAATAATATAATGCAAGCTGAATTCAGTAACCTACCTGTTACCATTTACAGTGGAACAGCCATTGACTTGGTTTACTTCTGCAAAGGCTAAAGTTCCACTGTGTAGAGAAGGCAATGTTACTGAAAGTCACTTCTGGAGCATTGGTTGCACACTCATAAAATTGGTTGCTGACAACTCTAAATCATATGTTTAGTGTACAAACAATGTTTACATCATGTTAGCACATAGTAGTTATCAGCAAAATTGAACTGTACACACCATTGAGTTGAATGCATTACTTTCTATTCAATGCATTCTGTGGTAACCTTGTGTGCATAACTACTCAGGGTGATTTGGAACTGTATAGATATTGCATGTAGAGTGCTCAGTACCATGGAATAATACAATGCAAGCTGAATTCAGTAACCTACCTGTTACCATTTACAGTGGAACAGACATTGACTTGGTTTACTTCTGCAAAGGCTAAAGTTCCACTGTGCAGAAAAGGTAATGTTACTGAAAGAAACTTCTGGAGCATATGTAGCACACTCATAAAATTGGTTGCAGACAAGTCCAAATCATATGGTTAATGTGCTAACATCGTTTACATCATGTTAGCACATAGTAGTTATCAGCTAAATAGAACTGTACACTCCATTGAGTTGAATGTATTACTTTGTATTCAATGCATTCTGTGGTAAGGTTGTGTAGATAACTACTCTGGGTGGTTTGGAACTGTATAGATATTGCATGTAGAGTGCTCAGTACCATGGAATAATATAATGCAAGCTGAATTCAGTAACCTACCTGTTACCATTTACAGTGGAACAGCCATTCACTTGGTTTACTTCTGCAAAGGCGAAAGTTCCACTGTGTAGAGAAGGCAATGTTACTGAAAGTAACTTCTGGAGCATAGGTTGCACACTCATAAAATTGGTTGCTGACAACTCTAAATCATATGGTTAGTGTACAAACAATGTTTACTTCATGTTAGCAAATAGTAGTTATCAGCAAAATTGAACTGTACACACCATTGAGTTGAATGCGTTACTTTCTATTCAATGCATTCTGTGGTAACGCTGTGTACATGACTATTCAGTGTGATTTGGAACTGTATAGATATTGCATGTAGAGTGCTGAGTCCCATGGAATACTCCAATGCAAGCTGATTTTAGTAACCTACTTGTTACCATTTACAGTGGAACAGCCATTGACTTGGTTTACTTCTGGAAAGGCTAAAGTTCCACTGTGTAGAGAAGGCAATGTTACTGAATGTAACTTCTGGAGCATTGGTTGCACACTCATAAAATTGGTTGCTGACAACTCTAAATCATATGGTTAGTGAACAAACAATGTTTACATCATGATAGCACATAGTAGTTATCAGCAAAATTGAACTGTACACACCATTGAGTTGAATGCATTACTTTCTGTTCAATGCATTCTGTGGTAACGTTGTGTACATGACTATTCAGTGTGATTTGGAACTGTATAGATATTGCATTTAGAGTGCTGCGTCCCATGGAATACTCCAATGCAAGCTGATTTCAGTAACCTACTTGTTACCATTTACAGTGGAACAGCCTTTGACTTGGTTGACTTCTGTAAAGGCTAAAGTTCCACTGTGTAGAAAAGGTAATGTTACTGAAAGTAACTTCTGGAGCATAGGTAGCACACTCATAAAATTGGTTGCAGACAAGACCAAATCATATGGTTAGTGTGCTAACATCGTTTACATCATGTTAGCACATAGTAGTTATCAGCTAAATAGAACTGTACACTCCATTGAGTTGAATGCATTACTTTCTATTCAATGCATTCTGTGGTAAGGTTGTGTACATAACTACTCTGGGTGGTTTGGAACTGTATAGATATTGCATGTAGAGTGCTCAGTACCATGGAATAATATAATGCAAGCTGAATTCAGTAACCTACCTGTTACCATTTACAGTGGAACAGCCATTCACTTGGTTTACTTCTGCAAAGGCGAAAGTTCCACTGTGTAGAGAAGGCAATGTTACTGAAAGTAACTTCTGGAGCATAGGTAGCACACTCATAAAATTGGTTGCAGACAAGTCCAAATCATATGGTTAGTGTGCTAACATCGTTTCCATCATGTTAGCACATAGTAGTTATCAGCAAAATTGAACTGTACACACCATTGAGTTGAATGCATTACTTTCTATTCAATGCATTCTGTGGTAACTTTGCGTACATGACTATTCAGTGTGATTTGGAACTGTATAGATATTGACTGTAGAGTGCTCAGTACCATGGAATACTCCAATGCAAGCGGAATTCAGTAACCTACCTGTTACCATTTGCAGTGGAACAGCCATTGACTTGGTTTACTTCTGCAAAGGCTAAAGTTCCACTGTGTAGAGAAGGCAATGTTACTGAAAGTAACTTCTGGAGCAAAGGTTGCACAGTCATAAAATTGGTTGCTGACAAATCTAAATCATATGGTTAGTGTACAAACAATGCTTACATCATGTTAGCACATAATAGTTATCAGCAAAATTGAACTGTAGACACCATTGAGTTGAATGCATTACTTTCTATTCAATGCATTCTGTGGTAACCTTGTGTACATAACTACTTAGGGTGATTTGGAACTGTATAGATATTGCATGTACCGTGCTCAGTACCATGGAATAATACAATGCAAGCTGAATTCAGTAACCTACCTGTTACCATTTACAGTGGAACAGCCATTGACTTGGTTTACTTCTGCAAAGGCTAAAGTTCCACTGTGTACAGAAGGCAATCTTACTGAAAGTAACTTCTGGAGCATAGGTTGCACAGTCATAAAATTGGTTGCAGACAACTCTACATCATATGGTTAGTGTACAAACAATGTTTACTTCATGTTAGCACATAGTAGTTATCAGCAAAATTGAACTGTACACACCATTGAGTTGAATGCATTACTTTCTATTCAATGCATTCTGTGGTAACATTGTGTACATGACTATTCAGTGTGATTTGGAACTGTATAGATATTGCATGTAGAGTGCTGAGTCCCATGGAATACTCCAATGCAAGCTGATTTCAGTAACCTACTTGTTACCATTTACAGTGGAACAGCCATTGACTTGGTTGACTTCTGTAAAGGCTAAAGTTCCACTGTGTAGAAAAGGTAATGTTACTGAAAGTAACTTCTGGAGCATAGGTAGCACACTCATAAAATTGGTTGCAGACAACTCTAAATCATATGCTTAGTGTACTAACAATGTTTACATCATGTTAGCACCTAGTTGTTATCAGCAAAATTGAACTGTACACTCCATTGAGTTGAATGCATTACTTCATATTCAATATATTCTGTTGTAACTTTGTGTACATGACTACTCAGGGTGATTTGGAACTGTATAGATATTGCATGTACAGTGCTCAGTACCATGGAATAATACAATGCAAGCTGAATTCAGTAACCTACCTGTTACCATTTACAGTGGAACAGACATTGACTTGGTTTACTTATGCAAAGGCTAAAGTTCCACTGTGTAGAAAAGGTAATGCTACTGAAAGTAACTTCTGGAGCATAGGTAGCACACTCATAAAATTGGTTGCAGACAAGTCCAAATCATATGCTTAGTGTGCTAACATCGTTTACATCATGTTAGCACATAGTAGTTATCAGGTAAATAGAACTGTACACTCCATTGAGTTGAATGCATTACTTTCTATACAATGCATTCTGTGGTAAGGTTGTGTACATAACTACTCTGGGTGGTTTGGAACTGTATAGATATGGCATGTAGAGTGCTCAGTACCATGGAATAATATAATGCAAGCTGAATTCAGTAACCTACCTGTTACCATTTACAGTGGAACAGCCATTGACTTGGTTTACTTCTGCAAAGGCTAAAGTTCCACTGTGTAGAGAAGGCAATGTTACTGAAAGTAACTTCTGGAGCATTGGTTGCACATTCATAAAATTGGTTGCTGACAACTCTAAATCATATGGTTAGTGAACAAACAATGTTTACATCATGATAGCACATAGTTGTTATCAGCAAAATTGAGCTGTACACACCATTGAGTTGAATGCACACTTTCTGTTCATTGCATTCTGTGGTAACTTTGCGTACATGACTATTCAGTGTGATTTGGAACTGTATAGATATTGCATGTAGAGTGCTCAGTACCATGGAATACTCCAATGCAAGCGGAATTCAGTAACCTACCTGTTACCATTTGCAGTGGAACAGCCATTGACTTGGTTTACTTCTGCAAAGGCTAAAGTTCCACTGTGTAGAGAAGGCAATGTTACTGAAAGTAACTTCTGGAGCAAAGGTTGCACACTCATAAAATTGGTTGCTGACAACTCTAAATCATATGGTTAGTGTACAAACAATGTTTACATCATGTTAGCACATAGAAGTTATCAGCAAAATTGAACTGTAGACACCATTGAGTTGAATGCATTACTTTCTATTCAATGCATTCTCTGGTAACCTTGTGTACATAACTACTCAGGGTGATTTGGAACTGTATAGATATTGCATGTACAGTGCTCAGTACCATGGAATAATACAATGCAAGCTGAATTCAGTAACCTACCTGTTACCATTTACAGTGGAACAGACATTGACTTGGTTTACTTCTGCAAAGGCTAAAGTTCCACTGTGTAGAAAAGGTAATGTTACTGAAAGTAACTTCTGGAGCATAGGTAGCACACTCATAAAATTGGTTGCAGACAAGTCCAAATCATATGCTTAGTGTGCTAACATCGTTTACATCATGTTAGCACATAGTAGTTATCAGCAAAATTGAACTGTACACACCATTGAGTTGAATGCATTACTTTCTATTCAATGCATTCTGTGGTAACCTTGTGTACATAACTACTTAGCATGATTTGGAACTGTATAGATATTGCATGTACCGTGCTCAGTACCATGGAATAATACAATGCAAGCTGAATTCAGTAACCTACCTGTTACCATTTACAGTGGAACAGACATTGACTTGGTTTACTTCTGCAAAGGCTAAAGTTCCACTGTGTAGAGAAGGCAATGTTACTGAAAGTAACTTCTGGAGCATAGGTCGCACACTCATAAAATTGGTTGCTGACAACTCTAAATCATATGGTTAGTGTAGAAACAATGTTTCCTTCATGTTAGCACATAGTAGTTATCAGCAAAATTGAGCTGTACACACCATTGAGTTGAATGCATTACTTTCTGTTCAATGCATTCTGTGGTAACTTTGCGTACATGACTATTCAGTGTGATTTGGAACTGTATAGATATTGCATGTAGAGTGCTCAGTACCATGGAATACTCCAATGCAAGCGGAATTCAGTAACCTACCTGTTACCATTTGCAGTGGAACAGCCATTGACTTGGTTTACTTCTGCAAAGGCTAAAGTTCCACTGTGTAGAGAAGGCAATGTTACTGAAAGTAACTTCTGGAGCAAAGGTTGCACACTCATAAAATTGGTTGCTGACAACTCTAAATCATATGGTTAGTGTACAAACAATGTTTACATCATGTTAGCACATAGTAGTTATCAGCAAAATTGAACTGTAGACACCATTGAGTTGAATGCATTACTTTCTATTCAATGCATTCTCTGGTAACCTTGTGTGCCTAACTACTCAGGGTGATTTGGAACTGTATAGATATTGCATGTAGAGTGCTCAGTACCATGGAATACTCCAATGCAAGCGGAATTCAGTAACCTACCTGTTACCATTTGCAGTGGATGAGACATTGACTTGGTTTACTTCTGCAAAGGCTAAAGTTCCACTGTGTAGAAAAGGTAATGTTACTGAAAGTAACTTCTGGAGCATAGGTAGCACACTCATGAAATTGGTTGCAGACAAGTCCAAATCATATGGTTAGTGTGCTTACATCGTTTACATCATGTTAGCACATAGTAGTTATCAGCAAAATTGAACTGTACACTCCATTGAGTTGAATGCATTACTTCATATTCAATTTATTCTGTTGTAACTTTGTGTACATGACTACTCAGGGTGATATGGAACTGTATAGATATTGCATGTAGAGTGCTCAGTACCATGGAATACTCCAATGCAAGCTGAATTCAGTAACCAACCTGTTACCATTTACAGTGGAACAGCCATTGACTTGGTTTACTTCTGCAAAGGCTAAAGTTCCACTGTGTAGAGAAGGCAATGTTACTGAAAGTAACTTCTGGAGCATAGGTTGCACACTCAGAAAATTGGTTGCTGACAACTCTAAATCATATGGTTAGTGTACAAACAATGTTTACTTCATGTTAGCACATAGTAGTTATCAGCAAAATTGAACTGTACACACCATTGAGTTGAAAGCATTACTTTCTATTCAATGCATTCTGTGGTAACCTTGTGTGCATAACTACTCAGGGTGATTTTTAACTGTATAGATATTGCATGTAGAGTGCTGAGTCCCATGGAATACTCCAATGCAAGCTGATTTCAGTAACCTACTTGTTACCAGTTACAGTGGAACAGCCATTGACTTGGTTGACTTCTGTAAAGGCTAAAGTTCCACTGTGTAGAAAAGGTAATGTTACTGAAAGTAACTTCTGGAGCATAGGTAGCACACTCATAAAATTGGTTGCTGACAACTCTAAATCATATGGTTAGTGTACAAACAATGTTTACATCATGTTAGCACATAGTAGTTATCAGCAAAATTGAACTGTACACACCATTGAGTTGAATGCATTACTTTCTATTCAATGCATTCTGTGGTAACCTTGTGTGCATAACTACTCAGGGTGATTTGGAACTGTATAGATATTGCATGTACAGTGCTCAGTACCATGGAATAATACAATGCAAGCTGAATTCAGTAACCTACCTGTTACCATTTACAGTGGAACAGACATTGACTTGGTTTACTTCTGCAAAGGCTAAAGTTCCACTGTGTAGAAAAGGTAATGTTACTGAAAGTAACTTCTGGAGCATAGGTAGCACACTCATAAAATTGGTTGCAGACAAGTCCAAATCATATGGTTAGTGTGCTAACATCGTTTACATCATGTTAGCACATAGTAGTTATCAGCAAAATTGAACTGTACACACCATTGAGTTGAATGCATTACTTTCTATTCAATGCATTCTCTGGTAACTTTGCGTACATGACTATTCAGTGTGATTTGGAACTGTATAGATATTGCATGTAGAGTGCTCAGTACCATGGAATACTCCAATGCAAGCGGAATTCAGTAACCTACCTGTTACCATTTGCAGTGGAACAGCCATTGACTTGGTTTACTTCTGCAAAGGCTAAAGTTCCACTGTGTAGAGAAGGCAATGTTACTGAAAGTAACTTCTGGAGCAAAGGTTGCACACTCATAAAATTGGTTGCTGACAACTCTAAATCATATGGTTAGTGTACAAACAATGTTTACATCATGTTAGCACATAGTAGTTATCGGCAAAATTGAACTGTAGACACCATTGAGTTGAATGCATTACTTTCTATTCAATGCATTCTCTGGTAACCTTGTGTACATAACTACTCAGGGTGATTTGGAACTGTATAGATATTGCATGTACAGTGCTCAGTACCATGGAATAATACAATGCAAGCTGAATTCAGTAACCTACCTGTTACCATTTACAGTGGAACAGCCATTGACTTGGTTTACTTCTGCAAAGGCTAAAGTTCCACTGTGTAGAGAAGGCAATGTTACTGAAAGTAACTTCTGGAGCATAGGTTGCACACTCATAAAATTAGTTGCTGACAACTCTAAATCATATGGTTAGTGTACAAACAATGTTTACATCATGTTAGCACATAGTAGTTATCAGCAAAATTGAACTGTAGACACCATTGAGTTGAATGCATTACTTTCTATTCAATGCATTCTCTGGTAACCTTGTGTACATAACTACTCAGGGTGATTTGGAACTGTATAGATATTGCATGTACAGTGCTCAGTACCATGGAATAATACAATGCAAGCTGAATTCAGTAACCTACCTGTTACCATTTACAGTGGAACAGCCATTGACTTGGTTTACTTCTGCAAAGGCTAAAGTTCCACTGTGTAGAGAAGGCAATGTTACTGAAAGTAACTTCTGGATCATAGGTTGCACACTCATAAAATTGGTTGCTGACTCTAAATCATATGGTTAGTGTACAAACAATGTTTACATCATGTTAGCACATAGTAGGTATCAGCAAAATTGAACTGTACACACCATTGAGTTGAATGCATTACTTTCTATTCAATGCATTCTCTGGTAACCTTGTGTACATAACTACTCAGGGTGATTTGGAACTGTATAGATATTGCATGTACAGTGCTCAGTACCATGGAATAATACAATGCAAGCTGAATTCAGTAACCTACCTGTTACCATTGACAGTGGAACAGCCATTGACTTGGTTTACTTCTGCAAAGGCTAAAGTTCCACTGTGTAGAGAAGGCAATGTTACTGAAAGTAACTTCTGGATCATAGGTTGCACACTCATAAAATTGGTTGCTGACAACTGTAAATCATATGGTTAGTGTACAAACAATGTTTACATCATGTTAGCACATAGTAGGTATCAGCAAAATTGAACTGTACACACCATTGAGTTGAATGCATTACTTTCTATTCAATGCATTCTCTGGTAACCTTGTGTACATAACTACTCAGGGTGATTTGGAACTGTATAGATATTGCATGTACAGTGCTCAGTACCATGGAATAATACAATGCAAGCTGAATTCAGTAACCTACCTGTTACCATTTACAGTGGAACAGCCATTGACTTGGTTTACTTCTGCAAAGGCTAAAGTTCCACTGTGTAGAGAAGGCAATGTTACTGAAAGTAACTTCTGGATCATAGGTTGCACACTCATAAAATTGGTTGCTGACAACTCTAAATCATATGGTTAGTGTACAAACAATGTTTATATCATGTTAGCACATAGTAGGTATCAGCAAAATTGAACTGTACACACCATTGAGTTGAATGCATTACTTTCTATTCAATGCATTCTGTGGTAACCTTGTGTGCATAACTACTCAGGGTGATTTGGAACTGTATAGATATTGCATGTACAGTGCTCAGTACCATGGAATAATACAATGCAAGCTGAATTCAGTAACCTACCTGTTACCATTTACAGTGGAACAGACATTGACTTGGTTTACTTCTGCAAAGGCTAAAGTTCCACTGTGTAGAAAAGGTAATGTTACTGAAAGTAACTTCTGGAGCATAGGTAGCACACTCATGAAATTGGTTGCAGACAAGTCCAAATCATATGGTTAGTGTGCTAACAATGTTTACATCATGTTAGCACATAGTAGTTATCAGCAAAATTGAACTGTACACACCATTGAGTTGAATGCATTACTTTCTATTCAATGCATTCTGTGGTAACCTTGTGTACATAACTACTCAGGGTGATTTGGAACTGTATAGATATTGCATGTACAGTGCTCAGTACCATGGAATAATACAATGCAAGCTGAATTCAGTAACCTACCTGTTACCATTTACAGTGGAACAGCCATTGACTTGGTTTACTTCTGCAAAGGCTAAAGTTCCACTGTGTAGAGAAGGCAATGTTACTGAAAGTAACGTCTGGAGCATAGGTCGCACACTCATAAAATTGGTTGCTGACAACTCTAAATCATATGGGTAGTGTAGAAACAATGTTTACTTCATGTTAGCACATAGTAGTTATCAGCAAAATTGAGCTGTACACACCATTGAGTTGAATGCATTACTTTCTGTTCAATGCATTCTGTGGTAACTTTGCGTACATGACTATTCAGTGTGATTTGGAACTGTATAGATATTGCATGTAGAGTGCTCAGTACCATGGAATACTCCAATGCAAGCGGAATTCAGTAACCTACCTGTTACCATTTGCAGTGGAACAGCCATTGACTTGGTTTACTTCTGCAAAGGCTAAAGTTCCACTGTGTAGAGAAGGCAATGTTACTGAAAGTAACTTCTGGAGCAAAGGTTGCACACTCATAAAATTGGTTGCTGACAACTCTAAATCATATGGTTAGTGTACAAACAATGTTTACATCATGTTAGCACATAGTAGTTATCAGCAAAATTGAACTGTAGACACCATTGAGTTGAATGCATTACTTTCTATTCAATGCATTCTCTGGTAACCTTGTGTACATAACTACTCAGGGTGAGTTGGAACTGTATAGATATTGCATGTACAGTGCTCAGTACCATGGAATAATACAATGCAAGCTGAATTCAGTAACCTACCTGTTACCATTTACAGTGGAACAGACATTGACTTGGTTTACTTCTGCAAAGGCTAAAGTTCCACTGTGTAGAAAAGGTAATGTTACTGAAAGTAACTTCTGGAGCATAGGTAGCACACTCAGAAAATTGGTTGCAGACAAGTCCAAATCATATGGTTAGTGTGCTAACATCGTTTACATCATGTTAGCACGTAGTAGTTATCAGCAAAATTGAACTGTACACACCATTGAGTTGAATGCATTACTTTCTATTCAATGCATTCTCTGGTAACCTTGTGTACATAACTACTTAGGATGATTTGGAACTGTATAGATATTGCACGTACCGTGCTCAGTACCATGGAATAATACAATGCAAGCTGAATTCAGTAACCTACCTGTTACCATTTACAGTGGAACAGCCATTGACTTGGTTTACTTCTGCAAAGGCTAAAGTTCCACTGTGTAGAGAAGGCAATGTTACTGAAAGTAACTTCTGGAGCATAGGTCGCACACTCATAAAATTGGTTGCTGACAACTCTAAATCATATGGGTAGTGTAGAAACAATGTTTACTTCATGTTAGCAGATAGTAGTTATCAGCAAAATTGAGCTGTACACACCATTGAGTTGAATGCATTACTTTCTGTTCAATGCATTCTGTGGTAACTTTGCGTACATGACTATTCAGTGTGATTTGGAACTGTATAGATATTGCATGTAGAGTGCTCAGTACCATGGAATACTCCAATGCAAGCGGAATTCAGTAACCTACCTGTTACCATTTGCAGTGGAACAGCCATTGACTTGGTTTACTTCTGCAAAGGCTAAAGTTCCACTGAGTAGAGAAGGCAATGTTACTGAAAGTAACTTCTGGAGCAAAGGTTGCACACTCATAAAATTGGTTGCTGACAACTCTAAATCATATGGTTAGTGTACAAACAATGTTTACATCATGTTAGCACATAGTAGTTATCAGCAAAATTGAACTGTAGACACCTTTGAGTTGAATGCATTACTTTCTATTCAATGCATTCTCTGGTAACCTTGTGTACATAACTACTCAGGGTGATTTGGAACTGTATAGATATTGCATGTACAGTGCTCAGTACCATGGAATAATACAATGCAAGCTGAATTCAGTAACCTACCTGTTACCATTTACAGTGGAACAGACATTGACTTGGTTTACTTCTGCAAAGGCTAAAGTTCCACTGTGTAGAAAAGGTAATGTTACTGAAAGTAACTTCTGGAGCATAGGTAGCACACTCATAAAATTGGTTGCAGACAAGTCCAAATCATATGGTTAGTGTGCTAACATCGTTTACATCATGTTAGCACATAGTAGTTATCAGCAAAATTGAACTGTACACACCATTGAGTTGAATGCATTACTTTCTATTCAATGCATTCTGTGGTAACCTTGTGTACATAACTACTTAGCATGATTTGGAATTGTATAGATATTGCATGTACCGTGCTCAGTACCATGGAATAATACAATGCAAGCTGAATTCAGTAACCTACCTGTTACCATTTACAGTGGAACAGCCATTGACTTGGTTTACTTCTGCAAAGGCTAAAGTTCCACTGTGTAGAGAAGGCAATGTTACTGAAAGTAACTTCTGGAGCATAGGTCGCACACTCATAAAATTGGTTGCTGACAACTCTAAATCATATGGTTAGTGTAGAAACAATGTTTACTTCATGTTAGCACATAGTAGTTATCAGCAAAATTGAGCTGTACACACCATTGAGTTGAATGCATTACTTTCTGTTCAATGCATTCTGTGGTAACTTTGCGTACATGACTATTCAGTGTGATTTGGAACTGTATAGATATTGCATGTAGAGTGCTCAGTACCATGGAATACTCCAATGCAAGCGGAATTCAGTAACCTACCTGTTACCATTTGCAGTGGAACAGCCATTGACTTGGTTTACTTCTGCAAAGGCTAAAGTTCCACTGTGTAGAGAAGGCAATGTTACTGAAAGTAACTTCTGGAGCAAAGGTTGCACACTCATAAAATTGGTTGCTGACAACTCTAAATCATATGGTTAGTGTACAAACAATGTTTACATCATGTTAGCACATAGTAGTTATCAGCAAAATTGAACTGCAGACACCATTGAGTTGAATGCATTACTTTCTATTCAATGCATTCTCTGGTAACCTTGTGTGCCTAACTACTCAGGGTGATTTGGAACTGTATAGATATTGCATGTAGAGTGCTCAGTACCATGGAATACTCCAATGCAAGCGGAATTCAGTAACCTACCTGTTACCATTTGCAGTGGATGAGACATTGACTTGGTTTACTTCTGCAAAGGCTAAAGTTCCACTGTGTAGAAAAGGTAATGTTACTGAAAGTAACTTCTGGAGCATAGGTAGCACACTCATGAAATTGGTTGCAGACAAGTCCAAATCATATGGTTAGTGTGCTTACATCGTTTACATCATGTTAGCACATAGTAGTTATCAGCAAAATTGAACTGTACACTCCATTGAGTTGAATGCATTACTTCATATTCAATTTATTCTGTTGTAACTTTGTGTACATGACTACCCAGGGTGATATGGAACTGTATAGATATTGCATGTAGAGTGCTCAGTACCATGGAATACTCCAATGCAAGCTGAATTCAGTAACCTACCTGTTACCATTTGCAGTGGAACAGCCATTGACTTGGTTTACTTCTGCAAAGGCTAAAGTTCCACTGTGTAGAGAAGGCAATGTTACTGAAAGTAACTTCTGGAGCAAAGGTTGCACACTCATAAAATTGGTTGCTGACAACTCTAAATCATATGGTTAGTGTACAAACAATGTTTACATCATGTTAGCACATAGTAGTTATCAGCAAAATTGAACTGTAGACACCATTGATTTGAATGCATTACTTTCTATTCAATGCATTCTCTGGTAACCTTGTGTACATAACTACTCAGGGTGATTTGGAACTGTATAGATATTGCATGTACAGTGCTCAGTACCATGGAATAATACAATGCAAGCTGAATTCAGTAACCTACCTGTTACCATTTACAGTGGAACAGCCATTGACTTGGTTTACTTCTGCAAAGGCTAAAGTTCCACTGTGTAGAGAAGGCAATGTTACTGAAAGTAACTTCTGCATCATAGGTTGCACACTCATAAAATTGGTTGCTGACTCTAAATCATATGGTTAGTGTACAAACAATGTTTACATCATGTTAGCACATAGTAGGTATCAGCAAAATTGAACTGTACACACCATTGAGTTGAATGCATTACTTTCTATTCAATGCATTCTCTGGTAACCTTGTGTACATAACTACTCAGGGTGATTTGGAACTGTATAGATATTGCATGTACAGTGCTCAGTACCATGGAATAATACAATGCAAGCTGAATTCAGTAACCTACCTGTTACCATTGACAGTGGAACAGTCATTGACTTGGTTTACTTCTGCAAAGGCTAAAGTTCCACTGTGTAGAGAAGGCAATGTTACTGAAAGTAACTTCTGGATCATAGGTTGCACACTCATAAAATTGGTTGCTGACAACTCTAAATCATATGGTTAGTGTACAAACAATGTTTATATCATGTTAGCACGTAGTAGGTATCAGCAAAATTGAACTGTACACACCATTGAGTTGAATGCATTACTTTCTATTCAATGCATTCTGTGGTAACCTTGTGTGCATAACTACTCAGGGTGATTTGGAACTGTATAGATATTGCATGTACAGTGCTCAGTACCATGGAATAATACAATGCAAGCTGAATTCAGTAACCTACCTGTTACCATTTACAGTGGAACAGACATTGCCTTGGTTTACTTCTGCAAAGGCTAAAGTTCCACTGTGTAGAGAAGGTAATGTTACTGAAAGTAACTTCTGGAGCATAGGTAGCACACTCATGAAATTGGTTGCAGACAAGTCCAAATCATATGGTTAGTGTGCTAACAATGTTTACATCATGTTAGCACATAGTAGTTATCAGCAAAATTGAACTGTACACACCATTGAGTTGAATGCATTACTTTCTATTCAATGCATTCTGTGGTAACCTTGTGTACATAACTACTCAGGGTGATTTGGAACTGTATAGATATTGCATGTACAGTGCTCAGTACCATGGAATAATACAATGCAAGCTGAATTCAGTAACCTACCTGTTACCATTTACAGTGGAACAGCCATTGACTTGGTTTACTTCTGCAAAGGCTAAAGTTCCACTGTGTAGAGAAGGCAATGTTACTGAAAGTAACGTCTGGAGCATAGGTCGCACACTCATAAAATTGGTTGCTGACAACTCTAAATCATATGGGTAGTGTAGAAACAATGTTTACTTCATGTTAGCACATAGTAGTTATCAGCAAAATTGAGCTGTACACACCATTGAGTTGAATGCATTACTTTTTGTTCAATGCATTCTGTGGTAACTTTGCGTACATGACTATTCAGTGTGATTTGGAACTGTATAGATATTGCATGTAGAGTGCTCAGTACCATGGAATACTCCAATGCAAGCGGAATTCAGTAACCTACCTGTTACCATTTGCAGTGGAACAGCCATTGACTTGGTTTACTTCTGCAAAGGCTAAAGTTCCACTGTGTAGAGAAGGCAATGTTACTGTAAGTAACTTCTGGAGCAAAGGTTGCACACTCATAAAATTGGTTGCTGACAACTCTAAATCATATGGTTAGTGTACAAACAATGTTTACATCATGTTAGCACATAGTAGTTATCAGCAAAATTGAACTGTAGACACCATTGAGTTGAATGCATTACTTTCTATTCAATGCATTCTCTGGTAACCTTGTGTACATAACTACTCAGGGTGAGTTGGAACTGTATAGATATTGCATGTACAGTGCTCAGTACCATGGAATAATACAATGCAAGCTGAATTCTGTAACCTACCTGTTACCATTTACAGTGGAACAGCCATTGACTTGGTTTACTTCTGCAAAGGCTAAAGTTCCACTGTGTAGAGAAGGCAATGTTACTGAAAGTATCTTCTGGATCATAGGTTGCACACTCATAAAATTGGTTGCTGACAACTCTAAATCATAGGGTTAGTGTAGAAGCAATGTTTACATCATGTTAGCACATAGTAGGTATCAGCAAAATTGAACTGTACACACCATTGAGTTGAATGCATTACTTTCTATTCAATGCATTCTGTGGTAACCTTGTGTGCATAACTACTCAGGGTGATTTTTAACTGTATAGATATTGCATGTAGAGTGCTGAGTCCCATGGAATACTCCAATGCAAGCTGATTTCAGTAACCTACTTGTTACCAGTTACAGTGGAACAGCCATTGACTTGGTTGACTTCTGTAAAGGCTAAAGTTCCACTGTGTAGAAAAGGTAATGTTACTGAAAGTAACTTCTGGAGCATAGGTAGCACACTCATAAAATTGGTTGCTGACAACTCTAAATCATATGGTTAGTGTACAAACAATGTTTACATCATGTTAGCACATAGTAGTTATCAGCAAAATTGAACTGTACACACCATTGAGTTGAATGCATTACTTTCTATTCAATGCATTCTGTGGTAACCTTGTGTGCATAACTACTCAGGGTGATTTGGAACTGTATAGATATTGCATGTACAGTGCTCAGTACCATGGAATAATACAATGCAAGCTGAATTCAGTAACCTACCTGTTACCATTTACAGTGGAACAGACATTGACTTGGTTTACTTCTGCAAAGGCTAAAGTTCCACTGTGTAGAAAAGGTAATGTTACTGAAAGTAACTTCTGGAGCATAGGTAGCACACTCATAAAATTGGCTGCAGACAAGTCCAAATCATATGGTTAGTGTGCTAACATCGTTTACATCATGTTAGCACATAGTAGTTATCAGCAAAATTGAACTGTACACACCATTGAGTTGAATGCATTACTTTCTATTCAATGCATTCTCTGGTAACCTTGTGTACATAACTACTTAGGATGATTTGGAACTGTATAGATATTGCACGTACCGTGCTCAGTACCATGGAATAATACAATGCAAGCTGAATTCAGTAACCTACCTGTTACCATTTACAGTGGAACAGCCATTGACTTGGTTTACTTCTGCAAAGGCTAAAGTTCCACTGTGTAGAGAAGGCAATGTTACTGAAAGTAACTTCTGGTGCATAGGTCGCACACTCATAAAATTGGTTGCTGACAACTCTAAATCATATGGGTAGTGTAGAAACAATGTTTACTTCATGTTAGCAGATAGTAGTTATCAGCAAAATTGAGCTGTACACACCATTGAGTTGAATGCATTACTTTCTGTTCAATGCATTCTGTGGTAACTTTGCGTACATGACTATTCAGTGTGATTTGGAACTGTATAGATATTGCATGTAGAGTGCTCAGTACCATGGAATACTCCAATGCAAGCGGAATTCAGTAACCTACCTGTTACCATTTGCAGTGGAACAGCCATTGACTTGGTTTACTTCTGCAAAGGCTAAAGTTCCACTGTGTAGAGAAGGCAATGTTACTGAAAGTAACTTCTGGAGCAAAGGTTGCACACTCATAAAATTGGTTGCTGACAACTCTAAATCATATGGTTAGTGTACAAACAATGTTTACATCATGTTAGCACATAGTAGTTATCAGCAAAATTGAACTGTACACACCATTGAGTTGAATGCATTACTTTCTATTCAATGCATTCTGTGGTAACCTTGTGTACATAACTACTCAGGGTGATTTGGAACTGTATAGATATTGCATGTACAGTGCTCAGTACCATGGAATAATACAATGCAAGCTGAATTCAGTAACCTACCTGTTACCATTTGCAGTGGAACAGCCATTGACTTGGTTTACTTCTGCAAAGGCTAAAGTTCCACTGTGTAGAGAAGGCAATGTTACTGAAAGTAACTTCTGGAGCAAAGGTTGCACACTCATAAAATTGGTTGCTGACAACTCTAAATCATATGGTTAGTGTACAAACAATGTTTACATCATGTTAGCACATAGTAGTTATCAGCAAAATTGAACTGCAGACACCATTGAGTTGAATGCATTACTTTCTATTCAATGCATTCTCTGGTAACCTTGTGTGCCTAACTACTCAGGGTGATTTGGAACTGTATAGATATTGCATGTAGAGTGCTCAGTACCATGGAATACTCCAATGCAAGCGGAATTCAGTAACCTACCTGTTACCATTTGCAGTGGATGAGACATTGACTTGGTTTACTTCTGCAAAGGCTAAAGTTCCACTGTGTAGAAAAGGTAATGTTACTGAAAGTAACTTCTGGAGCATAGGTAGCACACTCATGAAATTGGTTGCAGACAAGTCCAAATCATATGGTTAGTGTGCTTACATCGTTTACATCATGTTAGCACATAGTAGTTATCAGCAAAATTGAACTGTACACTCCATTGAGTTGAATGCATTACTTCATATTCAATTTATTCTGTTGTAACTTTGTGTACATGACTACCCAGGGTGATATGGAACTGTATAGATATTGCATGTAGAGTGCTCAGTACCATGGAATACTCCAATGCAAGCTGAATTCAGTAACCTACCTGTTACCATTTGCAGTGGAACAGCCATTGACTTGGTTTACTTCTGCAAAGGCTAAAGTTCCACTGTGTAGAGAAGGCAATGTTACTGAAAGTAACTTCTGGAGCAAAGGTTGCACACTCATAAAATTGGTTGCTGACAACTCTAAATCATATGGTTAGTGTACAAACAATGTTTACATCATGTTAGCACATAGTAGTTATCAGCAAAATTGAACTGTAGACACCATTGATTTGAATGCATTACTTTCTATTCAATGCATTCTCTGGTAACCTTGTGTACATAACTACTCAGGGTGATTTGGAACTGTATAGATATTGCATGTACAGTGCTCAGTACCATGGAATAATACAATGCAAGCTGAATTCAGTAACCTACCTGTTACCATTTACAGTGGAACAGCCATTGACTTGGTTTACTTCTGCAAAGGCTAAAGTTCCACTGTGTAGAGAAGGCAATGTTACTGAAAGTAACTTCTGCATCATAGGTTGCACACTCATAAAATTGGTTGCTGACTCTAAATCATATGGTTAGTGTACAAACAATGTTTACATCATGTTAGCACATAGTAGGTATCAGCAAAATTGAACTGTACACACCATTGAGTTGAATGCATTACTTTCTATTCAATGCATTCTCTGGTAACCTTGTGTACATAACTACTCAGGGTGATTTGGAACTGTATAGATATTGCATGTACAGTGCTCAGTACCATGGAATAATACAATGCAAGCTGAATTCAGTAACCTACCTGTTACCATTGACAGTGGAACAGTCATTGACTTGGTTTACTTCTGCAAAGGCTAAAGTTCCACTGTGTAGAGAAGGCAATGTTACTGAAAGTAACTTCTGGATCATAGGTTGCACACTCATAAAATTGGTTGCTGACAACTCTAAATCATATGGTTAGTGTACAAACAATGTTTATATCATGTTAGCACGTAGTAGGTATCAGCAAAATTGAACTGTACACACCATTGAGTTGAATGCATTACTTTCTATTCAATGCATTCTGTGGTAACCTTGTGTGCATAACTACTCAGGGTGATTTGGAACTGTATAGATATTGCATGTACAGTGCTCAGTACCATGGAATAATACAATGCAAGCTGAATTCAGTAACCTACCTGTTACCATTTACAGTGGAACAGACATTGCCTTGGTTTACTTCTGCAAAGGCTAAAGTTCCACTGTGTAGAGAAGGTAATGTTACTGAAAGTAACTTCTGGAGCATAGGTAGCACACTCATGAAATTGGTTGCAGACAAGTCCAAATCATATGGTTAGTGTGCTAACAATGTTTACATCATGTTAGCACATAGTAGTTATCAGCAAAATTGAACTGTACACACCATTGAGTTGAATGCATTACTTTCTATTCAATGCATTCTGTGGTAACCTTGTGTACATAACTACTCAGGGTGATTTGGAACTGTATAGATATTGCATGTACAGTGCTCAGTACCATGGAATAATACAATGCAAGCTGAATTCAGTAACCTACCTGTTACCATTTACAGTGGAACAGCCATTGACTTGGTTTACTTCTGCAAAGGCTAAAGTTCCACTGTGTAGAGAAGGCAATGTTACTGAAAGTAACGTCTGGAGCATAGGTCGCACACTCATAAAATTGGTTGCTGACAACTCTAAATCATATGGGTAGTGTAGAAACAATGTTTACTTCATGTTAGCACATAGTAGTTATCAGCAAAATTGAGCTGTACACACCATTGAGTTGAATGCATTACTTTTTGTTCAATGCATTCTGTGGTAACTTTGCGTACATGACTATTCAGTGTGATTTGGAACTGTATAGATATTGCATGTAGAGTGCTCAGTACCATGGAATACTCCAATGCAAGCGGAATTCAGTAACCTACCTGTTACCATTTGCAGTGGAACAGCCATTGACTTGGTTTACTTCTGCAAAGGCTAAAGTTCCACTGTGTAGAGAAGGCAATGTTACTGTAAGTAACTTCTGGAGCAAAGGTTGCACACTCATAAAATTGGTTGCTGACAACTCTAAATCATATGGTTAGTGTACAAACAATGTTTACATCATGTTAGCACATAGTAGTTATCAGCAAAATTGAACTGTAGACACCATTGAGTTGAATGCATTACTTTCTATTCAATGCATTCTCTGGTAACCTTGTGTACATAACTACTCAGGGTGAGTTGGAACTGTATAGATATTGCATGTACAGTGCTCAGTACCATGGAATAATACAATGCAAGCTGAATTCTGTAACCTACCTGTTACCATTTACAGTGGAACAGCCATTGACTTGGTTTACTTCTGCAAAGGCTAAAGTTCCACTGTGTAGAGAAGGCAATGTTACTGAAAGTATCTTCTGGATCATAGGTTGCACACTCATAAAATTGGTTGCTGACAACTCTAAATCATAGGGTTAGTGTAGAAGCAATGTTTACATCATGTTAGCACATAGTAGGTATCAGCAAAATTGAACTGTACACACCATTGAGTTGAATGCATTACTTTCTATTCAATGCATTCTGTGGTAACCTTGTGTGCATAACTACTCAGGGTGATTTTTAACTGTATAGATATTGCATGTAGAGTGCTGAGTCCCATGGAATACTCCAATGCAAGCTGATTTCAGTAACCTACTTGTTACCAGTTACAGTGGAACAGCCATTGACTTGGTTGACTTCTGTAAAGGCTAAAGTTCCACTGTGTAGAAAAGGTAATGTTACTGAAAGTAACTTCTGGAGCATAGGTAGCACACTCATAAAATTGGTTGCTGACAACTCTAAATCATATGGTTAGTGTACAAACAATGTTTACATCATGTTAGCACATAGTAGTTATCAGCAAAATTGAACTGTACACACCATTGAGTTGAATGCATTACTTTCTATTCAATGCATTCTGTGGTAACCTTGTGTGCATAACTACTCAGGGTGATTTGGAACTGTATAGATATTGCATGTACAGTGCTCAGTACCATGGAATAATACAATGCAAGCTGAATTCAGTAACCTACCTGTTACCATTTACAGTGGAACAGACATTGACTTGGTTTACTTCTGCAAAGGCTAAAGTTCCACTGTGTAGAAAAGGTAATGTTACTGAAAGTAACTTCTGGAGCATAGGTAGCACACTCATAAAATTGGCTGCAGACAAGTCCAAATCATATGGTTAGTGTGCTAACATCGTTTACATCATGTTAGCACATAGTAGTTATCAGCAAAATTGAACTGTACACACCATTGAGTTGAATGCATTACTTTCTATTCAATGCATTCTCTGGTAACCTTGTGTACATAACTACTTAGGATGATTTGGAACTGTATAGATATTGCACGTACCGTGCTCAGTACCATGGAATAATACAATGCAAGCTGAATTCAGTAACCTACCTGTTACCATTTACAGTGGAACAGCCATTGACTTGGTTTACTTCTGCAAAGGCTAAAGTTCCACTGTGTAGAGAAGGCAATGTTACTGAAAGTAACTTCTGGTGCATAGGTCGCACACTCATAAAATTGGTTGCTGACAACTCTAAATCATATGGGTAGTGTAGAAACAATGTTTACTTCATGTTAGCAGATAGTAGTTATCAGCAAAATTGAGCTGTACACACCATTGAGTTGAATGCATTACTTTCTGTTCAATGCATTCTGTGGTAACTTTGCGTACATGACTATTCAGTGTGATTTGGAACTGTATAGATATTGCATGTAGAGTGCTCAGTACCATGGAATACTCCAATGCAAGCGGAATTCAGTAACCTACCTGTTACCATTTGCAGTGGAACAGCCATTGACTTGGTTTACTTCTGCAAAGGCTAAAGTTCCACTGTGTAGAGAAGGCAATGTTA
Organism: Hypanus sabinus; assembly: GCF_030144855.1. Lineage (NCBI taxonomy): Eukaryota > Metazoa > Chordata > Chondrichthyes > Myliobatiformes > Dasyatidae > Hypanus > Hypanus sabinus. The sequence continues at coordinate 104,594,768 of NC_082707.1, forward strand.
CTGAAAGTAACTTCTGGAGCAAAGGTTGCACACTCATAAAATTGGTTGCTGACAACTCTAAATCATATGGTTAGTGTACAAACAATGTTTACATCATGTTAGCACATAGTAGTTATCAGCAAAATTGAACTGTAGACACCTTTGAGTTGAATGCATTACTTTCTATTCAATGCATTCTCTGGTAACCTTGTGTACATAACTACTCAGGGTGATTTGGAACTGTATAGATATTGCATGTACAGTGCTCAGTACCATGGAATAATACAATGCAAGCTGAATTCAGTAACCTACCTGTTACCATTTACAGTGGAACAGACATTGACTTGGTTTACTTCTGCAAAGGCTAAAGTTCCACTGTGTAGAAAAGGTAATGTTACTGAAAGTAACTTCTGGAGCATAGGTAGCACACTCATAAAATTGGTTGCAGACAAGTCCAAATCATATGGTTAGTGTGCTAACATCGTTTACATCATGTTAGCACATAGTAGTTATCAGCAAAATTGAACTGTACACACCATTGAGTTGAATGCATTACTTTCTATTCAATGCATTCTGTGGTAACCTTGTGTACATAACTACATAGCATGATTTGGAATTGTATAGATATTGCATGTACCGTGCTCAGTACCATGGAATAATACAATGCAAGCTGAATTCAGTAACCTACCTGTTACCATTTACAGTGGAACAGCCATTGACTTGGTTTACTTCTGCAAAGGCTAAAGTTCCACTGTGTAGAGAAGGCAATGTTACTGAAAGTAACTTCTGGAGCATAGGTCGCACACTCATAAAATTGGTTGCTGACAACTCTAAATCATATGGTTAGTGTAGAAACAATGTTTACTTCATGTTAGCACATAGTAGTTATCAGCAAAATTGAGCTGTACACACCATTGAGTTGAATGCATTACTTTCTGTTCAATGCATTCTGTGGTAACTTTGCGTACATGACTATTCAGTGTGATTTGGAACTGTATAGATATTGCATGTAGAGTGCTCAGTACCATGGAATACTCCAATGCAAGCGGAATTCAGTAACCTACCTGTTACCATTTGCAGTGGAACAGCCATTGACTTGGTTTACTTCTGCAAAGGCTAAAGTTCCACTGTGTAGAGAAGGCAATGTTACTGAAAGTAACTTCTGGAGCAAAGGTTGCACACTCATAAAATTGGTTGCTGACAACTCTAAATCATATGGTTAGTGTACAAACAATGTTTACATCATGTTAGCACATAGTAGTTATCAGCAAAATTGAACTGCAGACACCATTGAGTTGAATGCATTACTTTCTATTCAATGCATTCTCTGGTAACCTTGTGTGCCTAACTACTCAGGGTGATTTGGAACTGTATAGATATTGCATGTAGAGTGCTCAGTACCATGGAATACTCCAATGCAAGCGGAATTCAGTAACCTACCTGTTACCATTTGCAGTGGATGAGACATTGACTTGGTTTACTTCTGCAAAGGCTAAAGTTCCACTGTGTAGAAAAGGTAATGTTACTGAAAGTAACTTCTGGAGCATAGGTAGCACACTCATGAAATTGGTTGCAGACAAGTCCAAATCATATGGTTAGTGTGCTTACATCGTTTACATCATGTTAGCACATAGTAGTTATCAGCAAAATTGAACTGTACACTCCATTGAGTTGAATGCATTACTTCATATTCAATTTATTCTGTTGTAACTTTGTGTACATGACTACTCAGGGTGATATGGAACTGTATAGATATTGCATGTAGAGTGCTCAGTACCATGGAATACTCCAATGCAAGCTGAATTCAGTAACCTACCTGTTACCATTTGCAGTGGAACAGCCATTGACTTGGTTTACTTCTGCAAAGGCTAAAGTTCCACTGTGTAGAGAAGGCAATGTTACTGAAAGTAACTTCTGGAGCAAAGGTTGCACACTCATAAAATTGGTTGCTGACAACTCTAAATCATATGGTTAGTGTACAAACAATGTTTACATCATGTTAGCACATAGTAGTTATCAGCAAAATTGAACTGTAGACACCGTTGATTTGAATGCATTACTTTCTATTCAATGCATTCTCTGGTAACCTTGTGTACATAACTACTCAGGGTGATTTGGAACTGTATAGATATTGCATGTACAGTGCTCAGTACCATGGAATAATACAATGCAAGCTGAATTCAGTAACCTACCTGTTACCATTTACAGTGGAACAGCCATTGACTTGGTTTACTTCTGCAAAGGCTAAAGTTCCACTGTGTAGAGAAGGCAATGTTACTGAAAGTAACTTCTGGAGCATAGGTTGCACACTCATAAAATTGGTTGCTGACAACTCTAAATCATATGGTTAGTGTACAAACAATGTTTACATCATGTTAGCACATAGTAGTTATCAGCAAAATTGAACTGTAGACACCATTGAGTTGAATGCATTACTTTCTATTCAATGCATTCTCTGGTAACCTTGTGTACATAACTACTCAGGGTGATTTGGAACTGTATAGATATTGCATGTACAGTGCTCAGTACCATGGAATAATACAATGCAAGCTGAATTCAGTAACCTACCTGTTACCATTTACAGTGGAACAGCCATTGACTTGGTTTACTTCTGCAAAGGCTAAAGTTCCACTGTGTAGAGAAGGCAATGTTACTGAAAGTAACTTCTGCATCATAGGTTGCACACTCATAAAATTGGTTGCTGACTCTAAATCATATGGTTAGTGAACAAACAATGTTTACATCATGTTAGCACATAGTAGGTATCAGCAAAATTGAACTGTACACACCATTGAGTTGAATGCATTACTTTCTATTCAATGCATTCTCTGGTAACCTTGTGTACATAACTACTCAGGGTGATTTGGAACTGTATAGATATTGCATGTACAGTGCTCAGTACCATGGAATAATACAATGCAAGCTGAATTCAGTAACCTACCTGTTACCATTGACAGTGGAACAGCCATTGACTTGGTTTACTTCTGCAAAGGCTAAAGTTCCACTGTGTAGAGAAGGCAATGTTACTGAAAGTAACTTCTGGATCATAGGTTGCACACTCATAAAATTGGTTGCTGACAACTCTAAATCATATGGTTAGTGTACAAACAATGTTTATATCATGTTAGCACATAGTAGGTATCAGCAAAATTGAACTGTACACACCATTGAGTTGAATGCATTACTTTCTATTCAATGCATTCTGTGGTAACCTTGTGTGCATAACTACTCAGGGTGATTTGGAACTGTATAGATATTGCATGTACAGTGCTCAGTACCATGGAATAATACAATGCAAGCTGAATTCAGTAACCTACCTGTTACCATTTACAGTGGAACAGACATTGCCTTGGTTTACTTCTGCAAAGGCTAAAGTTCCACTGTGTAGAGAAGGTAATGTTAGTGAAAGTAACTTCTGGAGCATAGGTAGCACACTCATGAAATTGGTTGCAGACAAGTCCAAATCATATGGTTAGTGTGCTAACAATGTTTACATCATGTTAGCACATAGTAGTTATCAGCAAAATTGAACTGTACACACCATTGAGTTGAATGCATTACTTTCTATTCAATGCATTCTGTGGTAACCTTGTGTACATAACTACTCAGGGTGATTTGGAACTGTATAGATATTGCATGTACAGTGCTCAGTACCATGGAATAATACAATGCAAGCTGAATTCAGTAACCTACCTGTTACCATTTACAGTGGAACAGCCATTGACTTGGTTTACTTCTGCAAAGGCTAAAGTTCCACTGTGTAGAGAAGGCAATGTTACTGAAAGTAACGTCTGGAGCATAGGTCGCACATTCATAAAATTGGTTGCTGACAACTCTAAATCATATGGGTAGTGTAGAAACAATGTTTACTTCATGTTAGCACATAGTAGTTATCAGCAAAATTGAGCTGTACACACCATTGAGTTGAATGCATTACTTTTTGTTCAATGCATTCTGTGGTAACTTTGCGTACATGACTATTCAGTGTGATTTGGAACTGTATAGATATTGCATGTAGAGTGCTCAGTACCATGGAATACTCCAATGCAAGCGGAATTCAGTAACCTACCTGTTACCATTTGCAGTGGAACAGCCATTGACTTGGTTTACTTCTGCAAAGGCTAAAGTTCCACTGTGTAGAGAAGGCAATGTTACTGTAAGTAACTTCTGGAGCAAAGGTTGCACACTCATAAAATTGGTTGCTGACAACTCTAAATCATATGGTTAGTGTACAAACAATGTTTACATCATGTTAGCACATAGTAGTTATCAGCAAAATTGAACTGTAGACACCATTGAGTTGAATGCATTACTTTCTATTCAATGCATTCTCTGGTAACCTTGTGTACATAACTACTCAGGGTGAGTTGGAACTGTATAGATATTGCATGTACAGTGCTCAGTACCATGGAATAATACAATGCAAGCTGAATTCTGTAACCTACCTGTTACCATTTACAGTGGAACAGCCATTGACTTGGTTTACTTCTGCAAAGGCTAAAGTTCCACTGTGTAGAGAAGGCAATGTTACTGAAAGTATCTTCTGGATCATAGGTTGCACACTCATAAAATTGGTTGCTGACAACTCTAAATCATAGGGTTAGTGTAGAAACAATGTTTACATCATGTTAGCACATAGTAGGTATCAGCAAAATTGAACTGTACACACCATTGAGTTGAATGCATTACTTTCTATTCAATGCATTCTGTGGTAACCTTGTGTGCATAAATACTCAGGGTGATTTGGAACTGTATAGATATTGCATGTACAGTGCTCAGTACCATGGAATAATACAATGCAAGCTGAATTCAGTAACCTACCTGTTACCATTTACAGTGGAACAGACATTGACTTGGTTTACTTCTGCAAAGGCTAAAGTTCCACTGTGTAGAAAAGGTAATGTTACTGAAAGTAACTTCTGGAGCATAGGTAGCACACTCATAAAATTGGTTGCAGACAAGTCCAAATCATATGGTTAGTGTGCTAACATCGTTTACATCATGTTAGCACATAGTAGTTATCAGCAAAATTGAACTGTACACACCATTGAGTTGAATGCATTACTTTCTATTCAATGCATTCTGTGGTAACCTTGTGTACATAACTACTTAGGATGATTTGGAACTGTATAGATATTGCACGTACCGTGCTCAGTACCATGGAATAATACAATGCAAGCTGAATTCAGTAACCTACCTGTTACCATTTACAGTGGAACTGCCATTGACTTGGTTTACTTCTGCAAAGGCTAAAGTTCCACTGTGTAGAAAAGGTAATGTTACTGAAAGTAACTTCTGGAGCATAGGTAGCACACTCATAAAATTGGTTGCTGACAACTCTAAATCATATGGTTAGTGTACAAACAATGTTTACATCATGTTAGCACATAGTAGTTATCAGCAAAATTGAACTGTACACACCATTGAGTTGAATGCATTACTTTCTATTCAATGCATTCTGTGGTAACCTTGTGTACATAACTACTCAGTGTGATTTGGAACTGTATAGATATTGCATGTACAGTGCTCAGTACCATGGAATAATACAATGCAAGCTGAATTCAGTAACCTACCTGTTACCATTTACAGTGGAACAGCCATTGACTTGGTTTACTTCTGCAAAGGCTAAAGTTCCACTGTGTAGAGAAGGCAATGTTACTGAAAGTAACTTCTGGAGCATAGGTCGCACACTCATAAAATTGGTTGCTGACAACTCTAAATCATATGGTTAGTGTAGAAACAATGTTTACTTCATGTTAGCACATAGTAGTTATCAGCAAAATTGAGCTGTACACACCATTGAGTTGAATGCATTACTTTCTGTTCAATGCATTCTGTGGTAACTTTGCGTACATGACTATTCAGTGTGATTTGGAACTGTATAGATATTGCATGTAGAGTGCTCAGTACCATGGAATACTCCAATGCAAGCGGAATTCAGTAACCTACCTGTTACCATTTGCAGTGGAACAGCCATTGACTTGGTTTACTTCTGCAAAGGCTAAAGTTCCACTGTGTAGAGAAGGCAATGTTACTGAAAGTAACTTCTGGAGCAAAGGTTGCACACTCATAAAATTGGTTGCTGACAACTCTAAATCATATGGTTAGTGTACAAACAATGTTTACATCATGTTAGCACATAGTAGTTATCAGCAAAATTGAACTGTAGACACCATTGAGTTGAATGCATTACTTTCTATTCAATGCATTCTCTGGTAACCTTGTGTGCCTAACTACTCAGGGTGATTTGGAACTGTATAGATATTGCATGTAGAGTGCTCAGTACCATGGAATACTCCAATGCAAGCGGAATTCAGTAACCTACCTGTTACCATTTGCAGTGGATCAGACATTGACTTGGTTTACTTCTGCAAAGGCTAAAGTTCCACTGTGTAGAAAAGGTAATGTTACTGAAAGTAACTTCTGGAGCATAGGTAGCACACTCATGAAATTGGTTGCAGACAAGTCCAAATCATATGGTTAGTGTGCTTACATCGTTTACATCATGTTAGCACATAGTAGTTATCAGCAAAATTGAACTGTACACTCCATTGAGTTGAATGCATTACTTCATATTCAATTTATTCTGTTGTAACATTGTGTACATGACTACTCAGGGTGATATGGAACTGTATAGATATTGCATGTAGAGTGCTCAGTACCATGGAATACTCCAATGCAAGCTGAATTCAGTAACCTACCTGTTACCATTTACAGTGGAACAGCCATTGACTTGGTTTACTTCTGCAAAGGCTAAAGTTCCACTGTGTAGAGAAGGCAATGTTACTGAAAGTAACTTCTGGAGCATAGGTTGCACACTCATAAAATTGGTTGCTGACAACTCTAAATCATATGGTTAGTGTACAAACAATGTTTACTTCATGTTAGCACATAGTAGTTATCAGCAAAATTGAACTGTACACACCATTGAGTTGAAAGCATTACTTTCTATTCAATGCATTCTGTGGTAACCTTGTGTGCATAACTACTCAGGGTGATTTTTAACTGTATACATATTGCATGTAGAGTGCTGAGTCCCATGGAATACTCCAATGCAAGCTGATTTCAGTAACCTACTTGTTCCCAGTTACAGTGGAACAGCCATTGACTTGGTTGACGTCTGTAAAGGCTAAAGTTCCACTGTGTAGAAAAGGTAATGTTACTGAAAGTAACTTCTGGAGCATAGGTAGCACACTCATAAAATTGGTTGCTGACAACTCTAAATCATATGGTTAGTGTACAAACAATGTTTACATCATGTTAGCACATAGTAGTTATCAGCAAAATTGAACTGTACACACCATTGAGTTGAATGCATTACTTTGTATTCAATGCATTCTGTGGTAACCTTGTGTGCATAACTACTCAGGGTGATTTGGAACTGTATAGATATTGCATGTACAGTGCTCAGTACCATGGAATAATACAATGCAAGCTGAATTCAGTAACCTACCTGTTACCATTTACAGTGGAACAGACATTGACTTGGTTTACTTCTGCAAAGGCTAAAGTTCCACTGTGTAGAAAAGGTAATGTTACTGAAAGTAACTTCTGGAGCATAGGTAGCACACTCATAAAATTGGTTGCAGACAAGTCCAAATCATATGGTTAGTGTGCTAACATCGTTTACATCATGTTAGCACATAGTAGTTATCAGCAAAATTGAACTGTACACACCATTGAGTTGAATGCATTACTTTCTATTCAATGCATTCTGTGGTAACCTTGTGTACATAACTACTTAGGATGATTTGGAACTGTATAGATATTGCACGTACCGTGCTCAGTACCATGGAATAATACAATGCAAGCTGAATTCAGTAACCTACCTGTTACCATTTACAGTGGAACAGCCATTGACTTGGTTTACTTCTGCAAAGGCTAAAGTTCCACTGTGTAGAAAAGGTAATGTTACTGAAAGTAACTTCTGGAGCATAGGTAGCACACTCATAAAATTGGTTGCTGACAACTCTAAATCATATGGTTAGTGTACAAACAATGTTTACATCATGTTAGCACATAGTAGTTATCAGCAAAATTGAACTGTACACACCATTGAGTTGAATGCATTACTTTCTGTTCAATGCATTCTGTGGTAACTTTGCGTGCATGACTATTCAGTGTGATTTGGAACTGTATAGATATTGCATGTAGAGTGCTCAGTACCATGGAATACTCCAATGCAAGCGGAATTCAGTAACCTACCTGTTACCATTTGCAGTGGAACAGCCATTGACTTGGTTTACTTCTGCAAAGGCTAAAGTTCCACTGTGTAGAGAAGGCAATGTTACTGAAAGTAACGTCTGGAGCAAAGGTTGCACACTCATTAAATTGGTTGCTGACAACTCTAAATCATATGGTTAGTGTACAAACAATGTTTACATCATGTTAGCACATAGTAGTTATCAGCAAAATTGAACTGTAGACACCATTGAGTTGAATGCATTATTTCTATTCAATGCATTCTCTGGTAACCTTGTGTACCTAACTACTCAGGGTGATTTGGAACTGTATAGATATTGCATGTAGAGTGCTCAGTACCATGGAATACTCCAATGCAAGCTGAATTCAGTAACCTACCTGTTACCATTTACAGTGGAACAGCCATTGACTTGGTTAACTTCTGCAAAGGCTAAAGTTCCACTGTGTAGAGAAGGCAATGTTACTGAAAGTAACTTCTGGAGCATAGGTTGCACACTCATAAAATTGGTTGCTGACAACTCTAAATCATATGGTTAGTGTACAAACAATGTTTACTTCATGTTAGCACATAGTAGTTATCAGCAAAATTGAACTGTACACACCATTGAGTTGAAAGCATTACTTTCTATTCAATGCATTCTGTGGTAACCTTGTGTGCATAACTACTCAGGGTGATTTTTAACTGTATAGATATTGCATGTAGAGTGCTGAGTCCCATGGAATACTCCAATGCAAGCTGATTTCAGTAACCTACTTGTTACGAGTTACAGTGGAACAGCCATTGACTTGGTTGACTTCTGGAAAGGCTAAAGTTCCACTGTGTAGAAAAGGTAATGTTACTGAAAGTAACTTCTGGAGCATAGGTAGCACACTCATAAAATTGGTTGCAGACAACTCTAAATCATATGGTTAGTGTACTAACAATGTTTACATCATGTTAGCACCTAGTTGTTATCAGCAAAATTGAACTGGACACTCCATTGAGTTGAATGCATTAGTTCATATTCAATTTATTCTGTTGTAACTTTGTGTACATGACTACTCAGGGTGATTTGGAACTGTATAGATATTGCATGTAGAGTGCTGAGTCCCATGGAATACTCCAATGCAAGCTGATTTCAGTAACCTACTTGTTACCAGTTACAGTGGAACAGCCATTGACTTGGTTGACTTCTGTAAAGGCTAAAGTTCCACTGTGTAGAAAAGGTAATGTTACTGAAAGTAACTTCTGGAGCATAGGTAGCACACTCATAAAATTGGTTGCAGACAAGTCCAAATCATATGCTTAGTGTGCTAACATCGTTTACATCATGTTAGCACATAGTAGTTATTAGCAAAATTGAACTGTACACACCATTGAGTTGAATGCATTACTTTCTATTCAATGCATTCTGTGGTAACCTTGTGTACATAACTACTTAGGATGATTTGGAACTGTATAGATATTGCACGTATCGTGCTCAGTACCATGGAATAATACAATGCAAGCTGAATTCAGTAACCTACCTGTTACCATTTACAGTGGAACAGCCATTGACTTGGTTTACTTCTGCAAAGGCTAAAGTTCCACTGTGTAGAGAAGGCAATGTTACTGAAAGTAACTTCTGGAGCATAGGTAGCACACTCATAAAATTGGTTGCAGACAAGTCCAAATCATATGGTTAGTGTGCTAACAATGTTTACATCATGTTAGCACATAGTAGTTATCAGCAAAATTGAACTGTACACACCATTGAGTTGAATGCATTACTTTCTATTCAATGCATTCTCTGGTAACCTTGTGTACATAACTACTCAGGGTGATTTGGAACTGTATAGATATTGCATGTACAGTGCTCAGTACCATGGAATAATACAATGCAAGCTGAATTCAGTAACCTACCTGTTACCATTTACAGTGGAACAGCCATTGACTTGGTTTACTTCTGCAAAGGCTAAAGTTCCACTGTGTAGAGAAGGCAATGTTACTGAAAGTAACTTCTGGAGCCTAGGTCGCACACTCATAAAATTGGTTGCTGACAACTCTAAATCATATGGTTAGTGTAGAAACAATGTTTACTTCATGTTAGCAGATAGTAGTTATCAGCAAAATTGAGCTGTACACACCATTGAGTTGAATGCATTACTTTCTGTTCAATGCATTCTGTGGTAACTTTGCGTACATGACTATTCAGTGTGATTTGGAACTGTATAGATATTGCATGTAGAGTGCTCAGTACCATGGAATACTCCAATGCAAGCGGAATTCAGTAACCGACCTGTTACCATTTGCAGTGGAACAGCCATTGACTTGGTTTACTTCTGCAAAGGCTAAAGTTCCACTGTGTAGAGAAGGCAATGTTACTGAAAGTAACTTCTGGAGCAAAGGTTGCACACTCATAAAATTGGTTGCTGACAACTCTAAATCATATGGTTAGTGTACAAACAATGTTTACATCATGTTAGCACATAGTAGTTATCAGCAAAATTGAACTGTAGACACCATTGAGTTGAATGCATTACTTTCTATTCAATGCATTCTCTGGTAACCTTGTGTGCCTAACTACTCAGGGTGATTTGGAACTGTACAGATATTGCATGTAGAGTGCTCAGTACCATGGAATACTCCAATGCAAGCGGAATTCAGTAACCTACCTGTTACCATTTGCAGTGGATCAGACATTGACTTGGTTTACTTCTGCAAAGGCTAAAGTTCCACTGTATAGAAAAGGTAATGTTACTGAAAGTAACTTCTGGAGCATAGGTAGCACACTCATAAAAATGGTTGCAGACAAGTCCAAATCATATGGTTAGTGTGCTAACATCGTTTACATCATGTTAGCACATAGTAGTTATCAGCGAAATTGAACTGTACACTCCATTGAGTTGAATGCATTACTTCATATTCAATTTATTCTGTTGTTACTTTGTGTACATGACTACTCAGGGTGATATGGAACTGTATAGATATTGCATGTAGAGTGCTCAGTACCATGGAATACTCCAATGCAAGCTGAATTCAGTAACCTACCTGTTACCATTTACAGTGGAACAGCCATTGACTTGGTTTACTTCTGTAAAGGCTAAAGTTCCACTGTGTAGAAAAGGTAATGTTACTGAAAGTAACTTCTGGAGAATAGGTAGCACACTCATAAAATTGGTTGCTGACAACTCTAAATCATATGGTTAGTGTACAAACAATGTTTACTTCATTTTAGCACATAGTAGTTATCAGCAAAATTGAACTGTACACACCATTGAGTTGAATGCATTACTTTCTATTCAATGCATTCTGTGGTAACCTTGTGTGCATAACTACTCAGGGTGATTTGGAACTGTATAGATATTGCATGTAGAGTGCTCAGTACCATGGAATACTCCAATGCAAGCTGAATTCAGTAACCTACCTGTTACCATTTACAGTGGAACAGCCATTGACTTGGTTTACTTCTGCAAAGGCTAAAGTTCCACTGTGTAGAGAAGGCAATGTTACTGAAAGTAACTTCTGGAGCATAGGTTGCACACTCATAAAATTGGTTGCTGACAACTCTAAATCATATGGTTAGTGTACAAACAATGTTTACTTCATGTTAGTACATAGTAGTTATCAGCAAAATTGAACTGTACACACCATTGAGTTGAAAGCATTACTTTCTATTCAATGCATTCTCTGGTAACCTTGTGTGCATAACTACTCAGGGTGATTTTTAACTGTATAGATATTGCATGTAGAGTGCTGAGTCCCATGAAATACTCCAATGCAAGCTGATTTCAGTAACCTACTTGTTACCAGTTACAGTGGAACAGCCATTGACTTGGTTGACTTCTGTAAAGGCTAAAGTTCCACTGTGTAGAGAAGGCAATGTTACTGAAAGTAACTTCTGGAGCAAAGGTTGCACACTCATAAAATTGGTTGCTGACAACTCTAAATCATATGGTTAGTGTACAAACAATGTTTACATCATGTTAGCACATAGTAGCTATCAGCAAAATTGAACTGTACACACCATTGAGTTGAATGCATTACTTTCTATTCAATGCATTCTGTGGTAACCTTGTGTGCCTAACTACTCAGGGTGATTTGGAACTGTATAGATATTGCATGTAGAGTGCTCAGTACCATGGAATACTCCAATGCAAGCGGAATTCAGTAACCTACCTGTTACCATTTGCAGTGGAACAGACATTGACTTGGTTTACTTCTGCAAAGGCTAAAGTTCCACTGTGTAGAAAAGGTAACGTTACTGAAAGTAACTTCTGGAGCATAGGTAGCACACTCATAAAATTGGTTGCAGACAAGTCCAAATCATATGGTTAGTGTGCTAACATCGTTTACATCATGTTAGCACATAGTAGTTATCAGCAAAATTGAACTGTACACTCCATTGAGTTGAATGCATTACTTCATATTCAATTTATTCTGTTGTAACTTTGTGTACATGACTACTCAGGGTGATATGGAACTGTATAGATATTGCATGTAGAGTGCTCAGTACCATGGAATACTCCAATGCAAGCTGAATTCAGTAACCTACCTGTTACCATTTACAGTGGAACAGCCATTGACTTGGTTTACTTCTGCAAAGGCTAAAGTTCCACTGTGTAGAGAAGGCAATGTTACTGAAAGTAACTTCTGGAGCATAGGTTGCACACTCATAAAATTGGTTGCTGACAACTCTAAATCATATGGTTAGTGTACAAACAATGTTTACTTCATGTTAGTACATAGTAGTTATCAGCAAAATTGAACTGTACACACCATTGAGTTGAAAGCATTACTTTCTATTCAATGCATTCTCTGGTAACCTTGTGTGCATAACTACTCAGGGTGATTTTTAACTGTATAGATATTGCATGTAGAGTGCTGAGTCCCATGAAATACTCCAATGCAAGCTGATTTCAGTAACCTACTTGTTACCAGTTACAGTGGAACAGCCATTGACTTGGTTGACTTCTGTAAAGGCTAAAGTTCCACTGTGTAGAAAAGGTAATGTTACTGAAAGTAACTTCTGGAGAATAGGTAGCACACTCATAAAATTGGTTGCTGACAACTCTAAATCATATGGTTAGTGTACAAACAATGTTTACTTCATGTTAGTACATAGTAGTTATCAGCAAAATTGAACTGTACACACCATTGAGTTGAAAGCATTACTTTCTATTCAATGCATTCTCTGGTAACCTTGTGTGCATAACTACTCAGGGTGATTTTTAACTGTATAGATATTGCATGTAGAGTGCTGAGTCCCATGAAATACTCCAATGCAAGCTGATTTCAGTAACCTACTTGTTACCAGTTACAGTGGAACAGCCATTGACTTGGTTGACTTCTGTAAAGGCTAAAGTTCCACTGTGTAGAAAAGGTAATGTTACTGAAAGTAACTTCTGGAGAATAGGTAGCACACTCATAAAATTGGTTGCAGACAACTCTAAATCATATGGTTAGTGTACTAACAATGTTTACATCATGTTAGCCCCTAGTTGTTATCAGCAAAATTGAACTGGACACTCCATTGAGTTGAATGCATTACTTCATATTCAATTTATTCTGTTGTAACTTTGTGTACATGACTACTCAGGGTGATTTGGAACTGTATAGATATTGCATGTAGAGTGCTCAGTACCATGGAATAATATAATGCAAGCTGAATTCAGTAACCTACCTGTTACCATTTACAGTGGATCAGCCATTGACTTGGTTTACTTCTGCAAAGGCTAAAGTTCCACTGTGTAGAGAAGGCAATGTTACTGAAAGTAACTTCTGCAGGATAGGTAGCACACTCATAAAATTTTTGCAGACAAGTCCAAATCATATGCTTAGTGTGCTAACATCGTTTACATCATGTTAGCACATAGTAGTTATCAGCAAAATTGAACTGTACACTCCATTGAGTTGAATGCATTACTTCATATTCAATTTATTCTGTTGTAACTTTGTGTACATGACTACTCAGGGTGATATGGAACTGTATAGATATTGCATGTAGAGTGCTCAGTACCATGGAATACTCCAATGCAAGCTGAATTCAGTAACCTACCTGTTACCATTTACAGTGGAACAGCCATTGACTTGGTTTACTTCTGCAAAGGCTAAAGTTCCACTGTGTAGAGAAGGCAATGTTACTGAAAGTAACTTCTGGAGCATAGGTTGCACACTCATAAAATTGGTTGCTGACAACTCTAAATCATATGGTTAGTGTACAAACAATGTTTACTTCATGTTAGTACATAGTAGTTATCAGCAAAATTGAACTGTACACACCATTGAGTTGAAAGCATTACTTTCTATTCAATGCATTCTCTGGTAACCTTGTGTGCATAACTACTCAGGGTGATTTTTAACTGTATAGATATTGCATGTAGAGTGCTGAGTCCCATGAAATACTCCAATGCAAGCTGATTTCAGTAACCTACTTGTTACCAGTTACAGTGGAACAGCCATTGACTTGGTTGACTTCTGTAAAGGCTAAAGTTCCACTGTGTAGAAAAGGTAATGTTACTGAAAGTAACTTCTGGAGAATAGGTAGCACACTCATAAAATTGGTTGCTGACAACTCTAAATCATATGGTTAGTGTACAAACAATGTTTACTTCATGTTAGCACATAGTAGTTATCAGCAAAATTGAACTGTACACACCATTGAGTTGAATGCATTACTTTCTATTCAATGCATTCTGTGGTAACCTTGTGTGCATAACTACTCAGGGTGATTTGGAACTGTATAGATATTGCATGTAGAGTGCTCAGTACCATGGAATACTCCAATGCAAGCTGAATTCAGTAACCTACCTGTTACCATTTACAGTGGAACAGCCATTGACTTGGTTTACTTCTGCAAAGGCTAAAGTTCCACTGTGTAGAGAAGGCAATGTTACTGAAAGTAACTTCTGGAGCATAGGTTGCACACTCATAAAATTGGTTGCTGACAACTCTAAATCATATGGTTAGTGTACAAACAATGTTTACTTCATGTTAGTACATAGTAGTTATCAGCAAAATTGAACTGTACACACCATTGAGTTGAAAGCATTACTTTCTATTCAATGCATTCTCTGGTAACCTTGTGTGCATAACTACTCAGGGTGATTTTTAACTGTATAGATATTGCATGTAGAGTGCTGAGTCCCATGAAATACTCCAATGCAAGCTGATTTCAGTAACCTACTTGTTACCAGTTACAGTGGAACAGCCATTGACTTGGTTGACTTCTGTAAAGGCTAAAGTTCCACTGTGTAGAAAAGGTAATGTTACTGAAAGTAACTTCTGGAGAATAGGTAGCACACTCATAAAATTGGTTGCTGACAACTCTAAATCATATGGTTAGTGTACAAACAATGTTTACTTCATGTTAGCACATAGTAGTTATCAGCAAAATTGAACTGTACACACCATTGAGTTGAATGCATTACTTTCTATTCAATGCATTCTGTGGTAACCTTGTGTGCATAACTACTCAGGGTGATTTGGAACTGTATAGATATTGCATATACAGTGCTCAGTACCATGGAATACTCCAATGCAAGCTGAATTCAGTAACCTACCTGTTACCATTTACAGTGGAACAGCCATTGACTTGGTTTACTTCTGCAAAGGCTAAAGTTCCACTGTGTAGAGAAGGCAATGTTACTGAAAGTAACTTCTGGAGCATAGGTTGCACACTCATAAAATTGGTTGCTGACAACTCTAAATCATATGGTTAGTGTACAAACAATGTTTACTTCATGTTAGTACATAGTAGTTATCAGCAAAATTGAACTGTACACACCATTGAGTTGAAAGCATTACTTTCTATTCAATGCATTCTCTGGTAACCTTGTGTGCATAACTACTCAGGGTGATTTTTAACTGTATAGATATTGCATGTAGAGTGCTGAGTCCCATGAAATACTCCAATGCAAGCTGATTTCAGTAACCTACTTGTTACCAGTTACAGTGGAACAGCCATTGACTTGGTTGACTTCCGTAAAGGCTAAAGTTCCACTGTGTAGAAAAGGTAATGTTACTGAAAGTAACTTCTGGAGAATAGGTAGCACACTCATAAAATTGGTTGCAGACAACTCTAAATCATATGGTTAGTGTACTAACAATGTTTACATCATGTTAGCCCCTAGTTGTTATCAGCAAAATTGAACTGGACACTCCATTGAGTTGAATGCATTACTTCATATTCAATTTATTCTGTTGTAACTTTGTGTACATGACTACTCAGGGTGATTTGGAACTGTATAGATATTGCATGTAGAGTGCTCAGTACCATGGAATAATAATAATGCAAGCTGAATTCAGTTATCTACCTGTTACCATTTACAGTGGATCAGCCATTGACTTGGTTTACTTCTGCAAAGGCTAAAGTTCCACTGTGTAGAGAAGGCAATGTTACTGAAAGTAACTTCTGCAGGATAGGTAGCACACTCATAAAATTGGTTGCAGACAAGTCCAAATCATATGCTTAGTGTGCTAACATCGTTTACATCATGTTAGCACATAGTAGTTATTAGCAAAATTGAACTGTACACACCATTGAGTTGAATGCATTACTTTCTATTCAATGCATTCTGTGGTAACCTTGTGTACATAACTACTTAGGATGATTTGGAACTGTATAGATATTGCACGTATCGTGCTCAGTACCATGGAATAATACAATGCAAGCTGAATTCAGTAACCTACCTGTTACCATTTACAGTGGAACAGCCATTGACTTGGTTTACTTCTGCAAAGGCTAAAGTTCCACTGTGTAGAGAAGGCAATGTTACTGAAAGTAACTTCTGGAGCATAGGTAGCACACTCAAAAAATTGGTTGCAGACAAGTCCAAATCATATGGCTAGTGTGCTAACAATGTTTACATCATGTTAGCACATAGTAGTTATCAGCAAAATTGAACTGTACACACCATTGAGTTGAATGCATTACTTTCTATTCAATGCATTCTCTGGTAACCTTGTGTACATAACTACTCAGGGTGATTTGGAACTGTATAGATATTGCATGTACAGTGCTCAGTACCATGGAATAATACAATGCAAGCTGAATTCAGTAACCTACCTGTTACCATTTACAGTGGAACAGCCATTGACTTGGTTTACTTCTGCAAAGGCTAAAGTTCCACTGTGTAGAGAAGGCAATGTTACTGAAAGTAACTTCTGGAGCCTAGGTCGCACACTCATAAAATTGGTTGCTGACAACTCTAAATCATATGGTTAGTGTAGAAACAATGTTTACTTCATGTTAGCACATAGTAGTTATCAGCAAAATTGAGCTGTACACACCATTGAGTTGAATGCATTACTTTCTGTTCAATGCATTCTGTGGTAACTTTGCGTACATGACTATTCAGTGTGATTTGGAACTGTATAGATATTGCATGTAGAGTGCTCAGTACCATGGAATACTCCAATGCAAGCGGAATTCAGTAACCTACCTGTTACCATTTGCAGTGGAACAGCCATTGACTTGGTTTACTTCTGCAAAGGCTAAAGTTCCACTGTGTAGAGAAGGCAATGTTACTGAAAGTAACTGCTGGAGCAAAGGTTGCACACTCATAAAATTGGTTGCTGACAACTCTAAATCATATGGTTAGTGTACAAACAATGTTTACATCATGTTAGCACTTAGTAGTTATCAGCAAAATTGAACTGTAGACACCATTGAGTTGAATGCATTACTTTCTATTCAATGCATTCTCTGGTAACCTTGTGTGCCTAACTACTCAGGGTGATTTGGAACTGTACAGATATTGCATGTAGAGTGCTCAGTACCATGGAATACTCCAATGCAAGGGGAATTCAGTAACCTACCTGTTACCATTTGCAGTGGATCAGACATTGACTTGGTTTACTTCTGCAAAGGCTAAAGTTCCACTGTATAGAAAAGGTAATGTTACTGAAAGTAACTTCTGGAGCATAGGTAGCACACTCATAAAAATGGTTGCAGACAAGTCCAAATCATATGGTTAGTGTGCTAACATCGTTTACATCATGTTAGCACATAGTAGTTATCAGCAAAATTGAACTGTACACTCCATTGAGTTGAATGCATTACTTCATATTCAATTTATTCTGTTGTTACTTTGTGTACATGACTACTCAGGGTGATATGGAACTGTATAGATATTGCATGTAGAGTGCTCAGTACCATGGAATACTCCAATGCAAGCTGAATTCAGTAACCTACCTGTTACCATTTACAGTGGAACAGCCATTGACTTGGTTTACTTCTGCAAAGGCTAAAGTTCCACTGTGTAGAAAAGGCAATGTTACTGAACGTAACTTCTGGAGCATAGGTTGCACACTCATAAAATTGGTTGCTGACAACTCTAAATCATATGGTTAGTGTACAAACAATGTTTACTTCATGTTAGCACATAGTAGTTATCAGCAAAATTGAACTGTACACACCATTGAGTTGAAAGCATTACTTTCTATTCAATGCATTCTGTGGTAACCTTGTGTGCATAACTACTCAGGGTGATTTTTAACTGTATAGATATTGCATGTAGAGTGCTGAGTCCCATGGAATACTCCAATGCAAGCTGATTTCAGTAACCTACTTGTTACCAGTTACAGTGGAACAGCCATTGACTTGGTTGACTTCTGTAAAGGCTAAAGTTCCACTGTGTAGAAAAGGTAATGTTACTGAAAGTAACTTCTGGAGCATAGGTAGCACACTCATAAAATTGGTTGCAGACAACTCTAAATCATATGGTTAGTGTACTAACAATGTTTACATCATGTTAGCACATAGTAGTTATCAGCAAAATTGAACTGTAGACACCATTGAGTTGAATGCATTACTTTCTATTCAATGCATTCTCTGGTAACCTTGTGTACCTAACTACTCAGGGTGATTTGGAACTGTATAGATATTGCATGTAGAGTGCTCAGTACCATGGAATACTCCAATGCAAGCTGATTTCAGTAACCTACCTGTTACCATTTACAGTGGAACAGCCATTGACTTGGTTTACTTCTGCAAAGGCTAAAGTTCCACTGTGTAGAGAAGGCAATGTTACTGAAAGTAACTTCTGGAGCATAGGTTGCACACTCATAAAATTGGTTGCTGACAACTCTAAATCATATGGTTAGTGTACAAACAATGTTTACTTCATGTTAGCACATAGTAGTTATCAGCAAAATTGAACTGTACACACCATTGAGTTGAAAGCATTACTTTCTATTCAATGCATTCTGTGGTAACCTTGTGTGCATAACTACTCAGGGTGATTTTTAACTGTATAGATATTGCATGTAGAGTGCTGAGTCCCATGGAATACTCCAATGCAAGCTGATTTCAGTAACCTACTTGTTACCAGTTACAGTGGAACAGCCATTGACTTGGTTGACTTCTGTAAAGGCTAAAGTTCCACTGTGTAGAAAAGGTAATGTTACTGAAAGTAACTTCTGGAGCATAGGTAGCACACTCATAAAATTGGTTGCAGACAACTCTAAATCATATGGTTAGTGTACTAACAATGTTTACATCATGTTAGCACCTAGTTGTTATCAGCAAAATTGAACTGGACACTCCATTGAGTTGAATGCATTACTTCATATTCAATTTATTCTGTTGTAACTTTGTGTACATGACTAGTCAGGGTGATTTGGAACTGTATAGATATTGCATGTAGAGTGCTCAGTACCATGGAATAATATAATGCAAGCTGAATTCAGTAACCTACCTGTTACCATTTACAGTGGAACAGCCATTGACTTGGTTTACTTCTGCAAAGGCTAAAGTTCCACTGTGTAGAGAAGGCAATGTTACTGAAAGTAACTTCTGGAGCATAGGTTGCACACTCATAAAATTGGTTGCTGACAACTCTAAATCATATGGTTAGTGTACAAACAATGTTTACATCATGTTAGCACATAGTAGTTATCAGCAAAATTGAACTGTACACACCATTGAGTTGAATGCATTACTTTCTATTCAATGCATTCTGTGGTAACCTTGTGTGCATAACTACTCAGGGTGATTTGGAACTGTATAGATATTGCATGTACAGTGCTCAGTACCATGGAATAATACAATGCAAGCTGAATTCAGTAACCTACCTGTTACCATTTACAGTGGAACAGACATTGACTTGGTTTACTTCTGCAAAGGCTAAAGTTCCACTGTGTAGAAAAGGTAATGTTACTGAAAGTAACTTCTGGGGCATAGGTAGCACACTCATAAAATTGGTTGCTGACAACTCTAAATCATATGGTTAGTGTACAAACAATGTTTACATCATGTTAGCACATAGTAGTTATCAGCAAAATTGAACTGTACACACCATTGAGTTGAATGCATTACTTTCTATTCAATGCATTCTGTGGTAACCTTGTGTGCATAACTACTCAGGGTGATTTGGAACTGTATAGATATTGCATGTACAGTGCTCAGTACCATGGAATAATACAATGCAAGCTGAATTCAGTAACCTACCTGTTACCATTTACAGTGGAACAGACATTCACTTGGTTTACTTCTGCAAAGGCTAAAGTTCCACTGTGTAGAGAAGGCAATGTTACTGAAAGTAACTTCTGGAGCAAAGGTTGCACACTCATAAAATTGGTTGCTGACAACTCTAAATCATATGGTTAGTGTACAAACAATGTTTACATCATGTTAGCACATAGTAGCTATCAGCAAAATTGAACTGTACACACCATTGAGTTGAATGCATTACTTTCTATTCAATGCATTCTGTGGTAACCTTGTGTGCCTAACTACTCAGGGTGATTTGGAACTGTATAGATATTGCATGTAGAGTGCTCAGTACCATGGAATACTCCAATGCAAGCGGAATTCAGTAACCTACCTGTTACCATTTGCAGTGGAACAGACATTGACTTGGTTTACTTCTGCAAAGGCTAAAGTTCCACTGTGTAGAAAAGGTAATGTTACTGAAAGTAACTTCTGGAGCATAGGTAGCACACTCATAAAATTGGTTGCAGACAAGTCCAAATCATATGGTTAGTGTGCTAACATCGTTTACATCATGTTAGCACATAGTAGTTATCAGCAAAATTGAACTGTACACTCCATTGAGTTGAATGCATTACTTCATATTCAATTTATTCTGTTGTAACTTTGTGTACATGACTACTCAGGGTGATATGGAACTGTATAGATATTGCATGTAGAGTGCTCAGTACCATGGAATACTCCAATGCAAGCTGAATTCAGTAACCTACCTGTTACCATTTACAGTGGAACAGCCATTGACTTGGTTTACTTCTGCAAAGGCTAAAGTTCCACTGTGTAGAGAAGGCAATGTTACTGAAAGTAACTTCTGGAGCATAGGTTGCACACTCATAAAATTGGTTGCTGACAACTCTAAATCATATGGTTAGTGTACAAACAATGTTTACTTCATGTTAGTACATAGTAGTTATCAGCAAAATTGAACTGTACACACCATTGAGTTGAAAGCATTACTTTCTATTCAATGCATTCTCTGGTAACCTTGTGTGCATAACTACTCAGGGTGATTTTTAACTGTATAGATATTGCATGTAGAGTGCTGAGTCCCATGAAATACTCCAATGCAAGCTGATTTCAGTAACCTACTTGTTACCAGTTACAGTGGAACAGCCATTGACTTGGTTGACTTCTGTAAAGGCTAAAGTTCCACTGTGTAGAAAAGGTAATGTTACTGAAAGTAACTTCTGGAGAATAGGTAGCACACTCATAAAATTGGTTGCTGACAACTCTAAATCATATGGTTAGTGTACAAACAATGTTTACTTCATGTTAGCACATAGTAGTTATCAGCAAAATTGAACTGTACACACCATTGAGTTGAATGCATTACTTTCTATTCAATGCATTCTGTGGTAACCTTGTGTGCATAACTACTCAGGGTGATTTGGAACTGTATAGATATTGCATGTACAGTGCTCAGTACCATGGAATACTCCAATGCAAGCTGAATTCAGTAACCTACCTGTTACCATTTACAGTGGAACAGCCATTGACTTGGTTTACTTCTGCAAAGGCTAAAGTTCCACTATGTAGAGAAGGCAATGTTACTGAAAGTAACTTCTGGAGCATAGGTTGCACACTCATAAAATTGGTTGCTGACAACTCTAAATCATATGGTTAGTGTACAAACAATGTTTACTTCATGTTAGTACATAGTAGTTATCAGCAAATATGAACTGTACACACCATTGAGTTGAAAGCATTACTTTCTATTCAATGCATTCTCTGGTAACCTTGTGTGCATAACTACTCAGGGTGATTTTTAACTGTATAGATATTGCATGTAGAGTGCTGAGTCCCATGAAATACTCCAATGCAAGCTGATTTCAGTAACCTACTTGTTACCAGTTACAGTGGAACAGACATTGACTTGGTTTACTTCTGCAAAGGCTAAAGTTCCACTGTGTAGAAAAGGTAATGTTACTGAAAGTAACTTCTGGAGCATAGGTAGCACACTCATAAAATTGGTTGCAGACAAGTCCAAATCATATGGTTAGTGTGCTAACATCATTTACATCATGTTAGCACATAGTAGTTATCAGCAAAATTGAACTGTACACACCATTGAGTTGAATGCATCACTTTCTATTCAATGCATTCAGTGGTAACCTTGTGTACATAACTACTTAGGATGATTTGGAACTGTATAGATATGGCATGTACCGTGCTCAGTACCATGGAATAATACAATGCAAGCTGAATTCAGTAACCTACCTGTTACCATTTACAGTGGAACAGCCATTGACTTGGTTTACTTCTGCAAAGGCTAAAGTTCCACTGTGTAGAGAAGGCAATGTTACTGAAAGTAACTTCTGGAGCATAGGTTGCACACTCATAAAATTGGTTGCTGACAACTCTAAATCATATGGTTAGTGTACAAACAATGTTTACTTCATGTTAGCACATAGTAGTTATCAGCAAAATTGAACTGTACACACCATTGAGTTGAAAGCATTACTTTCTATTCAATGCATTCTGTGGTAACCTTGTGTGCATAACTACTCAGGGTGATTTTTAACTGTATAGATATTGCATGTAGAGTGCTGAGTCCCATGGAATACTGCAATGCAAGCTGATTTCAGTAACCTACTTGTTACCAGTTACAGTGGAACAGCCATTGACTTGGTTGCCTTCTGTAAAGGCTAAAGTTCCACTGTGTAGAAAAGGTAATGTTACTGAAAGTAACTTCTGGAGCATAGGTAGCACACTCATAAAATTGGTTGCAGACAAGTCCAAATCATATGCTTAGTGTGCTAACATCGTTTACATCATGTTAGCACATAGTAGTTATCAGCAAAATTGAACTGTACACACCATTGAGTTGAATGCATTACTTTCTGTTCAATGCATTCTGTGGTAACTTTGCGTACATGACTATTCAGTGTGATTTGGAACTGTATAGATATTGCATGTAGAGTGCTCAGTACCATGGAATACTCCAATGCAAGCGGAATTCAGTAACCTACCTGTTTCCATTTGCAGTGGAACAGCCATTGACTTGGTTTACTTCTGCAAAGGCTAAAGTTCCACTGTGTAGAGAAGGCAATGTTACTGAAAGTAACTTCTGGAGCAAAGGTTGCACACTCATAAAATTGGTTGCTGACAACTCTAAATCATATGGTTAGTGTACAAACAATGTTTACATCATGTTAGCACATAGTAGCTATCAGCAAAATTGAACTGTACACACCATTGAGTTGAATGCATTACTTCTATTCAATGCATTCTGTGGTAACCTTGTGTGCCTAACTACTCAGGGTGATTTGGAACTGTATAGATATTGCATGTAGAGTGCTCAGTACCATGGAATACTCCAATGCAAGCGGAATTCAGTAACCTACCTGTTACCATTTGCAGTGGAACAGACATTGACTTGGTTTACTTCTGCAAAGGCTAAAGTTCCACTGTGTAGAAAAGGTAATGTTACTGAAAGTAACTTCTGGAGCATAGGTAGCACACTCATAAAATTGGTTGCAGACAAGTCCAAATCATATGGTTAGTGTGCTAACATCGTTTACATCATGTTAGCACATAGTAGTTATCAGCAAAATTGAACTGTACACTCCATTGAGTTGAATGCATTACTTCATATTCAATTTATTCTGTTGTAACTTTGTGTACATGACTACTCAGGGTGATATGGAACTGTATAGATATTGCATGTAGAGTGCTCAGTACCATGGAATACTCCAATGCAAGCTGAATTCAGTAACCTACCTGTTACCATTTACAGTGGAACAGCCATTGACTTGGTTTACTTCTGCAAAGGCTAAAGTTCCACTGTGTAGAGAAGGCAATGTTACTGAAAGTAACTTCTGGAGCATAGGTTGCACACTCATAAAATTGGTTGCTGACAACTCTAAATCATATGGTTAGTGTACAAACAATGTTTACTTCATGTTAGTACATAGTAGTTATCAGCAAAATTGAACTGTACACACCATTGAGTTGAAAGCATTACTTTCTATTCAATGCATTCTCTGGTAACCTTGTGTGCATAACTACTCAGGGTGATTTTTAACTGTATAGATATTGCATGTAGAGTGCTGAGTCCCATGAAATACTCCAATGCAAGCTGATTTCAGTAACCTACTTGTTACCAGTTACAGTGGAACAGCCATTGACTTGGTTGACTTCTGTAAAGGCTAAAGTTCCACTGTGTAGAAAAGGTAATGTTACTGAAAGTAACTTCTGGAGAATAGGTAGCACACTCATAAAATTGGTTGCTGACAACTCTAAATCATATGGTTAGTGTACAAACAATGTTTACTTCATGTTAGCACATAGTAGTTATCAGCAAAATTGAACTGTACACACCATTGAGTTGAATGCATTACTTTCTATTCAATGCATTCTGTGGTAACCTTGTGTGCATAACTACTCAGGGTGATTTGGAACTGTATAGATATTGCATGTACAGTGCTCAGTACCATGGAATACTCCAATGCAAGCTGAATTCAGTAACCTACCTGTTACCATTTACAGTGGAACAGCCATTGACTTGGTTTACTTCTGCAAAGGCTAAAGTTCCACTATGTAGAGAAGGCAATGTTACTGAAAGTAACTTCTGGAGCATAGGTTGCACACTCATAAAATTGGTTGCTGACAACTCTAAATCATATGGTTAGTGTACAAACAATGTTTACTTCATGTTAGTACATAGTAGTTATCAGCAAAATTGAACTGTACACACCATTGAGTTGAAAGCATTACTTTCTATTCAATGCATTCTCTGGTAACCTTGTGTGCATAACTACTCAGGGTGATTTTTAACTGTATAGATATTGCATGTAGAGTGCTGAGTCCCATGAAATACTCCAATGCAAGCTGATTTCAGTAACCTACTTGTTACCAGTTACAGTGGAACAGCCATTGACTTGGTTGACTTCTGTAAAGGCTAAAGTTCCACTGTGTAGAAAAGGTAATGTTACTGAAAGTAACTTCTGGAGAATAGGTAGCACACTCATAAAATTGGTTGCAGACAACTCTAAATCATATGGTTAGTGTACTAACAATGTTTACATCATGTTAGCCCCTAGTTGTTATCGGCAAAATTGAACTGGACACTCCATTGAGTTGAATGCATTACTTCATATTCAATTTATTCTGTTGTAACTTTGTGTACATGACTACTCAGGGTGATTTGGAACTGTATAGATATTGCATGTAGAGTGCTCAGTACCATGGAATAATATAATGCAAGCTGAATTCAGTAACCTACCTGTTACCATTTACAGTGGATCAGCCATTGACTTGGTTTACTTCTGCAAAGGCTAAAGTTCCACTGTGTAGAGAAGGCAATGTTACTGAAAGTAACTTCTGCAGCATAGGTTGCACACTCATAAAATTGGTTGCTGACAACTCTAAATCATATGGTTAGTGTACAAACAATGTTTACATCATGTTAGCAGATAGTAGTTATCAGCAAAATTGAGCTGTACACACCATTGAGTTGAATGCATTACTTTCTATTCAATGCATTCTGTGGTAACCTTGTGTGCATAACTACTCAGGGTGATTTGGAACTGTATAGATATTGCATGTACAGTGCTCAGTACCATGGAATAATACAATGCAAGCTGAATTCAGTAACCAACCTGTTACCATTTACAGTGGAACAGACATTGACTTGGTTTACTTCTGCAAAGGCTAAAGTTCCACTGTGTAGAAAAGGTAATGTTACTGAAAGTAACTTCTGGAGCATAGGTAGCACACTCATAAAATTGGTTGCAGACAACTCTAAATCATATGGTTAGTGTACTAACAATGTTTACATCATGTTAGCACCTAGTTGTTATCAGCAAAATTGAACTGGACACTCCATTGAGTTGAATGCATTACTTCATATTCAATTTATTGTGTTGTAACTTTGTGTACATGACTACTCAGGGTGATTTGGAACTGTATAGATATTGCATGTAGAGTGCTCAGTACCATGGAATAATATAATGCAAGCTGAATTCAGTAACCTACCTGTTACCATTTACAGTGGAACAGCCATTGACTTGGTTTACTTCTGCAAAGGCTAAAGTTCCACTGTGTAGAGAAGGCAATGTTACTGAAAGGAACTTTTGGAGCATAGGTTGCACACTCATAAAATTGGTTGCTGACAACTCTAAATCATATGGTTAGTGTATAAACAATGTTTACATCATGTTAGCACATAGTAGATATCAGCAAAATTGAACTGTACACACCATTGAGTTGAATGCATTACTTTCTATTCAATGCATTGTGTGGTAACCTTGTGTGCATAACTACTCAGGGTGATTTGGAACTGTATAGATATTGCATGTACAGTGCTCAGTACCATGGAATAATACAATGCAAGCTGAATTCAGTAACCTACCTGTTACCATTTACAGTGGAACAGACATTGACTTGGTTTACTTCTGCAAAGGCTAAAGTTCCACTGTGTAGAAAAGGTAGTGTTACTGAAAGTAACTTCTGGAGCATAGGTAGCACACTCATAAAATTGGTTGCAGACAAGTCCAAATCATATGGTTAGTGTGCTAACATCATTTACATCATGTTAGCACATAGTAGTTATCAGCAAAATTGAACTGTACACACCATTGAGTTGAATGCATCACTTTCTATTCAATGCATTCAGTGATAACCTTGTGTACATAACTACTTAGGATGATTTGGAACTGTATAGATATGGCATGTACCGTGCTCAGTACCATGGAATAATACAATGCAAGCTGAATTCAGTAACCTACCTGTTACCATTTACAGTGGAACAGCCATTGACTTGGTTTACTTCTGCAAAGGCTAAAGTTCCACTGTGTAGAAAAGTTAATGTTACTGAAAGTAACTTCTGGAGCATAGGTAGCACACTCATAAAATTGGTTGCAGACAAGTCCAAATCATATGGTTAGTGTGCTAACATCGTTTACATCATGTTAGCACATAGTAGTTATCAGCAAAATTGAACTGTACACTCCATTGAGTTGAATGCTTTACTTCATATTCAATTTATTCTGTTGTAACTTTGTGTACATGACTACTCAGGGTGATATGGAACTGTATAGATATTGCATGTAGAGTGCTCAGTACCATGGAATACTCCAATGCAAGCTGAATTCAGTAACCTACCTGTTACCATTTACAGTGGAACAGCCATTGACTTGGTTTACTTCTGCAAAGGCTAAAGTTCCACTGTGTAGAGAAGGCAATGTTACTGAAAGTAACTTCTGGAGCATAGGTTGCACACTCATAAAATTGGTTGCTGACAACTCTAAATCATATGGTTAGTGTACAAACAATGTTTACTTCATGTTAGTACATAGTAGTTATCAGCAAAATTGAACTGTACACACCATTGAGTTGAAAGCATTACTTTCTATTCAATGCATTCTCTGGTAACCTTGTGTGCATAACTACTCAGGGTGATTTTTAACTGTATAGATATTGCATGTAGAGTGCTGAGTCCCATGAAATACTCCAATGCAAGCTGATTTCAGTAACCTACTTGTTACCAGTTACAGTGGAACAGCCATTGACATGGTTGACTTCTGTAAAGGCTAAAGTTCCACTGTGTAGAAAAGGTAATGTTACTGAAAGTAACTTCTGGAGAATAGGTAGCACACTCATAAAATTGATGCTGACAACTCTAAATCATATGGTTAGTGTACAAACAATGTTTACTTCATGTTAGCACATAGTAGTTATCAGCAAAATTGAACTGTACACACCATTGAGTTGAATGCATTACTTTCTATTCAATGCATTCTGTGGTAACCTTGTGTGCATAACTACTCAGGGTGATTTGGAACTGTATAGATATTGCATGTAGAGTGCTGAGTCCCATGAAATACTCCAATGCAAGCTGATTTCAGTAACCTACTTGTTACCAGTTACAGTGGAACAGCCATTGACTTGGTTGACTTCTGTAAAGGCTAAAGTTCCACTGTGTAGAAAAGGTAATGTTACTGAAAGTAACTTCTGGAGAATAGGTAGCACACTCATAAAATTGGTTGCAGACAACTCTAAATCATATGGTTAGTGTACTAACAATGTTTACATCATGTTAGCCCCTAGTTGTTATCGGCAAAATTGAACTGGACACTCCATTGAGTTGAATGCATTACTTCATATTCAATTTATTCTGTTGTAACTTTGTGTACATGACTACTCAGGGTGATTTGGAACTGTATAGATATTGCATGTAGAGTGCTCAGTACCATGGAATAATATAATGCAAGCTGAATTCAGTAACCTACCTGTTACCATTTACAGTGGATCAGCCATTGACTTGGTTTACTTCTGCAAAGGCTAAAGTTCCACTGTGTAGAGAAGGCAATGTTACTGAAAGTAACTTCTGCAGCATAGGTTGCACACTCATAAAATTGGTTGCTGACAACTCTAAATCATATGGTTAGTGTACAAACAATGTTTACATCATGTTAGCAGATAGTAGTTATCAGCAAAATTGAGCTGTACACACCATTGAGTTGAATGCATTACTTTCTATTCAATGCATTCTGTGGTAACCTTGTGTGCATAACTACTCAGGGTGATTTGGAACTGTATAGATATTGCATGTACAGTGCTCAGTACCATGGAATAATACAATGCAAGCTGAATTCAGTAACCAACCTGTTACCATTTACAGTGGAACAGACATTGACTTGGTTTACTTCTGCAAAGGCTAAAGTTCCACTGTGTAGAAAAGGTAATGTTACTGAAAGTAACTTCTGGAGCATAGGTAGCACACTCATAAAATTGGTTGCAGACAACTCTAAATCATATGGTTAGTGTACTAACAATGTTTACATCATGTTAGCACCTAGTTGTTATCAGCAAAATTGAACTGGACACTCCATTGAGTTGAATGCATTACTTCATATTCAATTTATTGTGTTGTAACTTTGTGTACATGACTACTCAGGGTGATTTGGAACTGTATAGATATTGCATGTAGAGTGCTCAGTACCATGGAATAATATAATGCAAGCTGAATTCAGTAACCTACCTGTTACCATTTACAGTGGAACAGCCATTGACTTGGTTTACTTCTGCAAAGGCTAAAGTTCCACTGTGTAGAGAAGGCAATGTTACTGAAAGGAACTTCTGGAGCATAGGTTGCACACTCATAAAATTGGTTGCTGACAACTCTAAATCATATGGTTAGTGTATAAACAATGTTTACATCATGTTAGCACATAGTAGATATCAGCAAAATTGAACTGTACACACCATTGAGTTGAATGCATTACTTTCTATTCAATGCATTCTGTGGTAACCTTGTGTGCATAACTACTCAGGGTGATTTGGAACTGTATAGATATTGCATGTAGAGTGCTGAGTCCAATGAAATACTCCAATGCAAGCTGATTTCAGTAACCTACTTGTTACCAGTTACAGTGGAACAGCCATTGACTTGGTTGACTTCTGTAAAGGCTAAAGTTCCACTGTGTAGAAAAGGTAATGTTACTGAAAGTAACTTCTGGAGAATAGGTAGCACACTCATAAAATTGGTTGCAGACAACTCTAAATCATATGGTTAGTGTACTAACAATGTTTACATCATGTTAGCCCCTAGTTGTTATCGGCAAAATTGAACTGGACACTCCATTGAGTTGAATGCATTACTTCATATTCAATTTATTCTGTTGTAACTTTGTGTACATGACTACTCAGGGTGATTTGGAACTGTATAGATATTGCATGTAGAGTGCTCAGTAACATGGAATAATATAATGCAAGCTGAATTCAGTAACCTACCTGTTACCATTTACAGTGGATCAGCCATTGACTTGGTTTACTTCTGCAAAGGCTAAAGTTCCACTGTGTAGAGAAGGCAATGTTACTGAAAGTAACTTCTGCAGCATAGGTTGCACACTCATCAAATTGGTTGCTGACAACTCTAAATCATATGGTTAGTGTACAAACAATGTTTACATCATGTTAGCAGATAGTAGTTATCAGCAAAATTGAGCTGTACACACCATTGAGTTGAATGCATTACTTTCTATTCAATGCATTCTGTGGTAACCTTGTGTGCATAACTACTCAGGGTGATTTGGAACTGTATAGATATTGCATGTACAGTGCTCAGTACCATGGAATAATACAATGCAAGCTGAATTCAGTAACCAACCTGTTACCATTTACAGTGGAACAGACATTGACTTGGTTTACTTCTGCAAAGGCTAAAGTTCCACTGTGTAGAAAAGGTAATGTTACTGAAAGTAACTTCTGGAGCATAGGTAGCACACTCATAAAATTGGTTGCAGACAACTCTAAATCATATGGTTAGTGTACTAACAATGTTTACATCATGTTAGCACCTAGTTGTTATCAGCAAAATTGAACTGGACACTCCATTGAGTTGAATGCATTACTTCATATTCAATTTATTGTGTTGTAACTTTGTGTACATGACTACTCAGGGTGATTTGGAACTGTATAGATATTGCATGTAGAGTGCTCAGTACCATGGAATAATATAATGCAAGCTGAATTCAGTAACCTACCTGTTACCATTTACAGTGGAACAGCCATTGACTTGGTTTACTTCTGCAAAGGCTAAAGTTCCACTGTGTAGAGAAGGCAATGTTACTGAAAGTAACTTCTGGAGCATAGGTTGCACACTCATAAAATTGGTTGCTGACAACTCTAAATCATATGGTTAGTGTACAAACAATGTTTACATCATGTTAGCACATAGTAGTTATCAGCAAAATTGAACTGTACACACCATTGAGTTGAATGCATTACTTTCTATTCAATGCATTCTGTGGTAACCTTGTGTGCATAACTACTCAGGGTGATTTGGAACTGTATAGATATTGCATGTACAGTACTCAGTACCATGGAATAATACAATGCAAGCTGAATTCAGTAACCTACCTGTTACCATTTACAGTGGAACAGACATTGACTTGGTTTACTTCTGCAAAGGCTAAAGTTCCACTGTGTAGAAAAGGTAATGTTACTGAAAGTAACTTCTGGAGCATAGGTAGCACACTCATAAAATTGGTTGCAGACAAGTCCAAATCATATGGTTAGTGTGCTAACATCATTTACATCATGTTAGCACATAGTAGTTATCAGCAAAATTGAACTGTACACACCATTGAGTTGAATGCATCACTTTCTATTCAATGCATTCAGTGGTAACCTTGTGTACATAACTACTTAGGATGATTTGGAACTGTATAGATATGGCATGTACCGTGCTCAGTACCATGGAATAATACAATGCAAGCTGAATTCAGTAACCTACCTGTTACCATTTACAGTGGAACAGATATTGACTTGGTTTACTTCTGCAAAGGCTAAAGTTCCACTGTGTAGAAAAGGTAATGTTACTGAAAGTAACTTCTGGAGCATAGGTAGCACACTCATAAAATTGGTTGCAGACAACTCTAAATCATATGGGTAGTGTACTAACAATGTTTACATCATGTTAGCACCTAGTTGTTATCAGCAAAATTGAACTGGACACTCCATTGAGTTGAATGCATTACTTCATATTCAATTTA
Source organism: Hypanus sabinus (assembly GCF_030144855.1). Taxonomy (NCBI): domain Eukaryota; kingdom Metazoa; phylum Chordata; class Chondrichthyes; order Myliobatiformes; family Dasyatidae; genus Hypanus; species Hypanus sabinus. The sequence goes on from NC_082707.1 coordinate 104,626,896, forward strand.
TTCTGTTGTAACTTTGTGTACATGACTACTCAGGGTGATTTGGAACTGTATAGATATTGCATGTAGAGTGCTCAGTACCATGGAATAATATAATGCAAGCTGAATTCAGTAACCTACCTGTTACCATTTACAGTGGAACAGCCATTGACTTGGTTTACTTCTGCAAAGGCTAAAGTTCCACTGTGTAGAGAAGGCAATGTTACTGAAAGGAACTTCTGGAGCATAGGTTGCACACTCATAAAATTGGTTGCTGACAACTCTAAATCATATGGTTAGTGTATAAACAATGTTTACATCATGTTAGCACATAGTAGATATCAGCAAAATTGAACTGTACACACCATTGAGTTGAATGCATTACTTTCTATTCAATGCATTCTGTGGTAACCTTGTGTGCATAACTACTCAGGGTGATTTGGAACTGTATAGATATTGCATGTACAGTGCTCAGTACCATGGAATAATACAATGCAAGCTGAATTCAGTAACCTACCTGTTACCATTTACAGTGGAACAGACATTGACTTGGTTTACTTCTGCAAAGGCTAAAGTTCCACTGTGTAGAAAAGGTAGTGTTACTGAAAGTAACTTCTGGAGCATAGGTAGCACACTCATAAAATTGGTTGCAGACAAGTCCAAATCATATGGTTAGTGTGCTAACATCATTTACATCATGTTAGCACATAGTAGTTATCAGCAAAATTGAACTGTACACACCATTGAGTTGAATGCATCACTTTCTATTCAATGCATTCAGTGATAACCTTGTGTACATAACTACTTAGGATGATTTGGAACTGTATAGATATGGCATGTACCGTGCTCAGTACCATGGAATAATACAATGCAAGCTGAATTCAGTAACCTACCTGTTACCATTTACAGTGGAACAGCCATTGACTTGGTTTACTTCTGCAAAGGCTAAAGTTCCACTGTGTAGAAAAGGTAATGTTACTGAAAGTAACTTCTGGAGCATAGGTAGCACACTCATAAAATTGGTTGCAGACAAGTCCAAATCATATGGTTAGTGTGCTAACATCGTTTACATCATGTTAGCACATAGTAGTTATCAGCAAAATTGAACTGTACACTCCATTGAGTTGAATGCTTTACTTCATATTCAATTTATTCTGTTGTAACTTTGTGTACATGACTACTCAGGGTGATATGGAACTGTATAGATATTGCATGTAGAGTGCTCAGTACCATGGAATACTCCAATGCAAGCTGAATTCAGTAACCTATCTGTTACCATTTACAGTGGAACAGCCATTGACTTGGTTTACTTCTGCAAAGGCTAAAGTTCCACTGTGTAGAGAAGGCAATGTTACTGAAAGTAACTTCTGGAGCATAGGTTGCACGCTCATAAAATTGGTTGCTGACAACTCTAAATCATATGGTTAGTGTACAAACAATGTTTACTTCATGTTAGTACATAGTAGTTATCAGCAAAATTGAACTGTACACACCATTGAGTTGAAAGCATTACTTTCTATTCAATGCATTCTCTGGTAACCTTGTGTGCATAACTACTCAGGGTGATTTTTAACTGTATAGATATTGCATGTAGAGTGCTGAGTCCCATGAAATACTCCAATGCAAGCTGATTTCAGTAACCTACTTGTTACCAGTTACAGTGGAACAGCCATTGACTTGGTTGACTTCTGTAAAGGCTAAAGTTCCACTGTGTAGAAAAGGTAATGTTACTGAAAGTAACTTCTGGAGAATAGGTAGCACACTCATAAAATTGATGCTGACAACTCTAAATCATATGGTTAGTGTACAAACAATGTTTACTTCATGTTAGCACATAGTAGTTATCAGCAAAATTGAACTGTACACACCATTGAGTTGAATGCATTACTTTCTATTCAATGCATTCTGTGGTAACCTTGTGTGCATAACTACTCAGGGTGATTTGGAACTGTATAGATATTGCATGTAGAGTGCTGAGTCCCATGAAATACTCCAATGCAAGCTGATTTCAGTAACCTACTTGTTACCAGTTACAGTGGAACAGCCATTGACTTGGTTGACTTCTGTAAAGGCTAAAGTTCCACTGTGTAGAAAAGGTAATGTTACTGAAAGTAACTTCTGGAGAATAGGTAGCACACTCATAAAATTGGTTGCAGACAACTCTAAATCATATGGTTAGTGTACTAACAATGTTTACATCATGTTAGCACCTAGTTGTTATCGGCAAAATTGAACTGGACACTCCATTGAGTTGAATGCATTACTTCATATTCAATTTATTCTGTTGTAACTTTGTGTACATGACTACTCAGGGTGATTTGGAACTGTATAGATATTGCATGTAGAGTGCTCAGTACCATGGAATAATATAATGCAAGCTGAATTCAGTAACCTACCTGTTACCATTTACAGTGGATCAGCCATTGACTTGGTTTACTTCTGCAAAGGCTAAAGTTCCACTGTGTAGAGAAGGCAATGTTACTGAAAGTAACTTCTGCAGCATAGGTTGCACACTCATAAAATTGGTTGCTGACAACTCTAAATCATATGGTTAGTGTACAAACAATGTTTACATCATGTTAGCAGATAGTAGTTATCAGCAAAATTGAGCTGTACACACCATTGAGTTGAATGCATTACTTTCTATTCAATGCATTCTGTGGTAACCTTGTGTGCATAACTACTCAGGGTGATTTGGAACTGTATAGATATTGCATGTACAGTGCTCAGTACCATGGAATAATACAATGCAAGCTGAATTCAGTAACCAACCTGTTACCATTTACAGTGGAACAGACATTGACTTGGTTTACTTCTGCAAAGGCTAAAGTTCCACTGTGTAGAAAAGGTAATGTTACTGAAAGTAACTTCTGGAGCATAGGTAGCACACTCATAAAATTGGTTGCAGACAACTCTAAATCATATGGTTAGTGTACTAACAATGTTTACATCATGTTAGCACCTAGTTGTTATCAGCAAAATTGAACTGGACACTCCATTGAGTTGAATGCATTACTTCATATTCAATTTATTGTGTTGTAACTTTGTGTACATGACTACTCAGGGTGATTCGGAACTGTATAGATATTGCATGTAGAGTGCTCAGTACCATGGAATAATATAATGCAAGCTGAATTCAGTAACCTACCTGTTACCATTTACAGTGGAACAGCCATTGACTTGGTTTACTTCTGCAAAGGCTAAAGTTCCACTGTGTAGAGAAGGCAATGTTACTGAAAGTATCTTCTGGAGCATAGGTTGCACACTCATAAAATTGGTTGCTGACAACTCTAAATCATATGGTTAGTGTACAAACAATGTTTACATCATGTTAGCACATAGTAGTTATCAGCAAAATTGAACTGTACACACCATTGAGTTGAATGCATTACTTTCTATTCAATGCATTCTGTGGTAACCTTGTGTGCATAACTACTCAGGGTGATTTGGAACTGTATAGATATTGCATGTACAGTACTCAGTACCATGGAATAATACAATGCAAGCTGAATTCAGTAACCTACCTGTTACCATTTACAGTGGAACAGACATTGACTTGGTTTACTTCTGCAAAGGCTAAAGTTCCACTGTGTAGAAAAGGTAATGTTACTGAAAGTAACTTCTGGAGCATAGGTAGCACACTCATAAAATTGGTTGCAGACAAGTCCAAATCATATGGTTAGTGTGCTAACATCATTTACATCATGTTAGCACATAGTAGTTATCAGCAAAATTGAACTGTACACACCATTGAGTTGAATGCATCACTTTCTATTCAATGCATTCAGTGGTAACCTTGTGTACATAACTACTTAGGATGATTTGGAACTGTATAGATATGGCATGTACCGTGCTCAGTACCATGGAATAATACAATGCAAGCTGAATTCAGTAACCTACCTGTTACCATTTACAGTGGAACAGCCATTGACTTGGTTTACTTCTGCAAAGGCTAAATTTCCACTGTGTAGAGAAGGCAATGTTACTGAAAGTAACTTCTGCAGCATAGGTTGCACACTCATCAAATTGGTTGCTGACAACTCTAAATCATATGGTAAGTGTACAAACAATGTTTACATCATGTTAGCACATAGTAGTTATCAGCAAAATTGAACTGTACGCACCATTGAGTTGAATGCATTACTTTCTATTCAATGCATTCTGTGGTAACCTTGTGTGCATAACTACTCAGGGTGATTTGGAACTGTATAGATATTGCATGTACAGTGCTCAGTACCATGGAATAATACAATGCAAGCTGAATTCAGTAACCAACCTGTTACCATTTACAGTGGAACAGATATTGACTTGGTTTACTTCTGCAAAGGCTAAAGTTCCACTGTGTAGAAAAGGTAATGTTACTGAAAGTAACTTCTGGAGCATAGGTAGCACACTCATAAAATTGGTTGCAGACAACTCTAAATCATATGGGTAGTGTACTAACAATGTTTACATCATGTTAGCACCTAGTTGTTATCAGCAAAATTGAACTGGACACTCCATTGAGTTGAATGCATTACTTCATATTCAATTTATTCTGTTGTAACTTTGTGTACATGACTACTCAGGGTGATTTGGAACTGTATAGATATTGCATGTAGAGTGCTCAGTACCATGGAATAATATAATGCAAGCTGAATTCAGTAACCTACCTGTTACCATTTACAGTGGAACAGCCATTGACTTGGTTTACTTCTGCAAAGGCTAAAGTTCCACTGTGTAGAGAAGGCAATGTTACTGAAAGTAACTTCTGGAGAATAGGTAGCACACTCATAAAATTGGTTGCTGACAACTCTAAATCATATGGTTAGTGTACAAACAATGTTTACTTCATGTTAGCACATAATAGTTATCAGCAAAATTGAACTGTACACACCATTGAGTTGAATGCATTACTTTCTATTCAATGCATTCTGTGGTAACCTTGTGTACATGACTATTCAGTGTGATTTGGAACTGTATAGATATTGCATGTAGAGTGCTCAGTACCATGGAATACTCCAATGCAAGTGGAATTCAGTAACCTACCTGTTACCATTTGCAGTGGAACAGCCATTGACTTGGTTTACTTCTGCAAAGGCTAAAGTTCCACTGTGTAGAAAAGGTAATGTTACTGAAAGTAACTTCTGGGGCATAGGTAGCACACTCATAAAATTGGTTGCTGACAACTCTAAATCATATGGGTAGTGTAGAAACAATGTTTACTTCATGTTAGCACATAGTAGTTATCAGCAAAATTGAGCTGTACACACCATTGAGTTGAATGCATTACTTTCTGTTCAATGCATTCTGTGGTAACTTTGCGTACATGACTATTCAGTGTGATTTGGAACTGTATAGATATTGCATGTAGAGTGCTCAGTACCATGGAATACTCCAATGCAAGCGGAATTCAGTAACCTACCTGTTACCATTTGCAGTGGAACAGCCATTGACTTGGTTTACTTCTGCAAAGGCTAAAGTTCCACTGTGTAGAGAAGGCAATGTTACTGAAAGTAACTTCTGGAGCAAAGGTTGCACACTCATAAAATTGGTTGCTGACAACTCTAAATCATATGGTTAGTGTACAAACAATGTTTACATCATGTTAGCACATAGTAGCTATCAGCAAAATTGAACTGTACACACCATTGAGTTGAATGCATTACTTTCTATTCAATGCATTCTGTGGTAACCTTGTGTGCCTAACTACTCAGGGTGATTTGGAACTGTATAGATATTGCATGTAGAGTGCTCAGTACCATGGAATACTCCAATGCAAGCTGAATTCAGTAACCTACCTGTTACCATTTACAGTGGAACAGCCATTGACTTAGTTTACTTCTGCAAAGGCTAAAGTTCCACTGTGTAGAAAAGGTAATGTTACTGAAAGTAACTTCTGGAGCATAGGTAGCACACTCATAAAATTGGTTGCAGACAACTCTAAATCATATGGTTAGTGTACTAACAATGTTTACATCATGTTAGCACCTAGTTGTTATCAGCAAAATTGAACTGGACACTCCATTGAGTTGAATGCATTACTTCATATTCAATTTATTCTGTTGTAACTTTTTTGTACATGACTACTCAGGGTGATTTGGAACTGTATAGATATTGCATGTAGAGTGCTCAGTACCATGGAATAATATAATGCAAGCTGAATTCAGTAACCTACCTGTTACCATTTACAGTGGAACAGCCATTGACTTGGTTTACTTCTGCAAAGGCTAAAGTTCCACTGTGTAGAGAAGGCAATGTTACTGAAAGTAACTTCTGGAGCATAGGTTGCACACTCATAAAATTGGTTGCTGACAACTCTAAATCATATGGTTAGTGTACAAACAATGTTTACATCATGTTAGCACATAGTAGTTATCAGCAAAATTGAACTGTACACACCATTGAGTTGAATGCATTACTTTCTATTCAATGCATTCTGTGGTAACCTTGTGTGCATAACTACTCAGGGTGATTTGGAACTGTATAGATATTGCATGTACAGTGCTCAGTACCATGGAATAATACAATGCAAGCTGAATTCAGTAACCTACCTGTTACCATTTACAGTGGAACAGACATTGACTTGGTTTACTTCTGCAAAGGCTAAAGTTCCACTGTGTAGAATAGGTAATGTTACTGAAAGTAACTTCTGGGGCATAGGTAGCACACTCATAAAATTGGTTGCTGACAACTCTAAATCATATGGTTAGTGTACAAACAATGTTTACATCATGTTAGCACATAGTAGTTATCAGCAAAATTGAACGGTACACACCATTGAGTTGAATGCATTACTTTCTATTCAATGCATTCTGTGGTAACCTTGTGTGCATAACTACTCAGGGTGATTTGGAACTGTATAGATATTGCATGTACAGTGCTCAGTACCATGGAATAATACAATGCAAGCTGAATTCAGTAACCTACCTGTTACCATTTACAGTGGAACAGACATTCACTTGGTTTACTTCTGCAAAGGCTAAAGTTCCACTGTGTAGAGAAGGCAATGTTACTGAAAGTAACTTCTGGAGCATAGGTCGCACACTCATAAAATTGGTTGCTGACAACTCTAAATCATATGGGTAGTGTAGAAACAATGTTTACTTCATGTTAGCACATAGTAGTTATCAGCAAAATTGAGCTGTACACACCATTGAGTTGAATGCATTACTTTCTGTTCAATGCATTCTGTGGTAACTTTGCGTACATGACTATTCAGTGTGATTTGGAACTGTATAGAATTTGCATGTAGAGTGCTCAGTACCATGGAATACTCCAATGCAAGCGGAATTCAGTAACCTACCTGTTACCATTTGCAGTGGAACAGCCATTGACTTGGTTTACTTCTGCAAAGGCTAAAGTTCCACTGTGTAGAGAAGGCAATGTTACTGAAAGTAACTTCTGGAGCAAAGGTTGCACACTCATAAAATTGGTTGCTGACAACTTTAAATCATATGGTTAGTGTACAAACAATGTTTACATCATGTTAGCACATAGTAGCTATCAGCAAAATTGAACTGTACACACCATTGAGTTGAATGCATTACTTTCTATTCAATGCATTCTGTGGTAACCTTGTGTGCCTAACTACTCAGGGTGATTTGGAACTGTATAGATATTGCATGTAGAGTGCTCAGTACCATGGAATACTCCAATGCAAGCGGAATTCAGTAACCTACCTGTTACCATTTGCAGTGGAACAGACATTGACTTGGTTTACTTCTGCAAAGGCTAAAGTTCCACTGTGTAGAAAAGGTAATGTTACTGAAAGTAACTTCTGGAGCATAGGTAGCACACTCATAAAATTGGTTGCAGACAAGTCCAAATCATATGGTTAGTGTGCTAACATCGTTTACATCATGTTAGCACATAGTAGTTATCAGCAAAATTGAACTGTACACTCCATTGAGTTGAATGCATTACTTCATATTCAATTTATTCTGTTGTAACTTTGTGTACATGACTACTCAGGGTGATATGGAACTGTATAGATATTGCATGTAGAGTGCTCAGTACCATGGAATACTCCAATGCAAGCTGAATTCAGTAACCTACCTGTTACCATTTACAGTGGAACAGCCATTGACTTGGTTTACTTCTGCAAAGGCTAAAGTTCCACTGTGTAGAGAAGGCAATGTTACTGAAAGTAACTTCTGGAGCATAGGTTGCACACTCATAAAATTGGTTGCTGACAACTCTAAATCATATGGTTAGTGTACAAACAATGTTTACTTCATGTTAGTACATAGTAGTTATCAGCAAAATTGAACTGTACACACCATTGAGTTGAAAGCATTACTTTCTATTCAATGCATTCTCTGGTAACCTTGTGTGCATAACTACTCAGGGTGATTTTTAACTGTATAGATATTGCATGTAGAGTGCTGAGTCCCATGAAATACTCCAATGCAAGCTGATTTCAGTAACCTACTTGTTACCAGTTACAGTGGAACAGCCATTGACTTGGTTGACTTCTGTAAAGGCTAAAGTTCCACTGTGTAGAAAAGGTAATGTTACTGAAAGTAACTTCTGGAGAATAGGTAGCACACTCATAAAATTGGTTGCTGACAACTCTAAATCATATGGTTAGTGTACAAACAATGTTTACTTCATGTTAGCACATAGTAGTTATCAGCAAAATTGAACTGTACACACCATTGAGTTGAATGCATTACTTTCTATTCAATGCATTCTGTGGTAACCTTGTGTGCATAACTACTCAGGGTGATTTGGAACTGTATAGATATTGCATGTACAGTGCTCAGTACCATGGAATACTCCAATGCAAGCTGAATTCAGTAACCTACCTGTTACCATTTACAGTGGAACAGCCATTGACTTGGTTTACTTCTGCAAAGGCTAAAGTTCCACTATGTAGAGAAGGCAATGTTACTGAAAGTAACTTCTGGAGCATAGGTTGCACACTCATAAAATTGGTTGCTGACAACTCTAAATCATATGGTTAGTGTACAAACAATGTTTACTTCATGTTAGTACATAGTAGTTATCAGCAAAATTGAACTGTACACACCATTGAGTTGAAAGCATTACTTTCTATTCAATGCATTCTCTGGTAACCTTGTGTGCATAACTACTCAGGGTGATTTTTAACTGTATAGATATTGCATGTAGAGTGCTGAGTCCCATGAAATACTCCAATGCAAGCTGATTTCAGTAACCTACTTGTTACCAGTTACAGTGGAACAGCCATTGACTTGGTTTACTTCTGCAAAGGCTAAAGTTCCACTGTGTAGAAAAGGTAATGTTACTGAAAGTAACTTCTGGAGCATAGGTAGCACACTCATAAAATTGGTTGCAGACAACTCTAAATCATATGGTTAGTGTACTAACAATGTTTACATCATGTTAGCCCCTAGTTGTTATCAGCAAAATTGAACTGGACACTCCATTGAGTTGAATGCATTACTTCATATTCAATTTATTCTGTTGTAACTTTGTGTACATGACTACTCAGGGTGATTTGGAACTGTATAGATATTGCATGTAGAGTGCTCAGTACCATGGAATAATATAATGCAAGCTGAATTCAGTAACCTACCTGTTACCATTTACAGTGGAACAGCCATTGACTTGGTTTACTTCTGCAAAGGCTAAAGTTCCACTGTGTAGAGAAGGCAATGTTACTGAAAGTAACTTCTGGAGCATAGGTTGCACACTCATAAAATTGGTTGCTGACAACTCTAAATCATATGTTTAGTGTACAAACAATGTTTACATCATGTTAGCACATAGTAGTTATCAGCAAAATTGAACTGTACACACCATTGAGTTGAATGCATTACTTTCTATTCAATGCATTCTGTGGTAACCTTGTGTGCATAACTACTCAGGGTGATTTGGAACTGTATAGATATTGCATGTACAGTACTCAGTACCATGGAATAATACAATGCAAGCTGAATTCAGTAACCTACCTGTTACCATTTACAGTGGAACAGACATTGACTTGGTTTACTTCTGCAAAGGCTAAAGTTCCACTGTGTAGAAAAGGTAATGTTACTGAAAGTAACTTCTGGAGCATAGGTAGCACACTCATAAAATTGGTTGCAGACAAGTCCAAATCATATGGTTAGTGTGCTAACATCATTTACATCATGTTAGCACATAGTAGTTATCAGCAAAATTGAACTGTACACACCATTGAGTTGAATGCATCACTTTCTATTCAATGCATTCAGTGGTAACCTTGTGTACATAACTACTCAGGGTGATTTGGAACTGTATAGATATTGCATGTACCGTGCTCAGTACCATGGAATAATACAATGCAAGCTGAATTCAGTAACCTACCTGTTACCATTTACAGTGGAACAGCCATTGACTTGGTTTACTTCTGCAAAGGCTAAAGTTCCACTATGTAGAGAAGGCAATGTTACTGAAAGTAACTTCTGGAGCATAGGTTGCACACTCATAAAATTGGTTGCAGACAACTCTAAATCATATGGTTAGTGTACTAACAATGTTTACATCATGTTAGCCCCTAGTTGTTATCAGCAAAATTGAACTGGACACTCCATTGAGTTGAATGCATTACTTCATATTCAATTTATTCTGTTGTAACTTTGTGTACATGACTACTCAGGGTGATTTGGAACTGTATAGATATTGCATGTAGAGTGCTCAGTACCATGGAATAATATAATGCAAGCTGAATTCAGTAACCTACCTGTTACCATTTACAGTGGATCAGCCATTGACTTGGTTTACTTCTGCAAAGGCTAAAGTTCCACTGTGTAGAGAAGGCAATGTTACTGAAAGTAACTTCTGCAGCATAGGTTGCACACTCATAAAATTGGTTGCTGACAACTCTAAATCATATGGTTAGTGTACAAACAATGTTTACATCATGTTAGCACATAGTAGGTATCAGCAGAATTGAGCTGTACACACCATTGAGTTGAATGCATTACTTTCTATTCAATGCATTCTGTGGTAACCTTGTGTGCATAACTACTCAGGGTGATTTGGAACTGTATAGATATTGCATGTACAGTGCTCAGTACCATGGAATAATACAATGCAAGCTGAATTCAGTAACCAACCTGTTACCATTTACAGTGGAACAGACATTGACTTGGTTTACTTCTGCAAAGGCTAAAGTTCCACTGTGTAGAAAAGGTAATGTTACTGAAAGTAACTTCTGGAGCATAGGTAGCACACTCATAAAATTGGTTGCAGACAACTCTAAATCATATGGTTAGTGTACTAACAATGTTTACATCATGTTAGCCCCTAGTTGTTATCAGCAAAATTGAACTGGACACTCCATTGAGTTGAATGCATTACTTCATATTCAATTTATTCTGTTGTAACTTTGTGTACATGACTACTCAGGGTGATTTGGAACTGTATAGATATTGCATGTAGAGTGCTCAGTACCATGGAATAATATAATGCAAGCTGAATTCAGTAACCTACCTGTTACCATTTACAGTGGAACAGCCATTGACTTGGTTTACTTCTGCAAAGGCTAAAGTTCCACTGTGTAGAGAAGGCAATGTTACTGAAAGTAACTTCTGGAGCATAGGTTGCACACTCATAAAATTGGTTGCTGACAACTCTAAATCATATGGTTAGTGTACAAACAATGTTTACTTCATGTTAGTACATAGTAGTTATCAGCAAAATTGAACTGTACACACCATTGAGTTGAAAGCATTACTTTCTATTCAATGCATTCTCTGGTAACCTTGTGTGCATAACTACTCAGGGTGATTTTTAACTGTATAGATATTGCATGTAGAGTGCTGAGTCCCATGAAATACTCCAATGCAAGCTGATTTCAGTAACCTACTTGTTACCAGTTACAGTGGAACAGCCATTGACTTGGTTGACTTCTGTAAAGGCTAAAGTTCCACTGTGTAGAAAAGGTAATGTTACTGAAAGTAACTTCTGGAGAATAGGTAGCACACTCATAAAATTGGTTGCTGACAACTCTAAATCATATGGTTAGTGTACAAACAATGTTTACTTCATGTTAGCACATAGTAGTTATCAGCAAAATTGAACTGTACACACCATTGAGTTGAATGCATTACTTTCTATTCAATGCATTCTGTGGTAACCTTGTGTGCATAACTACTCAGGGTGATTTGGAACTGTATAGATATTGCATGTACAGTGCTCAGTACCATGGAATACTCCAATGCAAGCTGAATTCAGTAACCTACCTGTTACCATTTACAGTGGAACAGCCATTGACTTGGTTTACTTCTGCAAAGGCTAAAGTTCCACTATGTAGAGAAGGCAATGTTACTGAAAGTAACTTCTGGAGCATAGGTTGCACACTCATAAAATTGGTTGCTGACAACTCTAAATCATATGGTTAGTGTACAAACAATGTTTACTTCATGTTAGTACATAGTAGTTATCAGCAAAATTGAACTGTACACACCATTGAGTTGAAAGCATTACTTTCTATTCAATGCATTCTCTGGTAACCTTGTGTGCATAACTACTCAGGGTGATTTTTAACTGTATAGATATTGCATGTAGAGTGCTGAGTCCCATGAAATACTCCAATGCAAGCTGATTTCAGTAACCTACTTGTTACCAGTTACAGTGGAACAGCCATTGACTTGGTTGACTTCTGTAAAGGCTAAAGTTCCACTGTGTAGAAAAGGTAATGTTACTGAAAGTAACTTCTGGAGAATAGGTAGCACACTCATAAAATTGGTTGCTGACAACTCTAAATCATATGGTTAGTGTACAAACAATGTTTACTTCATGTTAGCACATAGTAGTTATCAGCAAAATTGAACTGTACACACCATTGAGTTGAATGCATTACTTTCTATTCAATGCATTCTGTGGTAACCTTGTGTGCATAACTACTCAGGGTGATTTGGAACTGTATAGATATTGCATGTACAGTGCTCAGTACCATGGAATACTCCAATGCAAGCTGAATTCAGTAACCTACCTGTTACCATTTACAGTGGAACAGCCATTGACTTGGTTTACTTCTGCAAAGGCTAAAGTTCCACTATGTAGAGAAGGCAATGTTACTGAAAGTAACTTCTGGAGCATAGGTTGCACACTCATAAAATTGGTTGCTGACAACTCTAAATCATATGGTTAGTGTACAAACAATGTTTACTTCATGTTAGTACATAGTAGTTATCAGCAAAATTGAACTGTACACACCATTGAGTTGAAAGCATTACTTTCTATTCAATGCATTCTCTGGTAACCTTGTGTGCATAACTACTCAGGGTGATTTTTAACTGTATAGATATTGCATGTAGAGTGCTGAGTCCCATGAAATACTCCAATGCAAGCTGATTTCAGTAACCTACTTGTTACCAGTTACAGTGGAACAGCCATTGACTTGGTTGACTTCTGTAAAGGCTAAAGTTCCACTGTGTAGAAAAGGTAATGTTACTGAAAGTAACTTCTGGAGAATAGGTAGCACACTCATAAAATTGGTTGCTGACAACTCTAAATCATATGGTTAGTGTACAAACAATGTTTACTTCATGTTAGCACATAGTAGTTATCAGTAAAATTGAACTGTACACACCATTGAGTTGAATGCATTACTTTCTATTCAATGCATTCTGTGGTAACCTTGTGTGCATAACTACTCAGGGTGATTTGGAACTGTATAGATATTGCATGTACAGTGCTCAGTACCATGGAATACTCCAATGCAAGCTGAATTCAGTAACCTACCTGTTACCATTTACAGTGGAACAGCCATTGACTTGGTTTACTTCTGCAAAGGCTAAAGTTCCACTATGTAGAGAAGGCAATGTTACTGAAAGTAACTTCTGGAGCATAGGTTGCACACTCATAAAATTGGTTGCTGACAACTCTAAATCATATGGTTAGTGTACAAACAATGTTTACTTCATGTTAGTACATAGTAGTTATCAGCAAAATTGAACTGTACACACCATTGAGTTGAAAGCATTACTTTCTATTCAATGCATTCTCTGGTAACCTTGTGTGCATAACTACTCAGGGTGATTTTTAACTGTATAGATATTGCATGTAGAGTGCTGAGTCCCATGAAATACTCCAATGCAAGCTGATTTCAGTAACCTACTTGTTACCAGTTACAGTGGAACAGCCATTGACTTGGTTGACTTCTGTAAAGGCTAAAGTTCCACTGTGTAGAAAAGGTAATGTTACTGAAAGTAACTTCTGGAGAATAGGTAGCACACTCATAAAATTGGTTGCAGACAACTCTAAATCATATGGTTAGTGTACTAACAATGTTTACATCATGTTAGCCCCTAGTTGTTATCAGCAAAATTGAACTGGACACTCCATTGAGTTGAATGCATTACTTCATATTCAATTTATTCTGTTGTAACTTTGTGTACATGACTACTCAGGGTGATTTGGAACTGTATAGATATTGCATGTAGAGTGCTCAGTACCATGGAATAATATAATGCAAGCTGAATTCAGTAACCTACCTGTTACCATTTACAGTGGAACAGCCATTGACTTGGTTTACTTCTGCAAAGGCTAAAGTTCCACTGTGTAGAGAAGGCAATGTTACTGAAAGTAACTTCTGGAGCATAGGTTGCACACTCATAAAATTGGTTGCTGACAACTCTAAATCATATGGTTAGTGTACAAACAATGTTTACATCATGTTAGCACATAGTAGTTATCAGCAAAATTGAACTGTACACACCATTGAGTTGAATGCATTACTTTCTATTCAATGCATTCTGTGGTAACCTTGTGTGCATAACTACTCAGGGTGATTTGGAACTGTATAGATATTGCATGTACAGTGCTCAGTACCATGGAATAATACAATGCAAGCTGAATTCAGTAACCTACCTGTTACCATTTACAGTGGAACAGACATTGACTTGGTTTACTTCTGCAAAGGCTAAAGTTCCACTGTGTAGAATAGGTAATGTTACTGAAAGTAACTTCTGGGGCATAGGTAGCACACTCATAAAATTGGTTGCTGACAACTCTAAATCATATGGTTAGTGTACAAACAATGTTTACATCATGTTAGCACATAGTAGTTATCAGCAAAATTGAACGGTACACACCATTGAGTTGAATGCATTACTTTCTATTCAATGCATTCTGTGGTAACCTTGTGTGCATAACTACTCAGGGTGATTTGGAACTGTATAGATATTGCATGTACAGTGCTCAGTACCATGGAATAATACAATGCAAGCTGAATTCAGTAACCTACCTGTTACCATTTACAGTGGAACAGACATTCACTTGGTTTACTTCTGCAAAGGCTAAAGTTCCACTGTGTAGAGAAGGCAATGTTACTGAAAGTAACTTCTGGAGCATAGGTCGCACACTCATAAAATTGGTTGCTGACAACTCTAAATCATATGGGTAGTGTAGAAACAATGTTTACTTCATGTTAGCACATAGTAGTTATCAGCAAAATTGAGCTGTACACACCATTGAGTTGAATGCATTACTTTCTGTTCAATGCATTCTGTGGTAACTTTGCGTACATGACTATTCAGTGTGATTTGGAACTGTATAGAATTTGCATGTAGAGTGCTCAGTACCATGGAATACTCCAATGCAAGCGGAATTCAGTAACCTACCTGTTACCATTTGCAGTGGAACAGCCATTGACTTGGTTTACTTCTGCAAAGGCTAAAGTTCCACTGTGTAGAGAAGGCAATGTTACTGAAAGTAACTTCTGGAGCAAAGGTTGCACACTCATAAAATTGGTTGCTGACAACTTTAAATCATATGGTTAGTGTACAAACAATGTTTACATCATGTTAGCACATAGTAGCTATCAGCAAAATTGAACTGTACACACCATTGAGTTGAATGCATTACTTTCTATTCAATGCATTCTGTGGTAACCTTGTGTGCCTAACTACTCAGGGTGATTTGGAACTGTATAGATATTGCATGTAGAGTGCTCAGTACCATGGAATACTCCAATGCAAGCGGAATTCAGTAACCTACCTGTTACCATTTGCAGTGGAACAGACATTGACTTGGTTTACTTCTGCAAAGGCTAAAGTTCCACTGTGTAGAAAAGGTAATGTTACTGAAAGTAACTTCTGGAGCATAGGTAGCACACTCATAAAATTGGTTGCAGACAAGTCCAAATCATATGGTTAGTGTGCTAACATCGTTTACATCATGTTAGCACATAGTAGTTATCAGCAAAATTGAACTGTACACTCCATTGAGTTGAATGCATTACTTCATATTCAATTTATTCTGTTGTAACTTTGTGTACATGACTACTCAGGGTGATATGGAACTGTATAGATATTGCATGTAGAGTGCTCAGTACCATGGAATACTCCAATGCAAGCTGAATTCAGTAACCTACCTGTTACCATTTACAGTGGAACAGCCATTGACTTGGTTTACTTCTGCAAAGGCTAAAGTTCCACTGTGTAGAGAAGGCAATGTTACTGAAAGTAACTTCTGGAGCATAGGTTGCACACTCATAAAATTGGTTGCTGACAACTCTAAATCATATGGTTAGTGTACAAACAATGTTTACTTCATGTTAGTACATAGTAGTTATCAGCAAAATTGAACTGTACACACCATTGAGTTGAAAGC
This sequence comes from Hypanus sabinus, assembly GCF_030144855.1. Classification (NCBI taxonomy): domain Eukaryota; kingdom Metazoa; phylum Chordata; class Chondrichthyes; order Myliobatiformes; family Dasyatidae; genus Hypanus; species Hypanus sabinus. Next base: position 104,643,420 of record NC_082707.1, read on the forward strand.
ATTACTTTCTATTCAATGCATTCTCTGGTAACCTTGTGTGCATAACTACTCAGGGTGATTTTTAACTGTATAGATATTGCATGTAGAGTGCTGAGTCCCATGAAATACTCCAATGCAAGCTGATTTCAGTAACCTACTTGTTACCAGTTACAGTGGAACAGCCATTGACTTGGTTGACTTCTGTAAAGGCTAAAGTTCCACTGTGTAGAAAAGGTAATGTTACTGAAAGTAACTTCTGGAGAATAGGTAGCACACTCATAAAATTGGTTGCTGACAACTCTAAATCATATGGTTAGTGTACAAACAATGTTTACTTCATGTTAGCACATAGTAGTTATCAGCAAAATTGAACTGTACACACCATTGAGTTGAATGCATTACTTTCTATTCAATGCATTCTGTGGTAACCTTGTGTGCATAACTACTCAGGGTGATTTGGAACTGTATAGATATTGCATGTACAGTGCTCAGTACCATGGAATACTCCAATGCAAGCTGAATTCAGTAACCTACCTGTTACCATTTACAGTGGAACAGCCATTGACTTGGTTTACTTCTGCAAAGGCTAAAGTTCCACTATGTAGAGAAGGCAATGTTACTGAAAGTAACTTCTGGAGCATAGGTTGCACACTCATAAAATTGGTTGCTGACAACTCTAAATCATATGGTTAGTGTACAAACAATGTTTACTTCATGTTAGTACATAGTAGTTATCAGCAAAATTGAACTGTACACACCATTGAGTTGAAAGCATTACTTTCTATTCAATGCATTCTCTGGTAACCTTGTGTGCATAACTACTCAGGGTGATTTTTAACTGTATAGATATTGCATGTAGAGTGCTGAGTCCCATGAAATACTCCAATGCAAGCTGATTTCAGTAACCTACTTGTTACCAGTTACAGTGGAACAGCCATTGACTTGGTTGACTTCTGTAAAGGCTAAAGTTCCACTGTGTAGAAAAGGTAATGTTACTGAAAGTAACTTCTGGAGAATAGGTAGCACACTCATAAAATTGGTTGCAGACAACTCTAAATCATATGGTTAGTGTACTAACAATGTTTACATCATGTTAGCCCCTAGTTGTTATCAGCAAAATTGAACTGGACACTCCATTGAGTTGAATGCATTACTTCATATTCAATTTATTCTGTTGTAACTTTGTGTACATGACTACTCAGGGTGATTTGGAACTGTATAGATATTGCATGTAGAGTGCTCAGTACCATGGAATAATATAATGCAAGCTGAATTCAGTAACCTACCTGTTACCATTTACAGTGGATCAGCCATTGACTTGGTTTACTTCTGCAAAGGCTAAAGTTCCACTGTGTAGAGAAGGCAATGTTACTGAAAGTAACTTCTGCAGCATAGGTTGCACACTCATAAAATTGGTTGCTGACAACTCTAAATCATATGGTTAGTGTACAAACAATGTTTACATCATGTTAGCACATAGTAGGTATCAGCAGAATTGAGCTGTACACACCATTGAGTTGAATGCATTACTTTCTATTCAATGCATTCTGTGGTAACCTTGTGTGCATAACTACTCAGGGTGATTTGGAACTGTATAGATATTGCATGTACAGTGCTCAGTACCATGGAATAATACAATGCAAGCTGAATTCAGTAACCAACCTGTTACCATTTACAGTGGAACAGACATTGACTTGGTTTACTTCTGCAAAGGCTAAAGTTCCACTGTGTAGAAAAGGTAATGTTACTGAAAGTAACTTCTGGAGCATAGGTAGCACACTCATAAAATTGGTTGCAGACAACTCTAAATCATATGGTTAGTGTACTAACAATGTTTACATCATGTTAGCCCCTAGTTGTTATCAGCAAAATTGAACTGGACACTCCATTGAGTTGAATGCATTACTTCATATTCAATTTATTCTGTTGTAACTTTGTGTACATGACTACTCAGGGTGATTTGGAACTGTATAGATATTGCATGTAGAGTGCTCAGTACCATGGAATAATATAATGCAAGCTGAATTCAGTAACCTACCTGTTACCATTTACAGTGGAACAGCCATTGACTTGGTTTACTTCTGCAAAGGCTAAAGTTCCACTGTGTAGAGAAGGCAATGTTACTGAAAGTAACTTCTGGAGCATAGGTTGCACACTCATAAAATTGGTTGCTGACAACTCTAAATCATATGTTTAGTGTACAAACAATGTTTACATCATGTTAGCACATAGTAGTTATCAGCAAAATTGAACTGTACACACCATTGAGTTGAATGCATTACTTTCTATTCAATGCATTCTGTGGTAACCTTGTGTGCATAACTACTCAGGGTGATTTGGAACTGTATAGATATTGCATGTACAGTACTCAGTACCATGGAATAATACAATGCAAGCTGAATTCAGTAACCTACCTGTTACCATTTACAGTGGAACAGACATTGACTTGGTTTACTTCTGCAAAGGCTAAAGTTCCACTGTGTAGAAAAGGTAATGTTACTGAAAGTAACTTCTGGAGCATAGGTAGCACACTCATAAAATTGGTTGCAGACAAGTCCAAATCATATGGTTAGTGTGCTAACATCATTTACATCATGTTAGCACATAGTAGTTATCAGCAAAATTGAACTGTACACACCATTGAGTTGAATGCATCACTTTCTATTCAATGCATTCAGTGGTAACCTTGTGTACATAACTACTCAGGGTGATTTGGAACTGTATAGATATTGCATGTACCGTGCTCAGTACCATGGAATAATACAATGCAAGCTGAATTCAGTAACCTACCTGTTACCATTTACAGTGGAACAGCCATTGACTTGGTTTACTTCTGCAAAGGCTAAAGTTCCACTATGTAGAGAAGGCAATGTTACTGAAAGTAACTTCTGGAGCATAGGTTGCACACTCATAAAATTGGTTGCAGACAACTCTAAATCATATGGTTAGTGTACTAACAATGTTTACATCATGTTAGCCCCTAGTTGTTATCAGCAAAATTGAACTGGACACTCCATTGAGTTGAATGCATTACTTCATATTCAATTTATTCTGTTGTAACTTTGTGTACATGACTACTCAGGGTGATTTGGAACTGTATAGATATTGCATGTAGAGTGCTCAGTACCATGGAATAATATAATGCAAGCTGAATTCAGTAACCTACCTGTTACCATTTACAGTGGATCAGCCATTGACTTGGTTTACTTCTGCAAAGGCTAAAGTTCCACTGTGTAGAGAAGGCAATGTTACTGAAAGTAACTTCTGCAGCATAGGTTGCACACTCATAAAATTGGTTGCTGACAACTCTAAATCATATGGTTAGTGTACAAACAATGTTTACATCATGTTAGCACATAGTAGGTATCAGCAGAATTGAGCTGTACACACCATTGAGTTGAATGCATTACTTTCTATTCAATGCATTCTGTGGTAACCTTGTGTGCATAACTACTCAGGGTGATTTGGAACTGTATAGATATTGCATGTACAGTGCTCAGTACCATGGAATAATACAATGCAAGCTGAATTCAGTAACCAACCTGTTACCATTTACAGTGGAACAGACATTGACTTGGTTTACTTCTGCAAAGGCTAAAGTTCCACTGTGTAGAAAAGGTAATGTTACTGAAAGTAACTTCTGGAGCATAGGTAGCACACTCATAAAATTGGTTGCAGACAACTCTAAATCATATGGTTAGTGTACTAACAATGTTTACATCATGTTAGCCCCTAGTTGTTATCAGCAAAATTGAACTGGACACTCCATTGAGTTGAATGCATTACTTCATATTCAATTTATTCTGTTGTAACTTTGTGTACATGACTACTCAGGGTGATTTGGAACTGTATAGATATTGCATGTAGAGTGCTCAGTACCATGGAATAATATAATGCAAGCTGAATTCAGTAACCTACCTGTTACCATTTACAGTGGAACAGCCATTGACTTGGTTTACTTCTGCAAAGGCTAAAGTTCCACTGTGTAGAGAAGGCAATGTTACTGAAAGTAACTTCTGGAGCATAGGTTGCACACTCATAAAATTGGTTGCTGACAACTCTAAATCATATGTTTAGTGTACAAACAATGTTTACATCATGTTAGCACATAGTAGTTATCAGCAAAATTGAACTGTACACACCATTGAGTTGAATGCATTACTTTCTATTCAATGCATTCTGTGGTAACCTTGTGTGCATAACTACTCAGGGTGATTTGGAACTGTATAGATATTGCATGTACAGTACTCAGTACCATGGAATAATACAATGCAAGCTGAATTCAGTAACCTACCTGTTACCATTTACAGTGGAACAGACATTGACTTGGTTTACTTCTGCAAAGGCTAAAGTTCCACTGTGTAGAAAAGGTAATGTTACTGAAAGTAACTTCTGGAGCATAGGTAGCACACTCATAAAATTGGTTGCAGACAAGTCCAAATCATATGGTTAGTGTGCTAACATCATTTACATCATGTTAGCACATAGTAGTTATCAGCAAAATTGAACTGTACACACCATTGAGTTGAATGCATCACTTTCTATTCAATGCATTCAGTGGTAACCTTGTGTACATAACTACTCAGGGTGATTTGGAACTGTATAGATATTGCATGTACCGTGCTCAGTACCATGGAATAATACAATGCAAGCTGAATTCAGTAACCTACCTGTTACCATTTACAGTGGAACAGCCATTGACTTGGTTTACTTCTGCAAAGGCTAAAGTTCCACTATGTAGAGAAGGCAATGTTACTGAAAGTAACTTCTGGAGCATAGGTTGCACACTCATAAAATTGGTTGCTGACAACTCTAAATCATATGGTTAGTGTACAAAAAATGTTTACTTCATGTTAGTACATAGTAGTTATCAGCAAAATTGAACTGTACACACCATTGAGTTGAAAGCATTACTTTCTATTCAATGCATTCTCTGGTAACCTTGTGTGCATAACTACTCAGGGTGATTTTTAACTGTATAGATATTGCATGTAGAGTGCTGAGTCCCATGAAATACTCCAATGCAAGCTGATTTCAGTAACCTACTTGTTACCAGTTACAGTGGAACAGCCATTGACTTGGTTGACTTCTGTAAAGGCTAAAGTTCCACTGTGTAGAAAAGGTAATGTTACTGAAAGTAACTTCTGGAGCATAGGTAGCACACTCATAAAATTGGTTGCAAACAAGTCCAAATCATATGGTTAGTGTGCTAACATCATTTACATCATGTTAGCACATAGTAGTTATCAGCAAAATTGAACTGTACACACCATTGAGTTGAATGCATCACTTTCTATTCAATGCATTCAGTGGTAACCTTGTGTACATAACTACTTAGGATGATTTGGAACTGTATAGATATGGCATGTACCGTGCTCAGTACCATGGAATAATACAATGCAAGCTGAATTCAGTAACCTACCTGTTACCATTTACAGTGGAACAGCCATTGACTTGGTTTACTTCTGCAAAGGCTAAAGTTCCACTGTGTAGAGAAGGCAATGTTACTGAAAGTAACTTCTGCAGCATAGGTTGCACACTCATCAAATTGGTTGCTGACAACTCTAAATCATATGGTTAGTGTACAAACAATGTTTACATCATGTTAGCACATAGTAGTTATCAGCAAAATTGAACTGTACACACCATTGAGTTGAATGCATTACTTTCTATTCAATGCATTCTGTGGTAACCTTGTGTGCATAACTACTCAGGGTGATTTGGAACTGTATAGATATTGCATGTACAGTGCTCAGTACCATGGAATAATACAATGCAAGCTGAATTCAGTAACCAACCTGTTACCATTTACAGTGGAACAGATATTGACTTGGTTTACTTCTGCAAAGGCTAAAGTTCCACTGTGTAGAAAAGGTAATGTTACTGAAAGTAACTTCTGGAGCATAGGTAGCACACTCATAAAATTGGTTGCAGACAACTCTAAATCATATGGGTAGTGTACTAACAATGTTTACATCATGTTAGCACCTAGTTGTTATCAGCAAAATTGAACTGGACACTCCATTGAGTTGAATGCATTACTTCATATTCAATTTATTCTGTTGTAACTTTGTGTACATGACTACTCAGGGTGATTTGGAACTGTATAGATATTGCATGTAGAGTGCTCAGTACCATGGAATAATATAATGCAAGCTGAATTCAGTAACCTACCTGTTACCATTTACAGTGGAACAGCCATTGACTTGGTTTACTTCTGCAAAGGCTAAAGTTCCACTGTGTAGAGAAGGCAATGTTACTGAAAGGAACTTCTGGAGCATAGGTTGCACACTCATAAAATTGGTTGCTGACAACTCTAAATCATATGGTTAGTGTATAAACAATGTTTACATCATGTTAGCACATAGTAGATATCAGCAAAATTGAACTGTACACACCATTGAGTTGAATGCATTACTTTCTATTCAATGCATTCTGTGGTAACCTTGTGTGCATAACTACTCAGGGTGATTTGGAACAGTATAGATATTGCATGTACAGTGCTCAGTACCATGGAATAATACAATGCAAGCTGAATTCAGTAACCTACCTGTTACCATTTACAGTGGAACAGACATTGACTTGGTTTACTTCTGCAAAGGCTAAAGTTCCACTGTGTAGAAAAGGTAATGTTACTGAAAGTAACTTCTGGAGCATAGGTAGCACACTCATGAAATTGGTTGCAGACAAGTCTAAATCATATGGTTAGTGTGCTAACATCATTTACATCATGTTAGCACATAGTAGTTATCAGCAAAATTGAACTGTACACACCATTGAGTTGAATGCATCACTTTATATTCAATGCATTCAGTGGTAACCTTGTGTACATAACTACTTAGGATGATTTGGAACTGTATAGATATGGCATGTACCGTGCTCAGTACCATGGAATAATACAATGCAAGCTGAATTCAGTAACCTACCTGTTACCATTTACAGTGGAACCGCCATTGACTTGGTTTACTTCTGCAAAGGCTAAAGTTCCACTGTGTAGAAAAGGTAATGTTACTGAAAGTAACTTCTGGAGCATAGGTAGCACACTCATAAAATTGGTTGCAGACAAGTCCAAATCATATGGGTAGTGTGCTAACATCGTTTACATCATGTTAGCACATAGTAGTTATCAGCAAAATTGAACTGTACACTCCATTGAGTTGAATGCATTACTTCATATTCAATTTATTCTGTTGTAACTTTGTGTACATGACTACTCAGGGTGATATGGAACTGTATAGATATTGCATGTAGAGTGCTCAGTACCATGGAATACTCCAATGCAAGCTGAATTCAGTAACCTACCTGTTACCATTTACAGTGGAACAGCCATTGACTTGGTTTACTTCTGCAAAGGCTAAAGTTCCACTGTGTAGAGAAGGCAATGTTACTGAAAGTAACTTCTGGAGCATAGGTTGCACACTCATAAAATTGGTTGCTGACAACTCTAAATCATATGGTTAGTGTACAAAGAATGTTTACTTCATGTTAGTACATAGTAGTTATCAGCAAAATTGAACTGTACACACCATTGAGTTGAAAGCATTACTTTCTATTCAATGCATTCTCTGGTAACCTTGTGTGCATAACTACTCAGGGTGATTTTTAACTGTATAGATATTGCATGTAGAGTGCTGAGTCCCATGAAATACTCCAATGCAAGCTGATTTCAGTAACCTACTTGTTACCAGTTACAGTGGAACAGCCATTGACTTGGTTGACTTCTGTAAAGGCTAAAGTTCCACTGTGTAGAAAAGGTAATGTTACTGAAAGTAACTTCTGGAGAATAGGTAGCACACTCATAAAATTGGTTGCAGACAACTCTAAATCATATGGTTAGTGTACTAACAATGTTTACATCATGTTAGCCCCTAGTTGTTATCAGCAAAATTGAACTGGACACTCCATTGAGTTGAATGCATTACTTCATATTCAATTTATTCTGTTGTAACTTTGTGTACATGACTACTCAGGGTGATTTGGAACTGTATAGATATTGCATGTAGAGTGCTCAGTACCATGGAATAATATAATGCAAGCTGAATTCAGTAACCTACCTGTTACCATTTACAGTGGATCAGCCATTGACTTGGTTTACTTCTGCAAAGGCTAAAGTTCCACTGTGTAGAGAAGGCAATGTTACTGAAAGTAACTTCTGCAGCATAGGTTGCACACTCATAAAATTGGTTGCTGACAACTCTAAATCATATGGTTAGTGTACAAACAATGTTTACATCATGTTAGCACATAGTAGTTATCAGCAAAATTGAGCTGTACACACCATTGAGTTGAATGCATTACTTTCTATTCAATGCATTCTGTGGTAACCTTGTGTGCATAACTACTCAGGGTGATTTGGAACTGTATAGATATTGCATGTACAGTGCTCAGTACCATGGAATAATACAATGCAAGCTGAATTCAGTAACCAACCTGTTACCATTTACAGTGGAACAGACATTGACTTGGTTTACTTCTGCAAAGGCTAAAGTTCCACTGTGTAGAAAAGGTAATGTTACTGAAAGTAACTTCTGGAGCATAGGTAGCACACTCATAATATTGGTTGCAGACAACTCTAAATCATATGGTTAGTGTACTAACAATGTTTACATCATGTTAGCACCTAGTTGTTATCAGCAAAATTGAACTGGACACTCCATTGAGTTGAATGCATTACTTCATATTCAATTTATTCTGTTGTAACTTTGTGTACATGACTACTCAGGGTGATTTGGAACTGTATAGATATTGCATGTAGAGTGCTCAGTACCATAGAATAATATAATGCAAGCTGAATTCAGTAACCTACCTGTTACCATTTACAGTGGAACAGCCATTGACTTGGTTTACTTCAGCAAAGGCTAAAGTTCCACTGTGTAGAGAAGGCAATGTTACTGAAAGTAACTTCTGGAGCATAGGTTGCACACTCATAAAATTGGTTGCTGACAACTCTAAATCATATGGTTAGTGTACAAACAATGTTTACATCATGTTAGCACATAGTAGTTATCAGCAAAATTGAACTGTACACACCATTGAGTTGAATGCATTACTTTCTATTCAATGCATTCTGTGGTAACCTTGTGTGCATAACTACTCAGGGTGATTTGGAACTGTATAGATATTGCATGTACAGTACTCAGTACCATGGAATAATACAATGCAAGCTGAATTCAGTAACCTACCTGTTACCATTTACAGTGGAACAGACATTGACTTGGTTTACTTCTGCAAAGGCTAAAGTTCCACTGTGTAGAAAAGGTAATGTTACTGAAAGTAACTTCTGGAGCATAGGTAGCACACTCATAAAATTGGTTGCAGACAAGTCCAAATCATATGGTTAGTGTGCTAACATCATTTACATCATGTTAGCACATAGTAGTTATCAGCAAAATTGAACTGTACACACCATTGAGTTGAATGCATCACTTTCTATTCAATGCATTCAGTGGTAACCTTGTGTACATAACTACTTAGGATGATTTGGAACTGTATAGATATGGCATGTACCGTGCTCAGTACCATGGAATAATACAATGCAAGCTGAATTCAGTAACCTACCTGTTACCATTTACAGTGGAACAGCCATTGACTTGGTTTACTTCTGCAAAGGCTAAAGTTCCACTGTGTAGAGAAGGCAATGTTACTGAAAGTAACTTCTGCAGCATAGGTAGCACACTCATAAAATTGGTTGCAGACAAGTCCAAATCATATGGTTAGTGTGCTAACATCATTTACATCATGTTAGCACATAGTAGTTATCAGCAAAATTGAACTGTACACACCATTGAGTTGAATGCATCACTTTCTATTCAATGCATTCTGTGGTAACCTTGTGTACATAACTACTTAGGATGATTTGGAACTGTATAGATATTGCATGTAACGTGCTCAGTACCATGGAATAATACAATGCAAGCTGAATTCAGTAACCTACCTGTTACCATTTACAGTGGAACAGCCATTGACTTGGTTTACTTCAGCAAAGGCTAAAGTTCCACTGTGTAGAGAAGGCAATGTTACTGAAAGTAACTTCTGGAGCATAGGTTGCACACTCATAAAATTGGTTGCTGACAACTCTAAATCATATGGTTAGTGTACAAACAATGTTTACATCATGTTAGCACATAGTAGTTATCAGCAAAATTGAACTGTACACACCATTGAGTTGAATGCATTACTTTCTATTCAATGCATTCTGTGGTAACCTTGTGTGCATAACTACTCAGGGTGATTTGGAACTGTATAGATATTGCATGTACAGTACTCAGTACCATGGAATAATACAATGCAAGCTGAATTCAGTAACCTACCTGTTACCATTTACAGTGGAAGAGACATTGACTTGGTTTACTTCTGCAAAGGCTAAAGTTCCACTGTGTAGAAAAGGTAATGTTACTGAAAGTAACTTCTGGAGCATAGGTAGCACACTCATAAAATTGGTTGCAGACAAGTCCAAATCATATGGTTAGTGTGCTAACATCATTTACATCATGTTAGCACATAGTAGTTATCAGCAAAATTGAACTGTACACACCATTGAGTTGAATGCATCACTTTCTATTCAATGCATTCAGTGGTAACCTTGTGTACATAACTACTTAGGATGATTTGGAACTGTATAGATATGGCATGTACCGTGCTCAGTACCATGGAATAATACAATGCAAGCTGAATTCAGTAACCTACCTGTTACCATTTACAGTGGAACAGCCATTGACTTGGTTTACTTCTGCAAAGGCTAAAGTTCCACTGTGTAGAGAAGGCAATGTTACTGAAAGTAACTTCTGCAGCATAGGTTGCACACTCATCAAATTGGTTGCTGACAACTCTAAATCATATGGTTAGTGTACAAACAATGTTTACATCATGTTAGCACATAGTAGTTATCAGCAAAATTGAACTGTACACACCATTGAGTTGAATGCATTACTTTCTATTCAATGCATTCTGTGGTAACCTTGTGTGCATAACTACTCAGGGTGATTTGGAACTGTATAGATATTGCATGTACAGTGCTCAGTACCATGGAATAATACAATGCAAGCTGAATTCAGTAACCAACCTGTTACCATTTACAGTGGAACAGATATTGACTTGGTTTACTTCTGCAAAGGCTAAAGTTCCACTGTGTAGAAAAGGTAATGTTACTGAAAGTAACTTCTGGAGCATAGGTAGCACACTCATAAAATTGGTTGCAGACAACTCTAAATCATATGGGTAGTGTACTAACAATGTTTACATCATGTTAGCACCTAGTTGTTATCAGCAAAATTGAACTGGACACTCCATTGAGTTGAATGCATTACTTCATATTCAATTTATTCTGTTGTAACTTTGTGTACATGACTACTCAGGGTGATTTGGAACTGTATAGATATTGCATGTAGAGTGCTCAGTACCATGGAATAATATAATGCAAGCTGAATTCAGTAACCTACCTGTTACCATTTACAGTGGAACAGCCATTGACTTGGTTTACTTCTGCAAAGGCTAAAGTTCCACTGTGTAGAGAAGGCAATGTTACTGAAAGGAACTTCTGGAGCATAGGTTGCACACTCATAAAATTGGTTGCTGACAACTCTAAATCATATGGTTAGTGTATAAACAATGTTTACATCATGTTAGCACATAGTAGATATCAGCAAAATTGAACTGTACACACCATTGAGTTGAATGCATTACTTTCTATTCAATGCATTCTGTGGTAACCTTGTGTGCATAACTACTCAGGGTGATTTGGAACTGTATAGATATTGCATGTACAGTGCTCAGTACCATGGAATAATACAATGCAAGCTGAATTCAGTAACCTACCTGTTACCATTTACAGTGGAACAGACATTGACTTGGTTTACTTCTGCAAAGGCTAAAGTTCCACTGTGTAGAAAAGGTAATGTTACTGAAAGTAACTTCTGGAGCATAGGTAGCACACTCATCAAATTGGTTGCAGACAAGTCCAAATCATATGGTTAGTGTGCTAACATCATTTACATCATGTTAGCACATAGTAGTTATCAGCAAAATTGAACTGTACACACCATTGAGTTGAATGCATCACTTTCTATTCAATGCATTCAGTGGTAACCTTGTGTACATAACTACTTAGGATGATTTGGAACTGTATAGATATGGCATGTACCGTGCTCAGTACCATGGAATAATACAATGCAAGCTGAATTCAGTAACCTACCTGTTACCATTTACAGTGGAACAGCCATTGACTTGGTTTACTTCTGCAAAGGCTAAAGTTCCACTGTGTAGAAAAGGTAATGTTACTGAAAGTAACTTCTGGAGCATAGGTAGCACACTCATAAAATTGGTTGCAGACAAGTCCAAATCATATGGTTAGTGTGCTAACATCATTTACATCATGTTAGCACATAGTAGTTATCAGCAAAATTGAACTGTACACACCATTGAGTTGAATGCATCACTTTCTATTCAATGCATTCTGTGGTAACCTTGTGTACATAACTACTTAGGATGATTTGGAACTGTATAGATATTGCATGTACCGTGCTCAGTACCATGGAATAATACAATGCAAGCTGAATTCAGTAACCTACCTGTTACCATTTACAGTGGAACAGCCATTGACTTGGTTTACTTCTGCAAAGGCTAAAGTTCCACTGTGTAGAGAAGGCAATGTTACTGAAAGTAACTTCTGGAGCATAGGATGCACACTCATAAAATTGGTTGCTGACAACTCTAAATCATATGGTTAGTGTACAAACAATGTTTACATAATGTTAGCACATAGTAGTTATCAGCAAAATTGAACTGTACACACCATTGAGTTGAATGCATTACTTTCTATTCAATGCATTCTGTGGTAACCTTGTGTGCATAACTACTCAGGGTGATTTGGAACTGTATAGATATTGCATGTACAGTACTCAGTACCATGGAATAATACAATGCAAGCTGAATTCAGTAACCTACCTGTTACCATTTACAGTGCAACAGACATTGACTTGGTTTACTTCTGCAAAGTCTAAAGTTCCACTGTGTAGACAAGGTAATGTTACTGAAAGTAACTTCTGGAGCATAGGTAGCACACTCATAAAATTGGTTGCAGACAAGTCCAAATCATATGGTTAGTGTGCTAACATCATTTACATCATGTTAGCACATAGTAGTTATCAGCAAAATTGAACTGTACACACCATTGAGTTGAATGCATCACTTTCTATTCAATGCATTCAGTGGTAACCTTGTGTACATAACTACTTAGGATGATTTGGAACTGTATAGATATGGCATGTACCGTGCTCAGTACCATGGAATAATACAATGCAAGCTGAATTCAGTAACCTACCTGTTACCATTTACAGTGGAACAGCCATTGACTTGGTTTACTTCTGCAAAGGCTAAAGTTCCACTGTGTAGAGAAGGCAATGTTACTGAAAGTAACTTCTGCAGCATAGGTTGCACACTCATAAAATTGGTTGCTGACAACTCTAAATCATATGGTTAGTGTACAAACAATGTTTACATCATGTTAGCACATAGTAGTTATCAGCAAAATTGAACTGTACACACCATTGAGTTGAATGCATTACTTTCTATTCAATGCATTCTGTGGTAACCTTGTGTGCATAACTACTCAGGGTGATTTGGAACTGTATAGATATTGCATGTACAGTGCTCAGTACCATGGAATAATACAATGCAAGCTGAATTCAGTAACCAACCTGTTACCATTTACAGTGGGACAGACATTGAATTGGTTTACTTCTGCAAAGGCTAAAGTTCCACTGTGTAGAAAAGGTAATGTTACTGAAAGTAACTTCTGGAGCATAGGTAGCACACTCATAAAATTGGTTGCAGACAACTCTAAATCATATGGGTAGTGTACTAACAATGTTTACATCATGTTAGCACCTAGTTGTTATCAGCAAAATTGAACTGGACACTCCATTGAGTTGAATGCATTACTTCATATTCAATTTATTCTGTTGTAACTTTGTGTACATGACTACTCAGGGTGATTTGGAACTGTATAGATATTGCATGTAGAGTGCTCATTACCATGGAATAATATAATGCAAGCTGAATTCAGTAACCTACCTGTTACCATTTACAGTGGAACAGCCATTGACTTGGTTTACTTCTGCAAAGGCTAAAGTTCCACTGTGTAGAGAAGGCAATGTTACTGAAAGTAACTTCTGGAGCATAGGTTGCACACTCATAAAATTGGTTGCTGACAACTCTAAATCATATGGTTAGTGTACAAACAATGTTTACATCATGTTAGCACATAGTAGTTATCAGCAAAATTGAACTGTACACACCATTGAGTTGAATGCATTACTTTCTATTCAATGCATTCTGTGGTAACCTTGTGTGCATAACTACTCAGGGTGATTTGGAACTGTATAGATATTGCATGTACAGTGCTCAGTACCATGGAATAATACAATGCAAGCTGAATTCAGTATCCTACCTGTTACCATTTACAGTGGAACAGACATTGACTTGGTTTACTTCTGCAAAGGCTAAAGTTCCACTGTGTAGAAAAGGTAATGTTACTGAAAGTAACTTCTGGAGCATAGGTAGCACACTCATCAAATTGGTTGCAGACAAGTCCAAATCATATGGTTAGTGTGCTAACATCATTTACATCATGTTAGCACATAGTAGTTATCAGCAAAATTGAACTGTACACACCATTGAGTTGAATGCATCACTTTCTATTCAATGCATTCAGTGGTAACCTTGTGTACATAACTACTTAGGATGATTTGGAACTGTATAGATATGGCATGTACCGTGCTCAGTACCATGGAATAATACAATGCAAGCTGAATTCAGTAACCTACCTGTTACCATTTACAGTGGAACAGCCATTGACTTGGTTTACTTCTGCAAAGGCTAAAGTTCCACTGTGTAGAAAAGGTAATGTTACTGAAAGTAACTTCTGGAGCATAGGTAGCACACTCATAAAATTGGTTGCAGACAAGTCCAAATCATATGGTTAGTGTGCTAACATCATTTACATCATGTTAGCACATAGTAGTTATCAGCAAAATTGAACTGTACACACCATTGAGTTGAATGCATCACTTTCTATTCAATGCATTCTGTGGTAACCTTGTGTACATAACTACTTAGGATGATTTGGAACTGTATAGATATTGCATGTACCGTGCTCAGTACCATGGAATAATACAATGCAAGCTGAATTCAGTAACCTACCTGTTACCATTTACAGTGGAACAGCCATTGACTTGGTTTACTTCTGCAAAGGCTAAAGTTCCACTGTGTAGAGAAGGCAATGTTACTGAAAGTAACTTCTGGAGCATAGGTTGCACACTCATAAAATTGGTTGCTGACAACTCTAAATCATATGGTTAGTGTACAAACAATGTTTACATAATGTTAGCACATAGTAGTTATCAGCAAAATTGAACTGTACACACCATTGAGTTGAATGCATTACTTTCTATTCAATGCATTCTGTGGTAACCTTGTGTGCATAACTACTCAGGGTGATTTGGAACTGTATAGATATTGCATGTACAGTACTCAGTACCATGGAATAATACAATGCAAGCTGAATTCAGTAACCTACCTGTTACCATTTACAGTGCAACAGACATTGACTTGGTTTACTTCTGCAAAGTCTAAAGTTCCACTGTGTAGACAAGGTAATGTTACTGAAAGTAACTTCTGGAGCATAGGTAGCACACTCATAAAATTGGTTGCAGACAAGTCCAAATCATATGGTTAGTGTGCTAACATCATTTACATCATGTTAGCACATAGTAGTTATCAGCAAAATTGAACTGTACACACCATTGAGTTGAATGCATCACTTTCTATTCAATGCATTCAGTGGTAACCTTGTGTACATAACTACTTAGGATGATTTGGAACTGTATAGATATGGCATGTACCGTGCTCAGTACCATGGAATAATACAATGCAAGCTGAATTCAGTAACCTACCTGTTACCATTTACAGTGGAACAGCCATTGACTTGGTTTACTTCTGCAAAGGCTAAAGTTCCACTGTGTAGAGAAGGCAATGTTACTGAAAGTAACTTCTGCAGCATAGGTTGCACACTCATAAAATTGGTTGCTGACAACTCTAAATCATATGGTTAGTGTACAAACAATGTTTACATCATGTTAGCACATAGTAGTTATCAGCAAAATTGAACTGTACACACCATTGAGTTGAATGCATTACTTTCTATTCAATGCATTCTGTGGTAACCTTGTGTGCATAACTACTCAGGGTGATTTGGAACTGTATAGATATTGCATGTACAGTGCTCAGTACCATGGAATAATACAATGCAAGCTGAATTCAGTAACCAACCTGTTACCATTTACAGTGGGACAGACATTGAATTGGTTTACTTCTGCAAAGGCTAAAGTTCCACTGTGTAGAAAAGGTAATGTTACTGAAAGTAACTTCTGGAGCATAGGTAGCACACTCATAAAATTGGTTGCAGACAACTCTAAATCATATGGGTAGTGTACTAACAATGTTTACATCATGTTAGCACCTAGTTGTTATCAGCAAAATTGAACTGGACACTCCATTGAGTTGAATGCATTACTTCATATTCAATTTATTCTGTTGTAACTTTGTGTACATGACTACTCAGGGTGATTTGGAACTGTATAGATATTGCATGTAGAGTGCTCATTACCATGGAATAATATAATGCAAGCTGAATTCAGTAACCTACCTGTTACCATTTACAGTGGAACAGCCATTGACTTGGTTTACTTCTGCAAAGGCTAAAGTTCCACTGTGTAGAGAAGGCAATGTTACTGAAAGTAACTTCTGGAGCATAGGTTGCACACTCATAAAATTGGTTGCTGACAACTCTAAATCATATGGTTAGTGTACAAACAATGTTTACATCATGTTAGCACATAGTAGTTATCAGCAAAATTGAACTGTACACACCATTGAGTTGAATGCATTACTTTCTATTCAATGCATTCTGTGGTAACCTTGTGTGCATAACTACTCAGGGTGATTTGGAACTGTATAGATATTGCATGTACAGTGCTCAGTACCATGGAATAATACAATGCAAGCTGAATTCAGTATCCTACCTGTTACCATTTACAGTGGAACAGACATTGACTTGGTTTACTTCTGCAAAGGCTAAAGTTCCACTGTGTAGAAAAGGTAATGTTACTGAAAGTAACTTCTGGAGCATAGGTAGCACACTCATAAAATTGGTTGCAGACAAGTCCAAAACATATGGTTAGTGTGCTAACATCATTTACATCATGTTAGCACATAGTAGTAATCAGCAAAATTGAACTGTACACACCATTGAGTTGAATGCATCACTTTCTATTCAATGCATTCAGTGGTAACCTTGTGTACATAACTACTTAGGATGATTTGGAACTGTATAGATATGGCATGTACCGTGCTCAGTACCATGGAATAACACAATGCAAGCTGAATTCAGTAACCTACCTGTTACCATTTACAGTGGAACAGCCATTGACTTGGTTTACTTCTGCAAAGGCTAAAGTTCCACTGTGTAGAAAAGGTAATGTTACTGAAAGTAACTTCTGGAGCATAGGTAGCACACTCATAAAATTGGTTGCAGACAAGTCCAAATCATATGGTTAGTGTGCTAACATCATTTACATCATGTTAGCACATAGTAGTTATCAGCAAAATTGAACTGTACACACCATTGAGTTGAATGCATCACTTTCTATTCAATGCATTCTGTGGTAACCTTGTGTACATAACTACTTAGGATGATTTGGAACTGTATAGATATTGCATGTACCGTGCTCAGTACCATGGAATAATACAATGCAAGCTGAATTCAGTAACCTACCTGTTACCATTTACAGTGGAACAGACATTGAATTGGTTTACTTCTGCAAAGGCTAAAGTTCCACTGTTTAGAAAAGGTAATGTTACTGAAAGTAACTTCTGGAGCATAGGTAGCACACTCATAAAATTGGTTGCAGACAACTCTAAATCATATGGTTAGTGTACTAACAATGTTTACATCATGTTAGCACCTAGTTGTTATCAGCAAAATTGAACTGTACACACCATTGAGTTGAATGCATTACTTTCTATTCAATGCATTCAGTGGTAACCTTGTGTACATAACTACTTAGGATGATTTGGAACTGTATAGACATGGCATGTAGAGTGCTCAGTACCATGGAATAATACAATGCAAGCTGAATTCAGTAACCTACCTGTTACCATTTACAGTGGAACAGCCATTGACTTGGTTTACTTCTGCAAAGGCTAAAGTTCCACTGTGTAGAGAAGGCAATGTTACTGAAAGTAACTTCTGCAGCATAGGTTGCACACTCATAAAATTGGTTGCTGACAACTCTAAATCATATGGTTAGTGTACAAACAATGTTTACATCATGTTAGCACATAGTAGTTATCAGCAAAATTGAACTGTACACACCATTGAGTTGAATGCATTACTTTCTATTCAATGCATTCTGTGGTAACCTTGTGTGCATAACTACTCAGGGTGATTTGGAACTGTATAGATATTGCATGTACAGTGCTCAGTACCATGGAATAATACAATGCAAGCTGAGTTCAGTAACCAACCTGTTACCATTTACAGTGGAACAGACATTGAATTGGTTTACTTCTGCAAAGGCTAAAGTTCCACTGTGTAGAAAAGGTAATGTTACTGAAAGTAACTTCTGGAGCATAGGTAGCACACTCATAAAATTGTTTGCAGACAACTCGAAATCATATGGTTAGTGTACTAACAATGTTTACATCATGTTAGCACCTAGTTGTTATCAGCAAAATTGAACTGGACACTCCATTGAGTTGAATGCATTACTTCATATTCAATTTATTCTGTTGTAACTTTGTGTACATGACTACTCAGGGTGATTTGGAACTGTATAGATATTGCATGTAGAGTGCTCAGTACCATGGAATAATATAATGCAAGCTGAATTCAGTAACCTACCTGTTACCATTTACAGTGGAACAGCCATTGACTTGGTTTACTTCTGTAAAGGCTAAAGTTCCACTGTGTAGAGAAGGCAATGTTACTGAAAGTAACTTCTGGAGCATAGGTTGCACACTCATAAAATTGGTTGCTGACAACTCTAAATCATATGGTTAGTGTACAAACAATGTTTACATCATGTTAGCACATAGTAGTTATCAGCAAAATTGAACTGTACACACCATTGAGTTGAATGCATTACTTTCTATTCAATGCATTCTGTGGTAACCTTGTGTACATAACTACTTAGGATGATTTGGAACTGTATAGATATGGCATGTACCGTGCTCAGTACCATGGAATAATACAATGCAAGCTGAATTCAGTAACCTACCTGTTACCATTTACAGTGGAACAGCCATTGACTTGGTTTACTTCTGCAAAGGCTAAAGTTCCACTGTGTAGAAAAGGTAATGTTACTGAAAGTAACTTCTGGAGCATAGGTAGCACACTCATAAAATTGGTTGCAGACAAGTCCAAATCATATGGTTAGTGTGCTAACATCATTTACATCATGTTAGCACATAGTAGTTATCAGCAAAATTGAACTGTACACACCATTGAGTTGAATGCATCACTTTCTATTCAATGCATTCTGTGGTAACCTTGTGTACATAACTACTTAGGATGATTTGGAACTGTATAGATATTGCATGTACCGTGCTCAGTACCATGGAATAATACAATGCAAGCTGAATTCAGTAACCTACCTGTTACCATTTACAGTGGAACAGCCATTGACTTGGTTTATTTCTGCAAAGGCTAAAGTTCCAGTGTAGAGAAGGCAATGTTACTGAAAGTAACTTCTGGAGCATAGGTTGCACACTCATAAAATTGGTTGCTGACAACTCTAAATCATATGGTTAGTGTAGAAACAATGTTTACTTCATGTTAGCACATAGTAGTTATCAGCAAAATTGAGCTGTACACACCATTGAGTTGAATGCATTACTTTCTGTTCAATGCATTCTGTGGTAATTTGCGTACATGACTATTCAGTGTGATTTGGAACTGTACAGATATTGCATGTAAAGTGCTCAGTACCATGGAATACTCCAATGCAAGCGGAATTCAGTAACCTACCTGTTACCATTTACAGTGGAACAGCCATTGACTTGGTTTACTTCTGCAACGGCTAAAGTTCCACTGTGTAGAAAAGGAAATGTTACTGAAAGTAACTTCTGGAGCATAGGTAGCACACTCATAAAATTGGTTGCTGACAACTCTAAATCATATGGTTAGTGTACAAACAATGTTTACATCATGTTAGCACATAGTAGTTATCAGCAAATTTGAACTGTACACACCATTGAGTTGAATGCATTACTTTCTATTCAATGCATTCTGTGGTAACCTTGTGTGCATAACTACTCAGGGTGATTTGGAACTGTATAGATATTGCATGTACAGTGCTCAGTACCATGGAATAATACAATGCAAGCTGAATTCAGTAACCTACCTGTTACCATTTACAGTGGAACAGACATTGACTTGGTTTACTTCTGCAAAGGCTAAAGTTCCACTGTGTAGAAAAGGTAATGTTACTGAAAGTAACTTCTGGAGCATAGGTAGCGCACTCATAAAATTGGTTGCAGACAAGTCCAAATCATATGGTTAGTGTGCTAACATCGTTTACATCATGTTAGCCCACAGTAGTTATCAGCAAAATTGAACTGTAGACACCGTTGAGTTGAATGCATTACTTTCTATTCAATGCATTCTCTGGTAACCTTGTGTACATAACTACTCAGGGTGATTTGGAACTGTATAGATATTGCATGTACAGTGCTCAGTACCATGGAATAATACAATGCAAGCTGAATTCAGTAACCTACCTGTTACCATTTACAGTGGAACAGCCATTGACTTGGTTTACTTCTGCAAAGGCTAAAGTTCCACTGTGTAGAGAAGGCAATGTTACTGAAAGTAACTTCTGGATCATAGGTTGCACACTCATAAAATTGGTTGCTGACAACTCTAAATCATATGGTTAGTGTACAAACAATGTTTACATCATGTTAGCACATAGTAGGTATCAGCAAAATTGAACTGTACACACCATTGAGTTGAATGCATTACTTTCTATTCAATGCATTCTGTGGTAACCTTGTGTGCATAACTACTCAGGGTGATTTGGAACTGTATAGATATTGCATGTACAGTGCTCAGTACCATGGAATAATACAATGCAAGCTGAATTCAGTAACCTACCTGTTACCATTTACAGTGGAACAGACATTGACTTGGTTTACTTCTGCAAAGGCTAAAGTTCCACTGTGTAGAAAAGGTAATGTTACTGAAAGTAACTTCTGGAGCATAGGTAGCACACTCATAAAATTGGTTGCAGACAAGTCCAAATCATATGGTTAGTGTACAAACAATGTTTACATCATGTTAGCACATAGTAGGTATCAGCAAAATCGAACTGTACACACCATTGAGTTGAATGCATTACTTTCTATTCAATGCATTCTCTGGTAACCTTGTGTACATAACTACTCAGGGTGATTTGGAACTGTATAGATATTGCATGTACAGTGCTCAGTACCATGGAATAATACAATGCAAGCTGAATTCAGTAACCTACCTGTTACCATTTACAGTGGAACAGCCATTGACTTGGTTTACTTCTGCAAAGGCTAAAGTTCCACTGTGTAGAGAAGGCAATGTTACTGAAAGTAACTTCTGGATCATAGGTTGCACACTCATAAAATTGGTTGCTGACAACTCTAAATCATATGGTTAGTGTACAAACAATGTTTACATCATGTTAGCACATAGTAGGTATCAGCAAAATTGAACTGTACACACCATTGAGTTGAATGCATTACTTTCTATTCAATGCATTCTGTGGTAACCTTGTGTGCATAACTACTCAGGGTGATTTGGAACTGTATAGATATTGCATGTACAGTGCTCAGTACCATGGAATAATACAATGCAAGCTGAATTCAGTAACCTACCTGTTACCATTTACAGTGGAACAGACATTGACTTGGTTTACTTCTGCAAAGGCTAAAGTTCCACTGTGTAGAAAAGGTAATGTTACTGAAAGTAACTTCTGGAGCATAGGTAGCACACTCATAAAATTGGTTGCAGACAAGTCCAAATCATATGGTTAGTGTACAAACAATGTTTACATCATGTTAGCACATAGTAGGTATCAGCAAAATTGAACTGTACACACCATTGAGTTGAATGCATTACTTTCTATTCAATGCATTCTCTGGTAACCTTGTGTACATAACTACTCAGGGTGATTTGGAAATGTATAGATATTGCATGTACAGTGCTCAGTACCATGGAATAATACAAAGCAAGCTGAATTCAGTAACCTACCTGTTACCATATACAGTGGAACAGCCATTGACTTGGTTTACTTCTGCAAAGGCTAAAGTTCCACTGTGTAGAGAAGGCAATGTTACTGAAAGTAACTTCTGGATCATAGGTTGCACACTCATAAAATTGGTTGCTGACAACTCTAAATCATATGGTTAGTGTACAAACAATGTTTACATCATGTTAGCACATAGTAGGTATCAGCAAAATTGAACTGTACACACCATTGAGTTGAATGCATTACTTTCTATTCAATGCATTCTGTGGTAACCTTGTGTGCATAACTACTCAGGGTGATTTGGAACTGTATAGATATTGCATGTACAGTGCTCAGTACCATGGAATAATACAATGCAAGCTGAATTCAGTAACCTACCTGTTACGATTTACAGTGGAACAGACATTGACTTGGTTTACTTCTGCAAAGGCTAAAGTTCCACTGTGTAGAAAAGGTAATGTTACTGAAAGTAACTTCTGGAGCATAGGTAGCACACTCATAAAATTGGTTGCAGACAAGTCCAAATCATATGGTTAGTGTGCTAACAATGTTTACATCATGTTAGCACATAGTAGTTATCAGCAAAATTGAACTGTACACACCATTGAGTTGAATGCATTACTTTCTATTCAATGCATTCTCTGGTAACCTTGTGTACATAACTACTCAGGGTGATTTGGAACTGTATAGATATTGCATGTACAGTGCTCAGTACCATGGAATAATACAATGCAAGCTGAATTCAGTAACCTACCTGTTACCATTTACAGTGGAACAGCCATTGACTTGGTTTACTTCTGCAAAGGCTAAAGTTCCACTGTGTAGAGAAGGCAATGTTACTGAAAGTAACTTCTGGAGCATAGGTCGCACACTCATAAAATTGGTTGCTGACAACTCTAAATCATATGGTTAGTGTAGAAACAATCTTTACTTCATGTTAGCACATAGTAGTTATCAGCAAAATTGAGCTGTACACACCATTGAGTTGAATGCATTACTTTCTGTTCAATGCATTCTGTGGTAACTTTGCGTACATGACTATTCAGTGTGATTTGGAACTGTATAGATATTGCATGTAGAGTGCTAAGTACCATGGAATACTCCAATGCAAGCGGAATTCAGTAACCTACCTGTTACCATTTGCAGTGGAACAGCCATTGACTTGGTTTACTTCTGCAAAGGCTAAAGTTCCACTGTGTAGAGAAGGCAATGTTACTGAAAGTAACTTCTGGAGCAAAGGTTGCACACTCATAAAATTGGTTGCTGACAACTCTAAATCATATGGTTAGTGTACAAACAATGTTTACATCATGTTAGCACATAGTAGTTATCAGCAAAATTGAACTGTAGACACCATTGAGTTGAATGCATTACTTTCTATTCAATGCATTCTCTGGTAACCTTGTGTACATAACTACTCAGGGTGATTTGGAACTGTATAGATATTGCATGTACAGTG
Source organism: Hypanus sabinus (assembly GCF_030144855.1). Classification (NCBI taxonomy): domain Eukaryota; kingdom Metazoa; phylum Chordata; class Chondrichthyes; order Myliobatiformes; family Dasyatidae; genus Hypanus; species Hypanus sabinus. Next base: position 104,667,195 of record NC_082707.1, read on the forward strand.
CTCAGTACCATGGAATAATACAATGCAAGCTGAATTCAGTAACCTGCCTGTTACCATTTACAGTGGAACAGCCATTGACTTGGTTTACTTCTGCAAAGGCTAAAGTTCCACTGTGTAGAGAAGGCAATGTTACTGAAAGTAACTTCTGGATCATAGGTTGCACACTCATAAAATTGGTTGCTGACAACTCTAAATCATATGGTTAGTGTACAAACAATGTTTACATCATGTTAGCACATAGTAGGTATCAGCAAAATTGAACTGTACACACCATTGAGTTGAATGCATTACTTTCTATTCAATGCATTCTGTGGTAACCTTGTGTGCATAACTACTCAGGGTGATTTGGAACTGTATAGATATTGCATGTACAGTGCTCAGTACCATGGAATAATACAATGCAAGCTGAATTCAGTAACCTACCTGTTACGATTTACAGTGGAACAGACATTGACTTGGTTTACTTCTGCAAAGGCTAAAGTTCCACTGTGTAGAAAAGGTAATGTTACTGAAAGTAACTTCTGGAGCATAGGTAGCACACTCATAAAATTGGTTGCAGACAAGTCCAAATCATATGGTTAGTGTGCTAACAATGTTTACATCATGTTAGCACATAGTAGTTATCAGCAAAATTGAACTGTACACACCATTGAGTTGAATGCATTACTTTCTATTCAATGCATTCTCTGGTAACCTTGTGTACATAACTACTCAGGGTGATTTGGAACTGTATAGATATTGCATGTACAGTGCTCAGTACCATGGAATAATACAATGCAAGCTGAATTCAGTAACCTACCTGTTACCATTTACAGTGGAACAGCCATTGACTTGGTTTACTTCTGCAAAGGCTAAAGTTCCACTGTGTAGAGAAGGCAATGTTACTGAAAGTAACTTCTGGAGCATAGGTCGCACACTCATAAAATTGGTTGCTGACAACTCTAAATCATATGGTTAGTGTAGAAACAATCTTTACTTCATGTTAGCACATAGTAGTTATCAGCAAAATTGAGCTGTACACACCATTGAGTTGAATGCATTACTTTCTGTTCAATGCATTCTGTGGTAACTTTGCGTACATGACTATTCAGTGTGATTTGGAACTGTATAGATATTGCATGTAGAGTGCTAAGTACCATGGAATACTCCAATGCAAGCGGAATTCAGTAACCTACCTGTTACCATTTGCAGTGGAACAGCCATTGACTTGGTTTACTTCTGCAAAGGCTAAAGTTCCACTGTGTAGAGAAGGCAATGTTACTGAAAGCAACTTCTGGAGCAAAGGTTGCACACTCATAAAATTGGTTGCTGACAACTCTAAATCATATGGTTAGTGTACAAACAATGTTTACATCATGTTAGCACATAGTAGTTATCAGCAAAATTGAACTGTACACACCATTGAGTTGAATGCATCACTTTCTATTCAATGCATTCAGTGGTAACCTTGTGTACATAACTACTTAGGATGATTTGGAACTGTATAGATATTGCATGTACAGTGCTCAGTACCATGGAATAATACAATGCAAGCGGAATTCAGTAACCTACCTGTTACCATTTAGAGTGGAACAGCCATTGAGTTGGTTTACTTCTGCAAAGGCTAAAGTTCCACTGTGTAGAGAAGGCAATGTTACTGAAAGTAACTTCTGCAGCATAGGTTGCACACTCATAAAATTGGTTGCTGACAACTCTAAATCATATGGTTAGTGTACAAACAATGTTTACATCATGTTAGCACATAGTAGTTATCAGCAAAATTGAACTGTACACACCATTGAGTTGAATGCATTACTTTCTATTCAATGCATTCTGTGGTAACCTTGTGTGCATAACTACTCAGGGTGATTTGGAACTGTATAGATATTGCATGTACAGTGCTCAATACCATGGAATAATACAATGCAAGCTGAATTCAGTAACCTACCTGTTACCATTTACAGTGGAACAGACATTGACTTGGTTTACTTCTGCAAAGGCTAAAGTTCCACTGTGTAGAAAAGGTAATGTTACTGAAAGTAACTTCTGGAGCATAGGTAGCGCACTCATAAAATTGGTTGCAGACAAGTCCAAATCATATGGTTAGTGTGCTAACATCGTTTACATCATGTTAGCCCACAGTAGTTATCAGCAAAATTGAACTGTACACACCATTGAGTTGAATGCATTACTTTCTATTCAATGCATTCTGTGGTAACCTTCTGTACATAACTACTTAGGATGATTTGGAACTGTATACATATTGCATGTACCGTGCTCAGTACCATGGAATAATACAATGCAAGCTGAATTCAGTAACCTACCTGTTACCATTTACAGTGGAACAGCCATTGACTTGGTTTACTTCTGCAAAGGCTAAAGTTCCACTGTGTAGAGAAGGCAATGTTACTGAAAGTAACTTCTGGAGCAAAGGTTGCACACTCATAAAATTGGTTGCTGACAACTCTAAATCATATGGTTAGTGTACAAACAATGTTTACATCATGTTAGCACATAGTAGTTATCAGCAAAATTGAACTGTAGACACCATTGAGTTGAATGCATTACTTTCTATTCAATGCATTCTTTGGTAACCTTGTGTACATAACTACTCAGGGTGATTTGGAACTGTATAGATATTGCATGTACAGTGCTCAGTACCATGGAATAATACAATGCAAGCTGAATTCAGTAACCTACCTGTTACCATTTACAGTGGAACAGACATTGACTTGGTTTACTTCTGCAAAGGCTAAAGTTCCACTGTGTAGAAAAGGTAATGTTACTGAAAGTAACTTCTGGAGCATAGGTAGCACACTCATAAAATTGGTAGCAGACAAGTCCAAATCATATGGTTAGTGTACAAACAATGTTTACATCATGTTAGCACATAGTAGTTATCAGCAAAATTGAACTGTACACACCATTGAGTTGAATGCATTACTTTCTATTCAATGCATTCTCTGGTAAACTTGTGTACATAACTACTCAGGGTGATTTGGAAATGTATAGATATTGCATGTACAGTGCTCAGTACCATGGAATAATACAATGCAAGCTGAATTCAGTAACCTACCTGTTACCATTTACAGTGGAACAGCCATTGACTTGGTTTACTTCTGCAAAGGCTAAAGTTCCACTGTGTAGAGAAGGCAATGTTACTGAAAGTAACTTCTGGATCATAGGTTGCACACTCATAAAATTGGTTGCTGACAACTCTAAATCATATGGGTAGTGTACAAACAATGTTTACATCATGTTAGCACATAGTAGGTATCAGCAAAATTGAACTGTACACACCATTGAGTTGAATGCATTACTTTCTATTCAATGCATTCTGTGGTAACCTTGTGTGCATAACTACTCAGGGTGATTTGGAACTGTATAGATATTGCATGTACAGTGCTCAGTACCATGGAATAATACAATGCAAGCTGAATTCAGTAACCTACCTGTTACGATTTACAGTGGAACAGACATTGACTTGGTTTACTTCTGCAAAGGCTAAAGTTCCACTGTGTAGAAAAGGTAATGTTACTGAAAGTAACTTCTGGAGCATAGGTAGCACACTCATAAAATTGGTTGCAGACAAGTCCAAATCATATGGTTAGTGTGCTAACAATGTTTACATCATGTTAGCACATAGTAGTTATCAGCAAAATTGAACTGTACACACCATTGAGTTGAATGCATTACTTTCTATTCAATGCATTCTCTGGTAACCTTGTGTACATAACTACTCAGGGTGATTTGGAACTGTATAGATATTGCATGTACAGTGCTCAGTACCATGGAATAAGACAATGCAAGCTGAATTCAGTAACCTACCTGTTACCATTTACAGTGGAACAGCCATTGACTTGGTTTACTTCTGCAAAGGCTAAAGTTCCACTGTGTAGAGAAGGCAATGTTACTGAAAGTAACTTCTGGAGCATAGGTCGCACACTCATAAAATTGGTTGCTGACAACTCTAAATCATATGGTTAGTGTAGAAACAATCTTTACTTCATGTTAGCACATAGTAGTTATCAGCAAAATTGAGCTGTACACACCATTGAGTTGAATGCATTACTTTCTGTTCAATGCATTCTGTGGTAACTTTGCGTACATGACTATTCAGTGTGATTTGGAACTGTATAGATATTGCATGTAGAGTGCTAAGTACCATGGAATACTCCAATGCAAGCGGAATTCAGTAACCTACCTGTTACCATTTGCAGTGGAACAGCCATTGACTTGGTTTACTTCTGCAAAGGCTAAAGTTCCACTGTGTAGAGAAGGCAATGTTACTGAAAGTAACTTCTGGAGCAAAGGTTGCACACTCATAAAATTGGTTGCTGACAACTCTAAATCATATGGTTAGTGTACAAACAATGTTTACATCATGTTAGCACATAGTAGTTATCAGCAAAATTGAACTGTAGACACCATTGAGTTGAATGCATTACTTTCTATTCAATGCATTCTCTGGTAACCTTGTGTACATAACTACTCAGGGTGATTTGGAACTGTATAGATATTGCATGTACAGTGCTCAGTACCATGGAATAATACAATGCAAGCTGAATTCAGTAACCTGCCTGTTACCATTTACAGTGGAACAGCCATTGACTTGGTTTACTTCTGCAAAGGCTAAAGTTCCACTGTGTAGAGAAGGCAATGTTACTGAAAGTAACTTCTGGATCATAGGTTGCACACTCATAAAATTGGTTGCTGACAACTCTAAATCATATGGTTAGTGTACAAACAATGTTTACATCATGTTAGCACATAGTAGGTATCAGCAAAATTGAACTGTACACACCATTGAGTTGAATGCATCACTTTCTATTCAATGCATTCAGTGGTAACCTTGTGTACATAACTACTTAGGATGATTTGGAACTGTATAGATATGGCATGTACCGTGCTCAGTACCATGGAATAATACAATGCAAGCGGAATTCAGTAACCTACCTGTTACCATTTACAGTGGAACAGCCATTGAGTTGGTTTACTTCTGCAAAGGCTAAAGTTCCACTGTGTAGAGAAGGCAATGTTACTGAAAGTAACTTCTGCAGCATAGGTTGCACACTCATAAAATTGGTTGCTGACAACTCTAAATCATATGGTTAGTGTACAAACAATGTTTACATCATGTTAGCACATAGTAGTTATCAGCAAAATTGAACTGTAGACACCATTGAGTTGAATGCATTACTTTCTATTCAATGCATTCTCTGGTAACCTTGTGTACATAACTACTCAGGGTGATTTGGAACTGTATAGATATTGCATGTACAGTGCTCAGTACCATGGAATAATACAATGCAAGCTGAATTCAGTAACCTACCTGTTACCATTTACAGTGGAACAGCCATTGACTTGGTTTACTTCTGCAAAGGCTAAAGTTCCACTGTGTAGAGAAGGCAATGTTACTGAAAGTAACTTCTGGAGCATAGGTCGCACTCTCATAAAATTGGTTGCTGACAACTCTAAATCATATGGTTAGTGTAGAAACAATCTTTACTTCATGTTAGCACATAGTAGTTATCAGCAAAATTGAGCAGTACACACCATTGAGTTGAATGCATTACTTTCTGTTCAATGCATTCTGTGGTAACTTTGCGTACATGACTATTCAGTGTGATTTGGAACTGTATAGATATTGCATGTAGAGTGCTCAGTACCATGGAATACAATGCAAGCGGAATTCAGTAACCTACCTGTTACCATTTGCAGTGGAACAGCCATTGACTTGGTTTACTTCTGAAAAGGCTAAAGTTCCACTGTGTAGAGAAGGCAATGTTACTGAAAGTAACTTCTGGAGCAAAGGTTGCACACTCATAAAATTGGTTGCTGACAACTCTAAATCATATGGTTAGTGTACAAACAATGTTTACATCATGTTAGCACATAGTAGTTATCAGCAAAATTGAACTGTAGACACCATTGAGTTGAATGCATTACTTTCTATTCAATGCATTCTCTGGTAACCTTGTGTGCCTAACTACTCAGGGTGATTTGGAAGTGTATAGATATTGCATGTAGAGTGCTCAGTACCATGGAATACTCCAATGCAAGCTGAATTCAGTAACCTACCTGTTACCATTTACAGTGGAACAGACATTGACTTGGTTTACTTCTGCAAAGGCTAAAGTTCCACTGTGTAGAAAAGGTAATGTTACTGAAATTAACTTCTGGAGCATAGGTAGCACACTCATAAAATTGGTTGCAGACAAGTCCAAATCATATGGTTAGTGTGCTAACATCATTTACATCATGTTAGCACATAGTAGTTATCAGCAAAATTGAACTGTACACACCATTGAGTTGAATGCATCACTTTCTATTCAATGCATTCAGTGGTAACCTTGTGTACATAACTACTTAGGATGATTTGGAACTGTATAGATATGGCATGTACCGTGCTCAGTACCATGGAATAATACAATGCAAGCTGAATTCAGTAACCTACCTGTTACCATTTACAGTGGAACAGCCATTGACTTGGTTTACTTCTGCAAAGGCTAAAGTTCCACTGTGTAGAGAAGGCAATGTTACTGAAAGTAACTTCTGGAGCATAGGTTGCACACTCATAAAATTGGTTGCTGACAACTCTAAATCATATGGTTAGTGTACAAACAATGTTTACTTCATGTTAGCACATAGTAGTTATCAGCACAATTGAAGCATTACTTTCTATTCAATGCATTCTGTGGTAACCTTGTGTGCATAACTACTCAGGGTGATTTTTAACTGTATAGATATTGCATGTAGAGTGCTGAGTCCCATGGAATACTCCAATGCATGCTGATTTCAGTAACCTACTTGTTACCAGTTACAGTGGAACAGCCATTGACTTGGTTGACTTCTGTAAAGGCTAAAGTTCCACTGTGTAGAAAAGGTAATGTTACTGAAAGTAACTTCTGGAGCATAGGTAGCACACTCATAAAATTGGTTGCAGACAACTCTAAATCATATGGTTAGTGTACTAACAATGTTTACATCATGTTAGCACCTAGTTGTTATCAGCAAAATTGAACTGGACACTCCATTGAGTTGAATGCATTACTTCATATTCAATTTATTCTGTTGTAACTTTGTGTACATGACTACTCAGGGTGATTTGGAACTGTATAGATATTGCATGTAGAGTGCTCAGTACCATGGAATAATATAATGCAAGCTGAATTCAGTAACCTACCTGTTACCATTTACAGTGCAACAGACATTGACTTGGTTTACTTCTGCAAAGGCTAAAGTTCCACTGTGTAGAGAAGGCAATGTTACTGAAAGTAACTTCTGGAGCATAGGTTGCACACTCATAAAATTGGTTGCTGACAACTCTAAATCATATGGTTAGTGTACAAACAATGTTTACATCATGTTAGCACATAGTAGTTATCAGCAAAATTGAGCTGTACACACCATTGAGTTGAATGCATTACTTTCTGTTCAATGCATTCTGTGGTAACTTTGCGTACATGACTATTCAGTGTGATTTGGAACTGTATAGATATTGCATGTAGAGTGCTCAGTACCATGGAATACTCCAATGCAAGCGGAATTTAGTAACCTACCTGTTACCATTTGCAGTGGATCAGACATTGACTTGGTTTACTTCTGCAAAAGCTAAAGTTCCACTGTGTAGAAAAGGTAATGTTACTGAAAGTAACTTCTGGAGCATAGGTAGCACACTCATAAAATTGGTTGCAGACAAGTCCAAATCATATGGTTAGTGTGCTAACATCGTTTACATCATTTTAGCACATAGTAGTTATCAGCAAAATTGAACTGTACACTCCATTGAGTTGAATGCATTACTTAATATTCAATTTATTCTGTTGTAACTTTGTGTACATGACTACTCAGGGTGATATGGAACTGTATAGATATTGCATGTAGAGTGCTCAGTACCATGGAATACTCCAATGCAAGCTGAATTCAGTAACCTACCTGTAACCATTTACAGTGGAACAGCCATTGACTTGGTTTACTTCTGCAAAGGCTAAAGTTCCACTGTGTAGAGAAGGCAATGTTACTGAAAGTAACTTCTGGAGCATAGGTTGCACACTCATAAAATTGGTTGCTGACAACTCTAAATCATATGGTTAGTGTACAAACAATGTTTACTTCATGTTAGCACATAGTAGTTATCAGCAAAATTGAACTGTACACACCATTGAGTTGAAAGCATTACTTTCTATTCAATGCATTCTGTGGTAACCTTGTGTGCATAACTACTCAGGGTGATTTTTAACTGTATAGATATTGCATGTAGAGTGCTGAGTCCCATGGAATACTCCAATGCAAGCTGAATTCAGTAACCTACTTGTTACCAGTTACAGTGGAACAGCCATTGACTTGGTTGACTTCTGTAAAGGCTGAAGTTCCACTGTGTAGAAAAGGTAATGTTACTGAAAGTAACTTCTGGAGCATAGGTAGCACACTCATAAAATTGGTTGCAGACAACTCTAAATCATATGGTTAGTGTACTAACAATGTTTACATCATGCTAGCACCTAGTTGTTATCAGCAAAATTGAACTGGACACTCCATTGAGTTGAATGCATTACTTCATATTCAATTTATTCTGTTGTAACTTTGTGTACATGACTACTCAGGGTGATTTGGAACTGTATAGATATTGCATGTAGAGTGCTCAGTACCATGGAATAATATAATACAAGCTGATTTCAGTAACCTACCTGTTACCATTTACAGTGGAACAGCCATTGACTTGGTTTACTTCTGTAAAGGCTAAAGTTCCACTGTGTAGAGAAGGCAATGTTACTGAAAGTAACTTCTGGAGCATAGGTAGCACACTCATAAAATTGGTTGCTGACAACTCTAAATCATATGGTTAGTGTACAAACAATGTTTACATCATGTTAGCACATAGTAGTTATCAGCAAAATTGAACTGTACACACCATTGAGTTGAATGCATTACTTTCTATTCAATGCATTCTGTGGTAACCTTGTGTGCATAACTACTCAGGGTGATTTGGAACTGTATAGATATTGCATGTACAGTGCTCAGTACCATGGAATAATACAATGCAAGCTGAATTCAGTAACCTACCTGTTACCATTTACAGTGGAACAGACATTGACTTGGTTTACTTCTGCAAAGGCTAAAGTTCCACTGTGTAGAAAAGGTAATGTTACTGAAAGTAACTTCTGGAGCATAGGTAGCACACTCATAAAATTGGTTGCAGACAAGTCCAAATCATATGGTTAGTGTGCTAACATCGTTTACATCATGTTAGCACATAGTAGTTATCAGCAAAATTGAACTGTACACACCATTGAGTTGAATGCATTACTTTCTATTCAATGCATTCTGTGGTAACCTTGTGTACATAACTACTTAGGATGATTTGGAACTGTATAGATATTGCACGTACCGTGCTCAGTACCATGGAATAATACAATGCAAGCTGAATTCAGTAACCTACCTGTTACCATTTACAGTGGAACAGCCATTGACTTGGTTTACTTCTGCAAAGGCTAAAGTTCCACTGTGTAGAGAAGGCAATGTTACTGAAAGTAACTTCTGGAGCATAGGTCGCACACTCATAAAATTGGTTGCTGACAACTCTAAATCATATGGGTAGTGTAGAAACAATGTTTACTTCATGTTAGCACATAGTAGTTATCAGCAAAATTGAGCTGTACACACCATTGAGTTGAATGCATTACTTTCTGTTCAATGCATTCTGTGGTAACTTTGCGTACATGACTATTCAGTGTGATTTGGAACTGTATAGATATTGCATGTAGAGTGCTCAGTACCATGGAATACTCCAATGCAAGCGGAATTCAGTAACCTACCTGTTACCATTTGCAGTGGAACAGCCATTGACTTGGTTTACTTCTGCAAAGGCTAAAGTTCCACTGTATAGAGAAGGCAATGTTACTGAAAGTAACTTCTGGAGCAAAGGTTGCACACTCATAAAATTGGTTGCTGACAACTCTAAATCATATGGTTAGTGTACAAACAATGTTTACATCATGTTAGCACATAGTAGCTATAAGCAAAATTGAACTGTACACACCATTGAGTTGAATGCATTACTTTCTATTCAATGCATTCTGTGGTAACCTTGTGTGCCTAACTACTCAGGGTGATTTGGAACTGTATAGATATTGCATGTAGAGTGCTCAGTACCATGGAATACTCCAATGCAAGCGGAATTCAGTAACCTACCTGTTACCATTTGCAGTGGAACAGACATTGACTTGGTTTACTTCTGCAAAGGCTAAAGTTCCACTGTGTAGAAAAGGTAATGTTACTGAAAGTAACTTCTGGAGCATAGGTAGCACACTCATAAAATTGGTTGCAGACAAGTCCAAATCATATGGTTAGTGTGCTAACATCGTTTACATCATGTTAGCACATAGTAGTTATCAGCAAAATTGAACTGTACACTCCATTGAGTTGAATGCATTACTTCATATTCAATTGATTCTGTTGTAACTTTGTGTACATGACTACTCAGGGTGATATGGAACTGTATAGATATTGCATGTAGAGTGCTCAGTACCATGGAATACTCCAATGCAAGCGGAATTCAGTAACCTACCTGTTACCATTTGCAGTGGAACAGCCATTGACTTGGTTTACTTCTGCAAAGGCTAAAGTTCCACTGTGTAGAGAAGGCAATGTTACTGAAAGTAACTTCTGGAGCAAAGGTTGCACACTCATAAAATTGGTTGCTGACAACTCTAAATCATATGGTTAGTGTACAAACAATGTTTACATCATGTTAGCACATAGTAGCTATAAGCAAAATTGAACTGTACACACCATTGAGTTGAATGCATTACTTTCTATTCAATGCATTCTGTGGTAACCTTGTGTGCCTAACTACTCAGGGTGATTTGGAACTGTATAGATATTGCATGTAGAGTGCTCAGTACCATGGAATACTCCAAAGTAAGCGGAATTCAGTAACCTACCTGTTAGCATTTGCAGTGGAACAGACATTGACTTGGTTTACTTCTGCAAAGGCTAAAGTTCCACTGTGTAGAAAATGTAATGTTACTGAAAGTAACTTCTGGAGCATAGGTTGCACACTCATAAAATTGGTTGCAGACAAGTCCAAATCATATGGTTAGTGTGCTAACATCGTTTACATCATGTTAGCACATAGTAGTTATCAGCAAAATTGAACTGTACACTCCATTGAGTTGAATGCATTACTTCATATTCAATTGATTCTGTTGTAACTTTGTGTACATGACTACTCAGGGTGATATGGAACTGTATAGATATTGCATGTAGAGTGCTCAGTACCATGGAATACTCCAATGCAAGCTGAATTCAGTAACCTACCTGTTACCATTTACAGTGGAACAGCCATTGACTTGGTTTACTTCTGCAAAGGCTAAAGTTCCACTGTGTAGAGAAGGCAATGTTACTGAAAGTAACTTCTGGAGCATAGGTTGCACACTCATAAAATTGGTTGCTGACAACTCTAAATCATATGGTTAGTGTACAAACAATGTTTACTTCATGTTAGCACATAGTAGTTATCAGCAAAATTGAACTGTACACACCATTGAGTTGAATGCATTACTATCTATTCAATGCATTCTGTGGTAACCTTGTGTGCATAACTACTCAGGGTGATTTGGAACTGTATAGATATTGCATGTACAGTGCTCAGTACCATGGAATTATACAATGCAAGCTGAATTCAGTAACCTACCTGTTACCATTTACAGTGGAACAGACATTGACTTGGTTTACTTCTGCAAAGGCTAAAGTTGCACTGTGTAGAAAAGGTAATGTTACTGAAAGTAACTTCTGGAGCATAGGTAGCACACTCATAAAATTGGTTGCAGACAACTCTAAATCATATGGTTAGTGTACTAACAATGTTTACATCATGTTAGCACCTAGTTGTTATCAGCAAAATTGAACTGGACACTCCATTGAGTTGAATGCATTACTTCATATTCAATTTATTCTGTTGTAACTTTGTGAACATGACTACTCAGGGTGATTTGGAACTGTATAGATATTGCATGTAGAGTGCTCAGTACCATGGAATAATATAATGCAAGCTGATTTCAGTAACCTACCTGTTACCATTTACAGTGGAACAGACATTGACTTGGTTTACTTCTGCAAAGGCTGAAGTTCCACTGTGTAGAAAAGGTAATGTTACTGAAAGTAACTTCTGGAGCATAGGTAGCACACTCATAAAATTGGTTGCAGACAAGTCCAAATCAGATGGTTAGTGTGCTAACATCATTTACATCATGTTAGCACATAGTAGTTATCAGCAAAATTGAACTGTACACACCATTGAGTTGAATGCATCACTTTCTATTCAATGCATTCAGTGGTAACCTTGTGTACATAACTACTTAGGATGATTTGGAACTGTATAGATATGGCATGTACCGTGCTCAGTACCATGGAATAATACAATGCAAGCTGAATTCAGTAACCTACCTGTTACCATTTACAGTGGAACAGCCATTGACTTGGTTTACTTCTGCAAAGGCTAAAGTTCCACTGTGTAGAAAAGGTAATGTTACTGAAAGTAACTTCTGGAGCATAGGTAGCACACTCATAAAATTGGTTGCAGACAAGTCCAAATCATATGGTTAGTGTGCTAACATCATTTACATCATGTTAGCACATAGTAGTTATCAGCAAAATTGAACTGTACACACCATTGAGTTGAATGCATCACTTTCTATTCAATGCATTCTGTGGTAACCTTGTGTACATAACTACTTAGGATGATTTGGAACTGTATAGATATTGCATGTAGAGTGCTCAGTACCATGGAATACTCCAATGCAAGCTGAATTCAGTAACCTACCTGTTACCATTTACAGTGGAACAGCCATTGACTTGGTTTACTTCTGCAAAGGCTAAAGTTCCACTGTGTAGAGAAGGCAATGTTACTGAAAGTAACTTCTGGAGCATAGGTTGCACACTCATAAAATTGGTTGCTGACAACTCTAAATCATATGGTTAGTGTACAAACAATGTTTACTTCATGTTAGCACATAGTAGTTATCAGCAAAATTGAACTGTACACACCATTGAGTTGAATGCATTACTTTCTATTCAATGCATTCTGTGGTAACCTTGTGTGCATAACTACTCAGGGTGATTTGGAACTGTATAGATATTGCATGTACAGTGCTCAGTACCATGGAATTATACAATGCAAGCTGAATTCAGTAACCTACCTGTTACCATTTACAGTGGAACAGACATTGACTTGGTTTACTTCTGCAAAGGCTAAAGTTCCACTGTGTAGAAAAGGTAATGTTACTGAAAGTAACTTCTGGAGCATAGGTAGCACACTCATAAAATTGGTTGCAGACAACTCTAAATCATATGGTTAGTGTACTAACAATGTTTACATCATGTTAGCACCTAGTTGTTATCAGCAAAATTGAACTGGACACTCCATTGAGTTGAATGCATTACTTCATATTCAATTTATTCTGTTGTAACTTTGTGAACATGACTACTCAGGGTGATTTGGAACTGTATAGATATTGCATGTAGAGTGCTCAGTACCATGGAATAATATAATGCAAGCTGAATTCAGTAACCTACCTGTTACCATTTACAGTGGAACAGACATTGACTTGGTTTACTTCTGCAAAGGCTAAAGTTCCACTGTGTAGAAAAGGTAATGTTACTGAAAGTAACTTCTGGAGCATAGGTAGCACACTCATAAAATTGGTTGCAGACAACTCTAAATCATATGGTTAGTGTACTAACAATGTTTACATCATGTTAGCACCTAGTTGTTATCAGCAAAATTGAACTGGACACTCCATTGAGTTGAATGCATTACTTCATATTCAATTTATTCTGTTGTAACTTTGTGTACATGACTACTCAGGTTGATTTGGAACTGTATAGATATTGCATGTAGAGTGCTCAGTACCATGGAATAATATAATGCAAGCTGAATTCAGTAACCTACCTGTTACCATTTACAGTGGAACAGCCATTGACTTGGTCTACTTCTGCAAAGGCTAAAGTTCCACTGTGTAGAGAAGGCAATGTTACTGAAAGTAACTTCTGGAGCATAGGTTGCACACTCATAAAATTGGCTGCTGACAACTCTAAATCATGTGGTTAGTGTACAAACAATGTTTACATCATGTTAGCACATAGTAGTTATCAGCAAAATTGAACTGTACACACCATTGAGTTGAATGCATTACTTTCTGTTCAATGCATTCTGTGGTAACTTTGCGTACATGACTATTCAGTGTGATTTGGAACTGTATAGATATTGCATGTAGAGTGCTCGGTACCATGGAATACTCCAATGCAAGCGGAATTCAGTAACCTACCTGTTACCATGTGCAGTGGAACAGCCATTGACTTGGTTTACTTCTGCAAAGGCTAAAGTTCCACTGTGTAGAGAAGGCAATGTTACTGAAAGTAACTTCTGGAGCAAAGGTTGCACACTCATAAAATTGGTTGCTGACAACTCTAAATCATATGGTTAGTGTAGAAACAATGTTTACATCATGTTAGCACATAGTAGCTATAAGCAAAATTGAACTGTACACACCATTGAGTTGAATGCATTAGTTTCTATTCAATGCATTCTGTGGTAACCTTGTGTGCCTAACTACTCAGGGTGATTTGGAACTGTATAGGTATTGCATGTAGAGTGCTCAGTACCATGGAATACTCCAATGCAAGCGGAATTCAGTAACCTACCTGTTACCATTTGCAGTGGAACAGACATTGACTTGGTTTACTTCTGCAAAGGCTAAAGTTCCACTGTGTAGAAAAGGTAATGTTACTGAAAGTAACTTCTGGAGCATAGGTAGCACACTCATAAAATTGGTTGCAGACAACTCTAAATCATATGGTTAGTGTACTAACAATGTTTACATCATGTTAGCACCTAGTTGTTATCAGCAAAATTGAACTGGACACTCCATTGAGTTGAATGCATTACTTCATATTCAATTTATTCTGTTGTAACTTTGTGAACATGACTACTCAGGGTGATTTGGAACTGTATAGATATTGCATGTAGAGTGCTCAGTACCATGGAATAATATAATGCAAGCTGAATTCAGTAACCTACCTGTTACCATTTACAGTGGAACAGACATTGACTTGGTTTACTTCTGCAAAGGCTAAAGTTCCACTGTGTAGAAAAGGTAATGTTACTGAAAGTAACTTCTGGAGCATAGGTAGCACACTCATAAAATTGGTTGCAGACAACTCTAAATCATATGGTTAGTGTACTAACAATGTTTACATCATGTTAGCACCTAGTTGTTATCAGCAAAATTGAACTGGACACTCCATTGAGTTGAATGCATTACTTCATATTCAATTTATTCTGTTGTAACTTTGTGTACATGACTACTCAGGTTGATTTGGAACTGTATAGATATTGCATGTAGAGTGCTCAGTACCATGGAATAATATAATGCAAGCTGAATTCAGTAACCTACCTGTTACCATTTACAGTGGAACAGCCATTGACTTGGTCTACTTCTGCAAAGGCTAAAGTTCCACTGTGTAGAGAAGGCAATGTTACTGAAAGTAACTTCTGGAGCATAGGTTGCACACTCATAAAATTGGCTGCTGACAACTCTAAATCATGTGGTTAGTGTACAAACAATGTTTACATCATGTTAGCACATAGTAGTTATCAGCAAAATTGAACTGTACACACCATTGAGTTGAATGCATTACTTTCTGTTCAATGCATTCTGTGGTAACTTTGCGTACATGACTATTCAGTGTGATTTGGAACTGTATAGATATTGCATGTAGAGTGCTCGGTACCATGGAATACTCCAATGCAAGCGGAATTCAGTAACCTACCTGTTACCATGTGCAGTGGAACAGCCATTGACTTGGTTTACTTCTGCAAAGGCTAAAGTTCCACTGTGTAGAGAAGGCAATGTTACTGAAAGTAACTTCTGGAGCAAAGGTTGCACACTCATAAAATTGGTTGCTGACAACTCTAAATCATATGGTTAGTGTAGAAACAATGTTTACATCATGTTAGCACATAGTAGCTATAAGCAAAATTGAACTGTACACACCATTGAGTTGAATGCATTAGTTTCTATTCAATGCATTCTGTGGTAACCTTGTGTGCCTAACTACTCAGGGTGATTTGGAACTGTATAGGTATTGCATGTAGAGTGCTCAGTACCATGGAATACTCCAATGCAAGCGGAATTCAGTAACCTACCTGTTACCATTTGCAGTGGAACAGACATTGACTTGGTTTACTTCTGCAAAGGCTAAAGTTCCACTGTGTAGAAAAGGTAATGTTACTGAAAGTAACTTCTGGAGCATAGGTAGCACACTCATAAAATTGGTTGCAGACAAGTCCAAATCATATGGTTAGTGCGCTAACATCGTTTACATCATGTTAGCACATAGTAGTTATCAGCAAAATTGAACTGTACACTCCATTGAGTTGAATGCATTACTTCATATTCAATTGATTCTGTTGTAACTTTGTGTACATGACTACTCAGGGTGATATGGAACTGTATAGATATTGCATGTAGAGTGCTCAGTACCATGGAATACTCCAATGCAAGCGGAATTCAGTAACCTACCTGTTACCATTTGCAGTGGAACAGCCATTGACTTGGTTTACTTCTGCAAAGGCTAAAGTTCCACTGTCTAGAGAAGGCAATGTTACTGAAAGTAACTTCTGGAGCATAGGTTGCACACTCATAAAATTGGTTGCTGACAACTCTAAATCATATGGTTAGTGTACAAACAGTGTTTACATCATGTTAGCACATAGTAGCTATAAGCAAAATTGAACTGTACACTCCATTGAGTTGAATGCATTACTTCATATTCAATTGATTCTGTTGTAACTTTGTGTACATGACTACTCAGGGTGATATGGAACTGTATAGATATTGCATGTAGAGTGCTCAGTACCATGGAATACTCCAATGCAAGCTGAATTCAGTAACCTACCTGTTACCATTTACAGTGGAACAGCCATTGACTTGGTTTACTTCTGCAAAGGCTAAAGTTCCACTGTGTAGAGAAGGCAATGTTACTGAAAGTAACTTCTGGAGCATAGGTTGCACACTCATAAAATTGGTTGCTGACAACTCTAAATCATATGGTTAGTGTACAAACAATGTTTACTTCATGTTAGCACATATTAGTTAACAGCAAAATTGAACTGTACACACCATTGAGTTGAATGCATTACTTTCTATTCAATGCATTCTGTGGTAACCTTGTGTGCATAACTACTCAGGGTGATTTGGAACTGTATAGATATTGCATGTACAGTGCTCAGTACCATGGAATTATACAATGCAAGCTGAATTCAGTAACCTACCTGTTACCATTTACAGTGGAACAGACATTGACTTGGTTTACTTCTGCAAAGGCTAAAGTTCCACTGTGTAGAAAAGGTAATGTTACTGAAAGTAACTTCTGGAGCATAGGTAGCACACTCATAAAATTGGTTGCAGACAAGTCCAAATCATATGGTTAGTGTGCTAACATCATTTACATCATGTTAGCACATAGTAGTTATCAGCAAAATTGAACTGTACACACCATGGAGTTGAATGCATCACTTTCTATTCAATGCATTCAGTGGTAACCTTGTGTACATAACTACTTAGGATGATTTGGAACTGTATAGATATGGCATGTACCGTGCTCAGTACCATGGAATAATACAATGCAAGCTGAATTCAGTAACCTACCCGTTACCATTTACAGTGGAACAGCCATTGACTTGGTTTACTTCTGCAAAGGCTAAAGTTCCACTGTGTAGAAAAGGTAATGTTACTGAAAGTAACTTCTGGAGCATAGGTAGCACACTCATAAAATTGGTTGCAGACAACTCTAAATCATATGGTTAGTGTACTAACAATGTTTACATCATGTTAGCACCTAGTTGTTATCAGCAAAATTGAACTGGACACTCGATTGAGTTGAATGCATTACTTCATATTCAATTTATTCTGTTGTAACTTTGTGTACATGACTACTCAGGTTGATTTGGAACTGTATAGATATTGCATGTAGAGTGCTCAGTACCATGGAATAATATAATGCAAGCTGAATTCAGTAACCTACCTGTTACCATTTACAGTGGAACAGCCATTGACTTGGTTTACTTCTGCAAAGGCTAAAGTTCCACTGTGTAGAGAAGGCAATGTTACTGAAAGTAACTTCTGGAGCATAGGTTGCAGACTCATAAAATTGGTTGCTGACAACTCTAAATCATGTGGTTAGTGTACAAACAATGTTTACATCATGTTAGCACATAGTAGTTATCAGCAAAATTGAACTGTACACACCATTGAGTTGAATGCATTACTTTCTGTTCAATGCATTCTGTGGTAACTTTGCGTACATGACTATTCAGTGTGATTTGGAACTGTATAGATATTGCATGTAGAGTGCTCAGTACCATGGAATACTCCAATGCAAGCGGAATTCAGTAACCTACCTGTTACCATGTGCAGTGGAACAGCCATTGACTTGGTTTACTTCTGCAAAGGCTAAAGTTCCACTGTGTAGAGAAGGCAATGTTACTGAAAGTAACTTCTGGAGCAAAGGTTGCACACTCA
This sequence comes from Hypanus sabinus, assembly GCF_030144855.1. Lineage (NCBI taxonomy): Eukaryota > Metazoa > Chordata > Chondrichthyes > Myliobatiformes > Dasyatidae > Hypanus > Hypanus sabinus. The sequence goes on from NC_082707.1 coordinate 104,685,761, forward strand.
TAAAATTGGTTGCTGACAACTCTAAATCATATGGTTAGTGTACAAACAATGTTTACATCATGTTAGCACATAGTAGCTATAAGCAAAATTGAACTGTACACACCATTGAGTTGAATGCATTAGTTTCTATTCAATGCATTCTGTGGTAACCTTGTGTGCCTAACTACTCAGGGTGATTTGGAACTGTATAGGTATTGCATGTAGAGTGCTCAGTACCATGGAATACTCCATTGCAAGCGGAATTCAGTAACCTACCTGTTACCATTTGCAGTGGAACAGACATTGACTTGGTTTACTTCTGCAAAGGCTAAAGTTCCACTGTGTAGAAAAGGTAATGTTACTGAAAGTAACTTCTGGAGCATAGGTAGCACACTCATAAAATTGGTTGCAGACAAGTCCAAATCATATGGTTAGTGCGCTAACATCGTTTACATCATGTTAGCACATAGTAGTTATCAGCAAAATTGAACTGTACACTCCATTGAGTTGAATGCATTACTTCATATTCAATTGATTCTGTTGTAACTTTGTGTACATGACTACTCAGGGTGATATGGAACTGTATAGATATTGCATGTAGAGTGCTCAGTACCATGGAATACTCCAATGCAAGCGGAATTCAGTAACCTACCTGTTACCATTTGCAGTGGAACAGCCATTGACTTGGTTTACTTCTGCAAAGGCTAAAGTTCCACTGTGTAGAGAAGGCAATGTTACTGAAAGTAACTTCTGGAGCATAGGTTGCACACTCATAAAATTGGTTGCTGACAACTCTAAATCATATGGTTAGTGTACAAACAATGTTTACATCATGTTAGCACATAGTAGCTATAAGCAAAATTGAACTGTACACTCCATTGAGTTGAATGCATTACTTCATATTCAATTGATTCTGTTGTAACTTTGTGTACATGACTACTCAGGGTGATATGGAACTGTATAGATATTGCATGTAGAGTGCTCAGTACCATGGAATACTCCAATGCAAGCTGAATTCAGTAACCTACCTGTTACCATTTACAGTGGAACAGCCATTGACTTGGTTTACTTCTGCAAAGGCTAAAGTTCCACTGTGTAGAGAAGGCAATGTTACTGAAAGTAACTTCTGGAGCATAGGTTGCACACTCATAAAATTGGTTGCTGACAACTCTAAATCATATGGTTAGTGTACAAACAATGTTTACTTCATGTTAGCACATAGTAGTTATCAGCAAAATTGAACTGTACACACCATTGAGTTGAATGCATTACTTTCTATTCAATGCATTCTGTGGTAACCTTGTGTGCATAACTACTCAGGGTGATTTGGAACTGTATAGATATTGCATGTACAGTGCTCAGTACCATGGAATAATACAATGCAAGCTGAATTCAGTAACCTACCTGTTACCATTTACAGTGGAACAGACATTGACTTGGTTTACTTCTGCAAAGGCTAAAGTTCCACTGTGTAGAAAAGGTAATGTTACTGAAAGTAACTTCTGGAGCATAGGTAGCACACTCATAAAATTGGTTGCAGACAACTCTAAATCATATGGTTAGTGTACTAACAATGTTTACATCATGTTAGCACCTAGTTGTTATCAGCAAAATTGAACTGGACACTCCATTGAGTTGAATGCATTACTTCATATTCAATTTATTCTGTTGTAACTTTGTGTACATGACTACTCAGGTTGATTTGGAACTGTATAGATATTGCATGTAGAGTGCTCAGTACCATGGAATAATATAATGCAAGCTGAATTCAGTAACCTACCTGTTACCATTTACAGTGGAACAGCCATTGACTTGGTTTACTTCTGCCAAGGCTAAAGTTCCACTGTGTAGAGAAGGCAATGTTACTGAAAGTAACTTCTGGAGCATAGGTTGCACACTCATAAAATTGGTTGCTGACAACTCTAAATCATATGGTTAGTGTACAAACAATGTTTACATCATGTTAGCACATAGTAGTTATCAGCAAAATTGAACTGTACACACCATTGAGTTGAATGCATTACTTTCTATTCAATGCATTCTGTGGTAACCTTGTGTGCATAACTACTTAGGATGATTTGGAACTGTATAGATATGGCATGTACCGTGCTCAGTACCATGGAATACTCCAATGCAAGCTGAATTCAGTAACCTACCTGTTACCATTTACAGTGGAACAGACATTGACTTGGTTTACTTCTGCAAAGGCTAAAGTTCCACTGTGTAGAAAAGGTAATGTTACTGAAAGTAACTTCTGGAGCATAGGTAGCACACTCATAAAATTGGTTGCAGACAAGTCCAAATCATATGGTTAGTGTGCTAACATCATTTACATCATGATAGCACTTAGTAGTTATCAGCAAAATTGAACTGTACACACCATTGAGTTGAATTGGAACAGACATTGACTTGGTTTACTTCTGCAAAGGCTAAAGTTCCACTGTGTAGAGAAGGCAATGTTACTGAAAGTAACTTCTGGAGCATTGGTTGCACACTCATAAAATTGGTTGCTGACAACTCTAAATCATATGGTTAGTGTACAAACAATGTTTACATCATGTTAGCACATAGTAGTTATCAGCAAAATTGAACTGTAGACACCATTGAGTTGAATGCATTACTTTCTATTCAATGCATTCTGTGGTAACTTTGCGTACATGACTATTCAGTGTGATTTGGAACTGTATAGATATTGCATGTAGAGTGCTCAGTACCATGGAATACTCCAATGCAAGCGGAATTCAGTAACCTACCTGTTACCATTTACAGTGGAACAGCCTTTGACTTGGTTTACTTCTGCAAAGGCTAAAGTTCCATTGTGTACAGAAGGCAATCTTACTGCAAGTAACTTCTGGAGCATAGGATGCACACTCATAAAATTGGTTGCAGACAACTCTAAATCATATGGATAGTGTACAAACAATGTATACATCATGTTAGCACATAGTAGTTATCAGCAAAATTGAACTGTAGACACCATTGAGTTGAATGCATTACTTTCTATTCAATGCATTCTGTGGTAACCTTGTGTACATAACTACTTAGGGTGATTTGGAACTGTATAGATATTGCATGTACCGTGCTCAGTACCATGGAATAATACAATGCAAGCTGAATTCAGTAACCTACCTGTTACCATTTACAGTGGAACAGCCATTGACTTGGTTTACTTCTGCAAAGGCTAAAGTTCCACTGTGTACAGAAGGCAATATTACTGAAAGTAACTTCTGGGGCAAAGGTTGCACAGTCATAAAATTGGTTGCTGACAACTCTAAATCATATGGTTAGTGTACAAACAATGTTTACATCATGTTAGCACATAGTAGTTATCAGCAAAATTGAACTGTACACACCATTGAGTTGAATGCATTACTTTCTATTCAATGCATTCTGTGGTAACATTGTGTACATGACTATTCAGTGTGATTTGGAACTGTATAGATATTGCATGTAGAGTGCTGAGTCCCATGGAATACTCCAATGCAAGCTGATTTCAGTAACCTACTTGTTACCATTTACAGTGGAACAGCCATTGACTTGGTTGACTTCTGTAAAGGCTAAAGTTCCACTGTGTAGAGAAGGCAATGTTACTGAAAGTAACTTCTGGAGCATTGGTTGCACAGTCATAAAATTGGTTGCTGACAACTCTAAATCATATGGTTAGTGAACAAACAATGTTTACATCATGATAGCACATAGTAGTTATCAGCAAAATTGAACTGTACACACCATTGAGTTGAATGCATTACTTTCTATTCAATGCATTTTGTGGTAACCTTGTGTGCATAACTACTCAGGGTGATTTGGAACTGTATAGATATTGCATGTACAGTGCTCAGTACCGTGGAATAATACAATGCAAGCTGAATTCAGTAACCTACCTGTTACCATTTACAGTGGAACAGCCATTGACTTGGTTTACTTCTGGAAAGGCTAAAGTTCCACTGTGTAGAGAAGGCAATGTTACTGAAAGTAACTTCTGGAGCATTGGTTGCACACTCATAAAATTGGTTGCAGACAACTCTAAATCATATGGTTAGTGAACAAACAATGTTTACATCATGTTAGCACATAGTAGTTATCAGCAAAATTGAACTGTAGACACCATTGAGTTGAATGCATTACTTTCTATTCAATGCATTCTGTGGTAACTTTGCGTACCTGACTATTCAGTGTGATTTGGAACTGTATACATATTGCATGTAGAGTGCTCAGTACCAAGGAATACTCCAATGCAAGCGGAATTCAGTAACCTACCTGTTACCATTTGCAGTGGAACACCCATTGACTTGGTTTACTTCTGCAAAGGCTAAAGTTCCACTGTGTAGAGAAGGCAATGTTACTGAAAGTAACTTCTGGAGCATAGGTTGCACAGTCATAAAATTGGTTGCTGACAACTCTAAATCATATGGTTAGTGTACAAACAATGTTTACTTCATGTTAGCACATAGTAGTTATCAGCAAAATTGAACTGTACACACCATTGAGTTGAATGCATTACTTTCTATTCAATGCATTCTGTGGTAACGTTGTGTACATGACTATTCAGTGTGATTTGGAACTGTATAGATATTGCATGTAGAGTGCTTAGTACCATGGAATACTCCAATGCAAGCTGATTTTAGTAACCTACTTGTTACCATTTACAGTGGAACAGCCATTGACTTGGTTTACTTCTGCAAAGGCTAAAGTTCCACTGTGTAGAAAAGGTAATGTTACTGAAAGTAACTTCTGGAGCATAGGAAGCACACTCATAAAATTGGTTGCAGACAAGTCCAAATCATATGGTTAGTGTGCTAACATCGTTTACATCATGTTAGCACATAGTAGTTATCAGCAAAATTGAACTGTAGACACCATTGAGTTGAATGCATTACTTTCTATTCAATGCATTCTGTGGTAACTTTGCGTACATGACTATTCAGTGTGATTTGGAACTGTATACATATTGCATGTAGAGTGCTCAGTACCAAGGAATACTCCAATGCAAGCGGAATTCAGTAACCTACCTGTTACCATTTGCAGTGGAACAGCCATTGACTTGGTTTACTTCTGCAAAGCCTAAAGTTCCACTGTGTAGAGAAGGCAATGTTACTGAAAGTAACTTCTGGAGCAAAGGTTGCACACTCATAAAATTGGTTGCTGACAACTCTAAATCATATGGTTAGTGTACGAACAATGCTTACATGATGTTAGCACATAGTAGTTATCAGCAAAATTGAACTGTAGACACCATTGAGTTGAATGCTTTACTTTCTATTCAATGCATTCTGTGGTAACCTTGTGTACATAACTAAGGGTGATTTGGAACTGTATAGATATTGAATGTACCGTGCTCAGTACCATGGAATAATCCAAAGCAAGCTGAATTCAGTAACCTACCTGTTACCATTTACAGTGGAACAGCCATTGACTTGGTTTACTTCTGCAAAGGCTAAAGTTCCACTGTGTAGAGAAGGCAATGTTACTGAAAGTAACTTCTGGAGCATAGGTTGCACACTCATAAAATTGGTTGCTGACAACTCTAAATCATATGGTTAGTGTACAAACAATGTTTACTTCATGTTAGCACATAGTAGTTATCAGCAAAATTGAACTGTACACACCATTGAGTTGAATGCATTACTTTCTATTCAATGCATTCTGTGGTAACCTTGTGTGCATGACTATTCAGTGTGATTTGGAACTGTATAGATATTGCATGTAGAGTGCTTAGTACCATGGAATACTCCAATGCAAGCTGATTTTAGTAACCTACTTGTTACCATTTACAGTGGAACAGCCATTGACTTGGTTGACTTCTGTAAAGGCTAAAGTTCCACTGTGTAGAAAAGGTAATGTTACTGAAAGTAACTTCTGGAGCATAGGTAGCACACTCATAAAATTGGTTGCAGACAAGTCCAAATCATATGGTTAGTGTGCTAACATCGTTTACATCATGTTAGCACATAGTAGTTATCAGCTAAATACAACTGTACACTCCATTGAGTTGAATGCATTACTTTCTATTCAATGCATTCTGTGGTAAGGTTGTATACATAACTACTCTGGGTGGTTTGGAACTGTATAGATATTGCATGTAGAGTGCTCAGTACCATGGAATAATATAATGCAAGCTGAACTCAGTAACCTACCTGTTACCATTTACAGTGGAACAGCCATTGACTTGGTTTACTTCTGCAAAGGCTAAAGTTCCACTGTGTAGAGAAGGTAATGTTACTGAAAGTAACTTCTGGAGCATAGGAAGCACACTCATAAAATTGGTTGCAGACAAGTCCAAATCATATGGTTAGTGTGCTAACATCGTTTACATCATGTTAGCACATAGTAGTTATCAGCTAAATACAACTGTACACTCCATTGAGTTGAATGCATGACTTTCTATTCAATGCATTCTGTGGTAAGGTTGTGTACATAACTACTCTGGGTGGTTTGGAACTGTATAGATATTGCATGTAGAGTGCTCAGTACCATGGAATACTCCAATGCAAGCTGAATTCAGTAACCTACCTGTTACCATTTACAGTGGAACAGCCATTGGCTTGGTTTACTTCTGCAAAGGCTAAAGTTCCACTGTGTAGAGAAGGCAATGTTACTGAAAGTCACTTCTGGAGCATAGGTTGCACACTCATAAAATTGGTTGCTGACAACTCTAAATCATATGTTTAGTGTACAAACAATGTTTACATCATGTTAGCACATAGTAGTTATCAGCAAAATTGAACTGTACACACCATTGAGTTGAATGCATTACTTTCTATTCAATGCATTCTGTGGTAACCTTGTGTGCATAACTACTCAGGGTGATTTGGAACTGTATAGATATTGCATGTACAGTGCTCAGTACCATGGAATAATACAATGGAAGCTGAATTCAGTAACCTACCTGTTACCATTTACAGTGGAACAGCCATTGACTTGGTTTACTTCTGCAAAGGCTAAAGTTCCACTGTGTAGAGAAGGCAATGTTACTGAAAGTAACTTCTGTAGCATTGGTTGCACACTCATAAAATTGGTTGCTGACAACTCTAAATCATATGGTTAGTGTACAAACAATGTTTACCTCATGTTAGCAAATAGTAGTTATCAGCAAAATTGAACTGTACACACCATTGAGTTGAATGCGTTACTTTCTATTCAATGCATTCTGTGGTAACGCTGTGTACATGACTATTCAGTGTGATCTGGAACTGTATAGAAATTGCATGTAGAGTGCTGAGTCCCATGGAATACTCCAATGCAAGCTGATTTTAGTAACCTACTTGTTACCATTTACAGTGGAACAGCCATTGACTTGGTTGACTTCTGTAAAGGCTAAAGTTCCACTGTGTAGAAAAGGTAATGTTACTGAAAGTAACTTCTGGAGCATAGGTAGCACACTCATAAAATTGGTTGCAGACAAGTCCAAATCATATGGTTAGTGTGCTAACATCGTTTACATCATGTTAGCACATAGTAGTTATCAGCTAAATACAACTGTACACTCCATTGAGTTGAATGCATTACTTTCAATTCAATGCATTCTGTGGTAAGGTTGTATACATAACTACTCTGGGTGGTTTGGAACTGTATAGATATTGCATGTAGAGTGCTCAGTACCATGGAATAATATAATGCAAGCTGAACTCAGTAACCTACCTGTTACCATTTACAGTGGAACAGCCATTGACTTGGTTTACTTCTGCAAAGGCTAAAGTTCCACTGTGTAGAGAAGGCAATGTTACTGAAAGTCACTTCTGGAGCATTGGTTGCACACTCATAAAATTGGTTGCTGACAACTCTAAATCATATGGTTAGTGTACAAACAATGTTTACATCATGTTAGCACATAGTAGTTATCAGCAAAATTGAACTGTACACACCATTGAGTTGAATGCATTACTTTCTATTCAATGCATTCTGTGGTAACCTTGTGTACATAACTACTTAGGGTGATTTGGAACTGTATAGATATTGCATGTACCGTGCTCAGTACCATGGAATAATACAATGCAAGCTGAATTCAGTAACCTACCTGTTACCATTTACAGTGGAACAGCCATTGACTTGGTTTACTTCTGCAAAGGCTAAAGTTCCACTGTGTACAGAAGGCAATCTTACTGAAAGTAACTTCTGGAGCATAGGATGCACACTCATAAAATTGGTTGCAGAGAACTCTAAATCATATGGTTAGTGTGCTAACATCGTTTACATCATGTTAGCACATAGTAGTTATCAGCTAAATAGAACTGTACACTCCATTGAGTTGAATGCATTACTTTCTATTCAATGCATTCTGTGGTAAGGTTGTGTACATAACTACTCTGGGTGGTTTGGAACTGTATAGATATTGCATGTAGAGTGCTCAGTACCATGGAATAATATAATGCGAGCTGAATTCAGTAACCTACCTGTTACCATTTACAGTGGAACAGCCATTGACTTTGTTTACTTCTGGAAAGGCTAAAGTTCCACTGTGTAGAGAAGGCAATGTTACTGAAAGTAACTTCTGGAGCATTGGTTGCACACTCATAAAATTGGTTGCTGACAACTCTAAATCATATGTTTAGTGTACAAACAATGTTTACATCATGTTAGCACATAGTAGTTATCAGCAAAATTGAACTGTACACACCATTGAGTTGAATGCATTACTTTCTATTCAATGCATTCTGTGGTAACCTTGTGTGCATAACTACTCAGGGTGATTTGGAACTGTATAGATATTGCATGTACAGTGCTCAGTACCGTGGAATAATACAATGCAAGCTGAATTCAGTAACCTACCTGTTACCATTTACAGTGGAACAGCCATTGACTTGGTTTACTTCTGCAAAGGCTAAAGTTCCACTGTGTAGAGAAGGCAATGTTACTGAAAGTAACTTCTGGAGCATTGGTTGCACACTCATAAAATTGGTTGCAGACAACTCTAAATCATATGGTTAGTGAACAAACAATGTTTACATCATGTTAGCACATAGTAGTTATCAGCAAAATTGAACTGTAGACACCATTGAGTTGAATGCATTACTTTCTATTCAATGCATTCTGTGGTAACTTTGCGTACATGACTATTCAGTGTGATTTGGAACTGTATACATATTGCATGTAGAGTGCTCAGTACCAAGGAATACTCCAATGCAAGCGGAATTCAGTAACCTACCTGTTACCATTTGCAGTGGAACAGCCATTGACTTGGTTTACTTCTGCAAAGCCTAAAGTTCCACTGTGTAGAGAAGGCAATGTTACTGAAAGTAACTTCTGGAGCAAAGGTTGCACACTCATAAAATTGGTTGCTGACAACTCTAAATCATATGGTTAGTGTACGAACAATGCTTACATGATGTTAGCACATAGTAGTTATCAGCAAAATTGAACTGTAGACACCATTGAGTTGAATGCATTACTTTCTATTCAATGCATTCTGTGGTAACCTTGTGTACATAACTAAGGGTGATTTGGAACTGTATAGATATTGCATGTACCGTGCTCAGTACCATGGAATAATCCAAAGCAAGCTGAATTCAGTAACCTACCTGTTACCATTTACAGTGGAACAGCCATTGACTTGGTTTACTTCTGCAAAGGCTAAAGTTCCACTGTGTAGAGAAGGCAATGTTACTGAAAGTAACTTCTGGAGCATAGGTTGCACACTCATAAAATTGGTTGCTGACAACTCTAAATCATATGGTTAGTGTACAAACAATGTTTACTTCATGTTAGCACATAGTAGTTATCAGCAAAATTGAACTGTACACACCATTGAGTTGAATGCATTACTTTCTATTCAATGCATTCTGTGGTAACCTTGTGTGCATGACTATTCAGTGTGATTTGGAACTGTATAGATATTGCATGTAGAGTGCTTAGTACCATGGAATACTCCAATGCAAGCTGATTTTAGTAACCTACTTGTTACCATTTACAGTGGAACAGCCATTGACTTGGTTGACTTCTGTAAAGGCTAAAGTTCCACTGTGTAGAAAAGGTAACGTTACTGAAAGTAACTTCTGGAGCATAGGTAGCACACTCATAAAATTGGTTGCAGACAACTCTAAATCATATGGTTAGTGTACTAACAATGTTTACATCATGTTAGCACCTAGTTGTTATCAGCAAAATTGAACTGTACACTCCATTGAGTTGAATGCATTACTTCATATTCAATTTATTCTGTTGTAACTTTGTGTACATGACTACTCAGGGTGATTTGGAACTGTATATATATTGCATGTACAGTGCTCAGTACCATGGAATAATACAATGCAAGCTGAATTCAGTAACCTACCTGTTACCATTTACAGTGGAACAGACATTGACTTGGTTTACTTCTGCAAAGGCTAAAGTTCCACTGTGTAGAAAAGGTAATGTTACTGAAAGTAACTTCTGGAGCATAGGAAGCACACTCATAAAATTGGTTGCAGACAAGTCCAAATCATATGGTTAGTGTGCTAACATCGTTTACATCATGTTAGCACATAGTAGTTATCAGCTAAATACAACTGTACACTCCATTGAGTTGAATGCATGACTTTCTATTCAATGCATTCTGTGGTAAGGTTGTGTACATAACTACTCTGGGTGGTTTGGAACTGTATAGATATTGCATGTAGAGTGCTCAGTACCATGGAATACTCCAATGCAAGCTGAATTCAGTAACCTACCTGTTACCATTTACAGTGGAACAGCCATTGGCTTGGTTTACTTCTGCAAAGGCTAAAGTTCCACTGTGTAGAGAAGGCAATGTTACTGAAAGTCACTTCTGGAGCATAGGTTGCACACTCATAAAATTGGTTGCTGACAACTCTAAATCATATGTTTAGTGTACAAACAATGTTTACATCATGTTAGCACATAGTAGTTATCAGCAAAATTGAACTGTACACACCATTGAGTTGAATGCATTACTTTCTATTCAATGCATTCTGTGGTAACCTTGTGTGCATAACTACTCAGGGTGATTTGGAACTGTATAGATATTGCATGTACAGTGCTCAGTACCATGGAATAATACAATGGAAGCTGAATTCAGTAACCTACCTGTTACCATTTACAGTGGAACAGCCATTGACTTGGTTTACTTCTGCAAAGGCTAAAGTTCCACTGTGTAGAGAAGGCAATGTTACTGAAAGTAACTTCTGTAGCATTGGTTGCACACTCATAAAATTGGTTGCTGACAACTCTAAATCATATGGTTAGTGTACAAACAATGTTTACTTCATGTTAGCAAATAGTAGTTATCAGCAAAATTGAACTGTACACACCATTGAGTTGAATGCGTTACTTTCTATTCAATGCATTCTGTGGTAACGCTGTGTACATGACTATTCAGTGTGATCTGGAACTGTATAGAAATTGCATGTAGAGTGCTGAGTCCCATGGAATACTCCAATGCAAGCTGATTTTAGTAACCTACTTGTTACCATTTACAGTGGAACAGCCATTGACTTGGTTGACTTCTGTAAAGGCTAAAGTTCCACTGTGTAGAAAAGGTAATGTTACTGAAAGTAACTTCTGGAGCATAGGTAGCACACTCATAAAATTGGTTGCAGACAAGTCCAAATCATATGGTTAGTGTGCTAACATCGTTTACATCATGTTAGCACATAGTAGTTATCAGCTAAATACAACTGTACACTCCATTGAGTTGAATGCATTACTTTCTATTCAATGCATTCTGTGGTAAGGTTGTATACATAACTACTCTGGGTGGTTTGGAACTGTATAGATATTGCATGTAGAGTGCTCAGTACCATGGAATAATATAATGCAAGCTGAACTCAGTAACCTACCTGTTACCATTTACAGTGGAACAGCCATTGACTTGGTTTACTTCTGCAAAGGCTAAAGTTCCACTGTGTAGAGAAGGCAATGTTACTGAAAGTCACTTCTGGAGCATTGGTTGCACACTCATAAAATTGGTTGCTGACAACTCTAAATCATATGGTTAGTGTACAAACAATGTTTACATCATGTTAGCACATAGTAGTTATCAGCAAAATTGAACTGTACACACCATTGAGTTGAATGCATTACTTTCTATTCAATGCATTCTGTGGTAACCTTGTGTGCATAACTACTCAGGGTGATTTGGAACTGTATAGATATTGCATGTACAGTGCTCAGTACCGTGGAATAATACAATGCAAGCTGAATTCAGTAACCTACCTGTTACCATTTACAGTGGAACAGCCATTGACTTGGTTTACTTCTGGAAAGGCTAAAGTTCCATTGTGTAGAGAAGGCAATGTTACTGAAAGTAACTTCTGGAGCATTGGTTGCACACTCATAAAATTGGTTGCAGACAACTCTAAATCATATGGTTAGTGAACAAACAATGTTTACATCATGTTAGCACATAGTAGTTATCAGCAAAATTGAACTGTAGACACCATTGAGTTGAATGCATTACTTTCTATTCAATGCATTCTGTGGTAACTTTGCGTACATGACTATTCAGTGTGATTTGGAACTGTATACATATTGCATGTAGAGTGCTCAGTACCAAGGAATACTCCAATGCAAGCGGAATTCAGTAACCTACCTGTTACCATTTGCAGTGGAACAGCCATTGACTTGGTTTACTTCTGCAAAGCCTAAAGTTCCACTGTGTAGAGAAGGCAATGTTACTGAAAGTAACTTCTGGAGCAAAGGTTGCACACTCATAAAATTGGTTGCTGACAACTCTAAATCATATGGTTAGTGTACGAACAATGCTTACATGATGTTAGCACATAGTAGTTATCAGCAAAATTGAACTGTAGACACCATTGAGTTGAATGCATTACTTTCTATTCAATGCATTCTGTGGTAACCTTGTGTACATAACTACTTAGGGTGATTTGGAACTGTATAGATATTGCATGTACCGTGCTCAGTACCATGGAATAATCCAAAGCAAGCTGAATTCAGTAACCTACCTGTTACCATTTACAGTGGAACAGCCATTGACTTGGTTTACTTCTGCAAAGGCTAAAGTTCCACTGTGTAGAGAAGGCAATGTTACTGAAAGTAACTTCTGGAGCATAGGTTGCACACTCATAAAATTGGTTGCTGACAACTCTAAATCATATGGTTAGTGTACAAACAATGTTTACTTCATGTTAGCACATAGTAGTTATCAGCAAAATTGAACTGTACACACCATTGAGTTGAATGCATTACTTTCTATTCAATGCATTCTGTGGTAACCTTGTGTGCATGACTATTCAGTGTGATTTGGAACTGTATAGATATTGCATGTAGAGTGCTTAGTACCATGGAATACTCCAATGCAAGCTGATTTTAGTAACCTACTTGTTACCATTTACAGTGGAACAGCCATTGACTTGGTTGACTTCTGTAAAGGCTAAAGTTCCACTGTGTAGAAAAGGTAACGTTACTGAAAGTAACTTCTGGAGCATAGGTAGCACACTCATAAAATTGGTTGCAGACAACTCTAAATCATATGGTTAGTGTACTAACAATGTTTACATCATGTTAGCACCTAGTTGTTATCAGCAAAATTGAACTGTACACTCCATTGAGTTGAATGCATTACTTCATATTCAATTTATTCTGTTGTAACTTTGTGTACATGACTACTCAGGGTGATTTGGAACTGTATATATATTGCATGTACAGTGCTCAGTACCATGGAATAATACAATGCAAGCTGAATTCAGTAACCTACCTGTTACCATTTACAGTGGAACAGACATTGACTTGGTTTACTTCTGCAAAGGCTAAAGTTCCACTGTGTAGAAAAGGTAATGTTACTGAAAGTAACTTCTGGAGCATAGGAAGCACACTCATAAAATTGGTTGCAGACAAGTCCAAATCATATGGTTAGTGTGCTAACATCGTTTACATCATGTTAGCACATAGTAGTTATCAGCTAAATACAACTGTACACTCCATTGAGTTGAATGCATGACTTTCTATTCAATGCATTCTGTGGTAAGGTTGTGTACATAACTACTCTGGGTGGTTTGGAACTGTATAGATATTGCATGTAGAGTGCTCAGTACCATGGAATACTCCAATGCAAGCTGAATTCAGTAACCTACCTGTTACCATTTACAGTGGAACAGCCATTGGCTTGGTTTACTTCTGCAAAGGCTAAAGTTCCACTGTGTAGAGAAGGCAATGTTACTGAAAGTCACTTCTGGAGCATAGGTTGCACACTCATAAAATTGGTTGCTGACAACTCTAAATCATATGTTTAGTGTACAAACAATGTTTACATCATGTTAGCACATAGTAGTTATCAGCAAAATTGAACTGTACACACCATTGAGTTGAATGCATTACTTTCTATTCAATGCATTCTGTGGTAACCTTGTGTGCATAACTACTCAGGGTGATTTGGAACTGTATAGATATTGCATGTACAGTGCTCAGTACCATGGAATAATACAATGGAAGCTGAATTCAGTAACCTACCTGTTACCATTTACAGTGGAACAGCCATTGACTTGGTTTACTTCTGCAAAGGCTAAAGTTCCACTGTGTAGAGAAGGCAATGTTACTGAAAGTAACTTCTGTAGCATTGGTTGCACACTCATAAAATTGGTTGCTGACAACTCTAAATCATATGGTTAGTGTACAAACAATGTTTACTTCATGTTAGCAAATAGTAGTTATCAGCAAAATTGAACTGTACACACCATTGAGTTGAATGCGTTACTTTCTATTCAATGCATTCTGTGGTAAGGTTGTGTACATAACTACTCTGGGTGGTTTGGAACTGTATAGATATTGCATGTAGAGTGCTCAGTACCATGGAATACTCCAATGCAAGCTGAATTCAGTAACCTACCTGTTACCATTTACAGTGGAACAGCCATTGGCTTGGTTTACTTCTGCAAAGGCTAAAGTTCCACTGTGTAGAGAAGGCAATGTTACTGAAAGTCACTTCTGGAGCATAGGTTGCACACTCATAAAATTGGTTGCTGACAACTCTAAATCATATGTTTAGTGTACAAACAATGTTTACATCATGTTAGCACATAGTAGTTATCAGCAAAATTGAACTGTACACACCATTGAGTTGAATGCATTACTTTCTATTCAATGCATTCTGTGGTAACCTTGTGTGCATAACTACTCAGGGTGATTTGGAACTGTATAGATATTGCATGTACAGTGCTCAGTACCATGGAATAATACAATGGAAGCTGAATTCAGTAACCTACCTGTTACCATTTACAGTGGAACAGCCATTGACTTGGTTTACTTCTGCAAAGGCTAAAGTTCCACTGTGTAGAGAAGGCAATGTTACTGAAAGTAACTTCTGTAGCATTGGTTGCACACTCATAAAATTGGTTGCTGACAACTCTAAATCATATGGTTAGTGTACAAACAATGTTTACTTCATGTTAGCAAATAGTAGTTATCAGCAAAATTGAACTGTACACACCATTGAGTTGAATGCGTTACTTTCTATTCAATGCATTCTGTGGTAACGCTGTGTACATGACTATTCAGTGTGATCTGGAACTGTATAGAAATTGCATGTAGAGTGCTGAGTCCCATGGAATACTCCAATGCAAGCTGATTTTAGTAACCTACTTGTTACCATTTACAGTGGAACAGCCATTGACTTGGTTGACTTCTGTAAAGGCTAAAGTTCCACTGTGTAGAAAAGGTAATGTTACTGAAAGTAACTTCTGGAGCATAGGTAGCACACTCATAAAATTGGTTGCAGACAAGTCCAAATCATATGGTTAGTGTGCTAACATCGTTTACATCATGTTAGCACATAGTAGTTATCAGCTAAATACAACTGTACACTCCATTGAGTTGAATGCATTACTTTCTATTCAATGCATTCTGTGGTAAGGTTGTATACATAACTACTCTGGGTGGTTTGGAACTGTATAGATATTGCATGTAGAGTGCTCAGTACCATGGAATAATATAATGCAAGCTGAACTCAGTAACCTACCTGTTACCATTTACAGTGGAACAGCCATTGACTTGGTTTACTTCTGCAAAGGCTAAAGTTCCACTGTGTAGAGAAGGCAATGTTACTGAAAGTCACTTCTGGAGCATTGGTTGCACACTCATAAAATTGGTTGCTGACAACTCTAAATCATATGGTTAGTGTACAAACAATGTTTACATCATGTTAGCACATAGTAGTTATCAGCAAAATTGAACTGTACACACCATTGAGTTGAATGCATTACTTTCTATTCAATGCATTCTGTGGTAACCTTTTGTGCATAACTACTCAGGGTGATTTGGAACTGTATAGATATTGCATGTACAGTGCTCAGTACCGTGGAATAATACAATGCAAGCTGAATTCAGTAACCTACCTGTTACCATTTACAGTGGAACAGCCATTGACTTGGTTTACTTCTGGAAAGGCTAAAGTTCCATTGTGTAGAGAAGGCAATGTTACTGAAAGTAACTTCTGGAGCATTGGTTGCACACTCATAAAATTGGTTGCAGACAACTCTAAATCATATGGTTAGTGAACAAACAATGTTTACATCATGTTAGCACATAGTAGTTATCAGCAAAATTGAACTGTAGACACCATTGAGTTGAATGCATTACTTTCTATTCAATGCATTCTGTGGTAACTTTGCGTACATGACTATTCAGTGTGATTTGGAACTGTATACATATTGCATGTAGAGTGCTCAGTACCAAGGAATACTCCAATGCAAGCGGAATTCAGTAACCTACCTGTTACCATTTGCAGTGGAACAGCCATTGACTTGGTTTACTTCTGCAAAGCCTAAAGTTCCACTGTGTAGAGAAGGCAATGTTACTGAAAGTAACTTCTGGAGCAAAGGTTGCACACTCATAAAATTGGTTGCTGACAACTCTAAATCATATGGTTAGTGTACGAACAATGCTTACATGATGTTAGCACATAGTAGTTATCAGCAAAATTGAACTGTAGACACCATTGAGTTGAATGCATTACTTTCTATTCAATGCATTCTGTGGTAACCTTGTGTACATAACTACTTAGGGTGATTTGGAACTGTATAGATATTGCATGTACCGTGCTCAGTACCATGGAATAATCCAAAGCAAGCTGAATTCAGTAACCTACCTGTTACCATTTACAGTGGAACAGCCATTGACTTGGTTTACTTCTGCAAAGGCTAAAGTTCCACTGTGTAGAGAAGGCAATGTTACTGAAAGTAACTTCTGGAGCATAGGTTGCACACTCATAAAATTGGTTGCTGACAACTCTAAATCATATGGTTAGTGTACAAACAATGTTTACTTCATGTTAGCACATAGTAGTTATCAGCAAAATTGAACTGTACACACCATTGAGTTGAATGCATTACTTTCTATTCAATGCATTCTGTGGTAACCTTGTGTGCATGACTATTCAGTGTGATTTGGAACTGTATAGATATTGCATGTAGAGTGCTTAGTACCATGGAATACTCCAATGCAAGCTGATTTTAGTAACCTACTTGTTACCATTTACAGTGGAACAGCCATTGACTTGGTTGACTTCTGTAAAGGCTAAAGTTCCACTGTGTAGAAAAGGTAACGTTACTGAAAGTAACTTCTGGAGCATAGGTAGCACACTCATAAAATTGGTTGCAGACAACTCTAAATCATATGGTTAGTGTACTAACAATGTTTACATCATGTTAGCACCTAGTTGTTATCAGCAAAATTGAACTGTACACTCCATTGAGTTGAATGCATTACTTCATATTCAATTTATTCTGTTGTAACTTTGTGTACATGACTACTCAGGGTGATTTGGAACTGTATATATATTGCATGTACAGTGCTCAGTACCATGGAATAATACAATGCAAGCTGAATTCAGTAACCTACCTGTTACCATTTACAGTGGAACAGACATTGACTTGGTTTACTTCTGCAAAGGCTAAAGTTCCACTGTGTAGAAAAGGTAATGTTACTGAAAGTAACTTCTGGAGCATAGGAAGCACACTCATAAAATTGGTTGCAGACAAGTCCAAATCATATGGTTAGTGTGCTAACATCGTTTACATCATGTTAGCACATAGTAGTTATCAGCTAAATACAACTGTACACTCCATTGAGTTGAATGCATGACTTTCTATTCAATGCATTCTGTGGTAAGGTTGTGTACATAACTACTCTGGGTGGTTTGGAACTGTATAGATATTGCATGTAGAGTGCTCAGTACCATGGAATACTCCAATGCAAGCTGAATTCAGTAACCTACCTGTTACCATTTACAGTGGAACAGCCATTGGCTTGGTTTACTTCTGCAAAGGCTAAAGTTCCACTGTGTAGAGAAGGCAATGTTACTGAAAGTCACTTCTGGAGCATAGGTTGCACACTCATAAAATTGGTTGCTGACAACTCTAAATCATATGTTTAGTGTACAAACAATGTTTACATCATGTTAGCACATAGTAGTTATCAGCAAAATTGAACTGTACACACCATTGAGTTGAATGCATTACTTTCTATTCAATGCATTCTGTGGTAACCTTGTGTGCATAACTACTCAGGGTGATTTGGAACTGTATAGATATTGCATGTACAGTGCTCAGTACCATGGAATAATACAATGGAAGCTGAATTCAGTAACCTACCTGTTACCATTTACAGTGGAACAGCCATTGACTTGGTTTACTTCTGCAAAGGCTAAAGTTCCACTGTGTAGAGAAGGCAATGTTACTGAAAGTAACTTCTGTAGCATTGGTTGCACACTCATAAAATTGGTTGCTGACAACTCTAAATCATATGGTTAGTGTACAAACAATGTTTACTTCATGTTAGCAAATAGTAGTTATCAGCAAAATTGAACTGTACACACCATTGAGTTGAATGCGTTACTTTCTATTCAATGCATTCTGTGGTAACGCTGTGTACATGACTATTCAGTGTGATCTGGAACTGTATAGAAATTGCATGTAGAGTGCTGAGTCCCATGGAATACTCCAATGCAAGCTGATTTTAGTAACCTACTTGTTACCATTTACAGTGGAACAGCCATTGACTTGGTTGACTTCTGTAAAGGCTAAAGTTCCACTGTGTAGAAAAGGTAATGTTACTGAAAGTAACTTCTGGAGCATAGGTAGCACACTCATAAAATTGGTTGCAGACAAGTCCAAATCATATGGTTAGTGTGCTAACATCGTTTACATCATGTTAGCACATAGTAGTTATCAGCTAAATACAACTGTACACTCCATTGAGTTGAATGCATTACTTTCAATTCAATGCATTCTGTGGTAAGGTTGTATACATAACTACTCTGGGTGGTTTGGAACTGTATAGATATTGCATGTAGAGTGCTCAGTACCATGGAATAATATAATGCAAGCTGAACTCAGTAACCTACCTGTTACCATTTACAGTGGAACAGCCATTGACTTGGTTTACTTCTGCAAAGGCTAAAGTTCCACTGTGTAGAGAAGGCAATGTTACTGAAAGTCACTTCTGGAGCATTGGTTGCACACTCATAAAATTGGTTGCTGACAACTCTAAATCATATGGTTAGTGTACAAACAATGTTTACATCATGTTAGCACATAGTAGTTATCAGCAAAATTGAACTGTACACACCATTGAGTTGAATGCATTACTTTCTATTCAATGCATTCTGTGGTAACCTTGTGTACATAACTACTTAGGGTGATTTGGAACTGTATAGATATTGCATGTACCGTGCTCAGTACCATGGAATAATACAATGCAAGCTGAATTCAGTAACCTACCTGTTACCATTTACAGTGGAACAGCCATTGACTTGGTTTACTTCTGCAAAGGCTAAAGTTCCACTGTGTACAGAAGGCAATCTTACTGAAAGTAACTTCTGGAGCATAGGATGCACACTCATAAAATTGGTTGCAGACAACTCTAAATCATATGGTTAGTGTGCTAACATCGTTTACATCATGTTAGCACATAGTAGTTATCAGCTAAATAGAACTGTACACTCCATTGAGTTGAATGCATTACTTTCTATTCAATGCATTCTGTGGTAAGGTTGTGTACATAACTACTCTGGGTGGTTTGGAACTGTATAGATATTGCATGTAGAGTGCTCAGTACCATGGAATAATATAATGCAAGCTGAATTCAGTAACCTACCTGTTACCATTTACAGTGGAACAGCCATTGACTTGGTTTACTTCTGGAAAGGCTAAAGTTCCACTGTGTAGAGAAGGCAATGTTACTGAAAGTAACTTCTGGAGCATTGGTTGCACACTCATAAAATTGGTTGCTGACAACTCTAAATCATATGTCTAGTGTACAAACAATGTTTACATCATGTTAGCACATAGTAGTTATCAGCAAAATTGAACTGTACACACCATTGAGTTGAATGCATTACTTTCTATTCAATGCATTCTGTGGTAACCTTGTGTGCATAACTACTCAGGGTGATTTGGAACTGTATAGATATTGCATGTACCGTGCTCAGTACCGTGGAATAATACAATGCAAGCTGAATTCAGTAACCTACCTGTTACCATTTACAGTGGAACAGCCATTGACTTGGTTTACTTCTGGAAAGGCTAAAGTTCCACTGTGTAGAGAAGGCAATGTTACTGAAAGTAACTTCTGGAGCATTGGTTGCACACTCATAAAATTGGTTGCAGACAACTCTAAATCATATGGTTAGTGAACAAACAATGTTTACATCATGTTAGCACATAGTAGTTATCAGCAAAATTGAACTGTAGACACCATTGAGTTGAATGCATTACTTTCTATTCAATGCATTCTGTGGTAACTTTGCGTACATGACTATTCAGTGTGATTTGGAACTGTATACATATTGCATGTAGAGTGCTCAGTACCAAGGAATACTCCAATGCAAGCAGAATTCAGTAACCTACCTGTTACCATTTGCAGTGGAACAGCCATTGACTTGGTTTACTTCTGCAAAGCCTAAAGTTCCACTGTGTAGAGAAGGCAATGTTACTGAAAGTAACTTCTGGAGCAAAGGTTGCACACTCATAAAATTGGTTGCTGACAACTCTAAATCATATGGTTAGTGTACGAACAATGCTTACATGATGTTAGCACATAGTAGTTATCAGCAAAATTGAACTGTAGACACCATTGAGTTGAATGCATTACTTTCTATTCAATGCATTCTGTGGTAACCTTGTGTACATAACTACTTAGGGTGATTTGGAACTGTATAGATATTGCATGTACCGTGCTCAGTACCATGGAATAATCCAAAGCAAGCTGAATTCAGTAACCTACCTGTTACCATTTACAGTGGAACAGCCATTGACTTGGTTTACTTCTGCAAAGGCTAAAGTTCCACTGTGTAGAGAAGGCAATGTTACTGAAAGTAACTTCTGGAGCATAGGTTGCACACTCATAAAATTGGTTGCTGACAACTCTAAATCATATGGTTAGTGTACAAACAATGTTTACTTCATGTTAGCACATAGTAGTTATCAGCAAAATTGAACTGTACACACCATTGAGTTGAATGCATTACTTTCTATTCAATGCATTCTGTGGTAACCTTGTGTGCATGACTATTCAGTGTGATTTGGAACTGTATAGATATTGCATGTAGAGTGCTTAGTACCATGGAATACTCCAATGCAAGCTGATTTTAGTAACCTACTTGTTACCATTTACAGTGGAACAGCCATTGACTTGGTTGACTTCTGTAAAGGCTAAAGTTCCACTGTGTAGAAAAGGTAACGTTACTGAAAGTAACTTCTGGAGCATAGGTAGCACACTCATAAAATTGGTTGCAGACAACTCTAAATCATATGGTTAGTGTACTAACAATGTTTACATCATGTTAGCACCTAGTTGTTATCAGCAAAATTGAACTGTACACACCATTGAGTTGAATGCATTACTTTCTATTCAATGCATTCTGTGGTAACATTGTGTACATGGCTATTCAGTGTGATTTGGAACTGTATAGATATTGCATGTAGAGTGCTGAGTCCCATGGAATACTCCAATGCAAGCTGATTTCAGTAACCTTCTTGTTACCATTTACAGTGGAACAGCCATTGACTTGGTTTACTTCTGCAAAGGCTAAAGTTCCACTGTGTAGAAAAGGTAATGTTACTGAAAGTAACTTCTGGAGCATAGGAAGCACACTCATAAAATTGGTTGCAGACAAGTCCAAATCATATGGTTAGTGTGCTAACATCGTTTACATCATGTTAGCACATAGTAGTTATCAGCTAAATACAACTGTACACTCCATTGAGTTGAATGCATGACTTTCTATTCAATGCATTCTGTGGTAAGGTTGTGTACATAACTACTCTGGGTGGTTTGGAACTGTATAGATATTGCATGTAGAGTGCTCAGTACCATGGAATACTCCAATGCAAGCTGAATTCAGTAACCTACCTGTTACCATTTACAGTGGAACAGCCATTGGCTTGGTTTACTTCTGCAAAGGCTAAAGTTCCACTGTGTAGAGAAGGCAATGTTACTGAAAGTCACTTCTGGAGCATAGGTTGCACACTCATAAAATTGGTTGCTGACAACTCTAAATCATATGTTTAGTGTACAAACAATGTTTACATCATGTTAGCACATAGTAGTTATCAGCAAAATTGAACTGTACACACCATTGAGTTGAATGCATTACTTTCTATTCAATGCATTCTGTGGTAACCTTGTGTGCATAACTACTCAGGGTGATTTGGAACTGTATAGATATTGCATGTAGAGTGCTCAGTACCATGGAATAATATAATGCAAGCTGAATTCAGTAACCTACCTGTTACCATTTACAGTGGAACAGCCATTGACTTGGTTTACTTCTGCAAAGGCTAAAGTTCCACTGTGTACAGAAGGCAATCTTACTGAAAGTAACTTCAGGAGCATAGGTTGCACAGTCATAAAATTGGTTGCAGACAACTCTACATCATATGGTTAGTGTACAAACAATGTTTACTTCATGTTAGCACATAGTAGTTATCAGCAAAATTGAACTGTACACACCATTGAGTTGAATGCATTACTTTCTATTCAATGCATTCTGTGGTAACATTGTGTACATGGCTATTCAGTGTGATTTGGAACTGTATAGATATTGCATGTAGAGTGCTGAGTCCCATGGAATACTCCAATGCAAGCTGATTTCAGTAACCTTCTTGTTACCATTTACAGTGGAACAGCCATTGACTTGGTTGACTTCTGTAAAGGCTAAAGTTCCACTGTGTAGAAAAGGTAATGTTACTGAAAGTAACTTCTGGAGCATAGGTAGCACACTCATAAAATTGGTTGCAGACAACTCTAAATCATATGGTTAGTGTACTAACAATGTTTACATCATGTTAGCACCTAGTTGTTATCAGCAAAATTGAACTGTACACTCCATTGAGTTGAATGCATTACTTCATATTCAAGTTATTCTGTTGTAACTTTGTGTACATGACTACTCAGGGTGATTTGGAACTGTATATATATTGCATGTACAGTGCTCAGTACCATGGAATAATACAATGCAAGCTGAATTCAGTAACCTACCTGTTACCATTTACAGTGGAACAGACATTGACTTGGTTTACTTCTGCAAAGGCTAAAGTTCCACTGTGTAGAAAAGGTAATGTTACTGAAAGTAACTTCTGGAGCATAGGAAGCACACTCATAAAATTGGTTGCAGACAAGTCCAAATCATATGGTTAGTGTGCTAACATCGTTTACATCATGTTAGCACATAGTAGTTATCAGCTAAATACAACTGTACACTCCATTGAGTTGAATGCATGACTTTCTATTCAATGCATTCTGTGGTAAGGTTGTGTACATAACTACTCTGGGTGGTTTGGAACTGTATAGATATTGCATGTAGAGTGCTCAGTACCATGGAATACTCCAATGCAAGCTGAATTCAGTAACCTACCTGTTACCATTTACAGTGGAACAGCCATTGGCTTGGTTTACTTCTGCAAAGGCTAAAGTTCCACTGTGTAGAGAAGGCAATGTTACTGAAAGTCACTTCTGGAGCATAGGTTGCACACTCATAAAATTGGTTGCTGACAACTCTAAATCATATGTTTAGTGTACAAACAATGTTTACATCATGTTAGCACATAGTAGTTATCAGCAAAATTGAACTGTACACACCATTGAGTTGAATGCATTACTTTCTATTCAATGCATTCTGTGGTAACCTTGTGTGCATAACTACTCAGGGTGATTTGGAACTGTATAGATATTGCATGTAGAGTGCTCAGTACCATGGAATAATATAATGCAAGCTGAATTCAGTAACCTACCTGTTACCATTTACAGTGGAACAGCCATTGACTTGGTTTACTTCTGCAAAGGCTAAAGTTCCACTGTGTACAGAAGGCAATCTTACTGAAAGTAACTTCAGGAGCATAGGTTGCACAGTCATAAAATTGGTTGCAGACAACTCTACATCATATGGTTAGTGTACAAACAATGTTTACTTCATGTTAGCACATAGTAGTTATCAGCAAAATTGAACTGTACACACCATTGAGTTGAATGCATTACTTTCTATTCAATGCATTCTGTGGTAACATTGTGTACATGGCTATTCAGTGTGATTTGGAACTGTATAGATATTGCATGTAGAGTGCTGAGTCCCATGGAATACTCCAATGCAAGCTGATTTCAGTAACCTTCTTGTTACCATTTACAGTGGAACAGCCATTGACTTGGTTGACTTCTGTAAAGGCTAAAGTTCCACTGTGTAGAAAAGGTAATGTTACTGAAAGTAACTTCTGGAGCATAGGTAGCACACTCATAAAATTGGTTGCAGACAACTCTAAATCATATGGTTAGTGTACTAACAATGTTTACATCATGTTAGCACCTAGTTGTTATCAGCAAAATTGAACTGTACACTCCATTGAGTTGAATGCATTACTTCATATTCAATTTATTCTGTTGTAACTTTGTGTACATGACTACTCAGGGTGATTTGGAACTGTATAGATATTGCATGTACAGTGCTCAGTACCATGGAATAATACAATGCAAGCTGAATTCAGTAACCTACCTGTTACCATTTACAGTGGAACAGACATTGACTTGGTTTACTTCTGCAAAGGCTAAAGTTCCACTGTGTAGAAAAGGTAATGCTACTGAAAGTAACTTCTGGAGCATAGGTAGCACACTCATAAAATTGGTTGCAGACAAGTCCAAATCATATGCTTAGTGTGCTAACATCGTTTACATCATGTTAGCACATAGTAGTTATCAGCTAAATAGAACTGTACACTCCATTGAGTTGAATGCATTACTTTCTATTCAATGCATTCTGTGGTAAGGTTGTGTACATAACTACTCTGGGTGGTTTGGAACTGTATAGATATTGCATGTAGAGTGCTCAGTACCATGGAATAATATAATGCAAGCTGAATTCAGTAACCTACCTGTTACCATTTACAGTGGAACAGCAATTGACTTGGTTTACTTCTGCAAAGGCTAAAGTTCCACTGTGTAGAGAAGGCAATGTTACTGAAAGTAACTTCTGGAGCATTGGTTGCACACTCATAAAATTGGTTGCTGACAACTCTAAATCATATGGTTAGTGAACAAACAATGTTTACATCATGATAGCACATAGTTGTTATCAGCAAAATTGAACTGTACACACCATTGAGTTGAATGCATTACTTTCTATTCAATGCATTCTGTGGTAACTTTGCGTACATGACTATTCAGTGTGATTTGGAACTGTATACATATTGCATGTAGAGTGCTCAGTACCAAGGAATACTCCAATGCAAGCGGAATTCAGTAACCTACCTGTTACCATTTGCAGTGGAACAGCCATTGACTTGGTTTACTTCTGCAAAGGCTAAAGTTCCACTGTGTAGAGAAGGCAATGTTACTGAAAGTAACTTCTGGAGCAAAGGTTGCACACTCATAAAATTGGTTGCTGACAACTCTAAATCATATGGTTAGTGTACAAACAATGCTTACATCATGTTAGCACATAGTAGTTATCAGCAAAATTGAACTGTACACTCCATTGAGTTGAATGCATTACTTCATATTCAATTTATTCTGTTGTAACTTGTGTACATGACTACTCAGGGTGATTTGGAACTGTATAGATATTGCATATACAGTGCTCAGTACCATGGAATAATACACTGCAAGCTGAATTCAGTAACCTACCTGTTACCATTTACAGTGGAACAGACATTGACTTGGTTTACTTCTGCAAAGGCTAAAGTTCCACTGTGTAGAGAAGGCAATGTTACTGAAAGTAACTTCTGTAGCATTGGTTGCACACTCATAAAATTGGTTGCTGACAACTCTAAATCATATGGTTAGTGTACAAACAATGTTTACTTCATTTTAGCAAATAGTAGTTATCAGCAAAATTGAACTGTACACACCATTGAGTTGAATGCGTTACTTTCTATTCAATGCATTCTGTGGTAACGCTGTGTACATGACTATTCAGTGTGATCTGGAACTGTATAGAAATTGCATGTAGAGTGCTGAGTCCCATGGAATACTCCAATGCAAGCTGATTTTAGTAACCTACTTGTTACCATTTACAGTGGAACAGCCATTGACTTGGTTGACTTCTGTAAAGGCTAAAGTTCCACTGTGTAGAAAAGGTAATGTTACTGAAAGTAACTTCTGGAGCATAGGTAGCATACTCATAAAATTGGTTGCAGACAAGTCCAAATCATATGGTTAGTGTGCTAACATCGTTTACATCATGTTAGCACATAGTAGTTATCAGCTAAATACAACTGTACACTCCATTGAGTTGAATGCATTACTTTCTATTCAATGCATTCTGTGGTAAGGTTGTATACATAACTACTCTGGGTGGTTTGGAACTGTATAGATATTGCATGTAGAGTGCTCAGTACCATGGAATAATATAATGCAAGCTGAACTCAGTAACCTACCTGTTACCATTTACAGTGGAACAGCCATTGACTTGGTTTAGTTCTGCAAAGGCTAAAGTTCCACTGTGTAGAGAAGGCAATGTTACTGAAAGTCACTTCTGGAGCATTGGTTGCACACTCATAAAATTGGTTGCTGACAACTCTAAATCATATGGTTAGTGTACAAACAATGTTTACATCATGTTAGCACATAGTAGTTATCAGCAAAATTGAACTGTACACACCATTGAGTTGAATGCATTACTTTCTATTCAATGCATTCTGTGGTAACCTTGTGTGCATAACTACTCAGGGTGATTTGGAACTGTATAGATATTGCATGTACAGTGCTCAGTACCATGGAATAATACAATGCAAGCTGAATTCAGTAACCTACCTGTTACCATTTACAGTGGAACAGACATGACTTGGTTTACTTCTGCAAAGGCTAAAGTTCCACTGTGTAGAAAAGGTAATGTTACTGAAAGAAACTTCTGGAGCATAGGTAGCACACTCATAAAATTGGTTGCAGACAAGTCCAAATCATATGGTTAGTGTGCTAACATCGTTTACATCATGTTAGCACATAGTAGTTATCAGCTAAATAGAACTGTACACTCCATTGAGTTGAATGTATTACTTTGTATTCAATGCATTCTGTGGTAAGGTTGTGTACATAACTACTCTGGGTGGTTTGGAACTGTATAGATATTGCATGTAGAGTGCTCAGTACCATGGAATAATATAATGCAAGCTGAATTCAGTAACCTACCTGTTACCATTTACAGTGGAACAGCCATTCACTTGGTTTACTTCTGCAAAGGCGAAAGTTCCACTGTGTAGAGAAGGCAATGTTACTGAAAGTAACTTCTGGAGCATAGGTTGCACACTCATAAAATTGGTTGCTGACAACACTAAATCATATGGTTTGTGTACAAACAATGTTTACTTCATGTTAGCAAATAGTAGTTATCAGCAAAATTGAACTGTACACACCATTGAGTTGAATGCGTTACTTTCTATTCAATGCATTCTGTGGTAACGCTGTGTACATGACTATTCAGTGTGATCTGGAACTGTATAGATATTGCATGTAGAGTGCTGAGTCCCATGGAATACTCCAATGCAAGCTGATTTTAGTAACCTACTTGTTACCATTTACAGTGGAACAGCCATTGACTTGGTTGACTTCTGTAAAGGCTAAAGTTCCACTGTGTAGAAAAGGTAATGTTACTGAAAGTAACTTCTGGAGCATAGGTAGCACACTCATAAAATTGGTTGCAGACAAGTCCAAATCATATGGTTAGTGTGCTAACATCGTTTACATCATGTTAGCACATAGTAGTTATCAGCTAAATACAACTGTACACTCCATTGAGTTGAATGCATTACTTTCTATTCAATGCATTCTGTGGTAAGGTTGTATACATAACTACTCTGGGTGGTTTGGAACTGTATAGATATTGCATGTAGAGTGCTCAGTACCATGGAATAATATAATGCAAGCTGAACTCAGTAACCTACCTGTTACCATTTACAGTGGAAGAGCCATTGACTTGGTTTACTTCTGCAAAGGCTAAAGTTCCACTGTGTAGAGAAGGCAATGTTACTGAAAGTCACTTCTGGAGCATAGGTTGCACACTGATAAAATTGGTTGCTGACAACTCTAAATCATATGGTTTGTGTACAAACAATGTTTACTTCATGTTAGCAAATAGTAGTTATCAGCAAAATTGAACTGTACACACCATTGAGTTGAATGCGTTACTTTCTATTCAATGCATTCTGTGGTAACGCTGTGTACATGACTATTCAGTGTGATTTGGAACTGTATAGATATTGCATGTAGAGTGCTGAGTCCCATGGAATACTCCAATGCAAGCTGATTTTAGTAACCTACTTGTTACCATTTACAGTGGAACAGCCATTGACTTGGTTTACTTCTGGAAAGGCTAAAGGTCCACTGTGTAGAGAAGGCAATGTTACTGAAAGTAACTTCTGGAGCATTGGTTGCACACTCATAAAATTGGTTGCAGACAAGTCCAAATCATATGGTTAGTGTGCTAACATCGTTTACATCATGTTAGCACATAGTAGTTATCAGCAAAATTGAACTGTACACACCATTGAGTTGAATGCATGACTTTCTATTCAATGCATTCTGTGGTAAATTTGCGTACATGACTATTCAGTGTGATTTGGAACTGTACAGATATTGCATGTAGAGGGCTCAGTACCATGGAATAATCCAATGCAAGCTGAATTCAGTAACCTACCTGTTACCATTTACTGTGGAACAGCCATTAACTTGGTTTACTTCTGCAAAGGCTAAAGTTCCACTGTGTAGAGAAGGCAATGATACTGAAAGTAACTTCTGGAGCATTGGTTGCACACTCATAAAATTGGTTGCTGACAACTCTAAATCATATGGTTAGTGTACAAACAATGTTTACATCATGTTAGCACATAGTAGTTATCAGCAAAATTGAACTGTAGACACCATTGAGTTGAATGCATTACTTTCTATTCAATGCATTCTGTGGTAACTTTGCGTACATGACTATTCAGTGTGATTTGGAACTGTATAGATATTGCATGTAGAGTGCTCAGTACCATGGAATACTCCAATGCAAGCGGAATTCAGTAACCTACCAGTTACCATTTGCAGTGGAACAGCCATTGACTTGGTTTACTTCTGAAAAGGCTAAAGTTCCACTGTGTAGAGAAGGCAATGTTACTGAAAGTAACTTCTGGAGCAAATGTTGCACACTCATAAAATTGGTTGCTGACAAATTTAAATCATATGGTTAGTGTACAAACAATGCTTACATCATGTTAGCACATAATAGTTATCAGCAAAATTGAACTGTACACACCATTGAGTTGAATGCATTACTTTCTATTCAATGCATTCTGTGGTAACCTTGTGTACATAACTACTTAGGGTGATTTGGAACTGTATAGATATTGCATGTACCGTGCTCAGTACCATGGAATAATACAATGCAAGCTGAATTCAGTAACCTACCTGTTACCATTTACAGTGCAACAGCCATTGACTTGGTTTACTTCTGCAAAGGCTAAAGTTCCACTGTGTACAGAAGGCAATGTTACTGAAAGTAACTTCTGGAGCATAGGTAGCACACTCATAAAATTGCTTGCAGACAAGTCCAAATCATATGGTTAGTGTGCTAACATCGTTTACATCATGTTAGCACATAGTAGTTATCAGCTAAATAGAACTGTACACTCCATTGAGTTGAATGCATTACTTTCTATTCAATGCATTCTGTGGTAAGGTTGTGTACATAACTACTCTGGGTGGTTTGGAACTGTATAGATATTGCATGTAGAGTGCTCAGTACCATGGAATAATATAATGCAAGCTGAATTCAGTAACCTACCTGTTACCATTTACAGTGGAACAGCCATTGACTTGGTTTACTTCTGGAAAGGCTAAAGTTCCACTGTGTAGAGAAGGCAATGTTACTGAAAGTAACTTCTGGAGCATAGGTTGCACACTCATAAAATTGGTTGCTGACAACTCTAAATCATATGGTTTGTGTACAAACAATGTTTACTTCATGTTAGCAAATAGTAGTTATCAGCAAAATTGAACTGTACACACCATTGAGTTGAATGCGTTACTTTCTATTCAATGCATTCTGTGGTAACGCTGTGTACATGACTATTCAGTGTGATTTGGAACTGTATAGATATTGCATGTAGAGTGCTGAGTCCCATGGAATACTCCAATGCAAGCTGATTTCAGTAACCTACTTGTTACCATTTACAGTGGAACAGCCATTGACTTGGTTGACTTCTGTAAAGTCTAAAGTTCCACTGTGTAGAAAAGGTAATGTTACTGAAAGTAACTTCTGGAGCATAGGTAGCACACTCATAAAATTGCTTGCAGACAAGTCCAAATCATATGGTTAGTGTGCTAACATCGTTTACATCATGTTAGCACATAGTAGGTATCAGCTAAATAGAACTGTACACTCCATTGAGTTGAATGCATTACTTTCTATTCAATGCATTCTGTGGTAAGGTTGTGTACATAACTACTCTGGGTGGTATGGAACTGTATAGATATTGCATGTAGAGTGCTCAGTACCATGGAATAATATAATGCAAGCTGAATTCAGTAACCTACCTGTTACCATTTACAGTGGAACAGCCATTCACTTGGTTTACTTCTGCAAAGGCGAAAGTTCCACTGTGTAGAGAAGGCAATGTTACTGAAAGTAACTTCTGGAGCATTGGTTGCACACTCATAAAATTGGTTGCTGACAACTCTAAATCATATGGTTAGTGTACAAACAATGTTTACATCATGTTAGCACATAGTAGTTATCAGAAAAATTGAACTGTAGACACCATTGAGTTGAATGCATTACTTTCTATTCAATGCATTCTGTGGTAACTTTGCGTACATGACTATTCAGTGTGATTTGGAACTGTATAGATATTGCATGTAGAGTGCTCAGTACCATGGAATACTCCAATGCAAGCGGAATTCAGTAACCTACCTGTTACCATTTGCAGTGGAACAGCCATTGACTTGGTTTACTTCTGCAAAGGCTAAAGTTCCACTGTGTAGAGAAGGCAATGTTACTGAAAGTAACTTCTGGAGCAAAGGTTGCACACTCATAAAATTGGTTGCTGACAAATCTAAATCATATGGTTAGTGTACAAACAATGCTTACATCATGTTAGCACATAATAGTTATCAGCAAAATTGAACTGTAGACACCATTGAGTTGAATGCATTACTTTCTATTCAATGCATTCTGTGGTAACCTTGTGTACATAACTACTTAGGGTGATTTGGAACTGTATAGATATTGCATGTACCGCGCTCAGTACCATGGAATAATACAATGCAAGCTGAATTCAGTAACCTACCTGTTACCATTTACAGTGGAACAGCCATTGACTTGGTTTACTTCTGCAAAGGCTAAAGTTCCACTGTGTACAGAAGGCAATCTTACTGAAAGTAACTTCTGGAGCATAGGATGCACACTCATAAAATTGGTTGCAGACAACTCTAAATCATATGGTTAGTGTGCTAACATCGTTTACATCATGTTAGCACATAGTAGTTATCAGCTAAATAGAACTGTACACTCCATTGAGTTGAATGCATTACTTTCTATTCAATGCATTCTGTGGTAAGGTTGTGTACATAACTACTCTGGGTGGTTTGGAACTGTATAGATATTGCATGTAGAGTGCTCAGTACCATGGAATAATATAATGCAAGCTGAATTCAGTAACCTACCTGTTACCATTTACAGTGGAACAGCCATTGACTTGGTTTACTTCTGGAAAGGCTAAAGTTCCACTGTGTAGAGAAGGCAATGTTACTGAAAGTAACTTCTGGAGCATTGGTTGCACACTCATAAAATTGGTTGCTGACAACTCTAAATCATATGTTTAGTGTACAAACAATGTTTACATCATGTTAGCACATAGTAGTTATCAGCAAAATTGAACTGTACACACCATTGAGTTGAATGCATTACTTTCTATTCAATGCATTCTGTGGTAACCTTGTGTGCATAACTACTCAGGGTGATTTGGAACTGTATAGATATTGCATGTACAGTGCTCAGTACCGTGGAATAATACAATGCAAGCTGAATTCAGTAACCTACCTGTTACCATTTACAGTGGAACAGCCATTGACTTGGTTTACTTCTGCAAAGGCTAAAGTTCCACTGTGTAGAGAAGGCAATGTTACTGAAAGTAACTTCTGGAGCATTGGTTGCACACTCATAAAATTGGTTGCAGACAACTCTAAATCATATGGTTAGTGAACAAACAATGTTTACATCATGTTAGCACATAGTAGTTATCAGCAAAATTGAACTGTAGACACCATTGAGTTGAATGCATTACTTTCTATTCAATGCATTCTGTGGTAACTTTGCGTACATGACTATTCAGTGTGATTTGGAACTGTATACATATTGCATGTAGAGTGCTCAGTACCAAGGAATACTCCAATGCAAGCGGAATTCAGTAACCTACCTGTTACCATTTGCAGTGGAACAGCCATTGACTTGGTTTACTTCTGCAAAGCCTAAAGTTCCACTGTGTAGAGAAGGCAATGTTACTGAAAGTAACTTCTGGAGCAAAGGTTGCACACTCATAAAATTGGTTGCTGACAACTCTAAATCATATGGTTAGTGTACGAACAATGCTTACATGATGTTAGCACATAGTAGTTATCAGCAAAATTGAACTGTAGACACCATTGAGTTGAATGCATTACTTTCTATTCAATGCATTCTGTGGTAACCTTGTGTACATAACTACTTAGGGTGATTTGGAACTGTATAGATATTGCATGTACCGTGCTCAGTACCATGGAATAATCCAAAGCAAGCTGAATTCAGTAACCTACCTGTTACCATTTACAGTGGAACAGCCATTGACTTGGTTTACTTCTGCAAAGGCTCGTTCCACTGTGTAGAGAAGGCAATGTTACTGAAAGTAACTTCTGGAGTATAGGTTGCACACTCATAAAATTGGTTGCTGACAACTCTAAATCATATGGTTAGTGTACAAACAATGTTTACTTCATGTTAGCACATAGTAGTTATCAGCAAAATTGAACTGTACACACCACTGAGTTGAATGCATTACTTTCTATTCAATGCATTCTGTGGTAACCTTGTGTGCATGACTATTCAGTGTGATTTGGAACTGTATAGATATTGCATGTAGAGTGCTTAGTACCATGGAATACTCCAATGCAAGCTGATTTTAGTAACCTACTTGTTACCATTTACAGTGGAACAGCCATTGACTTGGTTGACTTCTGTAAAGGCTAAAGTTCCACTGTGTAGAAAAGGTAACGTTACTGAAAGTAACTTCTGGAGCATAGGTAGCACACTCATAAAATTGGTTGCAGACAACTCTAAATCATATGGTTAGTGTACTAACAATGTTTACATCATGTTAGCACCTAGTTGTTATCAGCAAAATTGAACTGTACACTCCATTGAGTTGAATGCATTACTTCATATTCAATTTATTCTGTTGTAACTTTGTGTACATGACTACTCAGGGTGATTTGGAACTGTATATATATTGCATGTACAGTGCTCAGTACCATGGAATAATACAATGCAAGCTGAATTCAGTAACCTACCTGTTACCATTTACAGTGGAACAGACATTGACTTGGTTTACTTCTGCAAAGGCTAAAGTTCCACTGTGTAGAAAAGGTAATGTTACTGAAAGTAACTTCTGGAGCATAGGAAGCACACTCATAAAATTGGTTGCAGACAAGTCCAAATCATATGGTTAGTGTGCTAACATCGTTTACATCATGTTAGCACATAGTAGTTATCAGCTAAATACAACTGTACACTCCATTGAGTTGAATGCATGACTTTCTATTCAATGCATTCTGTGGTAAGGTTGTGTACATAACTACTCTGGGTGGTTTGGAACTGTATAGATATTGCATGTAGAGTGCTCAGTACCATGGAATACTCCAATGCAAGCTGAATTCAGTAACCTACCTGTTACCATTTACAGTGGAACAGCCATTGGCTTGGTTTACTTCTGCAAAGGCTAAAGTTCCACTGTGTAGAGAAGGCAATGTTACTGAAAGTCACTTCTGGAGCATAGGTTGCACACTCATAAAATTGGTTGCTGACAACTCTAAATCATATGTTTAGTGTACAAACAATGTTTACATCATGTTAGCACATAGTAGTTATCAGCAAAATTGAACTGTACACACCATTGAGTTGAATGCATTACTTTCTATTCAATGCATTCTGTGGTAACCTTGTGTGCATAACTACTCAGGGTGATTTGGAACTGTATAGATATTGCATGTACAGTGCTCAGTACCATGGAATAATACAATGGAAGCTGAATTCAGTAACCTACCTGTTACCATTTACAGTGGAACAGCCATTGACTTGGTTTACTTCTGCAAAGGCTAAAGTTCCATTGTGTACAGAAGGCAATCTTACTGAAAGTAACTTCTGGAGCATAGGATGCACACTCATAAAATTGGTTGCAGACAACTCTAAATCATATGGATAGTGTACAAACAATGTATACATCATGTTAGCACATAGTAGTTATCAGCAAAATTGAACTGTAGACACCATTGAGTTGAATGCATTACTTTCTATTCAATGCATTCTGTGGTAACCTTGTGTACATAACTACTTAGGGTGATTTGGAACTGTATAGATATTGCATGTACCGTGCTCAGTACCATGGAATAATACAATGCAAGCTGAATTCAGTAACCTACCTGTTACCATTTACAGTGGAACAGACATTGACTTGGTTTACTTCTGCAAAGGCGAAAGTTCCACTGTGTAGAGAAGGCAATGTTACTGAAAGTAACTTCTGGAGCATAGGTTGCACACTCATAAAATTGGTTGCTGACAACTCTAAATCATATGGTTAGTGTACAAACAATGTTTACTTCATGTTAGCAAATAGTAGTTATCAGCTAAATTTAACTGTACACACCATTGAGTTGAATGCGTTACTTTCTATTCAATGCATTCTGTGGTAACGCTGTGTACATGACTATTCAGTGTGATTTGGAACTGTATAGATATTGCATGTAGAGTGCTGAGTCCCATGGAATACTCCAATGCAAGCTGATTTCAGTAACCTACTTGTTACCATTTACAGTGGAACAGCCATTGACTTGGTTGACTTTTGTAAAGGCTAAAGTTCCACTGTGTAGAAAAGGTAATGTTACTGAAAGTAACTTCTGGAGCATAGGTAGCACACTCATAAAATTGGTTGCAGACAACTCTAAATCATATGGTTAGTGTACTAACAATGTTTACATCATGTTAGCACCTAGTTGTTATCAGCAAAATTGAACTGTACACTCCATTGAGTTGAATGCATTACTTCATATTCAATTTATTCTGTTGTAACTTTGTGTACATGACTACTCAGGGTGATTTGGAACTGTATAGATATTGCATGTACAGTGCTCAGTACCATGGAATAATACAATGCAAGCTGAATTCAGTAACCTACCTGTTACCATTTACAGTGGAACAGACATTGACTTGGTTTACTTCTGCAAAGGCTAAAGTTCCACTGTGTAGAAAAGGTAATGCTACTGAAAGTAACTTCTGGAGCATAGGTAGCACACTCATAAAATTGGTTGCAGACAAGTCCAAATCATATGCTTAGTGAGCTAACATCGTTTACATCATGTTAGCACATAGTAGTTATCAGCTAAATAGAACTGTACACTCCATTGAGTTGAATGCATTACTTTCTATTCAATGCATTCTGTGGTAAGGTTGTGTACATAACTACTCTGGGTGGTTTGGAACTGTATAGATATTGCATGTAGAGTGCTCAGTACCATGGAATAATATAATGCAAGCTGAATTCAGTAACCTACCTGTTACCATTTACAGTGGAACAGCCATTGACTTGGTTTACTTCTGGAAAGGCTAAAGTTCCACTGTGTAGAGAAGGCAATGTTACTGAAAGTAACTTCTGGAGCATTGGTTGCACACTCATAAAATTGGTTGCTGACAACTCTAAATCATATGTTTAGTGTACAAACAATGTTTACATCATGTTAGCACATAGTAGTTATCAGCAAAATTGAACTGTACACACCATTGAGTTGAATGCATTACTTTCTATTCAATGCATTCTGTGGTAACCTTGTGTGCATAACTACTCAGGGTGATTTGGAACTGTATAGATATTGCATGTACAGTGCTCAGTACCGTGGAATAATACAATGCAAGCTGAATTCAGTAACCTACCTGTTACCATTTACAGTGGAACAGCCATTGACTTGGTTTACTTCTGGAAAGGCTAAAGTTCCACTGTGTAGAGAAGGCAATGTTACTGAAAGTAACTTCTGGAGCATTGGTTGCACACTCATAAAATTGGTTGCAGACAACTCTAAATCATATGGTTAGTGAACAAACAATGTTTACATCATGTTAGCACATAGTAGTTATCAGCAAAATTGAACTGTAGACACCATTGAGTTGAATGCATTACTTTCTATTCAATGCATTCTGTGGTAACTTTGCGTACATGACTATTCAGTGTGATTTGGAACTGTATACATATTGCATGTAGAGTGCTCAGTAACAAGGAATACTCCAATGCAAGCGGAATTCAGTAACCTACCTGTTACCATTTGCAGTGGAACAGCCATTGACTTGGTTTACTTCTGCAAAGCCTAAAGTTCCACTGTGTAGAGAAGGCAATGTTACTGAAAGTAACTTCTGGAGCAAAGGTTGCACACTCATAAAATTGGTTGCTGACAACTCTAAATCATATGGTTAGTGTACGAACAATGCTTACATGATGTTAGCACATAGTAGTTATCAGCAAAATTGAACTGTAGACACCATTGAGTTGAATGCATTACTTTCTATTCAATGCATTCTGTGGTAACCTTGTGTACATAACTACTTAGGGTGATTTGGAACTGTATAGATATTGCATGTACCGTGCTCAGTACCATGGAATAATCCAAAGCAAGCTGAATTCAGTAACCTACCTGTTACCATTTACAGTGGAACAGCCATTGACTTGGTTTACTTCTGCAAAGGCTCAAGTTCCACTGTGTAGAGAAGGCAATGTTACTGAAAGTAACTTCTGGAGTATAGGTTGCACACACATAAAATTGGTTGCTGACAACTCTAAATCATATGGTTAGTGTACAAACAATGTTTACTTCATGTTAGCACATAGTAGTTATCAGCAAAATTGAACTGTACACACCATTGAGTTGAATGCATTACTTTCTATTCAATGCATTCTGTGGTAACCTTGTGTGCATGACTATTCAGTGTGATTTGGAACTGTATAGATATTGCATGTAGAGTGCTTAGTACCATGGAATACTCCAATGCAAGCTGATTTTAGTAACCTACTTGTTACCATTTACAGTG
Organism: Hypanus sabinus; assembly: GCF_030144855.1. Lineage (NCBI taxonomy): Eukaryota > Metazoa > Chordata > Chondrichthyes > Myliobatiformes > Dasyatidae > Hypanus > Hypanus sabinus. The sequence continues at coordinate 104,723,469 of NC_082707.1, forward strand.
GAACAGCCATTGACTTGGTTGACTTCTGTAAAGGCTAAAGTTCCACTGTGTAGAAAAGGTAACGTTACTGAAAGTAACTTCTGGAGCATAGGTAGCACACTCATAAAATTGGTTGCAGACAACTCTAAATCATATGGTTAGTGTACTAACAATGTTTACATCATGTTAGCACCTAGTTGTTATCAGCAAAATTGAACTGTACACTCCATTGAGTTGAATGCATTACTTCATATTCAATTTATTCTGTTGTAACTTTGTGTACATGACTACTCAGGGTGATTTGGAACTGTATATATATTGCATGTACAGTGCTCAGTACCATGGAATAATACAATGCAAGCTGAATTCAGTAACCTACCTGTTACCATTTACAGTGGAACAGACATTGACTTGGTTTACTTCTGCAAAGGCTAAAGTTCCACTGTGTAGAAAAGGTAATGTTACTGAAAGTAACTTCTGGAGCATAGGAAGCACACTCATAAAATTGGTTGCAGACAAGTCCAAATCATATGGTTAGTGTGCTAACATCGTTTACATCATGTTAGCAAATAGTAGTTATCAGCAAAATTGAACTGGACACACCATTGAGTTGAATGCGTTACTTTCTATTCAATGCATTCTGTGGTAACGCTGTGTACATGACTATTCAGTGTGATTTGGAACTGTATAGATATTGCATGTAGAGTGCTGAGTCCCATGGAATACTCCAATGCAAGCTGATTTTAGTAACCTACTTGTTACCATTTACAGCGGAACAGCCATTGACTTGGTTTACTTCTGGAAAGGCTAAAGTTCCACTGTGCAGAGAAGGCAATGTTACTGAATGTAACTTCTGGAGCATTGGTTGCACACTCATAAAATTGGTTGCTGACAACTCTAAATCATATGGTTAGTGAACAAACAATGTTTACATCATGATAGCACATAGTAGTTATCAGCAAAATTGAACTGTACACACCATTGAGTTGAATGCATTACTTTCTGTTCAATGCATTCTGTGGTAACGTTGTGTACATGACTATTCAGTGTGATTTGGAACTGTATAGATATTGCATTTAGAGTGCTGCGTCCCATGGAATACTCCAATGCAAGCTGATTTCAGTAACCTACTTGTTACCATTTACAGTGGAACAGCCATTGACTTGGTTGACTTCTGTAAAGGCTAAAGTTCCACTGTGTAGAAAAGGTAATGTTACAGTAAGTAACTTCTGGAGCATAGGTAGCACACTCATAAAATTGGTTGCAGACAAGACCAAATCATATGGTTAGTGTGCTAACATCGTTTACATCATGTTAGCACATAGTAGTTATCAGCTAAATAGAACTGTACACTCCATTGAGTTGAATGCATTACTTTCTATTCAATGCATTCTGTGGTAAGGTTGTGTACATAACTACTCTGGGTGGTTTGGAACTGTATAGATATTGCATGTAGAGTGCTCAGTACCATGGAATAATATAATGCAAGCTGAATTCAGTAACCTACCTGTTACCATTTACAGTGGAACAGCCATTGACTTGGTTTACTTCTGCAAAGGCTAATGTTCCACTGTGTACAGAAGGCAATCTTACTGAAAGTAACTTCAGGAGCATAGGTTGCACAGTCATAAAATTGGTTGCAGACAACTCTACATCATATGGTTAGTGTACAAACAATGTTTACTTCATGTTAGCACATAGTAGTTATCAGCAAAATTGAACTGTACACACCATTGAGTTGAATGCATTACTTTCTATTCAATGCATTCTGTGGTAACATTGTGTACATGGCTATTCAGTGTGATTTGGAACTGTATAGATATTGCATGTAGAGTGCTGAGTCCCATGGAATACTCCAATGCAAGCTGATTTCAGTAACCTACTTGTTACCATTTACAGTGGAACAGCCATTGACTTGGTTGACTTCTGTAAAGGCTAAAGTTCCACTGTGTAGAAAAGGTAATGTTACTGAAAGTAACTTCTGGAGCATAGGTAGCACACTCATAAAATTGGTTGCAGACAACTCTAAATCATATGGTTAGTGTACTAACAATGTTTACATCATGTTAGCACCTAGTTGTTATCAGCAAAATTGAACTGTACACTCCATTGAGTTGAATGCATTACTTCATATTCAATTTATTCTGTTGTAACTTTGTGTACATGACTACTCAGGGTGATTTGGAACTGTATAGATATTGCATGTACAGTGCTCAGTACCATGGAATAATACAATGCAAGCTGAATTCAGTAACCTACCTGTTACCATTTACAGTGGAACAGACATTGACTTGGTTTACTTCTGCAAAGGCTAAAGTTCCACTGTGTAGAAAAGGTAATGCTACTGAAAGTAACTTCTGGAGCATAGGTAGCACACTCATAAAATTGGTTGCAGACAAGTCCAAATCATATGCTTAGTGTGCTAACATCGTTTACATCATGTTAGCACATAGTAGTTATCAGCTAAATAGAACTGTACACTCCATTGAGTTGAATGCATTACTTTCTATTCAATGCATTCTGTGGTAAGGTTGTGTACATAACTACTCTGGGTGGTTTGGAACTGTATAGATATTGCATGTAGAGTGCTCAGTACCATGGAATAATATAATGCAGGCTGAATTCAGTAACCTACCTGTTACCATTTACAGTGGAACAGCAATTGACTTGGTTTACTTCTGCAAAGGCTAAAGTTCCACTGTGTAGAGAAGGCAATGTTACTGAAAGTAACTTCTGGAGCATTGGTTGCACACTCATAAAATTGGTTGCTGACAACTCTAAATCATATGGTTAGTGAACAAACAATGTTTACATCATGATAGCACATAGTTGTTATCAGCAAAATTGAACTGTACACACCATTGAGTTGAATGCATTACTTTCTATTCAATGCATTCTGTGGTAACTTTGCGTACATGACTATTCAGTGTGATTTGGAACTGTATACATATTGCATGTAGAGTGCTCAGTACCAAGGAATACTCCAATGCAAGCGGAATTCAGTAACCTACCTGTTACCATTTGCAGTGGAACAGCCATTGACTTGGTTTACTTCTGCAAAGGCTAAAGTTCCACTGTGTAGAGAAGGCAATGTTACTGAAAGTAACTTCTGGAGCAAAGGTTGCACACTCATAAAATTGGTTGCTGACAACTCTAAATCATATGGTTAGTGTACAAACAATGCTTACATCATGTTAGCACATAGTAGTTATCAGCAAAATTGAACTGTACACTCCATTGAGTTGAATGCATTACTTCATATTCAATTTATTCTGTTGTAACTTGTGTACATGACTACTCAGGGTGATTTGGAACTGTATAGATATTGCATATACAGTGCTCAGTACCATGGAATAATACACTGCAAGCTGAATTCAGTAACCTACCTGTTACCATTTACAGTGGAACAGCCATTGACTTGGTTTCCTTCTGCAAAGGCTAAAGTTCCACTGTGTAGAGAAGGCAATGTTACTGAAAGTAACTTCTGTAGCATTGGTTGCACACTCATAAAATTGGTTGCTGACAACTCTAAATCATATGGTTAGTGTACAAACAATGTTTACTTCATGTTAGCAAATAGTAGTTATCAGCAAAATTGAACTGTACACACCATTGAGTTGAATGCGTTACTTTCTATTCAATGCATTCTGTGGTAACGTTGTGTACATGACTATTCAGTGTGATCTGGAACTGTATAGAAATTGCATGTAGAGTGCTGAGTCCCATGGAATACTCCAATGCAAGCTGATTTTAGTAACCTACTTGTTACCATTTACAGTGGAACAGCCATTGACTTGGTTGACTTCTGTAAAGGCTAAAGTTCCACTGTGTAGAAAAGGTAATGTTACTGAAAGTAACTTCTGGAGCATAGGTAGCACACTCATAAAATTGGTTGCAGACAAGTCCAAATCATATGGTTAGTGTGCTAACATCGTTTACATCATGTTAGCACATAGTAGTTATCAGCTAAATACAACTGTACACTCCATTGAGTTGAATGCATTACTTTCTATTCAATGCATTCTGTGGTAAGGTTGTATACATAACTACTCTGGGTGGTTTGGAACTGTATAGATATTGCATGTAGAGTGCTCAGTACCATGGAATAATATAATGCAAGCTGAACTCAGTAACCTACCTGTTACCATTTACAGTGGAACAGCCATTGACTTGGTTTACTTCTGCAAAGGCTAAAGTTCCACTGTGTAGAGAAGGCAATGTTACTGAAAGTCACTTCTGGAGCATTGGTTGCACACTCATAAAATTGGTTGCTGACAACTCTAAATCATATGGTTAGTGTACAAACAATGTTTACATCATGTTAGCACATAGTAGTTATCAGCAAAATTGAACTGTACACACCATTGAGTTGAATGCATTACTTTCTATTCAATGCATTCTGTGGTAACCTTGTGTGCATAACTACTCAGGGTGATTTGGAACTGTATAGATATTGCATGTACAGTGCTCAGTACCATGGAATAATACAATGCAAGCTGAATTCAGTAACCTACCTGTTACCATTTACAGTGGAACAGACATGACTTGGTTTACTTCTGCAAAGGCTAAAGTTCCACTGTGTAGAAAAGGTAATGTTACTGAAAGAAACTTCTGGAGCATAGGTAGCACACTCATAAAATTGGTTGCAGACAAGTCCAAATCATATGGTTAGTGTGCTAACATCGTTTACATCATGTTAGCACATAGTAGTTATCAGCTAAATAGAACTGTACACTCCATTGAGTTGAATGTATTACTTTGTATTCAATGCATTCTGTGGTAAGGTTGTGTACATAACTACTCTGGGTGGTTTGGAACTGTATAGATATTGCATGTAGAGTGCTCAGTACCATGGAATAATATAATGCAAGCTGAATTCAGTAACCTACCTGTTACCATTTACAGTGGAACAGCCATTCACTTGGTTTACTTCTGCAAAGGCGAAAGTTCCACTGTGTAGAGAAGGCAATGTTACTGAAAGTAACTTCTGGAGCATAGGTTGCACACTCATAAAATTGGTTGCTGACAACTCTAAATCATATGGTTAGTGTACAAACAATGTTTACTTCATGTTAGCAAATAGTAGTTATCAGCAAAATTGAACTGTACACACCATTGAGTTGAATGCGTTACTTTCTATTCAATGCATTCTGTGGTAACGCTGTGTACATGACTATTCAGTGTGATCTGGAACTGTATAGATATTGCATGTAGAGTGCTGAGTCCCATGGAATACTCCAATGCAAGCTGATTTTAGTAACCTACTTGTTACCATTTACAGTGGAACAGCCATTGACTTGGTTGACTTCTGTAAAGGCTAAAGTTCCACTGTGTAGAAAAGGTAATGTTACTGAAAGTAACTTCTGGAGCATAGGTAGCACACTCATAAAATTGGTTGCAGACAAGTCCAAATCATATGGTTAGTGTGCTAACATCGTTTACATCATGTTAGCACATAGTAGTTATCAGCTAAATACAACTGTACACTCCATTGAGTTGAATGCATTACTTTCTATTCAATGCATTCTGTGGTAAGGTTGTATATATAACTACTCTGGGTGGTTTGGAACTGTATAGATATTGCATGTAGAGTGCTCAGTACCATGGAATAATATAATGCAAGCTGAACTCAGTAACCTACCTGTTACCATTTACAGTGGAACAGCCATTGACTTGGTTTACTTCTGCAAAGGCTAAAGTTCCACTGTGTAGAGAAGGCAATGTTACTGAAAGTCACTTCTGTAGCATTGGTTGCACACTCAGAAAATTGGTTGCTGACAACTCTAAATCATATGGTTAGTGTACAAACAATGTTTACATCATGTTAGCACATAGTAGTTATCAGCAAAATTGAACTGTACACACCATTGAGTTGAATGCATTACTTTCTATTCAATGCATTCTGTGGTAACCTTGTGTGCATAACTACTCAGGGTGATTTGGAACTGTATAGATATTGCATGTACAGTGCTCAGTACCATGGAATAATACAATGCAAGCTGAATTCAGTAACCTACCTGTTACCATTTACAGTGGAACAGACATTGACTTGGTTTACTTCTGCAAAGGCTAAAGTTCCACTGTGTAGAAAAGGTAATGTTACTGAAAGAAACTTCTGGAGCATAGGTAGCACACTCATAAAATTGGTTGCAGACAAGTCCAAATCATATGGTTAGTGTGCTAACATCGTTTACGTCATGTTAGCACATAGTAGTTATCAGCTAAATAGAACTGTACACTCCATTGAGTTGAATGTATTACTTTGTATTCAATGCATTCTGTGGTAAGGTTGTGTACATAACTACTCTGGGTGGTTTGGAACTGTATAGATATTGCATGTAGAGTGCTCAGTACCATGGAATAATATAATGCAAGCTGAATTCAGTAACCTACCTGTTACCATTTACAGTGGAACAGCCATTCACTTGGTTTACTTCTGCAAAGGCGAAAGTTCCACTGTGTAGAGAAGGCAATGTTACTGAAAGTAACTTCTGGAGCATAGGTTGCACACTCATAAAATTGGTTGCTGACAACTCTAAATCATATGGTTTGTGTACAAACAATGTTTACTTCATGTTAGCAAATAGTAGTTATCAGCAAAATTGAACTGTACACACCATTGAGTTGAATGCGTTACTGTCTATTCAATGCATTCTGTGGTAACGCTGTGTACATGACTATTCAGTGTGATTTGGAACTGTATAGATATTGCATGTAGAGTGCTGAGTCCCATGGAATACTCCAATGCAAGCTGATTTTAGTAACCTACTTGTTACCATTTACAGTGGAACAGCCATTGAGTTGGTTTACTTCTGGAAAGGCTAAAGTTCCACTGTGTAGAGAAGGCAATGTTACTGAAAGTAACTTCTGGAGCATTGGTTGCACACTCATAAAATTGGTTGCAGACAAGTCCAAATCATATGGTTAGTGTGCTAACATCGTTTACATCATGTTAGCACATAGTAGTTATCAGCAAAATTGAACTGTAAACACCATTGAGTTGAATGCATGACTTTCTATTCAATGCATTCTGTGGTAAATTTGCGTACATGACTATTCAGTGTGATTTGGAACTGTACAGATATTGCATGTAGAGGGCTCAGTACCATGGAATAATCCAATGCAAGCTGAATTCAGTAACCTACCTGTTACCATTTACAGTGGAACAGCCATTGACTTGGTTTACTTCTGCAAAGGCTAAAGTTCCACTGTGTAGAGAAGGCAATGATACTGAAAGTAACTTCTGGAGCATTGGTTGCACACTCATAAAATTGGTTGCTGACAACTCTAAATCATATGGTTAGTGTACAAACAATGTTTACATCATGTTAGCAGATAGTAGTTATCAGCAAAATTGAACTGTAGACACCATTGAGTTGAATGCATTACTTTCTATTCAATGCATTCTGTGGTAACCTTGTGTACATAACTACTTAGGGTGATTTGGAACTGTATAGATATTGCATGTACCGTGCTCAGTACCATGGAATAATACAATGCAAGCTGAATTCAGTAACCTACCTGTTACCATTTACAGTGCAACAGCCATTGACTTGGTTTACTTCTGCAAAGGCTAAACTTCCAATGTGTACAGAAGGCAATGTTACTGAAAGTAACTTCTGGAGCATAGGTAGCACACTCATAAAATTGCTTGCAGACAAGTCCAAATCATATGGTTAGTGTGCTAACATCGTTTACATCATGTTAGCACATAGTAGTTATCAGCTAAATAGAACTGTACACTCCATTGAGTTGAATGCATTACTTTCTATTCAATGCATTCTGTGGTAAGGTTGTGTACATAACTACTCTGGGTGGTTTGGAACTGTACAGATATTGCATGTAGAGGGCTCAGTACCATGGAATAATCCAATGCAAGCTGAATTCAGTAACCTACCTGTTACCATTTACAGTGGAACAGCCATTGACTTGGTTTACTTCTGCAAAGGCTAAAGTTCCACTGTGTGGAGAAGGCAATGATACTGAAAGTAACTTCTGGAGCATTGGTTGCACACTCATAAAATTGGTTGCTGACAACTCTAAATCATATGGTTAGTGTACAAACAATGTTTACATCATGTTAGCACATAGTAGTTATCAGCAACATTGAACTGTAGACACCATTGAGTTGAATGCATTACTTTCTATTCAATGCATTCTGTGGTAACCTTGTGTACATAACTACTTAGGGTGATTTGGAACTGTATAGATATTGCATGTACCGTGCTCAGTACCATGGAATAATACAATGCAAGCTGAATTCAGTAACCTACCTGTTACCATTTACAGTGCAACAGCCATTGACTTGGTTTACTTCTGCAAAGGCTAAAGTTCCACTGTGTACAGAAGGCAATGTTACTGAAAGTAACTTCTGGAGCATAGGTAGCACACTCATAAAATTGCTTGCAGACAAGTCCAAATCATATGGTTAGTGTGCTAACATCGTTTACATCATGTTAGCACATAGTAGTTATCAGCTAAATAGAACTGTACACTCCATTGAGTTGAATGCATTACTTTCTATTCAATGCATTCTGTGGTAAGGTTGTGTACATAACTACTCTGGGTGGTTTGGAACTGTATAGATATTGCATGTAGAGTGCTCAGTACCATGGAATAATATAATGCAAGCTGAATTCAGTAACCTACCTGTTACCATTTACAGTGGAACAGCCATTGACTTGGTTTACTTCTGGAAAGGCTAAAGTTCCACTGTGTAGAGAAGGCAATGTTACTGAAAGTAACTTCTGGAGCATAGGTTGCACACTCATAAAATTGGTTGCTGACAACTCTAAATCATATGGTTTGTGTACAAACAATGTTTACTTCATGTTAGCAAATAGTAGTTATCAGCAAAATTGAACTGTACACACCATTGAGTTGAATGCGTTACTTTCTATTCAATGCATTCTGTGGTAACGCTGTGTACATGACTATTCAGTGTGATTTGGAACTGTATAGATATTGCATGTAGAGTGCTGAGTCCCATGGAATACTCCAATGCAAGCTGATTTTAGTAACCTACTTGTTACCATTTACAGTGGAACAGCCATTGACTTGGTTTACTTCTGGAAAGGCTAAAGTTCCACTGTGTAGAGAAGGCAATGTTACTGAAAGTAACTTCTGGAGCATTGGTTGCACACTCATAAAATTGGTTGCTGACAACTCTAAATCATATGGTTAGTGAACATACAATGTTTACATCATGATAGCACATAGTAGTTATCAGCAAAATTGAACTGTACACACCATTGAGTTGAATGCATTACTTTCTGTTCAATGCATTCTGTGGTAACGTTGTGTACATGACTATTCAGTGTGATTTGGAACTGTATAGATATTGCATTTAGAGTGCTGCGTCCCATGGAATACTCCAATGCAAGCTGATTTCAGTAACCTACTTGTTACCATTTACAGTGGAACAGCCATTGACTTGGTTGACTTCTGTAAAGTCTAAAGTTCCACTGTGTAGAAAAGGTAATGTTACTGAAAGTAACTTCTGGAGCATAGGTAGCACACTCATAAAATTGCTTGCAGACAAGTCCAAATCATATGGTTAGTGTGCTAACATCGTTTACATCATGTTAGCACATAGTAGGTATCAGCTAAATAGAACTGTACACTCCATTGAGTTGAATGCATTACTTTCTATTCAATGCATTCTGTGGTAAGGTTGTGTACATAACTACTCTGGGTGGTTTGGAACTGTATAGATATTGCATGTAGAGTGCTCAGTACCATGGAATAATATAATGCAAGCTGAATTCAGTAACCTACCTGTTACCATTTACAGTGGAACAGCCATTCACTTGGTTTACTTCTGCAAAGGCGAAAGTTCCACTGTGTAGAGAAGGCAATGTTACTGAAAGTAACTTCTGGAGCATTGGTTGCACACTCATAAAATTGGTTGCTGACAACTCTAAATCATATGGTTAGTGTACAAACAATGTTTACATCATGTTAGCACATAGTAGTTATCAGCAAAATTGAACTGTAGACACCATTGAGTTGAATGCATTACTTTCTATTCAATGCATTCTGTGGTAACTTTGCGTACATGACTATTCAGTGTGATTTGGAACTGTATAGATATTGCATGTAGAGTGCTCAGTACCATGGAATACTCCAATGCAAGCGGAATTCAGTAACCTACCTGTTACCATTTGCAGTGGAACAGCCATTGACTTGGTTTACTTCTGCAAAGGCTAAAGTTCCACTGTGTAGAGAAGGCAATGTTACTGAAAGTAACTTCTGGAGCAAAGGTTGCACACTCATAAAATTGGTTGCTGACAAATCTAAATCATATGGTTAGTGTACAAACAATGCTTACATCATGTTAGCACATAATAGTTATCAGCAAAATTGAACTGTAGACACCATTGAGTTGAATGCATTACTTTCTATTCAATGCATTCTGTGGTAACCTTGTGTACATAACTACTTAGGGTGATTTGGAACTGTATAGATATTGCATGTACCGTGCTCAGTACCATGGAATAATACAATGCAAGCTGAATTCAGTAACCTACCTGTTACCATTTACAGTGGAACAGCCATTGACTTGGTTTACTTCTGCAAAGGCTAAAGTTCCACTGTGTACAGAAGGCAATCTTACTGAAAGTAACTTCTGGAGCATAGGATGCACACTCATAAAATTGGTTGCAGACAACTCTAAATCATATGGTTAGTGTGCTAACATCGTTTACATCATGTTAGCACATAGTAGTTATCAGCTAAATAGAACTGTACACTCCATTGAGTTGAATGCATTACTTTCTATTCAATGCATTCTGTGGTAAGGTTGTGTACATAACTACTCTGGGTGGTTTGGAACTGTATAGATATTGCATGTAGAGTGCTCAGTACCATGGAATAATATAATGCAAGCTTAATTCAGTAACCTACCTGTTACCATTTACAGTGGAACAGCGATTGACTTGGTTTACTTCTGGAAAGGCTAAAGTTCCACTGTGTAGAGAAGGCAATGTTACTGAAAGTAACTTCTGGAGCATTGGTTGCACACTCATAAAATTGGTTGCTGACAACTCTAAATCATATGGTTAGTGAACAAACAATGTTTACATCATGATAGCACATAGTTGTTATCAGCAAAATTGAACTGTACACACCATTGAGTTGAATGCATTACTTTCTATTCAATGCATTCTGTGGTAACTTTGCGTATATGACTATTCAGTGTGATTTGGAACTGTATACATATTGCATGTAGAGTGCTCAGTACCAAGGAATACTCCAATGCAAGCGGAATTCAGTAACCTACCGGTTACCATTTGCAGTGGAACAGCCATTGACTTGGTTTACTTCTGCAAAGGCTAAAGTTCCACTGTGTAGAGAAGGCAATGTTACTGAAAGTAACTTCTGGAGCAAAGTTTGCACACTCATAAAATTGGTTGCTGACAACTCTAAATCATATGGTTAGTGTACAAACAATGCTTACATCATGTTAGCACATAGTAGTTATCAGCAAAATTGAACTGTACACTCCATTGAGTTGAATGCATTACTTTCTATTCAATGCATTCTGTGGTAACTTTGCGTACATGACTATTCAGTGTGATTTGGAACTGTATAGATATTGCATGTAGAGTGCTCAGTACCATGGAATACTCCAATGCAAGCGGAATTCAGTAACCTACCTGTTACCATTTGCAGTGGAACAGCCATTGACTTGGTTTACTTCTGCAAAGGCTAAAGTTCCACTGTGTAGAGAAGGCAATGTTACTGAAAGTAACTTCTGGAGCAAAGGTTGCACACTCATAAAATTGGTTGCTGACAAATCTAAATCATATGGTTAGTGTACAAACAATGCTTACATCATGTTAGCACATAATAGTTATCAGCAAAATTGAACTGTAGACACCATTGAGTTGAATGCATTACTTTCTATTCAATGCATTCTGTGGTAACCTTGTGTACATAACTACTTAGGGTGATTTGGAACTGTATAGATATTGCATGTACCGTGCTCAGTACCATGGAATAATACAATGCAAGCTGAATTCAGTAACCTACCTGTTACCATTTACAGTGGAACAGCCATTGACTTGGTTTACTTCTGCAAAGGCTAAAGTTCCACTGTGTACAGAAGGCAATCTTACTGAAAGTAACTTCTGGAGCATAGGATGCACACTCATAAAATTGGTTGCAGACAACTCTAAATCATATGGTTAGTGTGCTAACATCGTTTACATCATGTTAGCACATAGTAGTTATCAGCTAAATAGAACTGTACACTCCATTGAGTTGAATGCATTACTTTCTATTCAATGCATTCTGTGGTAAGGTTGTGTACATAACTACTCTGGGTGGTTTGGAACTGTATAGATATTGCATGTAGAGTGCTCAGTACCATGGAATAATATAATGCAAGCTTAATTCAGTAACCTACCTGTTACCATTTACAGTGGAACAGCGATTGACTTGGTTTACTTCTGGAAAGGCTAAAGTTCCACTGTGTAGAGAAGGCAATGTTACTGAAAGTAACTTCTGGAGCATTGGTTGCACACTCATAAAATTGGTTGCTGACAACTCTAAATCATATGGTTAGTGAACAAACAATGTTTACATCATGATAGCACATAGTTGTTATCAGCAAAATTGAACTGTACACACCATTGAGTTGAATGCATTACTTTCTATTCAATGCATTCTGTGGTAACTTTGCGTATATGACTATTCAGTGTGATTTGGAACTGTATACATATTGCATGTAGAGTGCTCAGTACCAAGGAATACTCCAATGCAAGCGGAATTCAGTAACCTACCGGTTACCATTTGCAGTGGAACAGCCATTGACTTGGTTTACTTCTGCAAAGGCTAAAGTTCCACTGTGTAGAGAAGGCAATGTTACTGAAAGTAACTTCTGGAGCAAAGTTTGCACACTCATAAAATTGGTTGCTGACAACTCTAAATCATATGGTTAGTGTACAAACAATGCTTACATCATGTTAGCACATAGTAGTTATCAGCAAAATTGAACTGTACACTCCATTGAGTTGAATGCATTACTTCATATTCAATTTATTCTGTTGTAACTTGTGTACATGACTACTCAGGGTGATTTGGAACTGTATAGATATTGCATATACAGTGCTCAGTACCATGGAATAATACAATGCAAGCTGAATTCAGTAACCTACCTGTTACCATTTACAGTGGAACAGCCATTGACTTGGTTTACTTCTGCAAAGGCTAAAGTTCCACTGTGTAGAGAAGGCAATGTTACTGAAAGTAACTTCTGGAGCATAGGTTGCACACTCATAAAATTGGTTGCTGACAACTCTAAATCATATGGTTAGTGTACAAACAATGTTTACTTCATGTTAGCAAATAGTAGTTATCAGCAAAATTGAACTGTACACACCATTGAGTTGAATGCGTTACTTTCTATTCAATGCATTCTGTGGTAACGCTGTGTACATGACTATTCAGTGTGATCTGGAACTGTATAGATATTGCATGTAGAGTGCTGAGTCCCATGGAATACTCCAATGCAAGCTGATTTTAGTAACCTACTTGTTACCATTTACAGTGGAACAGCCATTGACTTGGTTGACTTCTGTAAAGGCTAAAGTTCCACTGTGTAGAAAAGGTAATGTTACTGAAAGTAACTTCTGGAGCATAGGTAGCACACTCATAAAATTGGTTGCAGACAAGTCCAAATCATATGGTTAGTGTGCTAACATCGTTTACATCATGTTAGCACATAGTAGTTATCAGCTAAATACAACTGTACACTCCATTGAGTTGAATGCATTACTTTCTATTCAATGCATTCTGTGGTAAGGTTGTGTACATAACTACTCTGGGTGGTTTGGAACTGTATAGATATTGCATGTAGAGTGCTCAGTACCATGGAATAATATAATGCAAGCTGAATTCAGTAACCTACCTGTTACCATTTACAGTGGAACAGCCATTGACTTGGTTTACTTCTGGAAAGGCTAAAGTTCCACTGTGTAGAGAAGGCAATGTTACTGAAAGTAACTTCTGGAGCATTGGTTGCACACTCATAAAATTGGTTGCTGACAACTCTAAATCATATGGTTAGTGAACAAACAATGTTTACATCATGATAGCACATAGTTGTTATCAGCAAAATTGAACTGTACACACCATTGAGTTGAATGCATTACTTTCTATTCAATGCATTCTGTGGTAACTTTGCGTATATGACTATTCAGTGTGATTTGGAACTGTATACATATTGCATGTAGAGTGCTCAGTACCAAGGAATACTCCAATGCAAGCGGAATTCAGTAACCTACCGGTTACCATTTGCAGTGGAACAGCCATTGACTTGGTTTACTTCTGCAAAGGCTAAAGTTCCACTGTGTAGAGAAGGCAATGTTACTGAAAGTAACTTCTGGAGCAAAGTTTGCACACTCATAAAATTGGTTGCTGACAACTCTAAATCATATGGTTAGTGTACAAACAATGCTTACATCATGTTAGCACATAGTAGTTATCAGCAAAATTGAACTGTACACTCCATTGAGTTGAATGCATTACTTCATATTCAATTTATTCTGTTGTAACTTGTGTACATGACTACTCAGGGTGATTTGGAACTGTATAGATATTGCATATACAGTGCTCAGTACCATGGAATAATACAATGCAAGCTGAATTCAGTAACCTACCTGTTACCATTTACAGTGGAACAGCCATTGACTTGGTTTACTTCTGCAAAGGCTAAAGTTCCACTGTGTAGAGAAGGCAATGTTACTGAAAGTAACTTCTGGAGCATAGGTTGCACACTCATAAAATTGGTTGCTGACAACTCTAAATCATATGGTTAGTGTACAAACAATGTTTACTTCATGTTAGCAAATAGTAGTTATCAGCAAAATTGAACTGTACACACCATTGAGTTGAATGCGTTACTTTCTATTCAATGCATTCTGTGGTAACGCTGTGTACATGACTATTCAGTGTGATCTGGAACTGTATAGATATTGCATGTAGAGTGCTGAGTCCCATGGAATACTCCAATGCAAGCTGATTTTAGTAACCTACTTGTTACCATTTACAGTGGAACAGCCATTGACTTGGTTGACTTCTGTAAAGGCTAAAGTTCCACTGTGTAGAAAAGGTAATGTTACTGAAAGTAACTTCTGGAGCATAGGTAGCACACTCATAAAATTGGTTGCAGACAAGTCCAAATCATATGGTTAGTGTGCTAACATCGTTTACATCATGTTAGCACATAGTAGTTATCAGCTAAATACAACTGTACACTCCATTGAGTTGAATGCATTACTTTCTATTCAATGCATTCTGTGGTAAGGTTGTGTACATAACTACTCTGGGTGGTTTGGAACTGTATAGATATTGCATGTAGAGTGCTCAGTACCATGGAATAATATAATGCAAGCTGAATTCAGTAACCTACCTGTTACCATTTATAGTGGAACAGCCATTGACTTGGTTTACTTCTGCAAAGGCTAAAGTTCGACTGTGTAGAGAAGGCAATGTTACTGAAAGTCACTTCTGGAGCATTGGTTTGCACACTCATAAAATTGGTTGCTGACAACTCTGAATCATATGTTTAGTGTACAAACAATGTTTACATCATGTTAGCACATAGTAGTTATCAGCAAAATTGAACTGTACACACCATTGAGTTGAATGCATTACTTTCTATTCAATGCATTCTGTGGTAACCTTGTGTGCACAACTACTCAGGGTGATTTGGAACTGTATAGATATTGCATGTACAGTGCTCAGTACCATGGAATAATATAATGCAAACTGAATTCAGTAACCTACCTGTTACCATTTACAGTGGAACAGACATTGACTTGGTTTACTTCTGCAAAGGCTAAAGTTCCACTGTGTAGAAAAGGCAATGTTACTAAAAGTAACTTCTGGAGCATAGGTTGCACACTCATAAAATTGGTTGCTGACAACTCTAAATCATATGGTTAGTGTACAAACAATGTTTACTTCATGTTAGCACATAGTAGTTATCAGCAACATTGAACTGTACACACCATTGAGTTGAATGCATTACTTTCTGTTCAATGCATTCTGTGGTAACGTGGTGTACATGACTATTCAGTGTGATTTGGATCTGTATAGATATTGCATTTAGAGTGCTGCGTCCCATGGAATACTCCAATGCAAGCTGATTTCAGTAACCTACTTGTTACCATTTGCAGTGGAACAGCCATTGACTTGGTTTACTTCTGCAAAGGCTAAAGTTCCACTGTGTAGAGAAGGCAATGTTACTGAAAGTAACTTCTGGAGCAAAGTTTGCACACTCATAAAATTGGTTGCTGACAACTCTAAATCATATGGTTAGTGTACAAACAATGCTTACATCATGTTAGCACATAGTAGTTATCAGCAAAATTGAACTGTACACTCCATTGAGTTGAATGCATTACTTCATATTCAATTTATTCTGTTGTAACTTGTGTACATGACTGCTCAGGGTGATTTGGAACTGTATAGATATTGCATATACAGTGCTCAGTACCATGGAATAATACAATGCAAGCTGAATTCTGTAACCTACCTGTTACCATTTACAGTGGAACAGCCATTGACTTGGTTTACTTCTGCAAAGGCTAAAGTTCCACTGTGTAGAGAAGGCAATGTTACTGAAAGTAACTTCTGGAGCATTGGTTGCACACTCATAAAATTGGTTGCTGACAACTCTAAATCATATGGTTAGTGTACAAACAATGTTTACTTCATGTTAGCAAATAGTAGTTATCAGCAAAATTGAACTGTACACACCATTGAGTTGAATGCGTTACTTTCTATTCAATGCATTCTGTGGTAACGCTGTGTACATGACTATTCAGTGTGATCTGGAACTGTATAGATATTGCATGTAGAGTGCTGAGTCCCATGGAATACTCCAATGCAAGCTGATTTTAGTAACCTACTTGTTACCATTTACAGTGGAACAGCCATTGACTTGGTTGACTTCTGTAAAGGCTAAAGTTCCACTGTGTAGAAAAGGTAATGTTACTGAAAGTAACTTCTGGAGCATAGGTAGCACACTCATAAAATTGGTTGCAGACAAGTCCAAATCATATGGTTAGTGTGCTAACATCGTTTACATCATGTTAGCACATAGTAGTTATCAGCTAAATACAACTGTACACTCCATTGAGTTGAATGCATTACTTTCTATTCAATGCATTCTGTGGTAAGGTTGTGTACATAACTACTCTGTGTGGTTTGGAACTGTATAGATATTGCATGTAGAGTGCTCAGTACCATGGAATAATATAATGCAAGCTGAATTCAGTAACCTACCTGTTACCATTTACAGTGGAACAGCCATTGACTTGGTTTACTTCTGCAAAGGCTAAAGTTCGACTGTGTAGAGAAGGCAATATTACTGAAAGTCACTTCTGGAGCATTGGTTTGCACACTCATAAAATTGGTTGCTGACAACTCTAAATCATATGTTTAGTGTACAAACAATGTATACATCATGTTAGCACATAGTAGTTATCAGCAAAATTGAACTGTAGACACCATTGTGTTGAATGCATTACTTTCTATTCAATGCATTCTGTGGTATCCTTGTGTACATAACTACTTAGGGTGATTTGGAACTGTATAGATATTGCATGTACCGTGCTCAGTACCATGGAATAATACAATGCAAGCTGAATTCAGTAACCTACCTGTTACCATTTACAGTGGAACAGCCATTGACTTGGTTTACTTCTGCAAAGGCTAAAGTTCCACTGTGTACAGAAGGCAATGTTACTGAAAGTAACTTCTGGAGCATAGGTTGCACAGTCATAAAATTGGTTGCAGACAACTCTACATCATATGGTTAGGGTACAAACAATGTTTACTTCATGTTAGCACATAGTAGTTATCAGCAAAATTGAACTGTACACACCATTGAGTTGAATGCATTACTTTCTATTCAATGCATTCTGTGGTAACATTGTGTACATGACTATTCAGTGTGATTTGGAACTGTATAGATATTGCATGTAGAGTGCTGAGTCCCATGGAATACTCCAATGCAATCTGATTTCAGTAACCTACTTGTTACCATTTACAGTGGAACAGCCATTGACTTGGTTGACTTCTGTAAAGGCTAAAGTTCCACTGTGTAGAAAAGGTAATGTTACTGAAAGTAACTTCTGGAGCATAGGTAGCACACTCATAAAATTGGTTGCAGACAACTCTAAATCATATGGTTAGTGTACTAACAATGTTTACATCATGTTAGCACATAGTAGTTATCAGCTAAATAGAACTGTGCACTCCATTGAGTTGAATGCATTACTTTCTATTCAATGCATTCTGTGGTAAGGTTGTGTACATAACTACTCTGGGTGGTTTGGAACTGTATAGATATTGCATGTAGAGTGCTCAGTACCATGGAATAATATAATGCAAGCTGAATTCAGTAACCTACCTGTTACAATTTACAGTGGAACAGCCATTGACTTGGTTTACTTCTGGAAAGGCTAAAGTTCCACTGTGTAGAGAAGGCAATGTTACTGAAAGTAACTTCTGGAGCATTGGTTGCACACTCATAAAATTGGTTGCTGACAACTCTAAATCATATGGTTAGTGAACAAACAATGTTTACATCATGATAGCACATAGTTGTTATCAGCAAAATTGAACTGTACACACCATTGAGTTGAATGCATTACTTTCTATTCAATGCATTCTGTGGTAACTTTGCGTACATGACTATTCAGTGTGATTTGGAACTGTATACATATTGCATGTAGAGTGCTCAGTACCAAGGAATACTCCAATGCAAGCGGAATTCAGTAACCTACCTGTTACCATTTGCAGTGGAACAGCCATTCACTTGGTTTACTTCTGCAAAGCCTAAAGTTCCACTGTGTAGAGAAGGCAATGTTACTGAAAGTAACTTCTGGAGCAAAGGTTGCACACTCATAAAATTGGTTGCTGACAACTCTAAATCATATGGTTAGTGTACAAACAATGCTTACATCATGTTAGCACATAGTAGTTATCAGCAAAATTGAACTGTAGACACCATTGAGTTGAATGCATTACTTTCTATTCAATGCATTCTGTGGTAACGTTGTGTACATGACTATTCAGTGTGATTTGGAACTGTATAGATATTGCATGTAGAGTGCTCAGTACCATGGAATACTCCAATGCAAGCTGATTTTAGTAACCTACTTGTTACCATTTACAGTGGAACAGCCATTGACTTGGTTGACTTCTGTAAAGGCTAAAGTTCCACTGTGTAGAAAAGGTAATGTTACTGAAAGTAACTTCTGGAGCATAGGTAGCACACTCATAAAATTGGTTGCAGACAACTCTAAATCATATGGTTAGTGTACTAACAATGTTTACATCATGTTAGCACCTAGTTGTTATCAGCAAAATTGAACTGTACACTCCATTGAGTTGAATGCATTAATTCATATTCAATTTATTCTGTTGTAACTTTGTGTACATGACTACTCAGGGTGATTTGGAACTGTATATATATTGCATGTACAGTGCTCAGTACCATGGAATAATCCAATGCAAGCTGAATTCAGAAACCTACCTGTTACCATTTACAGTGGAACAGCCATTGACTTGGTTTACTTCTGCAAAGGCTAAAGTTCCACTGTGTAGAGAAGGCAATGTTACTGAAAGTAACTTCTGGAGCATAGGTTGCACACTCATAAAATTGGTTGCTGACAACTCTAAATCATATGTTTAGTGTACAAACAATTTTTACTTCATGTCAGCACATAGTAGTTATCAGCAAAATTGAACTGTACACACCATTGAGTTGAATGCATTACTTTCTATTCAATGCATTCTGTGGTAACGTTGTGTACATGACTATTCAGTGTGATTTGGAACTGTATAGATATTGCATGTAGAGTGCTCAGTACCATGGAATACTCCAATGCAAGCTGATTTTAGTAACCTACTTGTTACCATTTACAGTGGAACAGCCATTGACTTGGTTTACTTCTGTAAAGGCTAAAGTTCCACTGTGTAGAAAAGGTAATGTTACTGAAAGTAACTTCTGGAGCATAGGTAGCACACTCATAAAATTGGTTGCAGACAACTCTAAATCATATGGTTAGTGTACTAACAATGTTTACATCATGTTAGCACCTAGTTGTTATCAGCAAAATTGAACTGTACACTCCATTGCGTTGAATGCATTACTTCATATTCAATTTATTCTGTTGTAACTTTGTGTACATGACTACTCAGGGTGATTTGGAACTGTATAGATATTGTATGTAGAGTGCTCAGTACCATGGAATAATATAATGCAAGCTGAATTCAGTAACCTACCTGTTACCATTTACAGTGGAACAGCCATTGACTTGGTTTACTTCTGCAAAGGCTAAAGTTCCACTGTGTAGAGAAGGCAATGTTACTGAAAGTAACTTCTGGAGCATAGTTTGCACACTCATAAAATTGGTTGCTGACAACTCTAAATCATATGGTTAGTGTACAAACAATGTTTACATCATGTTAGCACATTGTAGTTATCAGCAAAATTGAACTGTACACACCATTGAGTTGAATGCATTACTTTCTATTCAATGCATTCTGTGGTAACATTGTGTACATGACTATTCAGTGTGATTTGGAACTGTATAGATATTGCATGTAGAGTGCTGAGTCCCATGGAATACTCCAATGCAATCTGATTTCAGTAACCTACTTGTTACCATTTACAGTGGAACAGCCATTGACTTGGTTGACTTCTGTAAAGGCTAAAGTTCCACTGTGTAGAAAAGGTAATGTTACTGAAAGTAACTTCTGGAGCATAGGTAGCACACTCATAAAATTGGTTGCAGACAACTCTAAATCATATGGTTAGTGTACTAACAATGTTTACATCATGTTAGCACATAGTAGTTATCAGCTAAATAGAACTGTGCACTCCATTGAGTTGAATGCATTACTTTCTATTCAATGCATTCTGTGGTAAGGTTGTGTACATAACTACTCTGGGTGGTTTGGAACTGTATAGATATTGCATGTAGAGTGCTCAGTACCATGGAATAATATAATGCAAGCTGAATTCAGTAACCTACCTGTTACCATTTACAGTGGAACAGCCATTGACTTGGTTTACTTCTGGAAAGGCTAAAGTTCCACTGTGTAGAGAAGGCAATGTTACTGAAAGTAACTTCTGGAGCATTGGTTGCACACTCATAAAATTAGTTGCTGACAACTCTAAATCATATGGTTAGTGAACAAACAATGTTTACATCATGATAGCACATAGTTGTTATCAGCAAAATTGAACGGTACACACCATTGAGTTGAATGCATTACTTTCTATTCAATGCATTCTGTGGTAACTTTGCGTACATGACTATTCAGTGTGATTTGGAACTGTATACATATTGCATGTAGAGTGCTCAGTACCAAGGAATACTCCAATGCAAGCGGAATTCAGTAACCTACCTGTTACCATTTGCAGTGGAACAGCCATTGACTTGGTTTACTTCTGCAAAGGCTAAAGTTCCACTGTGTAGAGAAGGCAATGTTACTGAAAGTAACTTCTGGAGCAAAGGTTGCACACTCATAAAATTGGTTGCTGACAACTCTAAATCATATGGTTAGTGTACTAACAATGTTTACATCATGTTAGCACATAGTAGTTATCAGCTAAATAGAACTGTGCACTCCATTGAGTTGAATGCATTACTTTCTATTCAATGCATTCTGTGGTAAGGTTGTGTACATAACTACTCTGGGTGGTTTGGAACTGTATAGATATTGCATGTAGAGTGCTCAGTACCATGCAATAATATAATGCAAGCTGAATTCAGTAACCTACCTGTTACCATTTACAGTGGAACAGCCATTGACTTGGTTTACTTCTGGAAAGGCTAAAGTTCCACTGTGTAGAGAAGGCAATGTTACTGAAAGTAACTTCTGGAGCATTGGTTGCACACTCATAAAATTAGTTGCTGACAACTCTAAATCATATGGTTAGTGAACAAACAATGTTTACATCATGATAGCACATAGTTGTTATCAGCAAAATTGAACGGTACACACCATTGAGTTGAATGCATTACTTTCTATTCAATGCATTCTGTGGTAACTTTGCGTACATGACTATTCAGTGTGATTTGGAACTGTATACATATTGCATGTACCGTGCTCAGTACCATGGAATAATCCAATGCAAGCTGAATTCAGTAACCTACCTGTTACCATTTACAGTGGAACAGCCATTGACTTGGTTTACTTCTGCAAAGGCTAAAGTTCCACTGTGTAGAGAAGGCAATGTTACTGAAAGTAACTTCTGGAGCATAGGTTGCACACTCATAAAATTGGTTGCTGACAACTCTAAATCATATGGTTAGTGTACAAACAATGTTTACTTCATGTTAGCACATAGTAGTTATCAGCAAAATTGAACTGTACACACCATTGAGTTGAATGCATTACTTTCTATTCAATGCATTCTGTGGTAACGTTGTGTATATGACTATTCAGTGTGATTTGGAACTGTATAGATATTGCATGTAGAGTGCTCAGTACCATGGAATACTCCAATGCAAGCTGATTTTAGTAACCTACTTGTTACCATTTACAGTGGAACAGCCATTGACTTGGTTGACTTCTGTAAAGGCTAAAGTTCCACTGTGTAGAAAAGGTAATGTTACTGAAAGTAACTTCTGGAGCATAGGTAGCACACTCATAAAATTGGTTGCAGACAACTCTAAATCATATGGTTAGTGTACTAACAATGTTTACATCATGTTAGCACCTAGTTGTTATCAGCAAAATTGAACTGTACACTCCATTGAGTTGAATGCATTACTTCATATTCAATTTATTCTGTTGTAACTTTGTGTACATGACTACTCAGGGTGATTTGGAACGGTATATATATTGCATGTACAGTGCTCAGTACCATGGAATAATCCAATGCAAGCTGAATTCAGTAACCTACCTGTTACCATTTACAGTGGAACAGCCATTGACTTGGTTTACTTCTGCAAAGGCTAAAGTTCCACTGTGTAGAGAAGGCAATGTTACTGAAAGTAACTTCTGGAGCATAGGTTGCACACTCATAAAATTGGTTGCTGACAACTCTAAATCATATGTTTAGTGTACAAACAATTTTTACTTCATGTCAGCACATAGTAGTTATCAGCAAAATTGAACTGTACACACCATTGAGTTGAATGCATTACTTTCTATTCAATGCATTCTGTGGTAACGTTGTGTACATGACTATTCAGTGTGATTTGGAACTGTATAGATATTGCATGTAGAGTGCTCAGTACCATGGAATACTCCAATGCAAGCTGATTTTAGTAACCTACTTGTTACCATTTACAGTGGAACAGCCATTGACTTGGTTTACTTCTGTAAAGGCTAAAGTTCCACTGTGTAGAAAAGGTAATGTTACTGAAAGTAACTTCTGGAGCATAGGTAGCACACTCATAAAATTGGTTGCAGACAACTCTGAATCATATGGTTAGTGTACTAACAATGTTTACATCATGTTAGCACCTAGCTGTTATCAGCAAAATTGAACTGTACACTCCATTGCGTTGAATGCATTACTTCATATTCAATTTATTCTGTTGTAACTTTGTGTACATGACTACTCAGGGTGATTTGGAACTGTATAGATATTGTATGTAGAGTGCTCAGTACCATGGAATAATATAATGCAAGCTGAATTCAGTAACCTACCTGTTACCATTTACAGTGGAACAGCCATTGACTTGGTTTACTTCTGCAAAGGCTAAAGTTCCACTGTGTAGAGAAGGCAATGTTACTGAAAGTAACTTCTGGAGCATAGGTTGCACACTCATAAAATTGGTTGCTGACAACTCTAAATCATATGGTTAGTGTACAAACAATGTTTACTTCATGTTAGCACATAGTAGTTATCAGCAAAATTGAACTGTACACACCATTGAGTTGAATGCATTACTTTCTATTCAATGCATTCTGTGGTAACGTTGTGTATATGACTATTCAGTGTGATTTGGAACTGTATAGATATTGCATGTAGAGTGCTCAGTACCATGGAATACTCCAATGCAAGCTGATTTTAGTAACCTACTTGTTACCATTTACAGTGGAACAGCCATTGACTTGGTTGACTTCTGTAAAGGCTAAAGTTCCACTGTGTAGAAAAGGTAATGTTACTGAAAGTAACTTCTGGAGCATAGGTAGCACACTCATAAAATTGGTTGCAGACAACTCTAAATCATATGGTTAGTGTACTAACAATGTTTACATCATGTTAGCACCTAGTTGTTATCAGCAAAATTGAACTGTACACTCCATTGAGTTGAATGCATTACTTCATATTCAATTTATTCTGTTGTAACTTTGTGTACATGACTACTCAGGGTGATTTGGAACGGTATATATATTGCATGTACAGTGCTCAGTACCATGGAATAATCCAATGCAAGCTGAATTCAGTAACCTACCTGTTACCATTTACAGTGGAACAGCCATTGACTTGGTTTACTTCTGCAAAGGCTAAAGTTCCACTGTGTAGAGAAGGCAATGTTACTGAAAGTAACTTCTGGAGCATAGGTTGCACACTCATAAAATTGGTTGCTGACAACTCTAAATCATATGTTTAGTGTACAAACAATTTTTACTTCATGTCAGCACATAGTAGTTATCAGCAAAATTGAACTGTAGACACCATTGAGTTGAATGCATTACTTTCTATTCAATGCATTCTGTGGTAACGTTGTGTACATGACTATTCAGTGTGATTTGGAACTGTATAGATATTGCATGTAGAGTGCTCAGTACCATGGAATACTCCAATGCAAGCTGATTTTAGTAACCTACTTGTTACCATTTACAGTGGAACAGCCATTGACTTGGTTTACTTCTGTAAAGGCTAAAGTTCCACTGTGTAGAAAAGGTAATGTTACTGAAAGTAACTTCTGGAGCATAGGTAGCACACTCATAAAATTGGTTGCAGACAACTCTAAATCATATGGTTAGTGTACTAACAATGTTTACATCATGTTAGCACCTAGCTGTTATCAGCAAAATTGAACTGTACACTCCATTGCGTTGAATGCATTACTTCATATTCAATTTATTCTGTTGTAACTTTGTGTACATGACTACTCAGGGTGATTTGGAACTGTATAGATATTGTATGTAGAGTGCTCAGTACCATGGAATAATATAATGCAAGCTGAATTCAGTAACCTACCTGTTACCATTTACAGTGGAACAGCCATTGACTTGGTTTACTTCTGCAAAGGCTAAAGTTCCACTGTGTAGAGAAGGCAATGTTACTGAAAGTAACTTCTGGAGCATAGGTTGCACACTCATAAAATTGGTTGCTGACAACTCTAAATCATATGGTTAGTGTACAAACAATGTTTACATCATGTTAGCACATAGTAGTTATCAGCAAAATTGAACTGTACACACCATTGAGTTGAATGCATTACTTTCTATTCAATGCATTCTGTGGTAACCTTGTGTGCCTAACTACTCAGGGTGATTTGGAACTGTATAGATATTGCATGTAGAGTGCTCAGTACCATGGAATACTCCAATGCAAGCGGAATTCAGTAACCTACCTGTTACCATTTGCAGTGGAACAGACATTGACTTGGTTTACTTCTGCAAAGGCTAAAGTTCCACTGTGTAGAGAAGGCAATGTTACTGAAAGTAACTTCTGGAGCATTGGTTGCACACTCATAAAATTGGTTGCTGACAACTCTAAATCATATGGTTAGTGTACAAACAATGTTTACATCATGTTAGCACATTGTAGTTATCAGCAAAATTGAACTGTAGACACCATTGAGTTGAATGCATTACTTTCTATTCAATGCATTCTGTGGTAACTTTGCGTACATGACTATTCAGTGTGATTTGGAACTGTATAGATATTGCATGTAGAGTGCTCAGTACCATGGAATACTCCAATGCAAGCGGAATTCAGTAACCTACCTGTTACCATTTGCAGTGGAACAGCCATTGACTTGATTTACTTCTGCAAAGGCTAAAGTTCCACTGTGTAGAGAAGGCAATGTTACTGAAAGTAACTTCTGGAGCAAAGGTTGCACACTCATAAAATTGGTTGCTGACAAATCTAAATCATATGGTTAGTGTTCAAACAATGCTTACATCATGTTAGCACATAATAGTTATCAGCAAAATTGAACTGTAGACACCATTGAGTTGAATGCATTACTTTCTATTCAATGCATTCTGTGGTAACCTTGTGTACATAACTGCTTAGGGTGATTTGGAACTGTATAGCTATTGCATGTACCGTGCTCAGTACCATGGAATAATACAATGCAAGCTGAATTCAGTAACCTACCTGTTACCATTTACAGTGGAACAGCCATTGACTTGGTTTACTTCTGCAAAGGCTAAAGTTCCATTGTGTACAGAAGGCAATCTTACTGAAAGTAACTTCTGGAGCATAGGATGCACACTCATAAAATTGGTTGCAGACAACTCTAAATCATATGGATAGTGTACAAACAATGTATACATCATGTTAGCACATAGTAGTTATCAGCAAAATTGAACTGTAGACACCATTGAGTTGAATGCATTACTTTCTATTCAATGCATTCTGTGGTAACCTTGTGTACATAACTACTTAGGGTGATTTGGAACTGTATAGATATTGCATGTACAGTGCTCAGTACCGTGGAATAATACAATGCAAGCTGAATTCAGTAACCTACCTGTTACCATTTACAGTGGAACAGCCATTGACTTGGTTTACTTCTGGAAAGGCTAAAGTTCCACTGTGTAGAGAAGGCAATGTTACTGAAAGTAACTTCTGGAGCATTGGTTGCACACTCATAAAATTGGTTGCAGACAACTCTAAATCATATGGTTAGTGAACAAACAATGTTTACATCATGTTAGCACATAGTAGTTATCAGCAAAATTGAACTGTAGACACCATTGAGTTGAATGCATTACTTTCTATTCAATGCATTCTGTGGTAACTTTGCGTACATGACTATTCAGTGTGATTTGGAACTGTATACATATTGCATGTAGAGTGCTCAGTACCAAGGAATACTCCAATGCAAGCGGAATTCAGTAACCTACCTGTTACCATTTGCAGTGGAACAGCCATTGACTTGGTTTACTTCTGCAAAGGCTAAAGTTCCACTGTGCAGAGAAGGCAATGTTACTGAAAGTAACTTCTGGAGCAAAGGTTGCACACTCATAAAATTGGTTGCTGACAACTCTAAATCATATGGTTAGTGTACAAACAATGCTTACATCATGTTAGCACATAGTAGTTATCAGCAAAATTGAACTGTAGACACCATTGAGTTGAATGCATTACTTTCTATTCAATGCATTCTGTGGTAACCTTGTGTACATAACTACTTAGGGTGATTTGGAACTGTATAGATATTGCATGTACCGTGCTCAGTACCATGGAATACTCCAATGCAAGCTGATTTTAGTAACCTACTTGTTACCATTTACAGTGGAACAGCCATTGACTTGGTTGACTTCTGTAAAGGCTAAAGTTCCACTGTGTAGAAAAGGTAACGTTACTGAAAGTAACTTCTGGAGCATAGGTAGCACACTCATAAAATTGGTTGCAGACAACTCTAAATCATATGGTTAGTGTACTAACAATGTTTACATCATGTTAGCACCTAGTTGTTATCAGCAAAATTGAACTGTACACTCCATTGAGTTGAATGCATTACTTCATATTCAATTTATTCTGTTGTAACTTTGTGTACATGACTACTCAGGGTGATTTGGGACTGTATATATATTGCATGTACAGTGCTCAGTACCATGGAATAATACAATGCAAGCTGAATTCAGTAACCTACCTGTTACCATTTACAGTGGAACAGACATTGACTTGGTTTACCTCTGCAAAGGCTAAAGTTCCACTGTGTAGAAAAGGTAATGTTACTGAAAGTAACTTCTGGAGCATAGGAAGCACACTCATAAAATTGGTTGCAGACAAGTCCAAATCATATGGTTAGTGTGCTAACATCGTTTACATCATGTTAGCACATAGTAGTTATCAGCTAAATACAACTGTACACTCCATTGAGTTGAATGCATGACTTTCTATTCAATGCATTCTGTGGTAAGGTTGTGTACATAACTACTCTGGGTGGTTTGGAACTGTATAGATATTGCATGTAGAGTGCTCAGTACCATGGAATAATATAATGCAAGCTGAATTCAGTAACCTACCTGTTACCATTTACAGTGGAACAGCCATTGGCTTGGTTTACTTCTGCAAAGGCTAAAGTTCCACTGTGTAGAGAAGGCAATGTTACTGAAAGTCACTTCTGGAGCATAGGTTGCACACTCATAAAATTGGTTGCTGACAACTCTAAATCATATGTTTAGTGTACAAACAATGTTTACATCATGTTAGCACATAGTAGTTATCAGCAAAATTGAACTGTACACACCATTGAGTTGAATGCATTACTTTCTATTCAATGCATTCTGTGGTAACCTTGTGTGCATAACTACTCAGGGTGATTTGGAACTGTATAGATATTGCATGTACAGTGCTCAGTACCATGGAATAATACAATGCAAGCTGAATTCAGTAACCTACCTGTTACCATTTACATTGGAACAGCCATTGACTTGGTTTACTTCTGCAAAGGCTAAAGTTCCATTGTGTACAGAAGGCAATCTTACTGAAAGTAACTTCTGGAGCATAGGATGCACACTCATAAAATTGGTTGCAGACAACTCTAAATCATATGGATAGTGTACAAACAATGTATACATCATGTTAGCACATAGTAGTTATCAGCAAAATTGAACTGTAGACACCATTGAGTTGAATGCATTACTTTCTATTCAATGCATTCTGTGGTAACCTTGTGTACATAACTACTTAGGGTGATTTGGAACTGTATAGATATTGCATGTACCGTGCTCAGTACCATGGAATAATCCAATGCAAGCTGAATTCAGTAACCTACCTGTTACCATTTACAGTGGAACAGCCATTGACTTGGTTTACTTCTGCAAAGGCTAAAGTTCCACTGTGTAGAGAAGGCAATGTTACTGAAAGTAACTTCTGGAGCATAGGTTGCACACTCATAAAATTGGTTGCTGACAACTCTAAATCATATGGTTAGTGTACAAACAATGTTTACTTCATGTTAGCACATAGTAGTTATCAGCAAAATTGAACTGTACACACCATTGAGTTGAATGCATTACTTTCTATTCAATGCATTCTGTGGTAACGTTGTGTACATGACTATTCAGTGTGATTTGGAACTGTATAGATATTGCATGTAGAGTGCTTAGTACCATGGAATACTCCAATGCAAGCTGATTTTAGTAACCTACTTGTTACCATTTACATTGGAACAGCCATTGACTTGGTTGACTTCTGTAAAGGCTAAAGTTCCACTGTGTAGAAAAGGTAACGTTACTGAAAGTAACTTCTGGAGCATAGGTAGCACACTCATAAAATTGGTTGCAGACAACTCTAAATCATATGGTTAGTGTACTAACAATGTTTACATCATGTTAGCACCTAGTTGTTATCAGCAAAATTGAACTGTACACTCCATTGAGTTGAATGCATTACTTCATATTCAAATTATTCTGTTGTAACTTTGTGTACATGACTACTCAGGGTGATTTGGAACTGTATATATATTGCATGTACAGTGCTCAGTACCATGGAATAATACAATGCAAGCTGAATTCAGTAACCTACCTGTTACCATTGACAGTGGAACAGCCATTGACTTGGTTTACTTCTGCAAAGGCTAAAGTTCCACTGTGTAGAGAAGGCAATGTTACTGAAAGTAACTTCTGGATCATAGGTTGCACACTCATAAAATTGGTTGCTGACAACTGTAAATCATATGGTTAGTGTGCTAACATCGTTTACATCATGTTAGCACATAGTAGTTATCAGCTAAATACAACTGTACACTCCATTGATTTGAATGCATGACTTTCTATTCAATGCATTCTGTGGTAAGGTTGTGTACATAACTACTCTGGGTGGTTTGGAACTGTATAGATATTGCATGTAGAGTGCTCAGTACCATGGAATAATATAATGCAAGCTGAATTCAGTAACCTACCTGTTACCATTTACAGTGGAACAGCCATTGGCTTGGTTTACTTCTGCAAAGGCTAAAGTTCCACTGTGTAGAGAAGGCAATGTTACTGAAAGTCACTTCTGGAGCATAGGTTGCACACTCATAAAATTCGTTGCTGACAACTCTAAATCATATGTTTAGTGTACAAACAATGTTTACATCATGTTAGCACATAGTAGTTATCAGCAAAATTGAACTGTACACACCATTGAGTTGAATGCATTACTTTCTATTCAATGCATTCTGTGGTAACCTTGTGTGCATAACTACTCAGGGTGATTTGGAACTGTATAGATATTGCATGTACAGTGCTCAGTACTATGGAATAATACAATGCAAGCTGAATTCAGTAACCTACCTGTTGCCATTTACAGTGGAACAGACATTGACTTGGTTTACTTCTGCAAAGGCTAAAGTTCCACTGTGTAGAAAAGGTAATGTTACTGAAAGTAACTTCTGGAGCATAGGTAGCACACTCATAAAATTGGTTGCAGACAAGTCCAAATCATATGGTTAGTGTGCTAACATCGTTTACATCATGTTAGCACATAGTAGTTATCAGCTAAATAGAACTGTACACTCCATTGAGTTGAATGTATTACTTTGTATTCAATGCATTCTGTGGTAAGGTTGTGTACATAACTACTCTGGGTGGTTTGGAACTGTATAGATATTGCATGTAGAGTGCTCAGTACCATGGAATAATACAATGCAAGCTGAATTCAGTAACCTACCTGTTACCATTTACATTGGAACAGCCATTGACTTGGTTTACTTCTGCAAAGGCTAAAGTTCCATTGTGTACAGAAGGCAATCTTACTGAAAGTAACTTCTGGAGCATAGGATGCACACTCATAAAATTGGTTGCAGACAACTCTAAATCATATGGATAGTGTACAAACAATGTATACATCATGTTAGCACATAGTAGTTATCAGCAAAATTGAACTGTAGACACCATTGAGTTGAATGCATTACTTTCTATTCAATGCATTCTGTGGTAACCTTGTGTACATAACTACTTAGGGTGATTTGGAACTGTATAGATATTGCATGTACCGTGCTCAGTACCATGGAATAATACAATGCAAGCTGAATTCAGTAACCTACCTGTTACCATTTACAGTGGAGCAGCCATTGACTTGGTTTACTTCTGCAAAGGCTAAAGTTCCACTGTGTACAGAAGCCAATGTTACTGAAAGTAACTTCTGGGGCATAGGTTGCACAGTCATAAAATTGGTTGCAGACAACTCTACATCATATGGTTAGTGTACAAACAATGTTTACTTCATGTTAGCACATAGTAGTTATCAGCAAAATTGAACTGTACACACCATTGAGTTGAATGCGTTACTTTCTATTCAATGCATTCTGTGGTAACGCTGTGTACATGACTAGTCAGTGTGATTTGGAACTGTATAGATATTGCATGTAGAGTGCTGAGTCCCATGGAATACTCCAATGCAAGCTGATTTTAGTAACCTACTTGTTACCATTTACAGTGGAACAGCCATTGACTTGGTTTACTTCTGCAAAGGCTAAAGTTCCACTGTGCAGAAAAGGTAATGTTACTGAAAGAAACTTCTGGAGCATATGTAGCACACTCATAAAATTGGTTGCAGACAAGTCCAAATCATATGGTTAGTGTGCTAACATCGTTTACATCATGTTAGCACATAGTAGTTATCAGCTAAATAGAACTGTACACTCCATTGAGTTGAATGTATTACTTTGTATTCAATGCATTCTGTTGTAAGGTTGTGTAGATAACTACTCTGGGTGGTTTGGAACTGTATAGATATTGCATGTAGAGTGCTCAGTACCATGGAATAATATAATGCAAGCTGAATTCAGTAACCTACCTGTTACCATTTACAGTGGAACAGCCATACACTTGGTTTACTTCTGCAAAGGCGAAAGTTCCACTGTGTAGAGAAGGCAATGTTACTGAAAGTAACTTCTGGAGCATAGGTTGCACACTCATAAAATTGGTTGCTGACAACTCTAAATCATATGGTTAGTGTACAAACAATGTTTACTTCATGTTAGCAAATAGTAGTTATCAGCAAAATTGAACTGTACACACCATTGAGTTGAATGCGTTACTTTCTATTCAATGCATTCTGTGGTAACGCTGTGTACATGACTATTCAGTGTGATTTGGAACTGTATAGATATTGCATGTAGAGTGCTGAGTCCCATGGAATACTCCAATGCAAGCTGATTTTAGTAACCTACTTGTTACCATTTACAGTGGAACAGCCATTGACTTGGTTTACTTCTGGAAAGGCTAAAGTTCCACTGTGTAGAGAAGGCAATGTTACTGAATGTAACTTCTGGAGCATAGGTAGCACACTCATAAAATTGGTTGCAGACAACTCTAAATCATATGGATAGTGTACAAACAATGTATACATCATGTTAGCACATAGTAGTTATCAGCAAAATTGAACTGTAGACACCATTGAGTTGAATGCATTACTTTCTATTCAATGCATTCTGTGGTAACCTTGTGTACATAACTACTTACGGTGATTTGGAACTGTATAGATATTGCATGTACCGTGCTCAGTACCATGGAATAATACAATGCAAGCTGAATTCAGTAACCTACCTGTTACCATTTACAGTGGAGCAGCCATTGACTTGGTTTACTTCTGCAAAGGCTAAAGTTCCACTGTGTACAGAAGGCAATGTTACTGAAAGTAACTTCTGGGGCATAGGTTGCACAGTCATAAAATAGGTTGCAGACAACTCTACATCATATGGTTAGTGTACAAACAATGTTTACTTCATGTTAGCACATAGTAGTTATCAGCAAAATTGAACTGTACACACCATTGAGTTGAATGCATTACTTTCTATTCAATGCATTCTGTGGTAACTTTGCGTACATGACTATTCAGTGTGATTTGGAACTGTATACATATTGCATGTAGAGTGCTCAGTACCAAGGAATACTCCAATGCAAGCGGAATTCAGTAACCTACCTGTTACCATTTGCAGTGGAACAGCCATTGACTTGGTTTACTTCTGCAAAGGCTAAAGTTCCACTGTGTAGAGAAGGCAATGTTACTGAAAGTAACTTCTGGAGCAAAGGTTGCACACTCATAAAATTGGTTGCTGACAACTCTAAATCATATGGTTAGTGTACAAACAATGCTTACATGATGTTAGCACATAGTAGTTATCAGCAAAATTGAACTGTAGACACCATTGAGTTGAATGCATTACTTTCTATTCAATGCATTCTGTGGTAACCTTGTGTACATAACTACTTAGGGTGATTTGGAACTGTATAGATATTGCATGTACCGTGCTCAGTACCATGGAATAATCCAAAGCAAGCTGAATTCAGTAACCTACCTGTTACCATTTACAGTGGAACAGCCATTGACTTGGTTTACTTCTGCAAAGGCTAAAGTTCCACTGTGTAGAGAAGGCAATGTTACTGAAAGTAACTTCTGGAGCATAGGTTGCACACTCATAAAATTGGTTGTTGACAACTCTAAATCATATGGTTAGTGTACAAACAATGTTTACTTCATGTTAGCACATAGTAGTTATCAGCAAAATTGAACTGTACACACCATTGAGTTGAATGCATTACTTTCTATTCAATGCATTCTGTGGTAACGTTGTGTACATGACTATTCAGTGTGATTTGGAACTGTATAGATATTGCATGTAGAGTGCTTAGTACCATGGAATACTCCAATGCAAGCTGATTTTAGTAAACTACTTGTTACCATTTACAGTGGAACAGCCATTGACTTGGTTGACTTCTGTAAAGGCTAAAGTTCCACTGTGTAGAAAAGGTAACGTTACTGAAAGTAACTTCTGGAGCATAGGTAGCACACTCATAAAATTGGTTGCAGACAACTCTAAATCATATGGTTAGTGTACTAACAATGTTTACATCATGTTAGCACCTAGTTGTTATCAGCAAAATTGAACTGTACACACCATTGAGTTGAATGCATTACTTTCTATTCAATGCATTCTGTGGTAACCTTGTGTGCATAACTACTCAGGGTGATTTGGAACTGTATAGATATTGCATGTACAGTGCTCAGTACCATGGAATAATACAATGCAAGCTGAATTCAGTAACCTACCTGTTACCATTTACAGTGGAACAGACATTGACTTGGTTTACTTCTGCAAAGGCTAAAGTTCCACTGTGCAGAAAAGGTAATGTTACTGAAAGAAACTTCTGGAGCATATGTAGCACACTCATAAAATTGGTTGCAGACAAGTCCAAATCATATGGTTAGTGTGCTAACATCGTTTACATCATGTTAGCACATAGTAGTTATCAGCTAAATAGAACTGTACACTCCATTGAGTTGAATGTATTACTTTGTATTCAATGCATTCTGTGGTAAGGTTGTGTAGATAACTACTCTGGGTGGTTTGGAACTGTATAGATATTGCATGTAGAGTGCTCAGTACCATGGAATAATATAATGCAAGCTGAATTCAGTAACCTACCTGTTACCATTTACAGTGGAACAGCCATACACTTGGTTTACTTCTGCAAAGGCGAAAGTTCCACTGTGTAGAGAAGGCAATGTTACTGAAAGTAACTTCTGGAGCATAGGTTGCACACTCATAAAATTGGTTGCTGACAACTCTAAATCATATGGTTAGTGTACAAACAATGTTTACTTCATGTTAGCAAATAGTAGTTATCAGCAAAATTGAACTGTACACACCATTGAGTTGAATGCGTTACTTTCTATTCAATGCATTCTGTGGTAACGCTGTGTACATGACTATTCAGTGTGATTTGGAACTGTATAGATATTGCATGTAGAGTGCTGAGTCCCATGGAATACTCCAATGCAAGCTGATTTTAGTAACCTACTTGTTACCATTTACAGTGGAACAGCCATTGACTTGGTTTACTTCTGCAAAGGCTAAAGTTCCACTGTGCAGAAAAGGTAATGTTACTGAAAGAAACTTCTGGAGCATATGTAGCACACTCATAAAATTGGTTGCAGACAAGTCCAAATCATATGGTTAGTGTGCTAACATCGTTTACATCATGTTAGCACATAGTCGTTATCAGCTAAATAGAACTGTACACTCCATTGAGTTGAATGCATTACTTTCTATTCAATGCATTCTGTGGTAAGGTCGTGTACATAACTACTCTGGGTGGTTTGGAACTGTATAGATATTGCATGTACCGTGCTCAGTACCATGGAATAATACAATGCAAGCTGAATTCAGTAACCTACCTGTTACCATTTACAGTGGAGCAGCCATTGACTTGGTTTACTTCTGCAAAGGCTAAAGTTCCACTGTGTACAGAAGGCAATGTTACTGAAAGTAACTTCTGGGGCATAGGTTGCACAGTCATAAAATAGGTTGCAGACAACTCTACATCATATGGTTAGTGTACAAACAATGTTTACTTCATGTTAGCACATAGTAGTTATCAGCAAAATTGAACTGTACACACCATTGAGTTGAATGCATTACTTTCTATTCAATGCATTCTGTGGTAACTTTGCGTACATGACTATTCAGTGTGATTTGGAACTGTATACATATTGCATGTAGAGTGCTCAGTACCAAGGAATACTCCAATGCAAGCGGAATTCAGTAACCTACCTGTTACCATTTGCAGTGGAACAGCCATTGACTTGGTTTACTTCTGCAAAGGCTAAAGTTCCACTGTGTAGAGAAGGCAATGTTACTGAAAGTAACTTCTGGAGCAAAGGTTGCACACTCATAAAATTGGTTGCTGACAACTCTAAATCATATGGTTAGTGTACAAACAATGCTTACATGATGTTAGCACATAGTAGTTATCAGCAAAATTGAACTGTAGACACCATTGAGTTGAATGCATTACTTTCTATTCAATGCATTCTGTGGTAACCTTGTGTACATAACTACTTAGGGTGATTTGGAACTGTATAGATATTGCATGTACCGTGCTCAGTACCATGGAATAATCCAAAGCAAGCTGAATTCAGTAACCTACCTGTTACCATTTACAGTGGAACAGCCATTGACTTGGTTTACTTCTGCAAAGGCTAAAGTTCCACTGTGTAGAGAAGGCAATGTTACTGAAAGTAACTTCTGGAGCATAGGTTGCACACTCATAAAATTGGTTGTTGACAACTCTAAATCATATGGTTAGTGTACAAACAATGTTTACTTCATGTTAGCACATAGTAGTTATCAGCAAAATTGAACTGTACACACCATTGAGTTGAATGCATTACTTTCTATTCAATGCATTCTGTGGTAACGTTGTGTACATGACTATTCAGTGTGATTTGGAACTGTATAGATATTGCATGTAGAGTGCTTAGTACCATGGAATACTCCAATGCAAGCTGATTTTAGTAAACTACTTGTTACCATTTACAGTGGAACAGCCATTGACTTGGTTGACTTCTGTAAAGGCTAAAGTTCCACTGTGTAGAAAAGGTAACGTTACTGAAAGTAACTTCTGGAGCATAGGTAGCACACTCATAAAATTGGTTGCAGACAACTCTAAATCATATGGTTAGTGTACTAACAATGTTTACATCATGTTAGCACCTAGTTGTTATCAGCAAAATTGAACTGTACACACCATTGAGTTGAATGCATTACTTTCTATTCAATGCATTCTGTGGTAACCTTGTGTGCATAACTACTCAGGGTGATTTGGAACTGTATAGATATTGCATGTACAGTGCTCAGTACCATGGAATAATACAATGCAAGCTGAATTCAGTAACCTACCTGTTACCATTTACAGTGGAACAGACATTGACTTGGTTTACTTCTGCAAAGGCTAAAGTTCCACTGTGCAGAAAAGGTAATGTTACTGAAAGAAACTTCTGGAGCATATGTAGCACACTCATAAAATTGGTTGCAGACAAGTCCAAATCATATGGTTAGTGTGCTAACATCGTTTACATCATGTTAGCACATAGTAGTTATCAGCTAAATAGAACTGTACACTCCATTGAGTTGAATGTATTACTTTGTATTCAATGCATTCTGTGGTAAGGTTGTGTAGATAACTACTCTGGGTGGTTTGGAACTGTATAGATATTGCATGTAGAGTGCTCAGTACCATGGAATAATATAATGCAAGCTGAATTCAGTAACCTACCTGTTACCATTTACAGTGGAACAGCCATACACTTGGTTTACTTCTGCAAAGGCGAAAGTTCCACTGTGTAGAGAAGGCAATGTTACTGAAAGTAACTTCTGGAGCATAGGTTGCACACTCATAAAATTGGTTGCTGACAACTCTAAATCATATGGTTAGTGTACAAACAATGTTTACTTCATGTTAGCAAATAGTAGTTATCAGCAAAATTGAACTGTACACACCATTGAGTTGAATGCGTTACTTTCTATTCAATGCATTCTGTGGTAACGCTGTGTACATGACTATTCAGTGTGATTTGGAACTGTATAGATATTGCATGTAGAGTGCTGAGTCCCATGGAATACTCCAATGCAAGCTGATTTTAGTAACCTACTTGTTACCATTTACAGTGGAACAGCCATTGACTTGGTTTACTTCTGCAAAGGCTAAAGTTCCACTGTGCAGAAAAGGTAATGTTACTGAAAGAAACTTCTGGAGCATATGTAGCACACTCATAAAATTGGTTGCAGACAAGTCCAAATCATATGGTTAGTGTGCTAACATCGTTTACATCATGTTAGCACATAGTAGTTATCAGCTAAATAGAACTGTACACTCCATTGAGTTGAATGTATTACTTTGTATTCAATGCATTCTGTTGTAAGGTTGTGTAGATAACTACTCTGGGTGGTTTGGAACTGTATAGATATTGCATGTAGAGTGCTCAGTACCATGGAATAATATAATGCAAGCTGAATTCAGTAACCTACCTGTTACCATTTACAGTGGAACAGCCATACACTTGGTTTACTTCTGCAAAGGCGAAAGTTCCACTGTGTAGAGAAGGCAATGTTACTGAAAGTAACTTCTGGAGCATAGGTTGCACACTCATAAAATTGGTTGCTGACAACTCTAAATCATATGGTTAGTGTACAAACAATGTTTACTTCATGTTAGCAAATAGTAGTTATCAGCAAAATTGAACTGTACACACCATTGAGTTGAATGCGTTACTTTCTATTCAATGCATTCTGTGGTAACGCTGTGTACATGACTATTCAGTGTGATTTGGAACTGTATAGATATTGCATGTAGAGTGCTGAGTCCCATGGAATACTCCAATGCAAGCTGATTTTAGTAACCTACTTGTTACCATTTACAGTGGAACAGCCATTGACTTGGTTTACTTCTGGAAAGGCTAAAGTTCCACTGTGTAGAGAAGGCAATGTTACTGAATGTAACTTCTGGAGCATAGGTAGCACACTCATAAAATTGGTTGCAGACAACTCTAAATCATATGGATAGTGTACAAACAATGTATACATCATGTTAGCACATAGTAGTTATCAGCAAAATTGAACTGTAGACACCATTGAGTTGAATGCATTACTTTCTATTCAATGCATTCTGTGGTAACCTTGTGTACATAACTACTTACGGTGATTTGGAACTGTATAGATATTGCATGTACCGTGCTCAGTACCATGGAATAATACAATGCAAGCTGAATTCAGTAACCTACCTGTTACCATTTACAGTGGAGCAGCCATTGACTTGGTTTACTTCTGCAAAGGCTAAAGTTCCACTGTGTACAGAAGGCAATGTTACTGAAAGTAACTTCTGGGGCATAGGTTGCACAGTCATAAAATAGGTTGCAGACAACTCTACATCATATGGTTAGTGTACAAACAATGTTTACTTCATGTTAGCACATAGTAGTTATCAGCAAAATTGAACTGTACACACCATTGAGTTGAATGCATTACTTTCTATTCAATGCATTCTGTGGTAACTTTGCGTACATGACTATTCAGTGTGATTTGGAACTGTATACATATTGCATGTAGAGTGCTCAGTACCAAGGAATACTCCAATGCAAGCGGAATTCAGTAACCTACCTGTTACCATTTGCAGTGGAACAGCCATTGACTTGGTTTACTTCTGCAAAGGCTAAAGTTCCACTGTGTAGAGAAGGCAATGTTACTGAAAGTAACTTCTGGAGCAAAGGTTGCACACTCATAAAATTGGTTGCTGACAACTCTAAATCATATGGTTAGTGTACAAACAATGCTTACATGATGTTAGCACATAGTAGTTATCAGCAAAATTGAACTGTAGACACCATTGAGTTGAATGCATTACTTTCTATTCAATGCATTCTGTGGTAACCTTGTGTACATAACTACTTAGGGTGATTTGGAACTGTATAGATATTGCATGTACCGTGCTCAGTACCATGGAATAATCCAAAGCAAGCTGAATTCAGTAACCTACCTGTTACCATTTACAGTGGAACAGCCATTGACTTGGTTTACTTCTGCAAAGGCTAAAGTTCCACTGTGTAGAGAAGGCAATGTTACTGAAAGTAACTTCTGGAGCATAGGTTGCACACTCATAAAATTGGTTGTTGACAACTCTAAATCATATGGTTAGTGTACAAACAATGTTTACTTCATGTTAGCACATAGTAGTTATCAGCAAAATTGAACTGTACACACCATTGAGTTGAATGCATTACTTTCTATTCAATGCATTCTGTGGTAACGTTGTGTACATGACTATTCAGTGTGATTTGGAACTGTATAGATATTGCATGTAGAGTGCTTAGTACCATGGAATACTCCAATGCAAGCTGATTTTAGTAAACTACTTGTTACCATTTACAGTGGAACAGCCATTGACTTGGTTGACTTCTGTAAAGGCTAAAGTTCCACTGTGTAGAAAAGGTAACGTTACTGAAAGTAACTTCTGGAGCATAGGTAGCACACTCATAAAATTGGTTGCAGACAACTCTAAATCATATGGTTAGTGTACTAACAATGTTTACATCATGTTAGCACCTAGTTGTTATCAGCAAAATTGAACTGTTCACTCCATTGAGTTGAATGCATTACTTCATATTCAATTTATTCTGTTGTAACTTTGTGTACATGACTACTCAGGGTGATTTGGAACTGTATATATATTGCATGTACAGTGCTCAGTACCATGGAATAATACAATGCAAGCTGAATTCAGTAACCTACCTGTTACCATTTACAGTGGAACAGACATTGACTTGGTTTACTTCTGCAAAGGCTAAAGTTCCACTGTGTAGAGAAGGCAATGTTACTGAAAGTCACTTCTGGAGCATAGGTTGCACACTCATAAAATTCGTTGCTGACAACTCTAAATCATATGTTTAGTGTACAAACAATGTTTACATCATGTTAGCACATAGTAGTTATCAGCAAAATTGAACTGTACACACCATTGAGTTGAATGCATTACTTTCTGTTCAATGCATTCTGTGGTAACGCTGTGTACATGACTATTCAGTGTGATTTGGAACTGTACAGATATTGCATGTAGAGTGCTGAGTCCCATGGAATACTCCAATGCAAGCTGATTTTAGTAACCTACTTGTTACCATTTACAGTGGAACAGCCATTGACTTGTTTTACTTCTGGAAAGGCTAAAGTTCCACTGTGTAGAGAAGGCAATGTTACTGAAAGTAACTTCTGGAGCATTGGTTGCACACTCATAAAATTGGTTGCTGACAACTCTAAATCATATGGTTAGTGAACATACAATGTTTACATCATGATAGCACATAGTAGTTATCAGCAAAATTGAACTGTACACACCATTGAGTTGAATGCGTTACTTTCTATTCAATGCATTCTGTGGTAACGCTGTGTACATGACTATTCAGTGTGATTTGGAACTGTATAGATATTGCATGTAGAGTGCTGAGTCCCATGGAATACTCCAATGCAAGCTGATTTTAGTAACCTACTTGTTACCATTTACAGTGGAACAGCCATTGACTTGGTTTACTTCTGCAAAGGCTAAAGTTCCACTGTGCAGAAAAGGTAATGTTACTGAAAGAAACTTCTGGAGCATATGTAGCACACTCATAAAATTGGTTGCAGACAAGTCCAAATCATATGGTTAGTGTGCTAACATCGTTTACATCATGTTAGCACATAGTAGTTATCAGCTAAATAGAACTGTACACTCCATTGAGTTGAATGTATTACTTTGTATTCAATGCATTCTGTTGTAAGGTTGTGTAGATAACTACTCTGGGTGGTTTGGAACTGTATAGATATTGCATGTAGAGTGCTCAGTACCATGGAATAATATAATGCAAGCTGAATTCAGTAACCTACCTGTTACCATTTACAGTGGAACAGCCATACACTTGGTTTTCTTCTGCAAAGGCGAAAGTTCCACTGTGTAGAGAAGGCAATGTTACTGAAAGTAACTTCTGGAGCATAGGTTGCACACTCATAAAATTGGTTGCTGACAACTCTAAATCATATGGTTAGTGTACAAACAATGTTTACTTCATGTTAGCAAATAGTAGTTATCAGCAAAATTGAACTGTACACACCATTGAGTTGAATGCGTTACTTTCTATTCAATGCATTCTGTGGTAACGCTGTGTACATGACTATTCAGTGTGATTTGGAACTGTATAGATATTGCATGTAGAGTGCTGAGTCCCATGGAATACTCCAATGCAAGCTGATTTTAGTAACCTACTTGTTACCATTTACAGTGGAACAGCCATTGACTTGGTTTACTTCTGGAAAGGCTAAAGTTCCACTGTGTAGAGAAGGCAATGTTACTGAATGTAACTTCTGGAGCATAGGTAGCACACTCATAAAATTGGTTGCAGACAACTCTAAATCATATGGATAGTGTACAAACAATGTATACATCATGTTAGCACATAGTAGTTATCAGCAAAATTGAACTGTAGACACCATTGAGTTGAATGCATTACTTTCTATTCAATGCATTCTGTGGTAACCTTGTGTACATAACTACTTACGGTGATTTGGAACTGTATAGATATTGCATGTACCGTGCTCAGTACCATGGAATAATACAATGCAAGCTGAATTCAGTAACCTACCTGTTACCATTTACAGTGGAGCAGCCATTGACTTGGTTTACTTCTGCAAAGGCTAAAGTTCCACTGTGTACAGAAGGCAATGTTACTGAAAGTAACTTCTGGGGCATAGGTTGCACAGTCATAAAATAGGTTGCAGACAACTCTACATCATATGGTTAGTGTACAAACAATGTTTACTTCATGTTAGCACATAGTAGTTATCAGCAAAATTGAACTGTACACACCATTGAGTTGAATGCATTACTTTCTATTCAATGCATTCTGTGGTAACTTTGCGTACATGACTATTCAGTGTGATTTGGAACTGTATACATATTGCATGTAGAGTGCTCAGTACCAAGGAATACTCCAATGCAAGCGGAATTCAGTAACCTACCTGTTACCATTTGCAGTGGAACAGCCATTGACTTGGTTTACTTCTGCAAAGGCTAAAGTTCCACTGTGTAGAGAAGGCAATGTTACTGAAAGTAACTTCTGGAGCAAAGGTTGCACACTCATAAAATTGGTTGCTGACAACTCTAAATCATATGGTTAGTGTACAAACAATGCTTACATGATGTTAGCCCATAGTAGTTATCAGCAAAATTGAACTGTAGACACCATTGAGTTGAATGCATTACTTTCTATTCAATGCATTCTGTGGTAACCTTGTGTACATAACTACTTAGGGTGATTTGGAACTGTATAGATATTGCATGTACCGTGCTCAGTACCATGGAATAATCCAAAGCAAGCTGAATTCAGTAACCTACCTGTTACCATTTACAGTGGAACAGCCATTGACTTGGTTTACTTCTGCAAAGGCTAAAGTTCCACTGTGTAGAGAAGGCAATGTTACTGAAAGTAACTTCTGGAGCATAGGTTGCACACTCATAAAATTGGTTGTTGACAACTCTAAATCATATGGTTAGTGTACAAACAATGTTTACTTCATGTTAGCACATAGTAGTTATCAGCAAAATTGAACTGTACACACCATTGAGTTGAATGCATTACTTTCTATTCAATGCATTCTGTGGTAACGTTGTGTACATGACTATTCAGTGTGATTTGGAACTGTATAGATATTGCATGTAGAGTGCTTAGTACCATGGAATACTCCAATGCAAGCTGATTTTAGTAAACTACTTGTTACCATTTACAGTGGAACAGCCATTGACTTGGTTGACTTCTGTAAAGGCTAAAGTTCCACTGTGTAGAAAAGGT
Source organism: Hypanus sabinus (assembly GCF_030144855.1). NCBI lineage: Eukaryota > Metazoa > Chordata > Chondrichthyes > Myliobatiformes > Dasyatidae > Hypanus > Hypanus sabinus. Next base: position 104,766,766 of record NC_082707.1, read on the forward strand.
AACGTTACTGAAAGTAACTTCTGGAGCATAGGTAGCACACTCATAAAATTGGTTGCAGACAACTCTAAATCATATGGTTAGTGTACTAACAATGTTTACATCATGTTAGCACCTAGTTGTTATCAGCAAAATTGAACTGTTCACTCCATTGAGTTGAATGCATTACTTCATATTCAATTTATTCTGTTGTAACTTTGTGTACATGACTACTCAGGGTGATTTGGAACTGTATATATATTGCATGTACAGTGCTCAGTACCATGGAATAATACAATGCAAGCTGAATTCAGTAACCTACCTGTTACCATTTACAGTGGAACAGACATTGACTTGGTTTACTTCTGCAAAGGCTAAAGTTCCACTGTGTAGAGAAGGCAATGTTACTGAAAGTCACTTCTGGAGCATAGGTTGCACACTCATAAAATTCGTTGCTGACAACTCTAAATCATATGTTTAGTGTACAAACAATGTTTACATCATGTTAGCACATAGTAGTTATCAGCAAAATTGAACTGTACACACCATTGAGTTGAATGCATTACTTTCTGTTCAATGCATTCTGTGGTAACGCTGTGTACATGACTATTCAGTGTGATTTGGAACTGTACAGATATTGCATGTAGAGTGCTGAGTCCCATGGAATACTCCAATGCAAGCTGATTTTAGTAACCTACTTGTTACCATTTACAGTGGAACAGCCATTGACTTGTTTTACTTCTGGAAAGGCTAAAGTTCCACTGTGTAGAGAAGGCAATGTTACTGAAAGTAACTTCTGGAGCATTGGTTGCACACTCATAAAATTGGTTGCTGACAACTCTAAATCATATGGTTAGTGAACATACAATGTTTACATCATGATAGCACATAGTAGTTATCAGCAAAATTGAACTGTACACACCATTGAGTTGAATGCATTACTTTCTTTTCAATGCATTCTGTGGTAACGTTGTGTACATGACTATTCAGTGTGATTTGGAACTGTATAGATATTGCATTTAGAGTGCTGCGTCCCATGGAATACTCCAATGCAAGCTGATTTCAGTAACCTACTTGTTACCATTTACAGTGGAACAGCCATTGACTTGGTTGACTTCTGTAAAGTCTAAAGTTCCACTGTGTAGAAAAGGTAATGTTACTGAAAGTAACTTCTGGAGCATAGGTAGCACACTCATAAAATTGCTTGCAGACAAGTCCAAATCATATGGTTAGTGTGCTAACATCGTTTACATCATGTTAGCACATAGTAGGTATCAGCTAAATAGAACTGTACACTCCATTGAGTTGAATGCATTACTTTCTATTCAATGCATTCTGTGGTAAGGTTGTGTACATAACTACTCTGGGTGGTTTGGAACTGTATAGATATTGCATGTAGAGTGCTCAGTACCATGGAATAATATAATGCAAGCTGAATTCAGTAACCTACCTGTTACCATTTACAGTGGAACAGCCATTTACTTGGTTTACTTCTGCAAAGGCGAAAGTTCCACTGTGTAGAGAAGGCAATGTTACTGAAAGTAACTTCTGGAGCATTGGTTGCACACTCATAAAATTGGTTGCTGACAACTCTAAATCATATGGTTAGTGTACAAACAATGTTTACATCATGTTAGCACATAGTAGTTATCAGCAAAATTGAACTGTAGACACCATTGAGTTGAATGCATTACTTTCTATTCAATGCATTCTGTGGTAACTTTGCGTACATGACTATTCAGTGTGATTTGGAACTGTATAGATATTGCATGTAGAGTGCTCAGTACCATGGAATACTCCAATGCAAGCGGAATTCAGTAACCTACCTGTTACCATTTGCAGTGGAACAGCCATTGACTTGGTTTACTTCTGCAAAGGCTAAAGTTCCACTGTGTAGAGAAGGCAATGTTACTGAAAGTAACTTCTGGAGCAAAGGTTGCACACTCATAAAATTGGTTGCTGACAACTCTACGTCATATGGTTAGTGAACAAACAATGTTTACATCATGATAGCACATAGTTGTTATCAGCAAAATTGAACTGTACACACCATTGAGTTGAATGCATTACTTTCTATTCAATGCATTCTGTGGTAACCTTGTGTACATAACTACTTAGGGTGATTTGGAACTGTATAGATATTGCATGTACCGTGCTCAGTACCATGGAATAATCCAATGCAAGCTGAATTCAGTAACCTACCTGTTACCATTTACAGTGGAACAGCCATTGACTTGGTTTACTTCTGCAAAGGCTAAAGTTCCACTGTGTAGAGAAGGCAATGTTACTGAAAGTAACTTCTGGAGCATAGGTTGCACACTCATAAAATTGGTTGCTGACAACTCTAAATCATATGGTTAGTGTACAAACAATGTTTACTTCATGTTAGCACATAGTAGTTATCAGCAAAATTGAACTGTACACACCATTGAGTTGAATGCATTACTTTCTATTCAATGCATTCTGTGGTAACGTTGTGTACATGACTATTCAGTGTGATTTGGAACTGTATAGATATTGCATGTAGAGTGCTCAGTACCATGGAATATTCCAATGCAAGCTGATTTTAGTAACCTACTTGTTACCATTTACAGTGGAACAGCCATTGACTTGGTTGACTTCTGTAAAGGCTAAAGTTCCACTGTGTAGAAAAGGTAATGTTACTGAAAGTAACTTCTGGAGCATAGGTAGCACACTCATAAAATTGGTTGCAGACAACTCTAAATCATATGGTTAGTGTACTAACAATGTTTACATCATGCTAGCACCTAGTTGTTATCAGCAAAATTGAACTGTACACTCCATTGAGTTGAATGCATTACTTCATATTCAATTTATTCTGTTGTAACTTTGTGTACATGACTACTCAGGGTGATTTGGAACTGTATATATATTGCATGTACAGTGCTCAGTACCATGGAATAATCCAATGCAAGCTGAATTCAGTAACCTACCTGTTACCATTTACAGTGGAACAGCCATTGACTTGGTTTACTTCTGCAAAGGCTAAAGTTCCACTGTGTAGAGAAGGCAATGTTACTGAAAGTAACTTCTGGAGCATAGGTTGCACACTCATAAAATTGGTTGCTGACAACTCTAAATCATATGTTTAGTGTACAAACAATGTTTACTTCATGTTAGCACATAGTAGTTATCAGCAAAATTAAACTGTACACACCATTGAGTTGAATGCATTACTTTCTATTCAATGCATTCTGTGGTAACGTTGTATACATGACTATTCAGTGTGATTTGGAACTGTATAGATATTGCATGTAGAGTGCTCAGTACCATGGAATACTCCAATGCAAGCTGATTTTAGTAACCTACTTGTTACCATTTACAGTGGAACAGCCATTGACTTGGTTTACTTCTGTAAAGGCTAAAGTTCCACTGTGTAGAAAAGGTAATGTTACTGAAAGTAACTTCTGGAGCATAGGTAGCACACTCATAAAATTGGTTGCAGACAACTCTAAATCATATGGTTAGTGTACTAACAATGTTTACATCATGCTAGCACCTAGTTGTTATCAGCAAAATTGAACTGTACACTCCATTGAGTTGAATGCATTACTTCATATTCAATTTATTCTGTTGTAACTTTGTGTACATGACTACTCAGGGTGATTTGGAACTGTATATATATTGCATGTACAGTGCTCAGTACCATGGAATAATCCAATGCAAGCTGAATTCAGTAACCTACCTGTTACCATTTACAGTGGAACAGCCATTGACTTGGTTTACTTCTGCAAAGGCTAAAGTTCCACTGTGTAGAGAAGGCAATGTTACTGAAAGTAACTTCTGGAGCATTGGTTGCACACTCATAAAATTGGTTGCAGACAACTGTAAATCATATGGTTAGTGTGCTAACATCGTTTACATCATGTTAGCACATAGTAGTTATCAGCTAAATACAACTGTACACTCCATTGATTTGAATGCATGACTTTCTATTCAATGCATTCTGTGGTAAGGTTGTGTACATAACTACTCTGGGTGGTTTGGAACTGTATAGATATTGCATGTAGAGTGCTCAGTACCATGGAATAATATAATGCAAGCTGAATTCAGTAACCTACCTGTTACCATTTACAGTGGAACAGCCATTGGCTTGGTTTACTTCTGCAAAGGCTAAAGTTCCACTGTGTAGAGAAGGCAATGTTACTGAAAGTAACTTCTGGAGCATAGGTTGCACACTCATAAAATTGGTTGCTGACAACTCTAAATCATATGTTTAGTGTACAAACAATGTTTACATCATGTTAGCACATAGTAGTTATCAGCAAAATTGAACTGTACACACCATTGAGTTGAATGCATTACTTTCTATTCAATGCATTCTGTGGTAACTTTGCGTACATGACTATTCAGTGTGATTTGGAACTGTATAGATATTGCATGTAGAGTGCTCAGTACCATGGAATACTCCAATGCAAGCGGAATTCAGTAACCTACCTGTTACCATTTGCAGTGGAACAGCCATTGACTTGGTTTACTTCTGCAAAGGCTAAAGTTCCACTGTGTAGAGAAGGCAATGTTACTGAAAGTAACTTCTGGAGCAAAGGTTGCACACTCATAAAATTGGTTGCTGACAACTCTACGTCATATGGTTAGTGAACAAACAATGTTTACATCATGATAGCACATAGTTGTTATCAGCAAAATTGAACTGTACACACCATTGAGTTGAATGCATTACTTTCTATTCAATGCATTCTGTGGTAACCTTGTGTACATAACTACTTAGGGTGATTTGGAACTGTATAGATATTGCATGTACCGTGCTCAGTACCATGGAATAATCCAATGCAAGCTGAATTCAGTAACCTACCTGTTACCATTTACAGTGGAACAGCCATTGACTTGGTTTACTTCTGCAAAGGCTAAAGTTCCACTGTGTAGAGAAGGCAATGTTACTGAAAGTAACTTCTGGAGCATAGGTTGCACACTCATAAAATTGGTTGCTGACAACTCTAAATCATATGGTTAGTGTACAAACAATGTTTACTTCATGTTAGCACATAGTAGTTATCAGCAAAATTGAACTGTACACACCATTGAGTTGAATGCATTACTTTCTATTCAATGCATTCTGTGGTAACGTTGTGTACATGACTATTCAGTGTGATTTGGAACTGTATAGATATTGCATGTAGAGTGCTCAGTACCATGGAATATTCCAATGCAAGCTGATTTTAGTAACCTACTTGTTACCATTTACAGTGGAACAGCCATTGACTTGGTTGACTTCTGTAAAGGCTAAAGTTCCACTGTGTAGAAAAGGTAATGTTACTGAAAGTAACTTCTGGAGCATAGGTAGCACACTCATAAAATTGGTTGCAGACAACTCTAAATCATATGGTTAGTGTACTAACAATGTTTACATCATGCTAGCACCTAGTTGTTATCAGCAAAATTGAACTGTACACTCCATTGAGTTGAATGCATTACTTCATATTCAATTTATTCTGTTGTAACTTTGTGTACATGACTACTCAGGGTGATTTGGAACTGTATATATATTGCATGTACAGTGCTCAGTACCATGGAATAATCCAATGCAAGCTGAATTCAGTAACCTACCTGTTACCATTTACAGTGGAACAGCCATTGACTTGGTTTACTTCTGCAAAGGCTAAAGTTCCACTGTGTAGAGAAGGCAATGTTACTGAAAGTAACTTCTGGAGCATAGGTTGCACACTCATAAAATTGGTTGCTGACAACTCTAAATCATATGTTTAGTGTACAAACAATGTTTACTTCATGTTAGCACATAGTAGTTATCAGCAAAATTAAACTGTACACACCATTGAGTTGAATGCATTACTTTCTATTCAATGCATTCTGTGGTAACGTTGTATACATGACTATTCAGTGTGATTTGGAACTGTATAGATATTGCATGTAGAGTGCTCAGTACCATGGAATACTCCAATGCAAGCTGATTTTAGTAACCTACTTGTTACCATTTACAGTGGAACAGCCATTGACTTGGTTTACTTCTGTAAAGGCTAAAGTTCCACTGTGTAGAAAAGGTAATGTTACTGAAAGTAACTTCTGGAGCATAGGTAGCACACTCATAAAATTGGTTGCAGACAACTCTAAATCATATGGTTAGTGTACTAACAATGTTTACATCATGCTAGCACCTAGTTGTTATCAGCAAAATTGAACTGTACACTCCATTGAGTTGAATGCATTACTTCATATTCAATTTATTCTGTTGTAACTTTGTGTACATGACTACTCAGGGTGATTTGGAACTGTATATATATTGCATGTACAGTGCTCAGTACCATGGAATAATCCAATGCAAGCTGAATTCAGTAACCTACCTGTTACCATTTACAGTGGAACAGCCATTGACTTGGTTTACTTCTGCAAAGGCTAAAGTTCCACTGTGTAGAGAAGGCAATGTTACTGAAAGTAACTTCTGGAGCATTGGTTGCACACTCATAAAATTGGTTGCAGACAACTGTAAATCATATGGTTAGTGTGCTAACATCGTTTACATCATGTTAGCACATAGTAGTTATCAGCTAAATACAACTGTACACTCCATTGATTTGAATGCATGACTTTCTATTCAATGCATTCTGTGGTAAGGTTGTGTACATAACTACTCTGGGTGGTTTGGAACTGTATAGATATTGCATGTAGAGTGCTCAGTACCATGGAATAATATAATGCAAGCTGAATTCAGTAACCTACCTGTTACCATTTACAGTGGAACAGCCATTGGCTTGGTTTACTTCTGCAAAGGCTAAAGTTCCACTGTGTAGAGAAGGCAATGTTACTGAAAGTCACTTCTGGAGCATAGGTTGCACACTCATAAAATTGGTTGCTGACAACTCTAAATCATATGTTTAGTGTACAAACAATGTTTACATCATGTTAGCACATAGTAGTTATCAGCAAAATTGAACTGTACACACCATTGAGTTGAATGCATTACTTTCTATTCAATGCATTCTGTGGTAACCTTGTGTGCATAACTACTCAGGGTGATTTGGAAGTATAGATATTGCATGTACAGTGCTCAGTACTATGGAATAATACAATGCAAGCTGAATTCAGTAACCTACCTGTTGCCATTTACAGTGGAACAGACATTGACTTGGTTTACTTCTGCAAAGGCTAAAGTTCCACTGTGTAGAAAAGGTAATGTTACTGAAAGTAACTTCTGGAGCATAGGTAGCACACTCATAAAATTGGTTGCAGACAAGTCCAAATCATATGGTTAGTGTGCTAACATCGTTTACATCATGTTAGCACATAGTAGTTATCAGCTAAATAGAACTGTACACTCCATTGAGTTGAATGTATTACTTTGTATTCAATGCATTCTGTGGTAAGGTTGTGTACATAACTACTCTGGGTGGTTTGGAACTGTATAGATATTGCATGTAGAGTGCTCAGTACCATGGAATAATACAATGCAAGCTGAATTCAGTAACCTACCTGTTACCATTTACATTGGAACAGCCATTGACTTGGTTTACTTCTGCAAAGGCTAAAGTTCCATTGTGTACAGAAGGCAATCTTACTGAAAGTAACTTCTGGAGCATAGGATGCACACTCATAAAATTGGTTGCAGACAACTCTAAATCATATGGATAGTGTACAAACAATGTATACATCATGTTAGCACATAGTAGTTATCAGCAAAATTGAACTGTAGACACCATTGAGTTGAATGCATTACTTTCTATTCAATGCATTCTGTGGTAACCTTGTGTACATAACTACTTAGGGTGATTTGGAACTGTATAGATATTGCATGTACCGTGCTCAGTACCATGGAATAATACAATGCAAGCTGAATTCAGTAACCTACCTGTTACCATTTACAGTGGAGCAGCCATTGACTTGGTTTACTTCTGCAAAGGCTAAAGTTCCACTGTGTACAGAAGCCAATGTTACTGAAAGTAACTTCTGGGGCATAGGTTGCACAGTCATAAAATTGGTTGCAGACAACTCTACATCATATGGTTAGTGTACAAACAATGTTTACTTCATGTTAGCACATAGTAGTTATCAGCAAAATTGAACTGTACACACCATTGAGTTGAATGCATTACTTTCTATTCAATGCATTCTGTGGTAACTTTGCGTACATGACTATTCAGTGTGATTTGGAACTGTATACATATTGCATGTAGAGTGCTCAGTACCAAGGAATACTCCAATGCAAGCGGAATTCAGTAACCTACCTGTTACCATTTGCAGTGGAACAGCCATTGACTTGGTTTACTTCTGCAAAGGCTAAAGTTCCACTGTGTAGAGAAGGCAATGTTACTGAAAGTAACTTCTGGAGCAAAGGTTGCACACTCATAAAATTGGTTGCTGACAACTCTAAATCATATGGTTAGTGTACAAACAATGCTTACATGATGTTAGCACATAGTAGTTATCAGCAAAATTGAACTGTAGACACCATTGAGTTGAATGCATTACTTTCTATTCAATGCATTCTGTGGTAACCTTGTGTACATAACTACTTAGGGTGATTTGGAACTGTATAGATATTGCATGTACCGTGCTCAGTACCATGGAATAATCCAAAGCAAGCTGAATTCAGTAACCTACCTGTTACCATTTACAGTGGAACAGCCATTGACTTGGTTTACTTCTGCAAAGGCTAAAGTTCCACTGTGTAGAGAAGGCAATGTTACTGAAAGTAACTTCTGGAGCATAGGTTGCACACTCATAAAATTGGTTGCTGACAACTCTAAATCATATGGTTAGTGTACAAACAATGTTTACTTCATGTTAGCACATAGTAGTTATCAGCAAAATTGAACTGTACACACCATTGAGTTGAATGCATTACTTTCTATTCAATGCATTCTGTGGTAACGTTGTGTACATGACTATTCAGTGTGATTTGGAACTGTATAGATATTGCATGTAGAGTGCTTAGTACCATGGAATACTCCAATGCAAGCTGATTTTAGTAACCTACTTGTTACCATTTACAGTGGAACAGCCATTGACTTGGTTGACTTCTGTAAAGGCTAAAGTTCCACTGTGTAGAAAAGGTAACGTTACTGAAAGTAACTTCTGGAGCATAGGTAGCACACTCATAAAATTGGTTGCAGACAACTCTAAATCATATGGTTAGTGTACTAACAATGTTTACATCATGTTAGCACCTAGTTGTTATCAGCAAAATTGAACTGTACACTCCATTGAGTTGAATGCATTACTTCATATTCAAATTATTCTGTTGTAACTTTGTGTACATGACTACTCAGGGTGATTTGGAACTGTATATATATTGCATGTACAGTGCTCAGTACCATGGAATAATACAATGCAAGCTGAATTCAGTAACCTACCTGTTACCATTGACAGTGGAACAGCCATTGACTTGGTTTACTTCTGCAAAGGCTAAAGTTCCACTGTGTAGAGAAGGCAATGTTACTGAAAGTAACTTCTGGATCATAGGTTGCACACTCATAAAATTGGTTGCTGACAACTGTAAATCATATGGTTAGTGTGCTAACATCGTTTACATCATGTTAGCACATAGTAGTTATCAGCTAAATACAACTGTACACTCCATTGATTTGAATGCATGACTTTCTATTCAATGCATTCTGTGGTAAGGTTGTGTACATAACTACTCTGGGTGGTTTGGAACTGTATAGATATTGCATGTAGAGTGCTCAGTACCATGGAATAATATAATGCAAGCTGAATTCAGTAACCTACCTGTTACCATTTACAGTGGAACAGCCATTGGCTTGGTTTACTTCTGCAAAGGCTAAAGTTCCACTGTGTAGAGAAGGCAATGTTACTGAAAGTCACTTCTGGAGCATAGGTTGCACACTCATAAAATTCGTTGCTGACAACTCTAAATCATATGTTTAGTGTACAAACAATGTTTACATCATGTTAGCACATAGTAGTTATCAGCAAAATTGAACTGTACACACCATTGAGTTGAATGCATTACTTTCTATTCAATGCATTCTGTGGTAACCTTGTGTGCATAACTACTCAGGGTGATTTGGAACTGTATAGATATTGCATGTACAGTGCTCAGTACCATGGAATAATACAATGCAAGCTGAATTCAGTAACCTACCTGTTACCATTTACAGTGGAACAGACATTGACTTGGTTTACTTCTGCAAAGGCTAAAGTTCCACTGTGCAGAAAAGGTAATGTTACTGAAAGAAACTTCTGGAGCATATGTAGCACACTCATAAAATTGGTTGCAGACAAGTCCAAATCATATGGTTAGTGTGCTAACATCGTTTACATCATGTTAGCACATAGTAGTTATCAGCTAAATAGAACTGTACACTCCATTGAGTTGAATGTATTACTTTGTATTCAATGCATTCTGTGGTAAGGTTGTGTAGATAACTACTCTGGGTGGTTTGGAACTGTATAGATATTGCATGTAGAGTGCTCAGTACCATGGAATAATATAATGCAAGCTGAATTCAGTAACCTACCTGTTACCATTTACAGTGGAACAGCCATACACTTGGTTTACTTCTGCAAAGGCGAAAGTTCCACTGTGTAGAGAAGGCAATGTTACTGAAAGTAACTTCTGGAGCATAGGTTGCACACTCATAAAATTGGTTGCTGACAACTCTAAATCATATGGTTAGTGTACAAACAATGTTTACTTCATGTTAGCAAATAGTAGTTATCAGCAAAATTGAACTGTACACACCATTGAGTTGAATGCGTTACTTTCTATTCAATGCATTCTGTGGTAACGCTGTGTACATGACTATTCAGTGTGATTTGGAACTGTATAGATATTGCATGTAGAGTGCTGAGTCCCATGGAATACTCCAATGCAAGCTGATTTTAGTAACCTACTTGTTACCATTTACAGTGGAACAGCCATTGACTTGGTTTACTTCTGCAAAGGCTAAAGTTCCACTGTGCAGAAAAGGTAATGTTACTGAAAGAAACTTCTGGAGCATATGTAGCACACTCATAAAATTGGTTGCAGACAAGTCCAAATCATATGGTTAGTGTGCTAACATCGTTTACATCATGTTAGCACATTGTAGTTATCAGCTAAATAGAACTGTACACTCCATTGAGTTGAATGTATTACTTTGTATTCAATGCATTCTGTTGTAAGGTTGTGTAGATAACTACTCTGGGTGGTTTGGAACTGTATAGATATTGCATGTAGAGTGCTCAGTACCATGGAATAATATAATGCAAGCTGAATTCAGTAACCTACCTGTTACCATTTACAGTGGAACAGCCATACACTTGGTTTACTTCTGCAAAGGCGAAAGTTCCACTGTGTAGAGAAGGCAATGTTACTGAAAGTAACTTCTGGAGCATAGGTTGCACACTCATAAAATTGGTTGCTGACAACTCTAAATCATATGGTTAGTGTACAAACAATGTTTACTTCATGTTAGCAAATAGTAGTTATCAGCAAAATTGAACTGTACACACCATTGAGTTGAATGCGTTACTTTCTATTCAATGCATTCTGTGGTAACGCTGTGTACATGACTATTCAGTGTGATTTGGAACTGTATAGATATTGCATGTAGAGTGCTGAGTCCCATGGAATACTCCAATGCAAGCTGATTTTAGTAACCTACTTGTTACCATTTACAGTGGAACAGCCATTGACTTGGTTTACTTCTGGAAAGGCTAAAGTTCCACTGTGTAGAGAAGGCAATGTTACTGAATGTAACTTCTGGAGCATAGGTAGCACACTCATAAAATTGGTTGCAGACAACTCTAAATCATATGGATAGTGTACAAACAATGTATACATCATGTTAGCACATAGTAGTTATCAGCAAAATTGAACTGTAGACACCATTGAGTTGAATGCATTACTTTCTATTCAATGCATTCTGTGGTAACCTTGTGTACATAACTACTTACGGTGATTTGGAACTGTATAGATATTGCATGTACCGTGCTCAGTACCATGGAATAATACAATGCAAGCTGAATTCAGTAACCTACCTGTTACCATTTACAGTGGAGCAGCCATTGACTTGGTTTACTTCTGCAAAGGCTAAAGTTCCACTGTGTACAGAAGGCAATGTTACTGAAAGTAACTTCTGGGGCATAGGTTGCACAGTCATAAAATAGGTTGCAGACAACTCTACATCATATGGTTAGTGTACAAACAATGTTTACTTCATGTTAGCACATAGTAGTTATCAGCAAAATTGAACTGTACACACCATTGAGTTGAATGCATTACTTTCTATTCAATGCATTCTGTGGTAACTTTGCGTACATGACTATTCAGTGTGATTTGGAACTGTATACATATTGCATGTAGAGTGCTCAGTACCAAGGAATACTCCAATGCAAGCGGAATTCAGTAACCTACCTGTTACCATTTGCAGTGGAACAGCCATTGACTTGGTTTACTTCTGCAAAGGCTAAAGTTCCACTGTGTAGAGAAGGCAATGTTACTGAAAGTAACTTCTGGAGCAAAGGTTGCACACTCATAAAATTGGTTGCTGACAACTCTAAATCATATGGTTAGTGTACAAACAATGCTTACATGATGTTAGCACATAGTAGTTATCAGCAAAATTGAACTGTAGACACCATTGAGTTGAATGCATTACTTTCTATTCAATGCATTCTGTGGTAACCTTGTGTACATAACTACTTAGGGTGATTTGGAACTGTATAGATATTGCATGTACCGTGCTCAGTACCATGGAATAATCCAAAGCAAGCTGAATTCAGTAACCTACCTGTTACCATTTACAGTGGAACAGCCATTGACTTGGTTTACTTCTGCAAAGGCTAAAGTTCCACTGTGTAGAGAAGGCAATGTTACTGAAAGTAACTTCTGGAGCATAGGTTGCACACTCATAAAATTGGTTGTTGACAACTCTAAATCATATGGTTAGTGTACAAACAATGTTTACTTCATGTTAGCACATAGTAGTTATCAGCAAAATTGAACTGTACACACCATTGAGTTGAATGCATTACTTTCTATTCAATGCATTCTGTGGTAACGTTGTGTACATGACTATTCAGGGTGATTTGGAACTGTATATATATTGCATGTACAGTGCTCAGTACCATGGAATAATACAATGCAAGCTGAATTCAGTAACCTACCTGTTACCATTTACAGTGGAACAGACATTGACTTGGTTTACTTCTGCAAAGGCTAAAGTTCCACTGTGTAGAGAAGGCAATGTTACTGAAAGTAACTTCTGGAGCATAGGTTGCACACTCATAAAATTCGTTGCTGACAACTCTAAATCATATGTTTAGTGTACAAACAATGTTTACATCATGTTAGCACATAGTAGTTATCAGCAAAATTGAACTGTACACACCATTGAGTTGAATGCATTACTTTCTGTTCAATGCATTCTGTGGTAACGCTGTGTACATGACTATTCAGTGTGATTTGGAACTGTACAGATATTGCATGTAGAGTGCTGAGTCCCATGGAATACTCCAATGCAAGCTGATTTTAGTAACCTACTTGTTACCATTTACAGTGGAACAGCCATTGAATTGTTTTACTTCTGGAAAGGCTAAAGTTCCACTGTGTAGAGAAGGCAATGTTACTGAAAGTAACTTCTGGAGCATTGGTTGCACACTCATAAAATTGGTTGCTGACAACTCTAAATCATATGGTTAGTGAACATACAATGTTTACATCATGATAGCACATAGTAGTTATCAGCAAAATTGAACTGTACACACCATTGAGTTGAATGCGTTACTTTCTATTCAATGCATTCTGTGGTAACGCTGTGTACATGACTATTCAGTGTGATTTGGAACTGTATAGATATTGCATGTAGAGTGCTGAGTCCCATGGAATACTCCAATGCAAGCTGATTTTAGTAACCTACTTGTTACCATTTACAGTGGAACAGCCATTGACTTGGTTTACTTCTGCAAAGGCTAAAGTTCCACTGTGCAGAAAAGGTAATGTTACTGAAAGAAACTTCTGGAGCATATGTAGCACACTCATAAAATTGGTTGCAGACAAGTCCAAATCATATGGTTAGTGTGCTAACATCGTTTACATCATGTTAGCACATAGTAGTTATCAGCTAAATAGAACTGTACACTCCATTGAGTTGAATGTATTACTTTGTATTCAATGCATTCTGTTGTAAGGTTGTGTAGATAACTACTCTGGGTGGTTTGGAACTGTATAGATATTGCATGTAGAGTGCTCAGTACCATGGAATAATATAATGCAAGCTGAATTCAGTAACCTACCTGTTACCATTTACAGTGGAACAGCCATACACTTGGTTTACTTCTGCAAAGGCGAAAGTTCCACTGTGTAGAGAAGGCAATGTTACTGAAAGTAACTTCTGGAGCATAGGTTGCACACTCATAAAATTGGTTGCTGACAACTCTAAATCATATGGTTAGTGTACAAACAATGTTTACTTCATGTTAGCAAATAGTAGTTATCAGCAAAATTGAACTGTACACACCATTGAGTTGAATGCGTTACTTTCTATTCAATGCATTCTGTGGTAACGCTGTGTACATGACTATTCAGTGTGATTTGGAACTGTATAGATATTGCATGTAGAGTGCTGAGTCCCATGGAATACTCCAATGCAAGCTGATTTTAGTAACCTACTTGTTACCATTTACAGTGGAACAGCCATTGACTTGGTTTACTTCTGGAAAGGCTAAAGTTCCACTGTGTAGAGAAGGCAATGTTACTGAATGTAACTTCTGGAGCATAGGTAGCACACTCATAAAATTGGTTGCAGACAACTCTAAATCATATGGATAGTGTACAAACAATGTATACATCATGTTAGCACATAGTAGTTATCAGCAAAATTGAACTGTAGACACCATTGAGTTGAATGCATTACTTTCTATTCAATGCATTCTGTGGTAACCTTGTGTACATAACTACTTAGGGTGATTTGGAACTGTATAGATATTGCATGTACCGTGCTCAGTACCATGGAATAATACAATGCAAGCTGAATTCAGTAACCTACCTGTTACCATTTACAGTGGAGCAGCCATTGACTTGGTTTACTTCTGCAAAGGCTAAAGTTCCACTGTGTACAGAAGGCAATGTTACTGAAAGTAACTTCTGGGGCATAGGTTGCACAGTCATAAAATAGGTTGCAGACAACTCTACATCATATGGTTAGTGTACAAACAATGTTTACTTCATGTTAGCACATAGTAGTTATCAGCAAAATTGAACTGTACACACCATTGAGTTGAATGCATTACTTTCTATTCAATGCATTCTGTGGTAACTTTGCGTACATGACTATTCAGTGTGATTTGGAACTGTATACATATTGCATGTAGAGTGCTCAGTACCAAGGAATACTCCAATGCAAGCGGAATTCAGTAACCTACCTGTTACCATTTGCAGTGGAACAGCCATTGACTTGGTTTACTTCTGCAAAGGCTAAAGTTCCACTGTGTAGAGAAGGCAATGTTACTGAAAGTAACTTCTGGAGCAAAGGTTGCACACTCATAAAATTGGTTGCTGACAACTCTAAATCATATGGTTAGTGTACAAACAATGCTTACATGATGTTAGCACATAGTAGTTATCAGCAAAATTGAACTGTAGACACCATTGAGTTGAATGCATTACTTTCTATTCAATGCATTCTGTGGTAACCTTGTGTACATAACTACTTAGGGTGATTTGGAACTGTATAGATATTGCATGTACCGTGCTCAGTACCATGGAATAATCCAAAGCAAGCTGAATTCAGTAACCTACCTGTTACCATTTACAGTGGAACAGCCATTGACTTGGTTTACTTCTGCAAAGGCTAAAGTTCCACTGTGTAGAGAAGGCAATGTTACTGAAAGTAACTTCTGGAGCATAGGTTGCACACTCATAAAATTGGTTGTTGACAACTCTAAATCATATGGTTAGTGTACAAACAATGTTTACTTCATGTTAGCACATAGTAGTTATCAGCAAAATTGAACTGTACACACCATTGAGTTGAATGCATTACTTTCTATTCAATGCATTCTGTGGTAACGTTGTGTACATGACTATTCAGTGTGATTTGGAACTGTATAGATATTGCATGTAGAGTGCTTAGTACCATGGAATACTCCAATGCAAGCTGATTTTAGTAAACTACTTGTTACCATTTACAGTGGAACAGCCATTGACTTGGTTGACTTCTGTAAAGGCTAAAGTTCCACTGTGTAGAAAAGGTAACGTTACTGAAAGTAACTTCTGGAGCATAGGTAGCACACTCATAAAATTGGTTGCAGACAACTCTAAATCATATGGTTAGTGTACTAACAATGTTTACATCATGTTAGCACCTAGTTGTTATCAGCAAAATTGAACTGTTCACTCCATTGAGTTGAATGCATTACTTCATATTCAATTTATTCTGTTGTAACTTTGTGTACATGACTACTCAGGGTGATTTGGAACTGTATATATATTGCATGTACAGTGCTCAGTACCATGGAATAATACAATGCAAGCTGAATTCAGTAACCTACCTGTTACCATTTACAGTGGAACAGACATTGACTTGGTTTACTTCTGCAAAGGCTAAAGTTCCACTGTGTAGAGAAGGCAATGTTACTGAAAGTCACTTCTGGAGCATAGGTTGCACACTCATAAAATTCGTTGCTGACAACTCTAAATCATATGTTTAGTGTACAAACAATGTTTTCATCATGTTAGCACATAGTAGTTATCAGCAAAATTGAACTGTACACACCATTGAGTTGAATGCATTACTTTCTGTTCAATGCATTCTGTGGTAACGCTGTGTACATGACTACTCAGTGTGATTTGGAACTGTACAGATATTGCATGTAGAGTGCTGAGTCCCATGGAATACTCCAATGCAAGCTGATTTTAGTAACCTACTTGTTACCATTTACAGTGGAACAGCCATTGACTTGTTTTACTTCTGGAAAGGCTAAAGTTCCACTGTGTAGAGAAGGCAATGTTACTGAAAGTAACTTCTGGAGCATTGGTTGCACACTCATAAAATTGGTTGCTGACAACTCTAAATCATATGGTTAGTGAACATACAATGTTTACATCATGATAGCACATAGTAGTTATCAGCAAAATTGAACTGTACACACCATTGAGTTGAATGCATTACTTTCTTTTCAATGCATTCTGTGGTAACGTTGTGTACATGACTATTCAGTGTGATTTGGAACTGTATAGATATTGCATTTAGAGTGCTGCGTCCCATGGAATACTCCAATGCAAGCTGATTTCAGTAACCTACTTGTTACCATTTACAGTGGAACAGCCATTGACTTGGTTGACTTCTGTAAAGTCTAAAGTTCCACTGTGTAGAAAAGGTAATGTTACTGAAAGTAACTTCTGGAGCATAGGTAGCACACTCATAAAATTGCTTGCAGACAAGTCCAAATCATATGGTTAGTGTGCTAACATCGTTTACATCATGTTAGCACATAGTAGGTATCAGCTAAATAGAACTGTACACTCCATTGAGTTGAATGCATTACTTTCTATTCAATGCATTCTGTGGTAAGGTTGTGTACATAACTACTCTGGGTGGATTGGAAATGTATAGATATTGCATGTAGAGTGCTCAGTACCATGGAATAATATAATGCAAGCTGAATTCAGTAACCTACCTGTTACCATTTACAGTGGAACAGCCATTTACTTGGTTTACTTCTGCAAAGGCGAAAGTTCCACTGTGTAGAGAAGGCAATGTTACTGAAAGTAACTTCTGGAGCATTGGTTGCACACTCATAAAATTGGTTGCTGACAACTCTAAATCATATGGTTAGTGTACAAACAATGTTTACATCATGTTAGCACATAGTAGTTATCAGCAAAATTGAACTGTAGACACCATTGAGTTGAATGCATTACTTTCTATTCAATGCATTCTGTGGTAACTTTGCGTACATGACTATTCAGTGTGATTTGGAACTGTATAGATATTGCATGTAGAGTGCTCAGTACCATGGAATACTCCAATGCAAGCGGAATTCAGTAACCTACCTGTTACCATTTGCAGTGGAACAGCCATTGACTTGGTTTACTTCTGCAAAGGCTAAAGTTCCACTGTGTAGAGAAGGCAATGTTACTGAAAGTAACTTCTGGAGCATTGGTTGCACACTCATAAAATTGGTTGCTGACAACTCTACGTCATATGGTTAGTGAACAAACAATGTTTACATCATGATAGCACATAGTTGTTATCAGCAAAATTGAACTGTACACACCATTGAGTTGAATGCATTACTTTCTATTCAATGCATTCTGTGGTAACCTTGTGTACATAACTACTTAGGGTGATTTGGAACTGTATAGATATTGCATGTACAGTGCTCAGTACCATGGAATAATCCAATGCAAGCTGAATTCAGTAACCTACCTGTTACCATTTACAGTGGAACAGCCATTGACTTGGTTTACTTCTGCAAAGGCTAAAGTTCCACTGTGTAGAGAAGGCAATGTTACTGAAAGTAACTTCTGGAGCATAGGTTGCACACTCATAAAATTGGTTGCTGACAACTCTAAATCATATGGTTAGTGTACAAACAATGTTTACTTCATGTTAGCACATAGTAGTTATCAGCAAAATTGAACTGTACACACCATTGAGTTGAATGCATTACTTTCTATTCAATGCATTCTGTGGTAACGTTGTGTACATGACTATTCAGTGTGATTTGGAACTGTATAGATATTGCATGTAGAGTGCTCAGTACCATGGAATATTCCAATGCAAGCTGATTTTAGTAACCTACTTGTTACCATTTACAGTGGAACAGCCATTGACTTGGTTGACTTCTGTAAAGGCTAAAGTTCCACTGTGTAGAAAAGGTAATGTTACTGAAAGTAACTTCTGGAGCATAGGTAGCACACTCATAAAATTGGTTGCAGACAACTCTAAATCATATGGTTAGTGTACTAACAATGTTTACATCATGCTAGCACCTAGTTGTTATCAGCAAAATTGAACTGTACACTCCATTGAGTTGAATGCATTACTTCATATTCAATTTATTCTGTTGTAACTTTGTGTACATGACTACTCAGGGTGATTTGGAACTGTATATATATTGCATGTACAGTGCTCAGTACCATGGAATAATCCAATGCAAGCTGAATTCAGTAACCTACCTGTTACCATTTACAGTGGAACAGCCATTGACTTGGTTTACTTCTGCAAAGGCTAAAGTTCCACTGTGTAGAGAAGGCAATGTTACTGAATGTAACTTCTGGAGCATAGGTTGCACACTCATAAAATTGGTTGCTGACAACTCTAAATCATATGTTTAGTGTACAAACAATGTTTACTTCATGTTAGCACATAGTAGTTATCAGCAAAATTAAACTGTACACACCATTGAGTTGAATGCATTACTTTCTATTCAATGCATTCTGTGGTAACGTTGTATACATGACTATTCAGTGTGATTTGGAACTGTATAGATATTGCATGTAGAGGGCTCAGTACCATGGAATACTCCAATGCAAGCTGATTTTAGTAACCTACTTGTTACCATTTACAGTGGAACAGCCATTGACTTGGTTTACTTCTGTAAAGGCTAAAGTTCCACTGTGTAGAAAAGGTAATGTTACTGAAAGTAACTTCTGGAGCATAGGTAGCACACTCATAAAATTGGTTGCAGACAACTCTAAATCATATGGTTAGTGTACTAACAATGTTTACATCATGCTAGCACCTAGTTGTTATCAGCAAAATTGAACTGTACACTCCATTGAGTTGAATGCATTACTTCATATTCAATTTATTCTGTTGTAACTTTGTGTACATGACTACTCAGGGTGATTTGGAACTGTATATATATTGCATGTACAGTGCTCAGTACCATGGAATAATCCAATGCAAGCTGAATTCAGTAACCTACCTGTTACCATTTACAGTGGAACAGCCATTGACTTGGTTTACTTCTGCAAAGGCTAAAGTTCCACTGTGTAGAGAAGGCAATGTTACTGAAAGTAACTTCTGGAGCATAGGTTGCACACTCATAAAATTGGTTGCTGACAACTCTAAATCATATGTTTAGTGTACAAACAATGTTTACTTCATGTTAGCACATAGTAGTTATCAGCAAAATTAAACTGTACACACCATTGAGTTGAATGCATTACTTTCTATTCAATGCATTCTGTGGTAACGTTGTGTACATGACTATTCAGTGTGATTTGGAACTGTATAGATATTGCATGTAGAGTGCTCAGTACCATGGAATACTCCAATGCAAGCTGATTTTAGTAACCTACTTGTTACCATTTACAGTGGAACAGCCATTGACTTGGTTTACTTCTGTAAAGGCTAAAGTTCCACTGTGTAGAAAAGGTAATGTTACTGAAAGTAACTTCTGGAGCATAGGTAGCACACTCATAAAATTGGTTGCAGACAACTCTAAATCATATGGTTAGTGTACTAACAATGTTTACATCATGTTAGCACCTAGTTGTTATCAGCAAAATTGAACTGTACACTCCATTGCGTTGAATGCATTACTTCATATTCAATTTATTCTGTTGTAACTTTGTGTACATGACTACTCAGGGTGATTTGGAACTGTATAGATATTGCATGTAGAGTGCTCAGTACCATGGAATAATATAATGCAAGCTGAATTCAGTAACCTACCTGTTATCATTTACAGTGGAACAGCCATTGACTTGGTTTACTTCTGCAAAGGCTAAAGTTCCACTGTGTAGAGAAGGCAATGTTACTGAAAGTAACTTCTGGAGCATAGGTTGCACACTCATAAAATTGGTTGCTGACAACTCTAAATCATATGGTTAGTGTACAAACAATGTTTACATCATGTTAGCACATAGTAGTTATCAGCAAAATTGAACTGTACACACCATTGAGTTGAATGCATTACTTTCTATTCAATGCATTCTGTGGTAACCTTGTGTACATAACTACTTAGGGTGATTTGGAACTGTATAGATATTGCATGTACCGTGCTCAGTACCATGGAATAATACAATGCAAGCTGAATTCAGTAACCTACCTGTTACCATTTACAGTGGAACAGCCATTGACTTGGTTTACTTCTGCAAAGGCTAAAGTTCCATTGTGTACAGAAGGCAATCTTACTGAAAGTAACGTCTGGAGCATAGGATGCACACTCATAAAATTGGTTGCAGACAACTCTAAATCATATGGATAGTGTACAAACAATGTATACATCATGTTAGCACATAGTAGTTATCAGCAAAATTGAACTGTAGACACCTTTGAGTTGAATGCATTACTTTCAATTCAATGCATTCTGTGGTAACCTTGTGTACATAACTACTTAGGGTGATTTGGAACTGTATAGATATTGCATGTACCGTGCTCAGTACCATGGAATAATACAATGCAAGCTGAATTCAGTAACCTACCTGTTACCATTTACAGTGGAACAGCCATTGACTTGGTTTACTTCTGCAAAGGCTAAAGTTCCACTGTGTACAGAAGGCAATGTTACTGAAAGTAACTTCTGGGGCAAAGGTTGCACAGTCATAAAATTGGTTGCAGACTACTCTACATCATATGGTTAGTGTACAAACAATGTTTACTTCATGTTAGCACATAGTAGTTATCAGCAAAATTGAACTGTACACACCATTGAGTTGAATGCATTACTTTCTATTCAATGCATTCTGTGGTAACCTTGTGTGCATAACTACTCAGGGTGATTTGGAACTGTATAGATATTGCATGTACAGTGCTCAGTACCGTGGAATAATACAATGCAAGCTGAATTCAGTAACCTACCTGTTACCATTTACAGTGGAACAGCCATTGACTTGGTTTACTTCTGGAAAGGCTAAAGTTCCACTGTGTAGAGAAGGCAATGTTACTGAAAGTAACTTCTGGAGCATTGGTTGCACACTCATAAAATTGGTTGCAGACAACTCTAAATCATATGGTTAGTGAACAAACAATGTTTACATCATGTTAGCACATAGTAGTTATCAGCAAAATTGAACTGTAGACACCATTGAGTTGAATGCATTACTTTCTATTCAATGCATTCTGTGGTAACTTTGCGTACATGACTATTCAGTGTGATTTGGAACTGTATACATATTGCATGTAGAGTGCTCAGTACCAAGGAATACTCCAATGCAAGCGGAATTCAGTAACCTACCTGTTACCATTTGCAGTGGAACAGCCATTGACTTGGTTTACTTCTGCAAAGGCTAAAGTTCCACTGTGTAGAGAAGGCAATGTTACTGAAAGTAACTTCTGGAGCAAAGGTTGCACACTCATAAAATTGGTTGCTGACAACTCTAAATCATATGGTTAGTGTACAAACAATGCTTACATCATGTTAGCACATAGTAGTTATCAGCAAAATTGAACTGTAGACACCATTGAGTTGAATGCATTACTTTCTATTCAATGCATTCTGTGGTAACCTTGTGTACATAACTACTTAGGGTGATTTGGAACTGTATAGATATTGCCTGTAGAGTGCTCAGTACCATGGAATACTCCAATGGAAGCGGAATTCAGTAACCTACCTGTTACCATTTGCAGTGGCACAGCCATTGACTTGGTTTACTTCTGCAAAGGCTAAAGTTCCACTGTGTAGAGAAGGCAATGTTACTGAAAGTAACTTCTGGAGCAAAGGTTGCACAGTCATAAAATTGGTTGCTGACAACTCTAAATCATATGGTTAGTGTACAAACAATGCTTACATCATGTTAGCACATAATAGTTATCAGCAAAATTGAACTGTAGACACCATTGAGTTGAATGCATTACTTTCTATTCAATGCATTCTGTGGTAACCTTGTGTACATAACTACTTAGGGTGATTTGGAACTGTATAGATATTGCATGTACCGTGCTCAGTACCATGGAATAATACAATGCAAGCTGAATTCAGTAACCTACCTGTTACCATTTACAGTGGAACAGCCATTGACTTGGTTTACTTCTGCAAAGGCTAATGTTCCACTGTGTACAGAAGGCAATCTTACTGAAAGTAACTTCTGGAGCATAGGTTGCACAGTCATAAAATTGGTTGCAGACAACTCTACATCATATGGTTAGTGTACAAACAATGTTTACTTCATGTTAGCACATAGTAGTTATCAGCAAAATTGAACTGTACACACCATTGAGTTGAATGCATTACTTTCTATTCAATGCATTCTGTGGTAACATTGTGTACATGACTATTCAGTGTGATTTGGAACTGTATAGATATTGCATGTAGAGTGCTGTGTCCCATGGAATAATATAATGCAAGCTGAATTCAGTAACCTACCTGTTACCATTTACAGTGGAACAGCCATTGACTTGGTTTACTTCTGCAAAGGCTAAAGTTCCACTGTGTAGAGAAGGCAATGTTACTGAAAGTAACTTCTGGAGCATTGGTTGCACACTCATAAAATTGGTTGCTGACAACTCTAAATCATATGGTTAGTGTACAAACAATGCTTACATCATGTTAGCACATAGTAGTTATCAGCAAAATTGAACTGTAGACACCATTGAGTTGAATGCATTACTTTCTATTCAATGCATTCTGTGGTAACCTTGTGTGCATAACTACTCAGGGTGATTTGGAACTGTATAGATATTGCATGTACAGTGCTCAGTACCATGGAATAATACAATGCAAGCTGATTTCAGTAACCTACTTGTTACCAGTTACAGTGGAACAGCCATTGACTTGGTTGACTTCTGTAAAGGCTAAAGTTCCACTGTGTAGAAAAGGTAATGTTACTGAAAGTAACTTCTGGAGCATAGGTAGCACACTCATAAAATTGGTTGCAGAGAAGACCAAATCATATGGTTAGTGTGCTAACATCGTTTACATCATGTTAGCACATAGTAGTTATCAGCTAAATAGAACTGTACACTCCATTGAGTTGAATGCATTACTTTCTATTCAATGCATTCTGTGGTAAGGTTGTGTACATAACTACTCTGGGTGGTTTGGAACTGTATAGATATTGCATGTAGAGTGCTCAGTACCATGGAATAATATAATGCAAGCTGAATTCAGTAACCTACCTGTTACCATTTACAGTGGAACAGCCATTCACTTGGTTTACTTCTGCAAAGGCGAAAGTTCCACTGTGTAGAGAAGGCAATGTTACTGAAAGTAACTTCTGGAGCATAGATAGCACACTCATAAAATTGGTTGCAGACAAGTCCAAATCATATGCTTAGTGTGCTAACATCGTTTACATCATGTTAGCACATAGTAGTTATCAGCAAAATTGAACTGTACACACCATTGAGTTGAATGCATTACTTTCTATTCAATGCATTCTGTGGTAACTTTGCGTACATGACTATTCAGTGTGATTTGGAACTGTACAGATATTGCATGTAGAGTGCTCAGTACCATGGAATAATCCAATGCAAGCTGAATTCAGTAACCTACCTGTTACCATTTACAGTGGAACAGCCATTGACTTGGTTTACTTCTGCAAAGGCTTAAGTTCCACTGTGTAGAGAAGGCAATGTTACTGAAAGTAACTTCTGGAGCATTGGTTGCACACTCATAAAATTGGTTGCTGACAACTCTAAATCATATGGTTAGTGTACAAACAATGTTTACATCATGTTAGCGCATAGTAGTTATCAGCAAAATTGAACTGTACACACCATTGAGTTGAATGCAATACTTTCTATTCAATGCATTCTGTGGTAACCTTGCGTACATGACTATTCAGTGTGATTTGGAACTGTATAGATATTGCCTGTAGAGTGCTCAGTACCATGGAATACTCCAATGGAAGCGGAATTCAGTAACCTACCTGTTACCATTTGCAGTGGAACAGCCATTGACTTGGTTTACTTCTGCAAAGGCTAAAGTTCCACTGTGTAGAGAAGGCAATGTTACTGAAAGTAACTTCTGTAGCAAAGGTTGCACAGTCATAAAATTGGTTGCTGACAACTCTAAATCATATGGTTAGTGTACAAACAATGCTTACATCATGTTAGCACATAATAGTTATCAGCAAAATTGAACTGTAGACACCATTGAGTTGAATGCATTACTTTCTATTCAATGCATTCTGTGGTAACCTTGTGTACATAACTACTTAGGGTGATTTGGAACTGTATAGATATTGCATGTACCGTGCTCAGTACCATGGAATAATACAATGCAAGCTGAATTCAGTAACCTACCTGTTACCATTTACAGTGGAACAGCCATTGACTTGGTTTACTTCTGCAAAGGCTAATGTTCCACTGTGTACAGAAGGCAATCTTACTGAAAGTAACTTCTGGAGCATAGGTTGCACAGTCATAAAATTGGTTGCAGACAACTCTACATCATATGTGTAGTGTACAAACAATGTTTACTTCATGTTAGCACATAGTAGTTATCAGCAAAATTGAACTGTACACACCATTGAGTTGAATGCATTACTTTCTATTCAATGCATTCTGTGGTAACATTGTGTACATGACTATTCAGTGTGATTTGGAACTGTATAGATATTGCATGTAGAGTGCTGAGTCCCATGGAATACTCCAATGCAAGCTGATTTCAGTAACCTACTTGTTACCATTTACAGTGGAACAGCCATTGACTTGGTTGACTTCTGTAAAGTCTAAAGTTCCACTGTGTAGAAAAGGTAATGTTACTGAAAGTAACTTCTGGAGCATAGGTAGCACACTCATAAAATTGGTTGCAGACAACTCCAAATCATATGCTTAGTGTGCTAACATCGTTTACATCATGTTAGCACATAGTAGTTATCAGCTAAATAGAACTGTACACTCCATTGAGTTGAATGCATTACTTTCTATTCAATGCATTCTGTGGTAAGGTTGTGTACATAACTACTCTGGGTGGTTTGGAACTGTATAGATATTGCATGTAGAGTGCTCAGTACCATGGAATAATATAATGCAAGCTGAATTCAGTAACCTACCTGTTACCATTTACAGTGGAACAGCCATTGACTTGGTTTACTTCTGCAAAGGCTAAAGTTCCACTGTGTAGAGAAGGCAATGTTACTGAAAGTAACTTCTGGAGCATTGGTTGCACACTCATAAAATTGGTTGCTGACAACTCTAAATCATATGGTTAGTGTACAAACAATGCTTACATCATGTTAGCACATAGTAGTTATCAGCAAAATTGAACTGTACACTCCATTGAGTTGAATGCGTTACTTTCTATTCAATGCATTCTGTGGTAACGCTGTGTACATGACTATTCAGTGTGATCTGGAACTGTATAGATATTGCATGTAGAGTGCTGAGTCCCATGGAATACTCCAGTGCAAGCTGATTTTAGTAACCTACTTGTTACCATTTACAGTGGAACAGCCATTGACTTGGTTGACTTCTGTAAAGGCTAAAGTTCCACTGTGTAGAAAAGGTAATGTTACTGAAAGTAACTTCTGGAGCATAGGTAGCACACTCATAAAGTTGGTTGCAGACAAGTCCAAATCATATGGTTAGTGTGCTAACATCGTTTACATCATGTTAGCACATAGTAGTTATCAGCTAAATACAACTGTACACTCCATTGAGTTGAATGCATTACTTTCTATTCAATGCATTCTGTGGTAAGGTTGTGTACATAACTACTCTGGGTGGTTTGAAACTGTATAGATATTGCATGTAGAGTGCTCAGTACCATGGAATAATATAATGCAAGCTGAATTCAGTAACCTACCTGTTACCATTTACAGTGGAACAGCCATTGACTTGGTTTACTTCTGCAAAGGCTAAAGTTCCACTGTGTAGAGAAGGCAATGTTACTGAAAGACACTTCTGGAGCATTGGTTGCACACTCATAAAATTGGTTGCTGACAACTCTAAATCATATGGTTAGTGTACAAACAATGTTTACATCATGTTAGCACATAGTAGTTATCAGCAAAATTGAACTGTACACACCATTGAGTTGA
This sequence comes from Hypanus sabinus, assembly GCF_030144855.1. NCBI lineage: Eukaryota > Metazoa > Chordata > Chondrichthyes > Myliobatiformes > Dasyatidae > Hypanus > Hypanus sabinus. The sequence goes on from NC_082707.1 coordinate 104,793,617, forward strand.
ATGCATTACTTTCTATTCAATGCATTCTGTGGTAACCTTGTGTGCATAACTACTCAGGGTGATTTGGAACTGTATAGATATTGCATGTACAGTGCTCAGTACCATGGAATAATACAATGCAAGCTGAATTCAGTAACCTACCTGTTACCATTTACAGTGGAACAGACATTGACTTGGTTTACTTCTGCAAAGGCTAAAGTTCCACTGTGTAGAAAAGGTAATGTTACTGAAAGAAACTTCTGGAGCATAGGTAGCACACTCATAAAATTGGTTGCAGACAAGTCCAAATCATATGGTTAGTGTGCTAACATCGTTTACATCATGTTAGCACATAGTAGTTATCAGCTAAATAGAACTGTACACCCCATTGAGTTGAATGTATTACTTTGTATTCAATGCATTCTGTGGTAAGGTTGTGTACATAACTACTCTGGGTGGTTTGGAACTGTATAGATATTGCATGTAGAGTGCTCAGTACCATGGAATAATACAATGCAAGCTGAATTCAGTAACCTACCTGTTACCATTTACAGTGGAACAGCCATTGACTTGGTTTACTTCTGCAAAGGCTAAAGTTCCACTGTGTACAGAAGGCAATCTTACTGAAAGTAACTTCTGGAGCATAGGATGCACACTCATAAAATTGGTTGCAGACAACTCTAAATCATATGGTTAGTGTACAAACAATGTATACATCATGTTAGCACATAGTAGTTATCAGCAAAATTGAACTGTAGACACCATTGAGTTGAATGCATTACTTTCTATTCAATGCATTCTGTGGTAACCTTGTGTACATAACTACTTAGGGTGATTTGGAACTGTATAGATATTGCATGTACCGTGCTCAGTAACATGGAATAATACAATGCAAGCTGAATTCAGTAACCTACCTGTTACCATTTACAGTGGAACAGCCATTGACTTGGTTTACTTCTGCAAAGGCTAAAGTTCCACTGTGTACAGAAGGCAATGTTACTGAAAGTAACTTCTGGAGCATAGGTAGCACACTCATAAAATTGCTTGCAGACAAGTCCAAATCATATGTTTAGTGTGCTAACATCGTTTACATCATGTTAGCACATAGTAGTTATCAGCTAAATAGAACTGTACACTCCATTGAGTTGAATGCATTACTTTCTATTCAATGCATTCTGTGGTAAGGTTGTGTACATAACTACTCTGGGTGGTTTGGAACTGTATAGATATTGCATGTAGAGTGCTCAGTACCATGGAATAATATAATGCAAGCTGAATTCAGTAACCTACCTGTTACCATTTACAGTGGAACAGCCATTGACTTGATTTACTTCTGGAAAGGCTAAAGTTCCACTGTGTAGAGAAGGCAATGTTACTGAAAGTAACTTCTGGAGCATAGGTTGCACACTCATAAAATTGGTTGCTGACAACTCTAAATCATATGGTTTGTGTACAAACAATGTTTACTTCATGTTAGCAAATAGTAGTTATCAGCAAAATTGAACTGTACACACCATTGAGTTGAATGCGTTACTTTCTATTCAATGCATTCTGTGGTAACGCTGTGTACATGACTATTCAGTGTGATTTGGAACTGTATAGATATTGCATGTAGAGTGCTGAGTCCCATGGAATACTCCAATGCAAGCTGATTTTAGTAACCTACTTGTTACCATTTACAGTGGAACAGCCATTGACTTGGTTTACTTCTGGAAAGGCTAAAGTTCCACTGTGTAGAGAAGGCAATGTTACTGAAAGTAACTTCTGGAGCATTGGTTGCACACTCATAAAATTGGTTGCTGACAACTCTAAATCATATGGTTAGTGAACATACAATGTTTACATCATGATAGCACATAGTAGTTATCAGCAAAATTGAACTGTACACACCATTGAGTTGAATGCATTACTTTCTGTTCAATGCATTCTGTGGTAACGTTGTGTACATGACTATTCACTGTGATTTGGAACTGTATTGATATTGCATTTAGAGTGCTGCGTCCCATGGAATACTCCAATGCAAGCTGATTTCAGTAACCTACTTGTTACCATTTACAGTGGAACAGCCATTGACTTGGTTGACTTCTGTAAAGGCTAAAGTTCCACTGTGTAGAAAAGGTAATGTTACTGAAAGTAACTTCTGGAGCAAAGGTTGCAGACTCATAAAATTGGTTGCTGACAACTCTAAATCATATGGTTAGTGTACAAACAATGCTTACATCATGATAGCACATAGTAGTTATCAGCAAAATTGAACTGTACACTCCATTGAGTTGAATGCATTACTTCATATTCAATTTATTCTGTTGTAACTTGTGTACATGACTACTCAGGGTGATTTGGAACTGTATAGATATTGCATATACAGTGCTCAGTACCATGGAATAATACAATGCAAGCTGAATTCAGTAACCTACCTGTTACCATTTAGAGTGGAACAGCCATTGACTTGGTTTACTTCTGCAAAGGCTAAAGTTCCACTGTGTAGAGAAGGCAATGTTACTGAAAGTAACTTCTGGAGCATTGGTTGCACACTCATAAAATTGGTTGCTGACAACTCTAAATCATATGGTTAGTGTACAAACAATGTTTACTTCATGTTAGCAAATAGTAGTTATCAGCAAAATTGAACTGTACACACCATTGAGTTGAATGCGTTACTTTCTATTCAATGCATTCTGTGGTAACGCTGTGTACATGGCTATTCAGTGTGATCTGGAACTGTATAGATATTGCATGTAGAGTGCTGAGTCCCATGGAATACTCCAATGCAAGCTGATTTTAGTAACCTACTTGTTACCATTTACAGTGGAACAGCCATTGACTTGGTTGACTTCTGTAAAGGCTAAAGTTCCACTGTGTAGAAAAGGTAATGTTACTGAAAGTAACTTCTGGAGCATAGGTAGCACACTCATAAAATTGGTTGCAGACAACTCTACATCATTTGGTTAGTGTACTAACAATGTTTACATCATGTTAGCACCTAGTAGTTATCAGCTAAATACAACTGTACACTCCATTGAGTTGAATGCATTACTTTCTATTCAATGCATTCTGTGGTAAGGTTGTGTACATAACTACTCTGGGTGGTTTGGAACTGTATAGATATTGCATGTAGAGTGCTCAGTACCATGGAATAATATAATGCAAGCTGAATTCAGTAACCTACCTGTTACCATTTACAGTGGAACAGCCATTGACTTGGTTTACTTCTGCAAAGGCTAAAGTTCCACTGTGTAGAGAAGGCAATGTTACTGAAAGTCACTTCTGGAGCATTGGTTGCACCCTCATAAAATTGGTTGCTGACAACTCTAAATCATATGTTTAGTGTACAAACAATGTTTACATCATGTTAGCACATAGTAGTTATCAGCAAAATTGAACTGTACACACCATTGAGTTGAATGCATTACTTTCTATTCAATGCATTCTGTGGTAACCTTGTGTGCACAACTACTCAGGGTGATTTGGAACTGTATAGATATTGCATGTACAGTGCTCAGTACCATGGAATAATACAATGCAAGCTGAATTCAGTAACCTACCTGTTACCATTTACAGTGGAACAGACATTGACTTGGTTTACTTCTGCAAAGGCAAAAGTTCCACTGTGTAGAAAAGGTAATGTTACTGAAAGAAACTTCTGGAGCATAGGTAGCACACTCATAAAATTGGTTGCAGACAAGTCCAAATCATATGGTTAGTGTGCTAACATCGTTTACATCATGTTAGCACATAGTAGTTATCAGCTAAATAGAACTGTACACTCCATTGAGTTGAATGTATTACTTTGTATTCAATGCATTCTGTGGTAAGGTTGTGTACATAACTACTCTGGGTGGTTTGGAACTGTATAGATATTGCATGTAGAGTGCTCAGTACCATGGAATAATATAATGCAAGCTGAATTCAGTAACCTACCTGTTACCATTTACAGTGGAACAGCCATTCACTTGGTTTACTTCTGCAAAGGCGAAAGTTCCACTGTGTAGAGAAGGCAATGTTACTGAAAGTAACTTCTGGAGCATAGGTTGCACACTCATAAAATTGTTTGCTGACAACTCTAAATCATATGGTTAGTGAACAAACAATGTTTACATCATGATAGCACATAGTAGTTATCAGCAAAATTGAACTGTACACACCATTGAGTTGAATGCATTACTTTCTGTTCAATGCATTCTGTGGTAACGTTGTGTACATGACTATTCAGTGTGATTTGGAACTGTATAGATATTGCATTTAGAGTGCTGCGTCCCATGGAATACTCCAATTCAAGCTGATTTCAGTAACCTACTTGTTACCATTTACAGTGGAACAGCCATTGACTTGGTTGACTTCTGTAAAGGCTAAAGTTCCACTGTGTAGAAAAGGTAATGTTACTGAAAGTAACTTCTGGAGCATAGTTAGCACACTCATAAAATTGGTTGCAGACAAGTCCAAATCATATGGTTAGTGTGCTAACATCGTTTACATCATGTTAGCACATAGTAGTTATCAGCTAAATAGAACTGTACACTCCATTGAGTTGAATGCATTACTTTCTATTCAATGCATTCTGTGGTAAGGTTGTGTACATAACTACTCTGGGTGATTTGGATCTGTATAGATATTGCATGTACCGTGCTCAGTACCATGGAATAATACAATGCAAGCTGAATTCAGTAACCTACCTGTTACCATTTACAGTGGAACAGCCATTGACTTGGTTTACTTCTGCAAAGGCTAAAGTTCCACTGTGTACAGAAGGCAATCTTACTGAAAGTAACTTCTGGAGCATAGGATGCACACTCATAAAATTGGTTGCAGACAACTCTAAATCATATGGTTAGTGAACAAACAATGTTTACATCATGTTAGCACATAGTAGGTATCAGCAAAATTGAACTGTAGACACCATTGAGTTGAATGCATTACTTTCTATTCAATGCATTCTGTGGTAACTTTGCGTACATGACTATTCAGTGTGATTTGGAACTGTATACATATTGCATGTAGAGTGCTCAGTACCAAGGAATACTCCAATGCAAGCGGAATTCAGTAACCTACCTGTTACCATTTGCAGTGGAACAGCCATTGACTTGGTTTACTTCTGCAAAGGCTAAAGTTCCACTGTGCAGAGAAGGCAATGTTACTGAAAGTAACTTCTGGAGCAAAGGTTGCACACTCATAAAATTGGTTGCAGACAACTCTAAATCATATGGTTAGTGTACTAACAATGTTTACATCATGTTAGCACCTAGTTGTTATCAGCAAAATTGAACTGTACACTCCATTGAGTTGAATGCATTACTTCATATTCAATTTATTCTGTTGTAACTTTGTGTACATGACTACTCAGGGTGATTTGGGACTGTATATATATTGCATGTACAGTGCTCAGTACCATGGAATAATACAATGCAAGCTGAATTCAGTAACCTACCTGTTACCATTTACAGTGGAACAGACATTGACTTGGTTTACCTCTGCAAAGGCTAAAGTTCCACTGTGTAGAAAAGGTAATGTTACTGAAAGTAACTTCTGGAGCATAGGAAGCACACTCATAAAATTGGTTGCAGACAAGTCCAAATCATATGGTTAGTGTGCTAACATCGTTTACATCATGTTAGCACATAGTAGTTATCAGCTAAATACAACTGTACACTCCATTGAGTTGAATGCATGACTTTCTATTCAATGCATTCTGTGGTAAGGTTGTGTACATAACTACTCTGGGTGGTTTGGAACTGTATAGATATTGCATGTAGAGTGCTCAGTACCATGGAATAATATAATGCAAGCTGAATTCAGTAACCTACCTGTTACCATTTACAGTGGAACAGCCATTGGCTTGGTTTACTTCTGCAAAGGCTAAAGTTCCACTGTGTAGAGAAGGCAATGTTACTGAAAGTCACTTCTGGAGCATAGGTTGCACACTCATAAAATTGGTTGCTGACAACTCTAAATCATATGTTTAGTGTACAAACAATGTTTACATCATGTTAGCACATAGTAGTTATCAGCAAAATTGAACTGTACACACCATTGAGTTGAATGCATTACTTTCTAATCAATGCATTCTGTGGTAACCTTGTGTGCATAACTACTCAGGGTGATTTGGAACTGTATAGATATTGCATGTAGAGTGCTCAGTACCATGGAATAATACAATGCAAGCTGAATTCAGTAACCTACCTGTTACCATTTACAGTGGAACAGCCATTGACTTGGTTTACTTCTGCAAAGGCTAAAGTTCCACTGTGTAGAGAAGGCAATGTTGCTGAAAGTAACTTCTGCAGCATAGGTTGCACACTCATAAAATTGGTTGCTGACAACTCTAAATCATATGGTTAGTGTACAAACAATGTTTACTTCATGTTAGCAAATAGTAGTTATCAGCAAAATTGAACTGTACACACCATTGAGTTGAATGCGTTACTTTCTATTCAATGCATTCTGTGGTAACGCTGTGTACATGGCTATTCAGTGTGATCTGGAACTGTATAGATATTGCATGTAGAGTGCTGAGTCCCATGGAATACTCCAATGCAAGCTGATTTTAGTAACCTACTTGTTACCATTTACAGTGGAACAGCCATTGACTTGGTTGACTTCTGTAAAGGCTAAAGTTCCACTGTGTAGAAAAGGTAATGTTACTGAAAGTAACTTCTGGAGCATAGGTAGCACACTCATAAAATTGGTTGCAGACAACTCTACATCATTTGGTTAGTGTACTAACAATGTTTACATCATGTTAGCACCTAGTAGTTATCAGCTAAATACAACTGTACACTCCATTGAGTTGAATGCATTACTTTCTATTCAATGCATTCTGTGGTAAGGTTGTGTACATAACTACTCTGGGTGGTTTGGAACTGTATAGATATTGCATGTAGAGTGCTCAGTACCATGGAATAATATAATGCAAGCTGAATTCAGTAACCTACCTGTTACCATTTACAGTGGAACAGCCATTGACTTGGTTTACTTCTGCAAAGGCTAAAGTTCCACTGTGTAGAGAAGGCAATGTTACTGAAAGTCACTTCTGGAGCATTGGTTGCACCCTCATAAAATTGGTTGCTGACAACTCTAAATCATATGTTTAGTGTACAAACAATGTTTACATCATGTTAGCACATAGTAGTTATCAGCAAAATTGAACTGTACACACCATTGAGTTGAATGCATTACTTTCTATTCAATGCATTCTGTGGTAACCTTGTGTGCACAACTACTCAGGGTGATTTGGAACTGTATAGATATTGCATGTACAGTGCTCAGTACCATGGAATAATACAATGCAAGCTGAATTCAGTAACCTACCTGTTACCATTTACAGTGGAACAGACATTGACTTGGTTTACTTCTGCAAAGGCAAAAGTTCCACTGTGTAGAAAAGGTAATGTTACTGAAAGAAACTTCTGGAGCATAGGTAGCACACTCATAAAATTGGTTGCAGACAAGTCCAAATCATATGGTTAGTGTGCTAACATCGTTTACATCATGTTAGCACATAGTAGTTATCAGCTAAATAGAACTGTACACTCCATTGAGTTGAATGTATTACTTTGTATTCAATGCATTCTGTGGTAAGGTTGTGTACATAACTACTCTGGGTGGTTTGGAACTGTATAGATATTGCATGTAGAGTGCTCAGTACCATGGAATAATATAATGCAAGCTGAATTCAGTAACCTACCTGTTACCATTTACAGTGGAACAGCCATTCACTTGGTTTACTTCTGCAAAGGCGAAAGTTCCACTGTGTAGAGAAGGCAATGTTACTGAAAGTAACTTCTGGAGCATAGGTTGCACACTCATAAAATTGTTTGCTGACAACTCTAAATCATATGGTTAGTGAACAAACAATGTTTACATCATGATAGCACATAGTAGTTATCAGCAAAATTGAACTGTACACACCATTGAGTTGAATGCATTACTTTCTATTCAATGCATTCTGTGGTAACGTTGTGTACATGACTATTCAGTGTGATTTGGAACTGTATAGATATTGCATGTAGAGTGCTCAGTACCATGGAATATTCCAATGCAAGCTGATTTTAGTAACCTACTTGTTACCATTTACAGTGGAACAGCCATTGACTTGGTTGACTTCTGTAAAGGCTAAAGTTCCACTGTGTAGAAAAGGTAATGTTACTGAAAGTAACTTCTGGAGCATAGGTAGCACACTCATAAAATTGGTTGCAGACAACTCTAAATCATATGGTTAGTGTACTAACAATGTTTACATCATGCTAGCACCTAGTTGTTATCAGCAAAATTGAACTGTACACTCCATTGAGTTGAATGCATTACTTCATATTCAATTTATTCTGTTGTAACTTTGTGTACATGACTACTCAGGGTGATTTGGAACTGTATATATATTGCATGTACAGTGCTCAGTACCATGGAATAATCCAATGCAAGCTGAATTCAGTAACCTACCTGTTACCATTTACAGTGGAACAGCCATTGACTTGGTTTACTTCTGCAAAGGCTAAAGTTCCACTGTGTAGAGAAGGCAATGTTACTGAATGTAACTTCTGGAGCATAGGTTGCACACTCATAAAATTGGTTGCTGACAACTCTAAATCATATGTTTAGTGTACAAACAATGTTTACTTCATGTTAGCACATAGTAGTTATCAGCAAAATTAAACTGTACACACCATTGAGTTGAATGCATTACTTTCTATTCAATGCATTCTGTGGTAACGTTGTATACATGACTATTCAGTGTGATTTGGAACTGTATAGATATTGCATGTAGAGGGCTCAGTACCATGGAATACTCCAATGCAAGCTGATTTTAGTAACCTACTTGTTACCATTTACAGTGGAACAGCCATTGACTTGGTTTACTTCTGTAAAGGCTAAAGTTCCACTGTGTAGAGAAGGCAATGTTACTGAAAGTAACTTCTGGAGCATAGGTAGCACACTCATAAAATTGGTTGCAGACAAGTCCAAATCATATGGTTAGTGTACTAACAATGTTTACATCATGTTAGCACCTAGTTGTTATCAGCAAAATTGAACTGTACACTCCATTGAGTTGAATGCATTACTTCATATTCAATTTATTCTGTTGTAACTTTGTGTACATGACTACTCAGGGTGATTTGGAACTGTATATATATTGCATGTACCGTGCTCAGTACCATGGAATAATACAATGCAAGCTGAATTCAGTAACCTACCTGTTACCATTTACAGTGGAACAGCCATTGACTTGGTTTACTTCTGCAAAGGCTAAAGTTCCACTGTGTACAGAAGGCAATCTTACTGAAAGTAACTTCTGGAGCATAGGATGCACACTCATAAAATTGGTTGCAGACAACTCTAAATCATATGGTTAGTGTACAAACAATGTATACATCATGTTAGCAGATAGTAGTTATCAGCAAAATTGAACTGTAGACACCATTGAGTTGAATGCATTACTTTCTATTCAATGCATTCTGTGGTAACCTTGTGTACATAACTACTTAGGGTGATTTGGAACTGTATAGATATTGCATGTACCGTGCTCAGTACCATGGAATAATACAATGCAAGCTGAATTCAGTAACCTACCTGTTACCATTTACAGTGGAACAGCCATTGACTTGGTTTACTTCTGGAAAGGCTAAAGTTCCACTGTGTAGAGAAGGCAATGTTACTGAAAGTAACTTCTGGAGCATTGGTTGCACACTCATAAAATTGGTTGCTGACAACTCTAAATCATATGGTTAGTGAACAAACAATGTTTACATCATGTTAGCACATAGTAGGTATCAGCAAAATTGAACTGTAGACACCATTGAGTTGAATGCATTACTTTCTATTCAATGCATTCTGTGGTAACTTTGCGTACATGACTATTCAGTGTGATTTGGAACTGTATACATATTGCATGTAGAGTGCTCAGTACCAAGGAATACTCCAATGCAAGCGGAATTCAGTAACCTACCTGTTACCATTTGCAGTGGAACAGCCATTGACTTGGTTTACTTCTGCAAAGGCTAAAGTTCCACTGTGCAGAGAAGGCAATGTTACTGAAAGTAACTTCTGGAGCAAAGGTTGCACACTCATAAAATTGGTTGCAGACAACTCTAAATCATATGGTTAGTGTACTAACAATGTTTACATCATGTTAGCACCTAGTTGTTATCAGCAAAATTGAACTGTACACTCCATTGAGTTGAATGCATTACTTCATATTCAATTTATTCTGTTGTAACTTTGTGTACATGACTACTCAGGGTGATTTGGGACTGTATATATATTGCATGTACAGTGCTCAGTACCATGGAATAATACAATGCAAGCTGAATTCAGTAACCTACCTGTTACCATTTACAGTGGAACAGACATTGACTTGGTTTACCTCTGCAAAGGCTAAAGTTCCACTGTGTAGAAAAGGTAATGTTACTGAAAGTAACTTCTGGAGCATAGGAAGCACACTCATAAAATTGGTTGCAGACAAGTCCAAATCATATGGTTAGTGTGCTAACATCGTTTACATCATGTTAGCACATAGTAGTTATCAGCTAAATACAACTGTACACTCCATTGAGTTGAATGCATGACTTTCTATTCAATGCATTCTGTGGTAAGGTTGTGTACATAACTACTCTGGGTGGTTTGGAACTGTATAGATATTGCATGTAGAGTGCTCAGTACCATGGAATAATATAATGCAAGCTGAATTCAGTAACCTACCTGTTACCATTTACAGTGGAACAGCCATTGGCTTGGTTTACTTCTGCAAAGGCTAAAGTTCCACTGTGTAGAGAAGGCAATGTTACTGAAAGTCACTTCTGGAGCATAGGTTGCACACTCATAAAATTGGTTGCTGACAACTCTAAATCATATGTTTAGTGTACAAACAATGTTTACATCATGTTAGCACATAGTAGTTATCAGCAAAATTGAACTGTACACACCATTGAGTTGAATGCATTACTTTCTAATCAATGCATTCTGTGGTAACCTTGTGTGCATAACTACTCAGGGTGATTTGGAACTGTATAGATATTGCATGTAGAGTGCTCAGTACCATGGAATAATACAATGCAAGCTGAATTCAGTAACCTACCTGTTACCATTTACAGTGGAACAGCCATTGACTTGGTTTACTTCTGCAAAGGCTAAAGTTCCATTGTGTACAGAAGGCAATCTTACTGAAAGTAACTTCTGGAGCATAGGATGCACACTCATAAAATTGGTTGCAGACAACTCTAAATCATATGGATAGTGTACAAACAATGTATACATCATGTTAGCACATAGTAGTTATCAGCAAAATTGAACTGTAGACACCATTGAGTTGAATGCATTACTTTCTATTCAATGCATTCTGTGGTAACCTTGTGTACATAACTACTTAGGGTGATTTGGAACTGTATAGATATTGCATGTACCGTGCTCAGTACCATGGAATAATACAATGCAAGCTGAATTCAGTAACCTACCTGTTACCATTTACAGTGGAGCAGCCATTGACTTGGTTTACTTCTGCAAAGGCTAAAGTTCCACTGTGTACAGAAGGCAATGTTACTGAAAGTAACTTCTGGGGCATAGGTTGCACAGTCATAATATTGGTTGCAGACAACTCTACATCATATGGTTAGTGTACAAACAATGTTTACTTCATGTTAGCACATAGTAGTTATCAGCAAAATTGAACTGTACACACCATTGAGTTGAATGCATTACTTTCTATTCAATGCATTCTGTGGTAACTTTGCGTACATGACTATTCAGTGTGATTTGGAACTGTATACATATTGCATGTAGAGTGCTCAGTACCAAGGAATACTCCAATGCAAGCGGAATTCAGTAACCTACCTGTTACCATTTGCAGTGGAACAGCCATTGACTTGGTTTACTTCTGCAAAGGCTAAAGTTCCACTGTGTAGAGAAGGCAATGTTACTGAAAGTAACTTCTGGAGCAAAGGTTGCACACTCATAAAATTGGTTGCTGACAACTCTAAATCATATGGTTAGTGTACAAACAATGCCTACATGATGTTAGCACATAGTAGTTATCAGCAAAATTGAACTGTAGACACCATTGAGTTGAATGCATTACTTTCTATTCAATGCATTCTGTGGTAACCTTGTGTACATAACTACTTAGGGTGATTTGGAACTGTATAGATATTGCATGTACCGTGCTCAGTACCATGGAATAATCCAAAGCAAGCTGAATTCAGTAACCTACCTGTTACCATTTACAGTGGAACAGCCATTGACTTGGTTTACTTCTGCAAAGGCTAAAGTTCCACTGTGTAGAGAAGGCAATGTTACTGAAAGTAACTTCTGGAGCATAGGTTGCACACTCATAAAATTGGTTGCTGACAACTCTAAATCATATGGTTAGTGTACAAACAATGTTTACTTCATGTTAGCACATAGTAGTTATCAGCAAAATTGAACTGTACACACCATTGAGTTGAATGCATTACTTTCTATTCAATGCATTCTGTGGTAACGTTGTGTACATGACTATTCAGTGTGATTTGGAACTGTGTAGATATTGCATGTAGAGTGCTTAGTACCATGGAATACTCCAATGCAAGCTGATTTTAGTAACCTACTTGTTACCATTTACAGTGGAACAGCCATTGACTTGGTTGACTTCTGTAAAGGCTAAAGTTCCACTGTGTAGAAAAGGTAACGTTACTGAAAGTAACTTCTGGAGCATAGGTAGCACACTCATAAAATTGGTTGCAGACAACTCTAAATCATATGGTTAGTGTACTAACAATGTTTACATCATGTTAGCACCTAGTTGTTATCAGCAAAATTGAACTGTACACTCCATTGAGTTGAATGCATTACTTCATATTCAATTTATTCTGTTGTAACTTTGTGTACATGACTACTCAGGGTGATTTGGAACTGTATATATATTGCATGTACAGTGCTCAGTACCATGGAATAATACAATGCAAGCTGAATTCAGTAACCTACCTGTTACCATTTACAGTGGAACAGACATTGACTTGGTTTACTTCTGCAAAGGCTAAAGTTCCACTGTGTAGAAAAGGTAATGTTACTGAAAGTAACTTCTGGAGCATAGGAAGCACACTCATAAAATTGGTTGCAGACAAGTCCAAATCATATGGTTAGTGTGCTAACATCGTTTACATCATGTTAGCACATAGTAGTTATCAGCTAAATACAACTGTACACTCCATTGAGTTGAATGCATGACTTTCTATTCAATGCATTCTGTGGTAAGGTTGTGTACATAACTACTCTGGGTGGTTTGGAACTGTATAGATATTGCATGTAGAGTGCTCAGTACCATGGAATAATATAATGCAAGCTGAATTCAGTAACCTACCTGTTACCATTTACAGTGGAACAGCCATTGGCTTGGTTTACTTCTGCAAAGGCTAAAGTTCCACTGTGTAGAGAAGGCAATGTTACTGAAAGTCACTTCTGGAGCATAGGTTGCACACTCATAAAATTCGTTGCTGACAACTCTAAATCATATGGTTAGTGTACAAACAATGTTTACATCATGTTAGCACATAGTAGTTATAAGCAAAATTGAACTGTAGACACCATTGAGTTGAATGCATTACTTTCTATTCAATGCATTCTGTGGTAACCTTGTGTACATAACTACTTAGGGTGATTTGGAACTGTATAGATATTGCATGTACCGTGCTCAGTACCATGGAATAATCCAAAGCAAGCTGAATTCAGTAACCTACCTGTTACCATTTACAGTGGAACAGAGATTGACTTGGTTTACCTCTGCAAAGGCTAAAGTTCCACTGTGTAGAAAAGGTAATGTTACTGAAAGTAACTTCTGGAGCATAGGAAGCACACTCATTAAATTGGTTGCAGACAAGTCCAAATCATATGGTTAGTGTGCTAACATCGTTTACATCATGTTAGCACATAGTAGTTATCAGCTAAATACAACTGTACACTCCATTGAGTTGAATGCATGACTTTCTATTCAATGCATTCTGTGGTAAGGTTGTGTACATAACTACTCTGGGTGGTTTGGAACTGTATAGATATTGCATGTAGAGTGCTCAGTACCATGGAATAATATAATGCAAGCTGAATTCAGTAACCTACCTGTTACCATTTACAGTGGAACAGCCATTGGCTTGGTTTACTTCTGCAAAGGCTAAAGTTCCACTGTGTAGAGAAGGCAATGTTACTGAAAGTCACTTCTGGAGCATAGGTTGCACACTCATAAAATTGGTTGCTGACAACTCTAAATCATATGTTTAGTGTACAAACAATGTTTACATCATGTTAGCACATAGTAGTTATCAGCAAAATTGAACTGTACACACCATTGAGTTGAATGCATTACTTTCTATTCAATGCATTCTGTGGTAACCTTGTGTGCATAACTACTCAGGGTGATTTGGAACTGTATAGATATTGCATGTACAGTGCTCAGTACCATGGAATAATACAATGCAAGCTGAATTCAGTAACCTACCTGTTACCATTTACAGTGGAACAGCCATTGACTTGGTTTACTTCTGCAAAGGCTAAAGTTCCATTGTGTACAGAAGGCAATCTTACTGAAAGTAACTTCTGGAGCATAGGATGCACACTCATAAAATTGGTTGCAGACAACTCTAAATCATATGGATAGTGTACAAACAATGTATACATCATGTTAGCACATAGTAGTTATCAGCAAAATTGAACTGTAGACACCATTGAGTTGAATGCATTACTTTCTATTCAATGCATTCTGCGGTAACCTTGTGTACATAACTACTTAGGGTGATTTGGAACTGTATAGATATTGCATGTACCGTGCTCAGTACAATGGAATAATACAATGCAAGCTGAATTCAGTAACCTACCTGTTACCATTTACAGTGGAGCAGCCATTGACTTGGTTTACTTCTGCAAAGGCTAAAGTTCCACTGTGTACAGAAGGCAATGTTACTGAAAGTAACTTCTGGGGCATAGTTTGCACAGTCATAAAATTGGTTGCAGACAACTCTACATCATATGGTTAGTGTACAAACAATGTTTACTTCATGTTAGCACATAGTAGTTATCAGCAAAATTGAACTGTACACACCATTGAGTTGAATGCATTACTTTCTATTCAATGCATTCTGTGGTAACTTTGCGTACATGACTATTCAGTGTGATTTGGAACTGTATACATATTGCATGTAGAGTGCTCAGTACCAAGGAATACTCCAATGCAAGCGGAATTCAGTAACCTACCTGTTACCATTTGCAGTGGAACAGCCATTGACTTGGTTTACTTCTGCAAAGGCTAAAGTTCCACTGTGTAGAGAAGGCAATGTTACTGAAAGTAACTTCTGGAGCAAAGGTTGCACACTCATAAAATTGGTTGCTGACAACTCTAAATCATATGGTTAGTGTACAAACAATGTTTACTTCATGTTAGCACATAGTAGTTATCAGCAAAATTGAACTGTACACTCCATTGAGTTGAATGCATTACTTCATATTCAATTTATTCTGTTGTAACTTTGTGTACATGACTACTCAGGGTGATTTGGAACTGTATATATATTGCATGTACAGTGCTCAGTACCATGGAATAATACAATGCAAGCTGAATTCAGTAACCTACCTGTTACCATTTACAGTGGAACAGACATTGACTTGGTTTACTTCTGCAAAGGCTAAAGTTCCACTGTGTAGAAAAGGTAATGTTACTGAAAGTAACTTCTGGAGCATAGGAAGCACACTCATAAAATTGGTTGCAGACAAGTCCAAATCATATGGTTAGTGTGCTAACATCGTTTACATCATGTTAGCACATAGTAGTTATCAGCTAAATACAACTGTACACTCCATTGAGTTGAATGCATGACTTTCTATTCAATGCATTCTGTGGTAAGGTTGTGTACATAACTACTCTGGGTGGTTTGGAACTGTATAGATATTGCATGTAGAGTGCTCAGTACCATGGAATAATATAATGCAAGCTGAATTCAGTAACCTACCTGTTACCATTTACAGTGGAACAGCCATTGGCTTGGTTTACTTCTGCAAAGGCTAAAGTTCCACTGTGTAGAGAAGGCAATGTTACTGAAAGTCACTTCTGGAGCATAGGTTGCACACTCATAAAATTCGTTGCTGACAACTCTAAATCATATGGTTAGTGTACAAACAATGTTTACATCATGTTAGCACATAGTAGTTATCAGCAAAATTGAACTGTAGACACCATTGAGTTGAATGCATTACTTTCTATTCAATGCATTCTGTGGTAACCTTGTGTACATAACTACTTAGGGTGATTTGGAACTGTATAGATATTGCATGTACCGTGCTCAGTACCATGGAATAATCCAAAGCAAGCTGAATTCAGTAACCTACCTGTTACCATTTACAGTGGAACAGCCATTGACTTGGTTTACTTCTGCAAAGGCTAAAGTTCCACTGTGTAGAGAAGGCAATGTTACTGAAAGTAACTTCTGGAGCATAGGTTGCACACTCATAAAATTGGTTGCTGACAACTCTAAATCATATGGTTAGTGTACAAACAATGTTTACTTCATGTTAGCACATAGTAGTTATCAGCAAAATTGAACTGTACACACCATTGAGTTGAATGCATTACTTTCTATTCAATGCATTCTGTGGTAACGTTGTGTACATGACTATTCAGTGTGATTTGGAACTGTGTAGATATTGCATGTAGAGTGCTTAGTACCATGGAATACTCCAATGCAAGCTGATTTTAGTAACCTACTTGTTACCATTTACAGTGGAACAGCCATTGACTTGGTTGACTTCTGTAAAGGCTAAAGTTCCACTGTGTAGAAAAGGTAACGTTACTGAAAGTAACTTCTGGAGCAAAGGTTGCACACTCATAAAATTGGTTGCTGACAACTCTAAATCATATGGTTAGTGTACAAACAATGCCTACATGATGTTAGCACATAGTAGTTATCAGCAAAATTGAACTGTAGACACCATTGAGTTGAATGCATTACTTTCTATTCAATGCATTCTGTGGTAACCTTGTGTACATAACTACTTAGGGTGATTTGGAACTGTATAGATATTGCATGTACCGTGCTCAGTACCATGGAATAATCCAAAGCAAGCTGAATTCAGTAACCTACCTGTTACCATTTACAGTGGAACAGCCATTGACTTGGTTTACTTCTGCAAAGGCTAAAGTTCCACTGTGTACAGAAGGCAATGTTACTGAAAGTAACTTCTGGAGCATAGGTTGCACACTCATAAAATTGGTTGCTGACAACTCTAAATCATATGGTTAGTGTACAAACAATGTTTACTTCATGTTAGCACATAGTAGTTATCAGCAAAATTGAACTGTACACACCATTGAGTTGAATGCATTACTTTCTATTCAATGCATTCTGTGGTAAAGTTGTGTACATGACTATTCAGTGTGATTTGGAACTGTGTAGATATTGCATGTAGAGTGCTTAGTACCATGGAATACTCCAATGCAAGCTGATTTTAGTAACCTACTTGTTACCATTTACAGTGGAACAGCCATTGACTTGGTTGACTTCTGTAAAGGCTAAAGTTCCACTGTGTAGAAAAGGTAACGTTACTGAAAGTAACTTCTGGAGCATAGGTAGCACACTCATAAAATTGGTTGCAGACAACTCTAAATCATATGGTTAGTGTACTAACAATGTTTACATCATGTTAGCACCTAGTTGTTATCAGCAAAATTGAACTGTACACTCCATTGAGTTGAATGCATGACTTCATATTCAATTTATTCTGTTGTAACTTTGTGTACATGACTACTCAGGGTGGTTTGGAACTGTATAGATATTGCATGTAGAGTGCTCAGTACCATGGAATAATATAATGCAAGCTGAATTCAGTAACCTACCTGTTACCATTTACAGTGGAACAGCCATTGGCTTGGTTTACTTCTGCAAAGGCTAAAGTTCCACTGTGTAGAGAAGGCAATGTTACTGAAAGTCACTTCTGGAGCATAGGTTGCACACTCATAAAATTCGTTGCTGACAACTCTAAATCATATGGTTAGTGTACAAACAATGTTTACATCATGTTAGCACATAGTAGTTATCAGCAAAATTGAACTGTAGACACCATTGAGTTGAATGCATTACTTTCTATTCAATGCATTCTGTGGTAACCTTGTGTACATAACTACTTAGGGTGATTTGGAACTGTATAGATATTGCATGTACCGTGCTCAGTACCATGGAATAATCCAAAGCAAGCTGAATTCAGTAACCTACCTGTTACCATTTACAGTGGAACAGACATTGACTTGGTTTACCTCTGCAAAGGCTAAAGTTCCACTGTGTAGAAAAGGTAATGTTACTGAAAGTAACTTCTGGAGCATAGGAAGCACACTCATAAAATTGGTTGCAGACAAGTCCAAATCATATGGTTAGTGTGCTAACATCGTTTACATCATGTTAGCACATAGTAGTTATCAGCTAAATACAACTGTACACTCCATTGAGTTGAATGCATGACTTTCTATTCAATGCATTCTGTGGTAAGGTTGTGTACATAACTACTCTGGGTGGTTTGGAACTGTATAGATATTGCATGTAGAGTGCTCAGTACCATGGAATAATATAATGCAAGCTGAATTCAGTAACCTACCTGTTACCATTTACAGTGGAACAGCCATTGGCTTGGTTTACTTCTGCAAAGGCTAAAGGTCCACTGTGTAGAGAAGGCAATGTTACTGAAAGTCACTTCTGGAGCATAGGTTGCACACTCATAAAATTCGTTGCTGACAACTCTAAATCATATGGTTAGTGTACAAACAATGTTTACATCATGTTAGCACATAGTAGTTATCAGCAAAATTGAACTGTAGACACCATTGAGTTGAATGCATTACTTTCTATTCAATGCATTCTGTGGTAACCTTGTGTACATAACTACTTAGGGTGATTTGGAACTGTATAGATATTGCATGTACCGAGCTCAGTACCATGGAATAATCCAAAGCAAGCTGAATTCAGTAACCTACCTGTTACCATTTACAGTGGAACAGACATTGACTTGGTTTACCTCTGCAAAGGCTAAAGTTCCACTGTGTAGAAAAGGTAATGTTACTGAAAGTAACTTCTGGAGCATAGGAAGCACACTCATAAAATTGGTTGCAGACAAGTCCAAATCATATGGTTAGTGTGCTAACATCGTTTACATCATGTTAGCACATAGTAGTTATCAGCTAAATACAACTGTACACTCCATTGAGTTGAATGCATGACTTTCTATTCAATGCATTCTGTGGTAAGGTTGTGTACATAACTACTCTGGGTGGTTTGGAACTGTATAGATATTGCATGTAGAGTGCTCAGTACCATGGAATAATATAATGCAAGCTGAATTCAGTAACCTACCTGTTACCATTTACAGTGGAACAGCCATTGACTTGGTTTACTTCTGCAAAGGCTAAAGTTCCACTGTGTAGAGAAGGCAATGTTACTGAAAGTAACTTCTGGAGCATAGGTTGCACACTCATAAAATTGGTTGCTGACAACTCTAAATCATATGGTTAGTGTACAAACAATGTTTACATCATGTTAGCACATAGTAGTTATCAGCAAAATTGAACTGTACACACCATTGAGTTGAATGCATTACTTTCTATTCAATGCATTCTGTGGTAACCTTGTGTGCATAACTACTCAGGGTGATTTGGAACTGTATAGATATTGCATGTACAGTGCTCAGTACCATGGAATAATACAATGCAAGCTGAATTCAGTAACCTACCTGTTACCATTTACAGTGGAACAGACAATGACTTGGTTTACTTCTGCAAAGGCTAAAGTTCCACTGTGTAGAAAAGGTAATGTTACTGAAAGTAACTTCTGGGGCATAGGTAGCACACTCATAAAATTGGTTGCTGACAACTCTAAATCATATGGTTAGTGTACAAACAATGTTTACATCATGTTAGCACATAGTAGGTATCAGCAAAATTGAACTGTACACACCATTGAGTTGAATGCATTACTTTCTATTCAATGCATTCTGTGGTAACCTTGTGTGCATAACTACTCAGGGTGATTTGGAACTGTATAGATATTGCATGTACAGTGCTCAGTACCATGGAATAATACAATGCAAGCTGAATTCAGTAACCTACCTGTTACCATTTACAGTGGAACAGACATTCACTTGGTTTACTTCTGCAAAGGCTAAAGTTCCACTGTGTAGAAAAGGTAATGTTACTGAAAGTAACTTCTGGAGCATAGGTAGCACACTCATAAAATTGGTTGCAGACAAGTCCAAATCATATGCTTAGTGTGCTAACATCGTTTACATCATGTTAGCACATAGTAGTTATCAGCAAAATTGAACTGTACACACCATTGAGTTGAATGCATTACTTTCTATTCAATGCATTCTGTGGTAACCTTGTGTACATAACTACTTAGGATGATTTGGAACTGTATAGATATTGCACGTATCGTGCTCAGTACCATGGAATAATACAATGCAAGCTGAATTCAGTAACCTACCTGTTACCATTTACAGTGGAACAGCCATTGACTTGGTTTACTTCTGCAAAGGCTAAAGTTCCACTGTGTAGAGAAGGCAATGTTACTGAAAGTAACTTCTGGAGCATAGGTCGCACACTCATAAAATTGGTTGCTGACAACTCTAAATCATATGGGTAGTGTAGAAACAATGTTTACTTCATGTTAGCACATAGTAGTTATCAGCAGAATTGAGCTGTACACACCATTGAGTTGAATGCATTACTTTCTGTTCAATGCATTCTGTGGTAACTTTGCGTACATGACTATTCAGTGTGATTTGGAACTGTATAGATATTGCATGTAGAGTGCTCAGTACCATGGAATACTCCAATGCAAGCGGAATTCAGTAACCTACCTGTTACCATTTGCAGTGGAACAGCCATTGACTTGGTTTACTTCTGCAAAGGCTAAAGTTCCACTGTGTAGAGAAGGCAATGTTACTGAAAGTAACTTCTGGAGCAAAGGTTGCACACTCATAAAATTGGTTGCTGACAACTCTAAATCATATGGTTAGTGTACAAACAATGTTTACATCATGTTAGCACATAGTAGCTATCAGCAAAATTGAACTGTACACACCATTGAGTTGAATGCATTACTTTCTATTCAATGCATTCTGTGGTAACCTTGTGTGCCTAACTACTCAGGGTGATTTGGAACTGTATAGATATTGCATGTAGAGTGCTCAGTACCATGGAATACTCCAATGCAAGCGGAATTCAGTAACCTACCTGTTACCATTTGCAGTGGAACAGACATTGACTTGGTTTACTTCTGCAAAGGCTAAAGTTCCACTGTGTAGAAAAGGTAATGTTACTGAAAGTAACTTCTGGAGCATAGGTAGCACACTCATAAAATTGGTTGCAGACAAGTCCAAATCATATGGTTAGTGTGCTAACATCGTTTACATCATGTTAGCACATAGTAGTTATCAGCAAAATTGAACTGTACACTCCATTGAGTTGAATGCATTACTTCATATTCAATTTATTCTGTTGTAACTTTGCGTACATGACTATTCAGTGTGATTTGGAACTGTATAGATATTGCATGTAGAGTGCTCAGTACGATGGAATACTCCAATGCAAGCGGAATTCAGTAACCTACCTGTTACCATTTGCAGTGGAACAGCCATTGACTTGGTTTACTTCTGCAAAGGCTAAAGTTCCACTGTGTAGAGAAGGCAATGTTACTGAAAGTAACTTCTGGAGCAAAGGTTGCACACTCATAAAATTGGTTGCTGACAACTCTAAATCATATGTTTAGTGTACAAACAATGTTTACATCATGTTAGCACATAGTAGCTATCAGCAAAATTGAACTGTACACACCATTGAGTTGAATGCATTACTTTCTATTCAATGCATTCTGTGGTAACCTTGTGTGCCTAACTACTCAGGGTGATTTGGAACTGTATAGATATTGCATGTAGAGTGCTCAGTACCATGGAATACTCCAATGCAAGCGGAATTCAGTAACCTACCTGTTACCATTTGCAGTGGAACAGACATTGACTTGGTTTACTTCTGCAAAGGCTAAAGTTCCACTGTGTAGAAAAGGTAATGTTACTGAAAGTAACTTCTGGAGCATAGGTAGCACACTCATAAAATTGGTTGCAGACAAGTCCAAATCATATGGTTAGTGTGCTAACATCGTTTACATCATGTTAGCACATAGTAGTTATCAGCAAAATTGAACTGTACACTCCATTGAGTTGAATGCATTACTTCATATTCAATTTATTCTGTTGTAACTTTGTGTACATGACTACTCAGGGTGATATGGAACTGTATAGATATTGCATGTAGAGTGCTCAGTACCATGGAATACTCCAATGCAAGCTGAATTCAGTAACCTACCTGTTACCATTTACAGTGGAACAGCCATTGACTTGGTTTACTTCTGCAAAGGCTAAAGTTCCACTGTGTAGAGAAGGCAATGTTACTGAAAGTAACTTCTGGAGCATAGGTTGCACACTCATAAAATTGGTTGCTGACAACTCTAAATCATATGGTTAGTGTACAAACAATGTTTACGTCATGTTAGTACATAGTAGTTATCAGCAAAATTGAACTGTACACACCATTGAGTTGAAAGCATTACTTTCTATTCAATGCATTCTCTGGTAACCTTGTGTGCATAACTACTCAGGGTGATTTTTAACTGTATAGATATTGCATGTAGAGTGCTGAGTCCCATGAAATACTCCAATGCAAGCTGATTTCAGTAACCTACTTGTTACCAGTTACAGTGGAACAGCCATTGACTTGGTTGACTTCTGTAAAGGCTAAAGTTCCACTGTGTAGAAAAGGTAATGTTACTGAAAGTAACTTCTGGAGAATAGGTAGCACACTCATAAAATTGGTTGCAGACAACTCTAAATCATATGGTTAGTGTACTAACAATGTTTACATCATGTTAGCCCCTAGTTGTTATCAGCAAAATTGAACTGGACACTCCATTGAGTTGAATACATTACTTCATATTCAATTTATTCTGTTGTAACTTTGTGTACATGACTACTCAGGGTGATTTGGAACTGTATAGATATTGCATGTAGAGTGCTCAGTACCATGGAATAATATAATGCAAGCTGAATTCAGTAACCTACCTGTTACCATTTACAGTGGATCAGCCATTGACTTGGTTTACTTCTGCAAAGGCTAAAGTTCCACTGTGTAGAGAAGGCAATGTTACTGAAAGTAACTTCTGCAGCATAGGTTGCACACTCATAAAATTGGTTGCTGACAACTCTAAATCATATGGTTAGTGTACAAACATCGTTTACATCATGTTAGCACATAGTAGTTATCAGCTAAATACAACTGTACACTCCATTGAGTTGAATGCATTACTTTCTATTCAATGCATTCTGTGGTAAGGTTGTGTACATAACTACTCTGGGTGGTTTGGAACTGTATAGATATTGCATGTAGAGTGCTCAGTACCATGGAATAATATAATGCAAGCTGAATTCAGTAACCTACCTGTTACCATTTACAGTGGAACAGCCATTGACTTGGTTTACTTCTGGAAAGGCTAAAGTTCCACTGTGTAGAGAAGGCAATGTTACTGAAAGTCACTTCTGGAGCATTGGTTGCACACTCATAAAATTGGTTGCTGACAACTCTAAATCATATGTTTAGTGTACAAACAATGTTTACATCATGTTAGCACATAGTAGTTATCAGCAAAATTGAACTGTACACACCATTGAGTTGAATGCATTACTTTCTATTCAATGCATTCTGTGGTAACCTTGTGTGCATAACTACTCAGGGTGATTTGGAACTGTATAGATATTGCATGTACAGTGCTCAGTACCATGGAATAATACAATGCAAGCTGAATTCAGTAACCTACCTGTTACCATTTACAGTGGAACAGACATTGACTTGGTTTACTTCTGCAAAGGCTAAAGTTCCACTGTGCAGAAAAGGTAATGTTACTGAAAGAAACTTCTGGAGCATATGTAGCACATTCATAAAATTGGTTGCAGACAAGTCCAAATCATATGGTTAGTGTGCTAACATCGTTTACATCATGTTAGCACATAGTAGTTATCAGCTAAATAGAACTGTACACTCCATTGAGTTGAATGTATTACTTTGTATTCAATGCATTCTGTGGTAAGGTTGTGTAGATAACTACTCTGGGTGGTTTGGAACTGTATAGATATTGCATGTAGAGTGCTCAGTACCATGGAATAATATAATGCAAGCTGAATTCAGTAACCTACCTGTTACCATTTACAGTGGAACAGCCATTCACTTGGTTTACTTCTGCAAAGGCGAAAGTTCCACTGTGTAGAGAAGGCAATGTTACTGAAAGTAACTTCTGGAGCATAGGCTGCACACTCATAAAATTGGTTGCTGACAACTCTAAATGATATGGTTAGTGTACAAACAATGTTTACTTCATGTTAGCAAATAGTAGTTATCAGCAAAATTGAACTGTACACACCATTGAGTTGAATGCGTTACTTTCTATTCAATGCATTCTGTGGTAACGCTGTGTACATGACTATTCAGTGTGATTTGGAACTGTATAGATATTGCATGTAGAGTGCTGAGTCCCATGGAATACTCCAATGCAAGCTGATTTTAGTAACCTACTTGTTACCATTTACAGTGGAACAGCCATTGACTTGGTTTACTTCTGCAAAGGCTAAAGTTCCACTGTGTAGAGAAGGCAATGTTACTGAATGTAACTTCTGGAGCATTGGTTGCACACTCATAAAATTGGTTGCTGACAACTCTAAATCATATGGTTAGTGAACAAACAATGTTTACATCATGATAGCACATAGTAGTTATCAGCAAAATTGAACTGTACACACCATTGAGTTGAATGCATTACTTTCTGTTCAATGCATTCTGTGGTAACGTTGTGTACATGACTATTCAGTGTGATTTGGAACTGTATAGATATTGCATTTAGAGTGCTGCGTCCCATGGAATACTCCAATGCAAGCTGATTTCAGTAACCTACTTGTTACCATTTACAGTGGAACAGCCTTTGACTTGGTTGACTTCTGTAAAGGCTAAAGTTCCACTGTGTAGAAAAGGTAATGTTACTGAAAGTAACTTCTGGGGCATAGGTAGCACACTCATAAAATTGGTTGCTGACAACTCTAAATCATATGGTTAGTGTACAAACAATGTTTACATCATGTTAGCACATAGTAGGTATCAGCAAAATTGAACTGTACACACCATTGAGTTGAATGCATTACTTTCTATTCAATGCATTCTGTGGTAACCTTGTGTGCATAACTACTCAGGGTGATTTGGAACTGTATAGATATTGCATGTACAGTGCTCAGTACCATGGAATAATACAATGCAAGCTGAATTCAGTAACCTACCTGTTACCATTTACAGTGGAACAGACATTCACTTGGTTTACTTCTGCAAAGGCTAAAGTTCCACTGTGTAGAAAAGGTAATGTTACTGAAAGTAACTTCTGGAGCATAGGTAGCACACTCATAAAATTGGTTGCAGACAAGTCCAAATCATATGCTTAGTGTGCTAACATCGTTTACATCATGTTAGCACATAGTAGTTATCAGCAAAATTGAACTGTACACACCATTGAGTTGAATGCATTACTTTCTATTCAATGCATCCTGTGGTAACCTTGTGTACATAACTACTTAGGATGATTTGGAACTGTATAGATATTGCACGTATCGTGCTCAGTACCATGGAATAATACAATGCAAGCTGAATTCAGTAACCTACCTGTTACCATTTACAGTGGAACAGCCATTGACTTGGTTTACTTCTGCAAAGGCTAAAGTTCCACTGTGTAGAGAAGGCAATGTTACTGAAAGTAACTTCTGGAGCATAGGTCGCACACTCATAAAATTGGTTGCTGACAACTCTAAATCATATGGGTAGTGTAGAAACAATGTTTACTTCATGTTAGCACATAGTAGTTATCAGCAGAATTGAGCTGTACACACCATTGAGTTGAATGCATTACTTTCTGTTCAATGCATTCTGTGGTAACTTTGCGTACATGACTATTCAGTGTGATTTGGAACTGTATAGATATTGCATGTAGAGTGCTCAGTACCATGGAATACTCCAATGCAAGCGGAATTCAGTAACCTACCTGTTACCATTTGCAGTGGAACAGCCATTGACTTGGTTTACTTCTGCAAAGGCTAAAGTTCCACTGTGTAGAGAAGGCAATGTTACTGAAAGTAACTTCTGGAGCAAAGGTTGCACACTCATAAAATTGGTTGCTGACAACTCTAAATCATATGGTTAGTGTACAAACAATGTTTACATCATGTTAGCACATAGTAGCTATCAGCAAAATTGAACTGTACACACCATTGAGTTGAATGCATTACTTTCTATTCAATGCATTCTGTGGTAACCTTGTGTGCCTAACTACTCAGGGTGATTTGGAACTGTATAGATATTGCATGTAGAGTGCTCAGTACCATGGAATACTCCAATGCAAGCGGAATTCAGTAACCTACCTGTTACCATTTGCAGTGGAACAGACATTGACTTGGTTTACTTCTGCAAAGGCTAAAGTTCCACTGTGTAGAAAAGGTAATGTTACTGAAAGTAACTTCTGGAGCATAGGTAGCACACTCATAAAATTGGTTGCAGACAAGTCCAAATCATATGGTTAGTGTGCTAACATCGTTTACATCATGTTAGCACATAGTAGTTATCAGCAAAATTGAACTGTACACTCCATTGAGTTGAATGCATTACTTCATATTCAATTTATTCTGTTGTAACTTTGTGTACATGACTACTCAGGGTGATATGGAACTGTATAGATATTGCATGTAGAGTGCTCAGTACCATGGAATACTCCAATGCAAGCTGAATTCAGTAACCTACCTGTTACCATTTACAGTGGAACAGCCATTGACTTGGTTTACTTCTGCAAAGGCTAAAGTTCCACTGTGTAGAGAAGGCAATGTTACTGAAAGTAACTTCTGGAGCATAGGTTGCACACTCATAAAATTGGTTGCTGACAACTCTAAATCATATGGTTAGTGTACAAACAATGTTTACTTCATGTTAGTACATAGTAGTTATCAGCAAAATTGAACTGTACACACCATTGAGTTGAAAGCATTACTTTCTATTCAATGCATTCTCTGGTAACCTTGTGTGCATAACTACTCAGGGTGATTTTTAACTGTATAGATATTGCATGTAGAGTGCTGAGCCCCATGAAATACTCCAATGCAAGCTGATTTCAGTAACCTACTTGTTACCAGTTACAGTGGAACAGCCATTGACTTGGTTGACTTCTGTAAAGGCTAAAGTTCCACTGTGTAGAAAAGGTAATGTTACTGAAAGTAACTTCTGGAGAATAGGTAGCACACTCATAAAATTGGTTGCTGACAACTCTAAATCATATGGTTAGTGTACAAACAATGTTTACTTCATGTTAGCACATAGTAGTTATCAGCAAAATTGAACTGTACACACCATTGAGTTGAATGCATTACTTTCTATTCAATGCATTCTGTGGTAACCTTGTGTGCATAACTACTCAGGGTGATTTGGAACTGTATAGATATTGCATGTACAGTGCTCAGTACCATGGAATACTCCAATGCAAGCTGAATTCAGTAACCTACCTGTTACCATTTAAAGTGGAACAGCCATTGACTTGGTTTACTTCTGCAAAGGCTAAAGTTCCACTGTGTAGAGAAGGTAATGTTACTGAAAGTAACTTCTGGAGCATAGGTTGCACACTCATAAAATTGGTTGCTGACAACTCTAAATCATATGGTTAGTGTACAAACAATGTTTACTTCATGTTAGTACATAGTAGTTATCATCAAAATTGAACTGTACACACCATTGAGTTGAAAGCATTACTTTCTATTCAATGCATTCTCTGGTAACCTTGTGTGCATAACTACTCAGGGTGATTTTTAACTGTATAGATATTGCATGTAGAGTGCTGAGTCCCATGAAATACTCCAATGCAAGCTGATTTCAGTAACCTACTTGTTACCAGTTACAGTGGAACAGCCATTGACTTGGTTGACTTCTGTAAAGGCTAAAGTTCCACTGTGTAGAAAAGGTAATGTTACTGAAAGTAACTTCTGGAGAATAGGTAGCACACTCATAAAATTGGTTGCAGACAACTCTAAATCATATGGTTAGTGTACTAACAATGTTTACATCATGTTAGCCCCTAGTTGTTATCAGCAAAATTGAACTGGACACTCCATTGAGTTGAATACATTACTTCATATTCAATTTATTCTGTTGTAACTTTGTGTACATGACTACTCAGGGTGATTTGGAACTGTATAGATATTGCATGTAGAGTGCTCAGTACCATGGAATAATATAATGCAAGCTGAATTCAGTAACCTACCTGTTACCATTTACAGTGGATCAGCCATTGACTTGGTTTACTTCTGCAAAGGCTAAAGTTCCACTGTGTAGAGAAGGCAATGTTACTGAAAGTAACTTCTGGAGCATAGGTAGCACACTCATAAAATTGGTTGCAGACAACTCTAAATCATATGGTTAGTGTACTAACAATGTTTACATCATGTTAGCACCTAGTTGTTATCAGCAAAATTGAACTGGACACTCCATTGAGTTGAATGCATTACTTCATATTCAATTTATTCTGTTGTAACTTTGTGTACATGACTACTCAGGGTGATTTGGAACTGTATAGATATTGCATGTAGAGTGCTCAGTACCATGGAATAATATAATGCAAGCTGAATTCAGTAACCTACCTGTTACCATTTACAGTGGAACAGCCATTGACTTGGTTTACTTCTGCAAAGGCTAAAGTTCCACTGTGTAGAGAAGGCAATGTTACTGAAAGTAACTTCTGGAGCATAGGTTGCACACTCATAAAATTGGTTGCTGACAACTCTAAATCATATGGTTAGTGTACAAACAATGTTTACATCATGTTAGCACATAGTAGTTATCAGCAAAATTGAACTGTACACACCATTGAGTTGAATGCATTACTTTCTATTCAATGCATTCTGTGGTAACCTTGTGTGCATAACTACTCAGGGTGATTTGGAACTGTATAGATATTGCATGTACAGTACTCAGTACCATGGAATAATACAATGCAAGCTGGATTCAGTAACCTACCTGTTACCATTTACAGTGGAACAGACATTGACTTGGTTTACTTCTGCAAAGGCTAAAGTTCCACTGTGTAGAAAAGGTAATGTTACTGAAAGTAACTTCTGGAGCATAGGTAGCACACTCATAAAATTGTTTGCAGACAAGTCCAAATCATATGGTTAGTGTGCTAACATCATTTACATCATGTTAGCACATAGTAGTTATCAGCAAAATTGAACTGTACACACCTTTGAGTTGAATGCATCACTTTCTATTCAATGCATTCAGTGGTAACCTTGTGTACATAACTACTTAGGATGATTTGGAACTGTATAGATATGGAATGTACCGTGCTCAGTACCATGGAATAATACAATGCAAGCTGAATTCAGTAACCTACCTGTTACCATTTACAGTGGAACAGCCATTGACTTGGTTTACTTCTGCAAAGGCTAAAGTTCCACTGTGTAGAGAAGGCAATGTTACTGAAAGTAACTTCTGCAGCATAGGTTGCACACTCATCAAATTGGTTGCTGACAACTCTAAATCATATGGTTAGTGTACAAACAATGTTTACATCATGTTAGCACATAGTAGTTATCAGCAAAATTGAACTGTACACACCATTGAGTTGAATGCATTACTTTCTATTCAATGCATTCTGTGGTAACCTTGTGTGCATAACTACTCAGGGTGATTTGGAACTGTATAGATATTGCATGTACAGTGCTCAGTACCATGGAATAATACAATGCAAGCTGAATTCAGTAACCAACCTGTTACCATTTACAGTGGAACAGATATTGACTTGGTTTACTTCTGCAAAGGCTAAAGTTCCACTGTGTAGAAAAGGTAATGTTACTGAAAGTAACTTCTGGAGCATAGGTAGCACACTCATAAAATTGGTTGCAGACAACTCTAAATCATATGGGTAGTGTACTAACAATGTTTACATCATGTTAGCACCTAGTTGTTATCAGCAAAATTGAACTGGACACTCCATTGAGTTGAATGCATTACTTCATATTCAATTTATTCTGTTGTAACTTTGTGTACATGACTACTCAGGGTGATTTGGAACTGTATAGATATTGCATGTAGAGTGCTCAGTACCATGGAATAATATAATGCAAGCTGAATTCAGTAACCTACCTGTTACCATTTACAGTGGAACAGCCATTGACTTGGTTTACTTCTGCAAAGGCTAAAGTTCCACTGTGTAGAGAAGGCAATGTTACTGAAAGTAACTTCTGGAGCATAGGTCGCACACTCATAAAATTGGTTGCTGACAACTCTAAATCATATGGTTAGTGTAGAAACAATCTTTACTTCATGTTAGCACATAGTAGTTATCAGCAAAATTGAGCTGTACACACCATTGAGTAGAATGCATTACTTTCTGTTCAATGCATTCTGTGGTAACTTTGCGTACATGACTATTCAGTGTGATTTGGAACTGTATAGATATTGCATGTAGAGTGCTCAGTACCATGGAATACAATGCAAGCGGAATTCAGTAACCTACCTGTTACCATTTGCAGTGGAACAGCCATTGACTTGGTTTACTTCTGCAAAGGCTAAAGTTCCACTGTGTAGAGAAGGCAATGTTACTGAAAGTAACTTCTGGAGCAAAGGTTGCACACTCATCAAATTGGTTGCTGACAACTCTAAATCATATGGTTAGTGTACAAACAATGTTTACATCATGTTAGCACATAGTAGTTATCAGCAAAATTGAACTGTACACACCATTGAGTTGAATGCATCACTTTCTATTCAATGCATTCAGTGGTAACCTTGTGTACATAACTACTTAGGATGATTTGGAACTGTATAGATATGGCATGTACCGTGCTCAGTACCATGGAATAATACAATGCAAGCTGAATTCAGTAACCTACCTGTTACCATTTACAGTGGAACAGCCATTGACTTGGTTTACTTCTGCAAAGGCTAAAGTTCCACTGTGTAGAAAAGGTAATGTTACTGAAAGTAACTTCTGGAGCATAGGTAGCACACTCATAAAATTGGTTGCAGACAAGTCCAAATCATATGGTTAGTGTGCTAACATCATTTACATCATGTTAGCACATAGTAGTTATCAGCAAAATTGAACTGTACACACCATTGAGTTGAATGCATCACTTTCTATTCAATGCATTCAGTGGTAACCTTGTGTACATAACTACTTAGGATGATTTGGAACTGTATAGATATGGCATGTACCGTGCTCAGTACCATGGAATAATACAATGCAAGCTGAATTCAGTAACCTACCTGTTACCATTTACAGTGGAACAGCCATTGACTTGGTTTACTTCTGCAAAGGCTAAAGTTCCACTGTGTAGAAAAGGTAATGTTACTGAAAGTAACTTCTGGAGCATAGGTAGCACACTCATAAAATTGGTTGCAGACAAGTCCAAATCATATGGTTAGTGTGCTAACATCATTTACATGATGTTAGCACATAGTAGTTATCAGCAAAATTGAACTGTACACACCATTGAGTTGAATGCATCACTTTCTATTCAATGCATTCAGTGGTAACCTTGTGTACATAACTACTTAGGATGATTTGGAACTGTATAGATATGGCATGTACCGTGCTCAGTACCATGGAATAATACAATGCAAGCTGAATTCAGTAACCTACCTGTTACCATTTACAGTGGAACAGCCATTGACTTGGTTTACTTCTGCAAAGGCTAAAGTTCCACTGTGTAGAAAAGGTAATGTTACTGAAAGTAACTTCTGGAGCATAGGTAGCACACTCATAAAATTGGTTGCAGACAACTCTAAATCATATGGTTAGTGTACTAACAATGTTTACATCATGTTAGCACATAGTAGTTATCAGCAAAATTGAACAGTACACACCATTGAGTTGAATGCATCACTTTCTATTCAATGCATTCTGTGGTAGCCTTGTGTACATAACTACTTAGGATGATTTGGAACTGTATAGATATTGCATGTACCGTGCTCAGTACCATGGAATAATACAATGCAAGCTGAATTCAGTAACCTACCTGTTACCATTTACAGTGGAACAGACATTGAATTGGTTTACTTCTGCAAAGGCTAAAGTTCCACTGTTTAGAAAAGGTAATGTTGCTGAAAGTAACTTCTGGAGCATAGGTAGCACACTCATAAAATTGGTTGCAGACAACTCTAAATCATATGGTTAGTGTACTAACAATGTTTACATCATGTTAGCACCTAGTTGTTATCAGCAAAATTGAACTGGACACTCCATTGAGTTGAATGCATTACTTCATATTCAATTTATTCTGTTGTAACTTTGTGTACATGACTACTCAGGGTGATTTGGAACTGTATAGATATTGCATGTAGAGTGCTCAGTACCATGGGATAATATAATGCAAGCTGAATTCAGTAACCTACCTGTTACCATTTACAGTGGAACAGCCATTGACTTGGTTTACTTCTGCAAAGGCTAAAGTTCCACTGTGTAGAGAAGGCAATGTTACTGAAAGTAACTTCTGGAGCATAGGTTGCACACTCATAAAATTGGTTGCTGACAACTCTAAATCATATGGTTAGTGTACAAACAATGTTTACATCATGTTAGCACATAGTAGTTATCAGCAAAATTGAACTGTACACACCATTGAGTTGAATGCATTACTTTCTATTCAATGCATTCTGTGGTAACCTTGTGTGCATAACTACTCAGGGTGATTTGGAACTGTATAGATATTGCATGTACAGTGCTCAGTACCATGGAATAATACAATGCAAGCTGAATTCAGTAACCTACCTGTTACCATTTACAGTGGAACAGACATTGACTTGGTTTACTTCTGCAAAGGCTAAAGTTCCACTGTGTAGAAAAGGTAATGTTACTGAAAGTAACTTCTGGAGCATAGGTAGCACACTCATAAAATTGGTTGCAGACAAGTCCAAATCATATGGTTAGTGTGCATACATCATTTACATCATGTTAGCACATAGTAGTTATCAGCAAAATTGAACTGTACACACCATTGAGTTGAATGCATCACTTTCTATTCGATGCATTCAGTGGTAACCTTGTGTACATAACTACTTAGGATGATTTGGAACTGTATAGATATGGCATGTACCGTGCTCAGTACCATGGAATAATACAATGCAAGCTGAATTCAGTAACCTACCTGTTACCATTTACAGTGGAACAGCCATTGACTTGGTTTACTTCTGCAAAGGCTAAAGTTCCACTGTGTAGAAAAGGTAATGTTACTGAAAGTAACTTCTGGAGCATAGGTAGCACACTCATAAAATTGGTTGCAGACAACTCTAAATCATATGGTTAGTGTACTA
This sequence comes from Hypanus sabinus, assembly GCF_030144855.1. Taxonomy (NCBI): domain Eukaryota; kingdom Metazoa; phylum Chordata; class Chondrichthyes; order Myliobatiformes; family Dasyatidae; genus Hypanus; species Hypanus sabinus. The sequence continues at coordinate 104,827,008 of NC_082707.1, forward strand.
ACAATGTTTACATCATGTTAGCACATAGTAGTTATCAGCAAAATTGAACAGTACACACCATTGAGTTGAATGCATCACTTTCTATTCAATGCATTCTGTGGTAGCCTTGTGTACATAACTACTTAGGATGATTTGGAACTGTATAGATATTGCATGTACCGTGCTCAGTACCATGGAATAATACAATGCAAGCTGAATTCAGTAACCTACCTGTTACCATTTACAGTGGAACAGACATTGAATTGGTTTACTTCTGCAAAGGCTAAAGTTCCACTGTTTAGAAAAGGTAATGTTGCTGAAAGTAACTTCTGGAGCATAGGTAGCACACTCATAAAATTGGTTGCAGACAACTCTAAATCATATGGTTAGTGTACTAACAATGTTTACATCATGTTAGCACCTAGTTGTTATCAGCAAAATTGAACTGGACACTCCATTGAGTTGAATGCATTACTTCATATTCAATTTATTCTGTTGTAACTTTGTGTACATGACTACTCAGGGTGATTTGGAACTGTATAGATATTGCATGTAGAGTGCTCAGTACCATGGGATAATATAATGCAAGCTGAATTCAGTAACCTACCTGTTACCATTTACAGTGGAACAGCCATTGACTTGGTTTACTTCTGCAAAGGCTAAAGTTCCACTGTGTAGAGAAGGCAATGTTACTGAAAGTAACTTCTGGAGCATAGGTTGCACACTCATAAAATTGGTTGCTGACAACTCTAAATCATATGGTTAGTGTACAAACAATGTTTACATCATGTTAGCACATAGTAGTTATCAGCAAAATTGAACTGTACACACCATTGAGTTGAATGCATTACTTTCTATTCAATGCATTCTGTGGTAACCTTGTGTGCATAACTACTCAGGGTGATTTGGAACTGTATAGATATTGCATGTACAGTGCTCAGTACCATGGAATAATACAATGCAAGCTGAATTCAGTAACCTACCTGTTACCATTTACAGTGGAACAGACATTGACTTGGTTTACTTCTGCAAAGGCTAAAGTTCCACTGTGTAGAAAAGGTAATGTTACTGAAAGTAACTTCTGGAGCATAGGTAGCACACTCATAAAATTGGTTGCAGACAAGTCCAAAACATATGGTTAGTGTGCTAACATCATTTACATCATGTTAGCACATAGTAGTTATCAGCAAAATTGAACTGTACACACCATTGAGTTGAATGCATCACTTTCTATTCAATGCATTCTGTGGTAACCTTGTGTACATAACTACTTAGGATGATTTGGAACTGTATAGATATTGCATGTACCGTGCTCAGTACCATGGAATAATACAATGCAAGCTGAATTCAGTAACCTACCTGTTACCATTTACAGTGGAACAGCCATTGACTTGGTTTACTTCTGCAAAGGCTAAAGTTCCACTGTGTAGAGAAGGCAATGTTACTGAAAGTAACTTCTGGAGCATAGGTAGCACACTCATAAAATTGGTTGCAGACAAGTCCAAATCATATGGTTAGTGTGCTAACATCATTTACATCATGTTAGCACATAGTAGTTATCAGCAAAATTGAACTGTACACACCATTGAGTTGAATGCATCACTTTCTATTCAATGCATTCAGTGGTAACCTTGTGTACATAACTACTTAGGATGATTTGGAACTGTATAGATATGGCATGTAGAGTGCTCAGTACCATGGAATAATACAATGCAAGCTGAATTCAGTAACCTACCTGTTACCATTTACAGTGGAACAGCCATTGACTTGGTTTACTTCTGCAAAGGCTAAAGTTCCACTGTGTAGAGAAGGCAATGTTGCTGAAAGTAACTTCTGCAGCATAGGTTGCACACTCATAAAATTGGTTGCTGACAACTCTAAATCATATGGTTAGTGTACAAACAATGTTTACATCATGTTAGCACATAGTAGTTATCAGCAAAATTGAACTGTACACACCATTGAGTTGAATGCATTACTTTCTATTCAATGCATTCTGTGGTAACCTTGTGTGCATAACTACTCAGGGTGATTTGGAACTGTATAGATATTGCATGTACAGTGCTCAGTACCATGGAATAATACAATGCAAGCTGAATTCAGTAACCAACCTGTTACCATTTACAGTGGAACAGACATTGAATTGGTTTACTTCTGCAAAGGCTAAAGTTCCACTGTGTAGAAAAGGTAATGTTACTGAAAGTAACTTCTGGAGCATAGGTAGCACACTCATAAAATTGGTTGCAGACAACTCTAAATCATATGGTTAGTGTACTAACAATGTTTACATCATGTTAGCACCTAGTTGTTATCAGCAAAATTGAACTGGACACTCCATTGAGTTGAATGCATTACTTCATATTCAATTTATTCTGTTGTAACTTTGTGTACATGACTACTCAGGGTGATTTGGAACTGTATAGATATTGCATGTAGAGTGCTCAGTACCATGGAATAATATAATGCAAGCTGAATTCAGTAACCTACCTGTTACCATTTACAGTGGAACAGCCATTGACTTGGTTTACTTCTGCAAAGGCTAAAGTTCCACTGTGTAGAGAAGGCAATGTTACTGAAAGTAACTTCTGGAGCATAGGTTGCACACTCATAAAATTGGTTGCTGACAACTCTAAATCATATGGTTAGTGTACAAACAATGTTTACATCATGTTAGCACATAGTAGTTATCAGCAAAATTGAACTGTACACACCATTGAGTTGAATGCATTACTTTCTATTCAATGCATTCTGTGGTAACCTTGCGTGCATAACTACTCAGGGTGATTTGGAACTGTATAGATATTGCATGTACAGTGCTCAGTACCATGGAATAATACAATGCAAGCTGAATTCAGTAACCTACCTGTTACCATTTACAGTGGAACAGACATTGACTTGGTTTACTTCTGCAAAGGCTAAAGTTCCACTGTGTAGAAAAGGTAATGTTACTGAAAGTAACTTCTGGAGCATAGGTAGCACACTCATAAAATTGGTTGCAGACAAGTCCAAAACATATGGTTAGTGTGCTAACATCATTTACATCATGTTAGCACATAGTAGTTATCAGCAAAATTGAACTGTACACACCATTGAGTTGAATGCATCACTTTCTATTCAATGCATTCAGTGGTAACCTTGTGTACATAACTACTTAGGATGATTTGGAACTGTATAGATATGGCATGTACCGTGCTCAGTACCATGGAATAATACAATGCAAGCTGAATTCAGTAACCTACCTGTTACCATTTACAGTGGAACAGCCATTGACTTGGTTTACTTCTGCAAAGGCTAAAGTTCCACTGTGTAGAAAAGGTAATGTTACTGAAAGTAACTTCTGGAGCATAGGTAGCACACTCATAAAATTGGTTGCAGACAAGTCCAAATCATATGGTTAGTGTGCTAACATCATTTAAATCATGTTAGCACATAGTAGTTATCAGCAAAATTGAACTGTACACACCATTGAGTTGAATGCATCACTTTCTATTCAATGCATTCTGTGGTAACCTTGTGTACATAACTACTTAGGATGATTTGGAACTGTATAGATATTGCATGTACCGTGCTCAGTACCATGGAATAATACAATGCAAGCTGAATTCAGTAACCTACCTGTTACCATTTACAGTGGAACAGCCATTGACTTGGTTTACTTCTGCAAAGGCTAAAGTTCCAGTGTAGAGAAGGCAATGTTACTGAAAGTAACTTCTGGAGCATAGGTTGCACACTCATAAAATTGGTTGCTGACAACTCTAAATCATATGGTTAGTGTACAAACAATGTTTACATCATGTTAGCACATAGTAGTTATCAGCAAAATTGAACTGTACACACCATTGAGTTGAATGCATTACTTTCTATTCAATGCATTCTGTGGTAACCTTGTGTGCATAACTACTCAGGGTGATTTGGAACTGTATAGATATTGCATGTACAGTGCTCAGTACCATGGAATAATACAATGCAAGCTGAATTCAGTAACCTACCTGTTACCATTTACAGTGGAACAGACATTGACTGGGTTTACTTCTGCAAAGGCTAAAGTTCCACTCTGTAGAAAAGGTAATGTTACTGAAAGTAACTTCTGGAGCATAGGTAGCACACTCATAAAATTGGTTGCAGACAAGTCCAAAACATATGGTTAGTGTGCTAACATCATTTACATCATGTTAGCACATAGTAGTTAACAGCAAAATTGAACTGTACACACCATTGAGATGAATGCATTACTTTCTATTCAATGCATTCTGTGGTAACCTTGTGTACATAACTACTTAGGATGATTTGGAACTGTATAGATATTGCATGTACCGTGCTCAGTACCATGGAATAATACAATGCAAGCTGAATTCAGTAACCTACCTGTTACCATTTACAGTGGAACAGCCATTGACTTGGTTTACTTCTGCAAAGGCTAAAGTTCCACTGTGTAGAGAAGGCAATGTTACTGAAAGTAACTTCTGGAGCATAGGTAGCACACTCATAAAATTGGTTGCAGACAAGTCCAAATCATATGGTTAGTGTGCTAACATCATTTACATCATGTTAGCACATAGTAGTTATCAGCAAAATTGAACTGTACACACCATTGAGTTGAATGCATCACTTTCTATTCAATGCATTCAGTGGTAACCTTGTGTACATAACTACTTAGGATGATTTGGAACTGTATAGATATGGCATGTAGAGTGCTCAGTACCATGGAATAATACAATGCAAGCTGAATTCAGTAACCTACCTGTTACCATTTACAGTGGAACAGCCATTGACTTGGTTTACTTCTGCAAAGGCTAAAGTTCCACTGTGTAGAGAAGGCAATGTTGCTGAAAGTAACTTCTGCAGCATAGGTTGCACACTCATAAAATTGTTTGCTGACAACTCTAAATCATATGGTTAGTGTACAAACAATGTTTACATCATGTTAGCACATAGTAGTTATCAGCAAAATTGAACTGTACACACCATTGAGTTGAATGCATTACTTTCTATTCAATGCATTCTGTGGTAACCTTGTGTGCATAACTACTCAGGGTGATTTGGAACTGTATAGATATTGCATGTACAGTGCTCAGTACCATGGAATAATACAATGCAAGCTGAATTCAGTAACCAACCTGTTACCATTTACAGTGGAACAGACATTGAATTGGTTTACTTCTGCAAAGGCTAAAGTTCCACTGTGTAGAAAAGGTAATGTTACTGAAAGTAACTTCTGGAGCATAGGTAGCACACTCATAAAATTGGTTGCAGACAACTCTAAATCATATGGTTAGTGTACTAACAATGTTTACATCATGTTAGCACCTAGTTGTTATCAGCAAAATTGAACTGGACACTCCATTGAGTTGAATGCATTACTTCATATTCAATTTATTCTGTTGTAACTTTGTGTACATGACTACTCAGGGTGATTTGGAACTGTATAGATATTGCATGTAGAGTGCTCAGTACCATGGAATAATATAATGCAAGCTGAATTCAGTAACCTACCTGTTACCATTTACAGTGGAACAGCCATTGACTTGGTTTACTTCTGCAAAGGCTAAAGTTCCACTGTGTAGAGAAGGCAATGTTACTGAAAGTAACTTCTGGAGCATAGGTTGCACACTCATAAAATTGGTTGCTGACAACTCTAAATCATATGGTTAGTGTACAAACAATGTTTACATCATGTTAGCACATAGTAGTTATCAGCAAAATTGAACTGTACACACCATTGAGTTGAATGCATTACTTTCTATTCAATGCATTCTGTGGTAACCTTGTGTGCATAACTACTCAGGGTGATTTGGAACTGTATAGATATTGCATGTACAGTGCTCAGTACCATGGAATAATACAATGCAAGCTGAATTCAGTAACCTACCTGTTACCATTTACAGTGGAACAGACATTGACTTGGTTTACTTCTGCAAAGGCTAAAGTTCCACTGTGTAGAAAAGGTAATGTTACTGAAAGTAACTTCTGGAGCATAGGTAGCACACTCATAAAATTGGTTGCAGACAAGTCCAAAACATATGGTTAGTGTGCTAACATCATTTACATCATGTTAGCACATAGTAGTTATCAGCAAAATTGAACTGTACACACCATTGAGTTGAATGCATCACTTTCTATTCAATGCATTCTGTGGTAACCTTGTGTACATAACTACTTAGGATGATTTGGAACTGTATAGATATTGCATGTACCGTGCTCAGTACCATGGAATAATACAATGCAAGCTGAATTCAGTAACCTACCTGTTACCATTTACAGTGGAACAGCCATTGACTTGGTTTACTTCTGCAAAGGCTAAAGTTCCACTGTGTAGAGAAGGCAATGTTACTGAAAGTAACTTCTGGAGCATAGGTAGCACACTCATAAAATTGGTTGCAGACAAGTCCAAATCATATGGTTAGTGTGCTAACATCATTTACATCATGTTAGCACATAGTAGTTATCAGCAAAATTGAACTGTACACACCATTGAGTTGAATGCATCACTTTCTATTCAATGCATTCAGTGGTAACCTTGTGTACATAACTACTTAGGATGATTTGGAACTGTATAGATATGGCATGTAGAGTGCTCAGTACCATGGAATAATACAATGCAAGCTGAATTCAGTAACCTACCTGTTACCATTTACAGTGGAACAGCCATTGACTTGGTTTACTTCTGCAAAGGCTAAAGTTCCACTGTGTAGAGAAGGCAATGTTGCTGAAAGTAACTTCTGCAGCATAGGTTGCACACTCATAAAATTGGTTGCTGACAACTCTAAATCATATGGTTAGTGTACAAACAATGTTTACATCATGTTAGCACATAGTAGTTATCAGCAAAATTGAACTGTACACACCATTGAGTTGAATGCATTACTTTCTATTCAATGCATTCTGTGGTAACCTTGTGTGCATAACTACTCAGGGTGATTTGGAACTGTATAGATATTGCATGTACAGTGCTCAGTACCATGGAATAATACAATGCAAGCTGAATTCAGTAACCAACCTGTTACCATTTACAGTGGAACAGACATTGAATTGGTTTACTTCTGCAAAGGCTAAAGTTCCACTGTGTAGAAAAGGTAATGTTACTGAAAGTAACTTCTGGAGCATAGGTAGCACACTCATAAAATTGGTTGCAGACAACTCTAAATCATATGGTTAGTGTACTAACAATGTTTACATCATGTTAGCACCTAGTTGTTATCAGCAAAATTGAACTGGACACTCCATTGAGTTGAATGCATTACTTCATATTCAATTTATTCTGTTGTAACTTTGTGTACATGACTACTCAGGGTGATTTGGAACTGTATAGATATTGCATGTAGAGTGCTCAGTACCATGGAATAATATAATGCAAGCTGAATTCAGTAACCTACCTGTTACCATTTACAGTGGAACAGCCATTGACTTGGTTTACTTCTGCAAAGGCTAAAGTTCCACTGTGTAGAGAAGGCAATGTTACTGAAAGTAACTTCTGGAGCATAGGTTGCACACTCATAAAATTGGTTGCTGACAACTCTAAATCATATGGTTAGTGTACAAACAATGTTTACATCATGTTAGCACATAGTAGTTATCAGCAAAATTGAACTGTACACACCATTGAGTTGAATGCATTACTTTCTATTCAATGCATTCTGTGGTAACCTTGTGTGCATAACTACTCAGGGTGATTTGGAACTGTATAGATATTGCATGTACAGTGCTCAGTACCATGGAATAATACAATGCAAGCTGAATTCAGTAACCTACCTGTTACCATTTACAGTGGAACAGACATTGACTTGGTTTACTTCTGCAAAGGCTAAAGTTCCACTGTGTAGAAAAGGTAATGTTACTGAAAGTAACTTCTGGAGCATAGGTAGCACACTCATAAAATTGGTTGCAGACAAGTCCAAAACATATGGTTAGTGTGCTAACATCATTTACATCATGTTAGCACATAGTAGTTATCAGCAAAATTGAACTGTACACACCATTGAGTTGAATGCATCACTTTCTATTCAATGCATTCTGTGGTAACCTTGTGTACATAACTACTTAGGATGATTTGGAACTGTATAGATATTGCATGTACCGTGCTCAGTACCATGGAATAATACAATGCAAGCTGAATTCAGTAACCTACCTGTTACCATTTACAGTGGAACAGCCATTGACTTGGTTTACTTCTGCAAAGGCTAAAGTTCCACTGTGTAGAGAAGGCAATGTTACTGAAAGTAACTTCTGGAGCATAGGTAGCACACTCATAAAATTGGTTGCAGACAAGTCCAAATCATATGGTTAGTGTGCTAACATCATTTACATCATGTTAGCACATAGTAGTTATCAGCAAAATTGAACTGTACACACCATTGAGTTGAATGCATCACTTTCTATTCAATGCATTCAGTGGTAACCTTGTGTACATAACTACTTAGGATGATTTGGAACTGTATAGATATGGCATGTAGAGTGCTCAGTACCATGGAATAATACAATGCAAGCTGAATTCAGTAACCTACCTGTTACCATTTACAGTGGAACAGCCATTGACTTGGTTTACTTCTGCAAAGGCTAAAGTTCCACTGTGTAGAGAAGGCAATGTTGCTGAAAGTAACTTCTGCAGCATAGGTTGCACACTCATAAAATTGGTTGCTGACAACTCTAAATCATATGGTTAGTGTACAAACAATGTTTACATCATGTTAGCACATAGTAGTTATCAGCAAAATTGAACTGTACACACCATTGAGTTGAATGCATTACTTTCTATTCAATGCATTCTGTGGTAACCTTGTGTGCATAACTACTCAGGGTGATTTGGAACTGTATAGATATTGCATGTACAGTGCTCAGTACCATGGAATAATACAATGCAAGCTGAATTCAGTAACCAACCTGTTACCATTTACAGTGGAACAGACATTGAATTGGTTTACTTCTGCAAAGGCTAAAGTTCCACTGTGTAGAAAAGGTAATGTTACTGAAAGTAACTTCTGGAGCATAGGTAGCACACTCATAAAATTGGTTGCAGACAACTCTAAATCATATGGTTAGTGTACTAACAATGTTTACATCATGTTAGCACCTAGTTGTTATCAGCAAAATTGAACTGGACACTCCATTGAGTTGAATGCATTACTTCATATTCAATTTATTCTGTTGTAACTTTGTGTACATGACTACTCAGGGTGATTTGGAACTGTATAGATATTGCATGTAGAGTGCTCAGTACCATGGAATAATATAATGCAAGCTGAATTCAGTAACCTACCTGTTACCATTTACAGTGGAACAGCCATTGACTTGGTTTACTTCTGCAAAGGCTAAAGTTCCACTGTGTAGAGAAGGCAATGTTACTGAAAGTAACTTCTGGAGCATAGGTTGCACACTCATAAAATTGGTTGCTGACAACTCTAAATCATATGGTTAGTGTACAAACAATGTTTACATCATGTTAGCACATAGTAGTTATCAGCAAAATTGAACTGTACACACCATTGAGTTGAATGCATTACTTTCTATTCAATGCATTCTGTGGTAACCTTGTGTGCATAACTACTCAGGGTGATTTGGAACTGTATAGATATTGCATGTACAGTGCTCAGTACCATGGAATAATACAATGCAAGCTGAATTCAGTAACCTACCTGTTACCATTTACAGTGGAACAGACATTGACTTGGTTTACTTCTGCAAAGGCTAAAGTTCCACTGTGTAGAAAAGGTAATGTTACTGAAAGTAACTTCTGGAGCATAGGTAGCACACTCATAAAATTGGTTGCAGACAAGTCCAAAACATATGGTTAGTGTGCTAACATCATTTACATCATGTTAGCACATAGTAGTTATCAGCAAAATTGAACTGTACACACCATTGAGTTGAATGCATCACTTTCTATTCAATGCATTCAGTGGTAACCTTGTGTACATAACTACTTAGGATGATTTGGAACTGTATAGATATGGCATGTACCGTGCTCAGTACCATGGAATAATACAATGCAAGCTGAATTCAGTAACCCACCTGTTACCATTTACAGTGGAACAGCCATTGACTTGGTTTACTTCTGCAAAGGCTAAAGTTCCACTGTGTAGAAAAGGTAATGTTACTGAAAGTAACTTCTGGAGCATAGGTAGCACACTCATAAAATTGGTTGCAGACAAGTCCAAATCATATGGTTAGTGTGCTAACATCATTTACATCATGTTAGCACATAGTAGTTATCAGCAAAATTGAACTGTACACACCATTGAGTTGAATGCATCACTTTCTATTCAATGCATTCTGTGGTAACCTTGTGTACATAACTACTTAGGATGATTTGGAACTGTATAGATATTGCATGTACCGTGCTCAGTACCATGGAATAATACAATGCAAGCTGAATTCAGTAACCTACCTGTTACCATTTACAGTGGAACAGCCATTGACTTGGTTTACTTCTGCAAAGGCTAAAGTTCCAGTGTAGAGAAGGCAATGTTACTGAAAGTAACTTCTGGAGCATAGGTTGCACACTCATAAAATTGGTTGCTGACAACTCTAAATCATATGGTTAGTGTAGAAACAATGTTTACTTCATGTTAGCACATAGTAGTTATCAGCAAAATTGAGCTGTACACACCATTGAGTTGAATGCATTACTTTCTGTTCAATGCATTCTGTGGTAATTTGCGTACATGACTATTCAGTGTGATTTGGAACTGTACAGATATTGCATGTAAAGTGCTCAGTACCATGGAATACTCCAATGCAAGCGGAATTCAGTAACCTACCTGTTACCATTTGCAGTGGAACAGCCATTGACTTGGTTTACTTCTGCAAAGGCTAAAGTTCCACTGTGTAGAGAAGGCAATGTTACTGAAAGTAACTTCTGGAGCAAAGGTTGCACACTCATAAAATTGGTTGCTGACAACTCTAAATCATATGGTTAGTGTACAAACAATGTTTACATCATGTTAGCACATAGTAGTTATCAGCAAAATTGAACTGTAGACACCATTGAGTTGAATGCATTACTTTCTATTCAATGCATTCTCTGGTAACCTTGTGTACATAACTACTCAGGGTGATTTGGAACTGTATAGATATTGCATGTACAGTGCTCAGTACCATGGAATAATACAATGCAAGCTGAATTCAGTAACCTACCTGTTACCATTTACAGTGGAACAGCCATTGACTTGGTTTACTTCTGCAAAGGCTAAAGTTCCACTGTGTAGAGAAGGCAATGTTACTGAAAGTAACTTCTGGATCATAGGTTGCACACTCATAAAATTGGTTGCTGACAACTCTAAATCATATGGTTAGTGTACAAACAATGTTTACATCATGTTAGCACATAGTAGGTATCAGCAAAATTGAACTGTACACACCATTGAGTTGAATGCATCACTTTCTATTCAATGCATTCAGTGGTAACCTTGTGTACATAACTACTTAGGATGATTTGGAACTGTATAGATATGGCATGTACCGTGCTCAGTACCATGGAATAATACAATGCAAGCTGAATTCAGTAACCTACCTGTTACCATTTACAGTGGAACAGCCATTGAGTTGGTTTACTTCTGCAAAGGCTAAAGTTCCACTGTGTAGAGAAGGCAATGTTACTGAAAGTAACTTCTGCAGCATAGGTTGCACACTCATAAAATTGGTTGCTGACAACTCTAAATCATATGGTTAGTGTACAAACAATGTTTACATCATGTTAGCACATAGTAGTTATCAGCAAAATTGAACTGTAGACACCATTGAGTTGAATGCATTACTTTCTATTCAATGCATTCTCTGGTAACCTTGTGTACATAACTACTCAGGGTGATTTGGAACTGTATAGATATTGCATGTACAGTGCTCAGTACCATGGAATAATACAATGCAAGCTGAATTCAGTAACCTACCTGTTACCATTTACAGTGGAACAGACATTGACTTGGTTTACTTCTGCAAAGGCTAAAGTTCCACTGTGTAGAAAAGGTAATGTTACTGAAAGTAACTTCTGGAGCATAGGTAGCACACTCATAAAATTGGTTGCAGACAAGTCCAAATCATATGGTTAGTGTACAAACAATGTTTACATCATGTTAGCACATAGTAGTTATCAGCAAAATTGAACTGTACACACCATTGAGTTGAATGCATTACTTTCTATTCAATGCATTCTCTGGTAACCTTGTGTACATAACTACTCAGGGTGATTTGGAACTGTATAGGTATTGCATGTACAGTGCTCAGTACCATGGAATAATACAATGCAAGCTGAATTCAGTAACCTACCTGTTACCATTTACAGTGGAACAGCCATTGACTTGGTTTACTTCTGCAAAGGCTAAAGTTCCACTGTGTAGAGAAGGCAATGTTACTGAAAGTAACTTCTGGAGCATAGGTCGCACACTCATAAAATTGGTTGCTGACAACTCTAAATCATATGGTTAGTGTAGAAACAATCTTTACTTCATGTTAGCACATAGTAGTTATCAGCAAAATTGAGCTGTACACACCATTGAGTTGAATGCATTACTTTCTGTTCAATGCATTCTGTGGTAACTTTGCGTACATGACTATTCAGTGTGATTTGGAACTGTATAGATATTGCATGTAGAGTGCTCAGTACCATGGAATACTCCAATGCAAGCGGAATTCAGTAACCTACCTGTTACCATTTGCAGTGGAACAGCCATTGACTTGGTTTACTTCTGCAAAGGCTAAAGTTCCACTGTGTAGAGAAGGCAATGTTACTGAAAGTAACTTCTGGAGCAAAGGTTGCACACTCATAAAATTGTTTGCTGACAACTCTAAATCATATGGTTAGTGTACAAACAATGTTTACATCATGTTAGCACATAGTAGTTATCAGCAAAATTGAACTGTAGACACCATTGAGTTGAATGCATTACTTTCTATTCAATGCATTCTCTGGTAACCTTGTGTACATAACTACTCAGGGTGATTTGGAACTGTATAGATATTGCATGTACAGTGCTCAGTACCATGGAATAATACAATGCAAGCTGAATTCAGTAACCTACCTGTTACCATTTACAGTGGAACAGCCATTGACTTGGTTTACTTCTGCAAAGGCTAAAGTTCCACTGTGTAGAGAAGGCAATGTTACTGAAAGTTACTTCTGGATCATAGGTTGCACACTCATAAAATTGGTTGCTGACAACTCTAAATCATATGGTTAGTGTACAAACAATGTTTACATCATGTTAGCACATAGTAGGTATCAGCAAAATTGAACTGTACACACCATTGAGTTGAATGCATCACTTTCTATTCAATGCATTCAGTGGTAACCTTGTGTACATAACTACTTAGGATGATTTGGAACTGTATAGATATGGCATGTACCGTGCTCAGTACCATGGAATAATACAATGCAAGCAGAATTCAGTAACCTACCTGTTACCATTTACAGTGGAACAGCCATTGAGTTGGTTTACTTCTGCAAAGGCTAAAGTTCCACTGTGTAGAGAAGGCAATGTTACTGAAAGTAACTTCTGCAGCATAGGTTGCACACTCATAAAATTGGTTGCTGACAACTCTAAATCATATGGTTAGTGTACAAACAATGTTTACATCATGTTAGCACATAGTAGTTATCAGCAAAATTGAACTGTAGACACCATTGAGTTGAATGCATTACTTTCTATTCAATGCATTCTCTGGTAACCTTGTGTACATAACTACTCAGGGTGATTTGGAACTGTATAGATATTGCATGTACAGTGCTCAGTACCATGGAATAATACAATGCAAGCTGAATTCAGTAACCTACCTGTTACCATTTACAGTGGAACAGCCATTGACTTGGTTTACTTCTGCAAAGGCTAAAGTTCCACTGTGTAGAGAAGGCAATGTTACTGAAAGTAACTTCTGGAGCATAGGTCGCACACTCATAAAATTGGTTGCTGACAACTCTAAATCATATGGTTAGTGTAGAAACAATCTTTACTTCATGTTAGCACATAGTAGTTATCAGCAAAATTGAGCTGTACACACCATTGAGTTGAATGCATTACTTTCTGTTCAATGCATTCTGTGGTAACTTTGCGTACATGACTATTCAGTGTGATTTGGAACTGTATAGATATTGCATGTAGAGTGCTCAGTACCATGGAATACAATGCAAGCGGAATTCAGTAACCTACCTGTTACCATTTGCAGTGGAACAGCCATTGACTTGGTTTACTTCTGCAAAGGCTAAAGTTCCACTGTGTAGAGAAGGCAATGTTACTGAAAGTAACTTCTGGAGCAAAGGTTGCACACTCATAAAATTCGTTGCTGACAACTCTAAATCATATGGTTAGTGTACAAACAATGTTTACATCATGTTAGCACATAGTAGTTATCAGCAAAATTGAACTGTAGACACCATTGAGTTGAATGCATTACTTTCTATTCAATGCATTCTCTGGTAACCTTGTGTGCCTAACTACTCAGGGTGATTTGGAAGTGTATAGATATTGCATGTAGTGTGCTCAGTACCATGGAATACTCCAATGCAAGCTGAATTCAGTAACCTACCTGTTACCATTTACAGTGGAACAGACATTGACTTGGTTTACTTCTGCAAAGGCTAAAGTTCCACTGTGTAGAAAAGGTAATGTTACTGAAAGTAACTTCTGGAGCATAGGTAGCACACTCATAAAATTGGTTGCAGACAAGTCCAAATCATATGGTTAGTGTGCTAACATCATTTACATCATGTTAGCACATAGTAGTTATCAGCAAAATTGAACTGTACACACCATTGAGTTGAATGCATCACTTTCTATTCAATGCATTCAGTGGTAACCTTGTGTACATAACTACTTAGGATGATTTGGAACTGTATAGATATGGCATGTACCGTGCTCAGTACCATGGAATAATACAATGCAAGCTGAATTCAGTAACCTACCTGTTACCATTTACAGTGGAACAGCCATTGACTTGGTTTACTTCTGCAAAGGCTAAAGTTCCACTGTGTAGAGAAGGCAATGTTACTGAAAGTAACTTCTGGAGGATAGGTTGCACACTCATAAAATTGGTTGCTGACAACTCTAAATCATATGGTTAGTGTACAAACAATGTTTACTTCATGTTAGCACATAGTAGTTATCAGCACAATTGAAGCATTACTTTCTATTCAATGCATTCTGTGGTAACCTTGTGTGCATAACTACTCAGGGTGATTTTTAACTGTATAGATATTGCATGTAGAGTGCTGAGTCCCATTGAATACTCCAATGCAAGCTGATTTCAGTAACCTACTTGTTACCAGTTACAGTGGAACAGCCATTGACTTGGTTGACTTCTGTAAAGGCTAAAGTTCCACTGTGTAGAAAAGGTAATGTTACTGAAAGTAACTTCTGGAGCATAGGTAGCACACTCATAAAATTGGTTGCAGACAACTCTAAATCATATGGTTAGTGTACTAACAATGTTTACATCATGTTAGCACCTAGTTGTTATCAGCAAAATTGAACTGGACACTCCATTGAGTTGAATGCATTACTTCATATTCAATTTATTCTGTTGTAACTTTGTGTACATGACTACTCAGGGTGATTTGGAACTGTATAGATATTGCATGTAGAGTGCTCAGTACCATGGAATACTCCAATGCAAGCTGAATTCAGTAACCTACCTGTTACCATTTACAGTGGAACAGACATTGACTTGGTTTACTTCTGCAAAGGCTAAAGTTCCACTGTGTAGAAAAGGTAATGTTACTGAAAGTAACTTCTGGAGCATAGGTAGCACACTCATAAAATTGGTTGCAGACAAGTCCAAATCATATGGTTAGTGTGCTAACATCATTTACATCATGTTAGCACATAGTAGTTATCAGCAAAATTGAACTGTACACACCATTGAGTTGAATGCATCACTTTCTATTCAATGCATTCAGTGGTAACCTTGTGTACATAACTACTTAGGATGATTTGGAACTGTATAGATATGGCATGTACCGTGCTCAGTACCATGGAATAATACAATGCAAGCTGAATTCAGTAACCTACCTGTTACCATTTACAGTGGAACAGCCATTGACTTGGTTTACTTCTGCAAAGGCTAAAGTTCCACTGTGTAGAGAAGGCAATGTTACTGAAAGTAACTTCTGGAGGATAGGTTGCACACTCATAAAATTGGTTGCTGACAACTCTAAATCATATGGTTAGTGTACAAACAATGTTTACTTCATGTTAGCACATAGTAGTTATCAGCACAATTGAAGCATTACTTTCTATTCAATGCATTCTGTGGTAACCTTGTGTGCATAACTACTCAGGGTGATTTTTAACTGTATAGATATTGCATGTAGAGTGCTGAGTCCCATTGAATACTCCAATGCAAGCTGATTTCAGTAACCTACTTGTTACCAGTTACAGTGGAACAGCCATTGACTTGGTTGACTTCTGTAAAGGCTAAAGTTCTACTGTGTAGAAAAGGTAATGTAACTGAAAGTAACTTCTGGAGCATAGGTAGCACACTCATAAAATTGGTTGCAGACGACTCTAAATCATATGGTTAGTGTACTAACAATGTTTACATCATGTTAGCACCTAGTTGTTATCAGCAAAATTGAACTGGACACTCCATTGAGTTGAATGCATTACTTCATATTCAATTTATTCTGTTGTAACTTTGTGTACATGACTACTCAGGGTGATTTGGAACTGTATAGATATTGCATGTAGAGTGCTCAGTACCATGGAATAATATAATGCAAGCTGAATTCAGTAACCTACCTGTTACCATTTACAGTGGAACAGACATTGACTTGGTTTACTTCTGCAAAGGCTAAAGTTCCACTGTGTAGAAAAGGTAATGTTACTGAAAGTAACTTCTGGAGCATAGGTTGCACACTCATAAAATTGGTTGCTGACAACTCTAAATCATATGGTTAGTGTACAAACAATGTTTACATCATGTTAGCACATAGTAGTTATCAGCAAAATTGAACTGTACACACCATTGAGTTGAATGCATTACTTTCTATTCAATGCATTCTGTGGTAACCTTGTGTGCATAACTACTCAGGGTGATTTGGAACTGTATAGATATTGCATGTACAGTGCTCAGTACCATGGAATAATACAATGCAAGCTGAATTCAGTAACCTACCTGTTACCATTTACAGTGGAACAGACATTGACTTGGTTTACTTCTGCAAAGGCTAAAGTTCCTCTGTGTAGAGAAGGCAATGTTACTGAAAGTAACTTCTGGAGCATAGGTTGCACACTCATAAAATTAGTTGCTGACAACACTAAATCATATGGTTAGTGTACAAACAATGTTTACATCATGTTAGCACATAGTAGTTATCAGCAAAATTGAACTGTACACACCATTGAGTTGAATGCATTACTTTCTATTCAATGCATTCTGTGGTAACCTTGTGTGCATAACTACTCAGGGTGATTTGGAACTGTATAGATATTGCATGTACAGTGCTCAGTACCATGGAATAATACAATGCAAGCTGAATTCAGTAACCTACCTGTTACCATTTACAGTGGAACAGACATTGACTTGGTTTACTTCTGCAAAGGCTAAAGTTCCACTGTGTAGAAAAGGTAATGTTACTGAAAGTAACTTCTGGAGCATAGGTAGCACACTCATAAAATTGGTTGCTGACAACTCTAAATCATATGGTTAGTGTACAAACAATGTTTACATCATGTTAGCACATAGTAGTTATCAGCAAAATTGAGCTGTACACACCATTGAGTTGAATGCATTACTTTCTGTTCAATGCATTCTGTGGTAACTTTGCGTAAATGACTATTCAGTGTGATTTGGAACTGTATAGATATTGCATGTAGAGTGCTCAGTACCATGGAATACTCCAATGCAAGCGGAATTTAGTAACCTACCTGTTACCATTTGCAGTGGAACAGCCATTGACTTGGTTTACTTCTGCAAAGGCTAAAGTTCCACTGTGTAGAGAAGGCAATGTTACTGAAAGTAACTTCTGGAGGATAGGTTGCACACTCATAAAATTGGTTGCTGACAACTCTAAATCATATGGTTAGTGTACAAACAATGTTTACTTCATGTTAGCACATAGTAGTTATCAGCACAATTGAAGCATTACTTTGTATTCAATGCATTCTGTGGTAACCTTGTGTGCATAACTACTCAGGGTGATTTTTAACTGTATAGATATTGCATGTAGAGTGCTGAGTCCCATTGAATACTCCAATGCAAGCTGATTTCAGTAACCTACTTGTTACCAGTTACAGTGGAACAGCCATTGACTTGGTTGACTTCTGTAAAGGCTAAAGTTCCACTGTGTAGAAAAGGTAATGTTACTGAAAGTAACTTCTGGAGCATAGGTAGCACACTCATAAAATTGGTTGCAGACAACTCTAAATCATATGGTTAGTGTACTAACAATGTTTACATCATGTTAGCACCTAGTTGTTATCAGCAAAATTGAACTGGACACTCCATTGAGTTGAATGCATTACTTCATATTCAATTTATTCTGTTGTAACTTTGTGTACATGACTACTCAGGGTGATTTGGAACTGTATAGATATTGCATGTAGAGTGCTCAGTACCATGGAATAATATAATGCAAGCTGAATTCAGTAACCTACCTGTTACCATTTACAGTGGAACAGACATTGACTTGGTTTACTTCTGCAAAGGCTAAAGTTCCACAGTGTAGAAAAGGTAATGTTACTGAAAGTAACTTCTGGAGCATAGGTTGCACACTCATAAAATTGGTTGCTGACAACTCTAAATCATATGGTTAGTGTACAAACAATGTTTACATCATGTTAGCACATAGTAGTTATCAGCAAAATTGAACTGTACACACCATTGAGTTGAATGCATTACTTTCTATTCAATGCATTCTGTGGTAACCTTGTGTGCATAACTACTCAGGGTGATTTGGAACTGTATAGATATTGCATGTACAGTGCTCAGTACCATGGAATAATACAATGCAAGCTGAATTCAGTAACGTACCTGTTACCACTTACAGTGGAACAGACATTGACTTGGTTTACTTCTGCAAAGGCTAAAGTTCCACTGTGTAGAAAAGGTAATGTTACTGAAAGTAACTTCTGGAGCATAGGTAGCACACTCATAAAATTGGTTGCAGACAAGTCCAAATCATATGGTTAGTGTGCTAACATCATTTACATCATGTTAGCACATAGTAGTTATCAGCAAAATTGAACTGTACACACCATTGAGTTGAATGCATCACTTTCTATTCAATGCATTCAGTGGTAACCTTGTGTACATAACTACTTAGGATGATTTGGAACTGTATAGATATGGCATGTACCGTGCTCAGTACCATGGAATAATACAATGCAAGCTGAATTCAGTAACCTACCTGTTACCATTTACAGTGGAACAGACATTGACTTGGTTTACTTCTGCAAATGCTAAAGTTCCACTGTGTAGAAAAGGTAATGTTACTGAAAGTAACTTCTGGAGCATAGGTAGCACACTCATAAAATTGGTTGCAGACAAGTCCAAATCATATGGTTAGTGTGCTAACATCGTTTACATCATGTTAGCACATAGTAGTTATCAGCAAAATTGAACTGTACACACCATTGAGTTGAATGCATCACTTTCTATTCAATGCATTCTGTGGTAACCTTGTGTACATAACTACTTAGGATGAATTGGAACTGTATAGATATTGCATGTAGAGTGCTCAGTACCATGGAATACTCCAATGCAAGCTGAATTCAGTAACCTACCTGTTACCATTTACAGTGGAACAGCCATTGACTTGGTTTACTTCTGCAAAGGCTAAAGTTCCACTGTGTAGAGAAGGCAATGTTACTGAAAGTAACTTCTGGAGCATAGGTTGCACACTCATAAAATTGGTTGCTGACAACTCTAAATCATATGGTTAGTGTACAAACAATGTTTACTTCATGTTAGCACATAGTAGTTATCAGCAAAATTGAACTGTACACACCATTGAGTTGAATGCATTACTTTCTATTCAATGCATTCTGTGGTAACCTTGTGTGCATAACTACTCAGGGTGATTTGGAACTGTATAGATATTGCATGTACAGTGCTCAGTACCATGGAATAATACAATGCAAGCTGAATTCAGTAACCTACCTGTTACCATTTACAGTGGAACAGACATTGACTTGGTTTACTTCTGCAAAGGCTAAAGTTCCACTGTGTAGAAAAGGTAATGTTACTGAAAGTAACTTCTGGGGCATAGGTAGCACACTCATAAAATTGGTTGCAGACAAATCTAAATCATATGGTTAGTGTACTAACAATGTTTACATCATGTTAGCACCTAGTTGTTATCAGCAAAATTGAACTGGACACTCCATTGAGTTGAATGCATTACTTCATATTCAATTTATTCTGTTGTAACTTTGTGTACATGACTACTCAGGGTGATTTGGAACTGTATAGATATTGCATGTAGAGTGCTCAGTACCATGGAATAATATAATGCAAGCTGAATTCAGTAACCTACCTGTTACCATTTACAGTGGAACAGCCATTGACTTGGTTTACTTCTGCAAAGGCTAAAGTTCCACTGTGTAGAGAAGGCAATGTTACTGAAAGTAACTTCTGGAGCATAGGTTGCACACTCATAAAATTGGTTGCTGACAACTCTAAATCATATGGTTAGTGTACAAACAATGTTTACATCATGTTAGCACATAGTAGTTATCAGCAAAATTGAACTGTACACACCATTGAGTTGAATGCATTACTTTCTATTCAATGCATTCTGTGGTAACCTTGTGTGCATAACTACTTAGGATGATTTGGAACTGTATAGATATGGCATGTACCGTGCTCAGTACCATGGAATACTCCAATGCAAGCTGAATTCAGTAACCTACCTGTTACCATTTACAGTGGAACAGACATTGACTTGGTTTACTTCTGCAAAGGCTAAAGTTCCACTGTGTAGAAAAGGTAATGTTACTGAAAGTAACTTCTGGAGCATAGGTAGCACACTCATAAAATTGGTTGCAGACAAGTCCAAATCATATGGTTAGTGTGCTAACATAATTTACATCATGATAGCACATAGTAGTTATCAGCAAAATTGAACTGTACACACCATTGAGTTGAATGCATTACTTTCTATTCAATGCATTCTGTGGTAACCTTGTGTGCATAACTACTCAGGGTGATTTGGAACTGTATAGATATTGCATGTACAGTGCTCAGTACCATGGAATAATACAATGCAAGCTGAATTCAGTAACCTACCTGTTACCATTTACAGTGGAACAGACATTGACTTGGTTTACTTCTGCAAAGGCTTAAGTTCCACTGTGTAGAAAAGTTAATGTTACTGAAAGTAACTTCTGGAGCATAGGTAGCGCACTCATAAAATTGGTTGCAGACAAGTCCAAATCATATGGTTAGTGTGCTAACATCGTTTACATCATGTTAGCCCATAGTAGTTATCAGCAAAATTGAACTGTACACACCATTGAGTTGAATGCATTACTTTCTATTCAATGCATTCTGTGGTAACATTGTGTACATGACTATTCAGTGTGATTTGGAACTGTATAGATATTGCATGTAGAGTGCTGAGTCCCACGGAATACTCCAATGCAAGCTGATTTCAGTAACCTACTTGTTACCATTTACAGTGGAACAGCCATTGACTTGGTTGACTTCTGTAAAGGCTAAAGTTCCACTGTGTAGAAAAGGTAATGTTACTGAAAGTAACTTCTGGAGCATAGCTAACACACTCATAAAATTGGTTGCAGACAACTCTAAATCATATGGTTAGTGTACTAACAATGTTTACATCATGTTAGCACCTAGTTGTTATCAGCAAAATTGAACTGTACACTCCATTGAGTTGAATGCATTACTTCATATTCAATTTATTCTGTTGTAACTTTGTGTACATGACTACTCAGGGTGATTTGGAACTGTATAGATATTGCATGTACAGTGCTCAGTACCATGGAATAATACAATGCAAGCTGAATTCAGTAACCTACCTGTTACCATTTACAGTGGAACAGACATTGACTTGGTTAACTTCTGCAAAGGCTAAAGTTCCACTGTGTACTGAAAGTAACTTCTGGAGCATTGGTTGCACACTCATAAAATTGGTTGCTGACAACTCTAAATCATATGGTTAGTGAACAAACAATGTTTACATCATGATAGCACATAGTTGTTATCAGCAAAATTGAACTGTACACACCATTGAGTTGAATGCATTACTTTCTATTCAATGCATTCTGTGGCAACTTTGCGTACATGACTATTCAGTGTGATTTGGAACTGTATACATATTGCATGTAGAGTGCTCAGTACCAAGGAATACTCCAATGCAAGCGGAATTCAGTAACCTACCTGTTACCATTTGCAGTGGAACAGCCATTGACTTGGTTTACTTCTGCAAAGGCTAAAGTTCCACTGTGTAGAGAAGGCAATGTTACTGAAAGTAACTTCTGGAGCAAAGGTTGCACACTCATAAAATTGGTTGCTGACAACTCTAAATCATATGGTTAGTATACAAACAATGCTTACATCATGTTAGCACATAGTAGTTATCAGCAAAATTGAACTGTACACTCCATTGAGTTGAATGCATTACTTCATATTCAATTTATTCTGTTGTAACTTGTGTACATGACTACTCAGGGTGATTTGGAACTGTATAGATATTGCATATACAGTGCTCAGTACCATGGAATAATACACTGCAAGCTGAATTCAGTAACCTACCTGTTACCATTTACAGTGGAACAGCCATTGACTTGGTTTACTTCTGCAAAGGCTACAGTTCCACTGTGTAGAGAAGGCAATGTTACTGAAAGTAACTTCTGGAGCATTGGTTGAACACTCATAAAATTGGTTGCTGACAACTCTAAATCATATGGTTAGTGTACAAACAATGTTTACTTCATGTTAGCAAATAGTAGTTATCAGCAAAATTGAACTGTACACACCATTGAGTTGAATGCGTTACTTTCTATTCAATGCATTCTGTGGTAACGCTGTGTACATGACTATTCAGTGTGATCTGGAACTGTATAGATATTGCATGTAGAGTGCTGAGTCCCATGGAATACTCCAATGCAAGCTGATTTTAGTAACCTACTTGTTACCATTTACAGTGGAACAGCCATTGACTTGGTTGACTTCTGTAAAGGCTAAAGTTCCACTGTGTAGAAAAGGTAATGTTACTGAAAGTAACTTCTGGAGCATAGGTAGCACACTCATAAAATTGGTTGCAGACAAGTCCAAATCATATGGTTAGTGTGCTAACATCGTTTACATCATGTTAGCACATAGTAGTTATCAGCTAAATACAACTGTACACTCCATTGAGTTGAATGCATTACTTTCTATTCAATGCATTCTGTGGTAAGGTTGTGTACATAACTACTCTGGGTGGTTTGGAACTGTATAGATATTGCATGTAGAGTGCTCAGTACCATGGAATAATATAATGCAAGCTGAATTCAGTAACCTACCTGTTACCATTTACAGTGGAACAGCCATTGACTTGGTTTACTTCTGCAAAGGCTAAAGTTCCACTGTGTAGAGAAGGCAATGTTACTGAAAGTCACTTCTGGAGCATTGGTTGCACACTCATAAAATTGGTTGCTGACAACTCTAAATCATATGGTTAGTGTACAAACAATGTTTACATCATGTTAGCACATAGTAGTTATCAGCAAAATTGAACTGTACACTCCATTGAGTTGATTGCATTACTTTCTATTCAATGCATTCTGTGGTAACCTTGTGTGCATAACTACTCAGGGTGATTTGGAACTGTATAGATATTGCATGTACAGTGCTCAGTACCATGGAATAATACAATGCAAGCTGAATTCAGTAACCTACCTGTTACCATTTACAGTGGAACAGACATTGACTTGGTTTACTTCTGCAAAGGCTAAAGTTCCACTGTGTAGAAAAGGTAATGTTACTGAAAGAAACTTCTGGAGCATAGGTAGCACACTCATAAAATTGGTTGCAGACAAGTCCAAATCATATGGTTAGTGTGCTAACATCGTTTACATCATGTTAGCACATAGTAGTTATCAGCTAAATAGAACTGTACACTCCATTGAGTTGAATGTATTACTTTGTATTCAATGCATTCTGTGGTAAGGTTGTGTACATAACTACTCTGGGTGGTTTGGAACTGTATAGATATTGCATGTAGAGTGCTCAGTACCATGGAATAATACACTGCAAGCTGAATTCAGTAACCTACCTGTTACCATTTACAGTGGAACAGCCATTGACTTGGTTTACTTCTGCAAAGGCTAAAGTTCCACTGTGTAGAGAAGGCAATGTTACTGAAAGTAACTTCTGGAGCATTGGTTGCACACTCATAAAATTGGTTGCTGACAACTCTAAATCATATGGTTAGTGTACAAACAATGTTTACTTCATGTTAGCAAATAGTAGTTATCAGCAAAATTGAACTGTACACACCATTGAGTTGAATGCGTTACTTTCTATTCAATGCATTCTGTGGTAACGCTGTGTACATGACTATTCAGTGTGATCTGGAACTGTATAGATATTGCATGTAGAGTGCTGAGTCCCATGGAATACTCCAATGCAAGCTGATTTTAGTAACCTACTTGTTACCATTTACAGTGGAACAGCCATTGACTTGGTTGACTTCTGTAAAGGCTAAAGTTCCACTGTGTAGAAAAGGTAATGTTACTGAAAGTAACTTCTGGAGCATAGGTAGCACACTCATAAAATTGGTTGCAGACAAGTCCAAATCATATGGTTAGTGTGCTAACATCGTTTACATCATGTTAGCACATAGTAGTTATCAGCTAAATACAACTGTACACTCCATTGAGTTGAATGCATTACTTTCTATTCAATGCATTCTGTGGTAAGGTTGTGTACATAACTACTCTGGGTGGTTTGGAACTGTATAGATATTGCATGTAGAGTGCTCAGTACCATGGAATAATATAATGCAAGCTGAATTCAGTAACCTACCTGTTACCATTTACAGTGGAACAGCCATTGACTTGGTTTACTTCTGCAAAGGCTAAAGTTCCACTGTGTAGAGAAGGCAATGTTACTGAAAGTCACTTCTGGAGCATTGGTTGCACACTCATAAAATTGGTTGCTGACAACTCTAAATCATATGGTTAGTGTACAAACAATGTTTACATCATGTTAGCACATAGTAGTTATCAGCAAAATTGAACTGTACACTCCATTGAGTTGATTGCATTACTTTCTATTCAATGCATTCTGTGGTAACCTTGTGTGCATAACTACTCAGGGTGATTTGGAACTGTATAGATATTGCATGTACAGTGCTCAGTACCATGGAATAATACAATGCAAGCTGAATTCAGTAACCTACCTGTTACCATTTACAGTGGAACAGACATTGACTTGGTTTACTTCTGCAAAGGCTAAAGTTCCACTGTGTAGAAAAGGTAATGTTACTGAAAGAAACTTCTGGAGCATAGGTAGCACACTCATAAAATTGGTTGCAGACAAGTCCAAATCATATGGTTAGTGTGCTAACATCGTTTACATCATGTTAGCACATAGTAGTTATCAGCTAAATAGAACTGTACACTCCATTGAGTTGAATGTATTACTTTGTATTCAATGCATTCTGTGGTAAGGTTGTGTACATAACTACTCTGGGTGGTTTGGAACTGTATAGATATTGCATGTAGAGTGCTCAGTACCATGGAATAATATAATGCAAGCTGAATTCAGTAACCTACCTGTTACCATTTACAGTGGAACAGCCATTCACTTGGTTTACTTCTGCAAAGGCGAAAGTTCCACTGTGTAGAGAAGGCAATGTTACTGAAAGTAACTTCTGGAGCATAGGTTGCACACTCATAAAATTGGTTGCTGACAACTCTAAATCATATGGTTTGTGTACAAACAATGTTTACTTCATGTTAGCAAATAGTAGTTATCAGCAAAATTGAACTGTACACACCATAGAGTTGAATGCGTTACTTTCTATTCAATGCATTCTGTGGTAACGCTGTGTACATGACTATTCAGTGTGATTTGGAACTGTATAGATATTGCATGTAGAGTGCTGAGTCCCATGGAATACTCCAATGCAAGCTGATTTTAGTAACCTACTTGTTACCATTTACAGTGGAACAGCCATTGACTTGGTTTACTTCTGGAAAGGCTAAAGTTCCACTGTGTAGAGAACGCAATGTTACTGAAAGTAACTTCTGGAGCATTGGTTGCACACTCATAAAATTGGTTGCTGACAACTCTAAATCATATGGTTAGTGAACAAACAATGTTTACATCATGATAGCACATAGTAGTTATCAGCAAAATTGAACTGTACACACCATTGAGTTGAATGCATTACTTTCTGTTCAATGCATTCTGTGGTAACGTTGTGTACATGACTATTCAGTGTGATTTGGAACTGTATAGATATTGCATTTAGAGTGCTGCGTCCCATGGAATACTCCAATGCAAGCTGATTTCAGTAACCTACTTGTTACCATTTACAGTGGAACAGCCATTGACTTCATTGACTTCTGTAAAGTCTAAAGTTCCACTGTGTAGAAAAGGTAATGTTACTGAAAGTAACTTCTGGAGCATAGGTAGCACACTCATAAAATTGCTTGCAGACAAGTCCAAATCATATGGTTAGTGTGCTAACATCGTTTACATCATGTTAGCACATAGTAGTTATCAGCTAAATAGAACTGTACAGTCCATTGAGTTGAATGCATTACTTTCTATTCAATGCATTCTGTGGTAAGGTTGTGTACATAACTACTCTGGGTGGATTGGAACTGTATAGATATTGCATGTAGAGTGCTCAGTACCATGGAATAATATAATGCAAGCTGAATTCAGTAACCTACCTGTTACCATTTACAGTGGAACAGCCATTCACTTGGTTTACTTCTGCAAAGGCGAAAGTTCCACTGTGTAGAGAAGGCAATGTTACTGAAAGTAACTTCTGGAGCATAGGTAGCACACTCATAAAATTGGTTGCAGACAAGTCCAAATCATATGGTTAGTGTGCTAACATCGTTTACATCATGTTAGCACATAGTAGTTATCAGCAAAATTGAACTGTACACACCATTGAGTTGAATGCATTACTTTCTATTCAATGCATTCTGTGGTAACCTTGTGTGCATAACTACTCAGGGTGATTTGGAACTGTATAGATATTGCATGTACAGTGCTCAGTACCATGGAATAATACAATGCAAGCTGAATTCAGTAACCTACCTGTTACCATTTACAGTGGAACAGACATTGACTTGGTTTACTTCTGCAAAGGCTAAAGTTCCACTGTGTAGAGAAGGCAATGTTCCTGAAAGTAACTTCTGGAGCAAAGGTTGCACACTCATAAAATTGGTTGCTGACAACTCTAAATCATATGGTTAGTGTACAAACAATGTTTACATCATGTTAGCACATAGTAGTTATCAGCAAAATTGAACTGTAGACACCATTGAGTTGAATGCATTACTTTCTATTCAATGCATTCTCTGGTAACCTTGTGTACATAACTACTCAGGGTGATTTGGAACTGTATAGATATTGCATGTACAGTGCTCAGTACCATGGAATAATACAATGCAAGCTGAATTCAGTAACCTACCTGTTACCATTTACAGTGGAACAGCCATTGACTTGGTTTACTTCTGCAAAGGCTAAAGTTCCACTGTGTAGAGAAGGCAATGTTACTGAAAGTAACTTCTGGAGCATAGGTTGCACACTCATAAAATTGGTTGCTGACAACTCTAAATCATATGGTTAGTGTACAAACAATGTTTACATCATGTTAGCACATAGTAGTTATCAGCAAAATTGAACTGTACACACCATTGAGTTGAATGCATTACTTTCTATTCAATGCATTCTGTGGTAACCTTGTGTGCATAACTACTCAGGGTGATTTGGAACTGTATAGATATTGCATGTAGAGTGCTCAGTACCATGGAATACTCCAATGCAAGCGGAATTCAGTAACCTACCTGTTACCATTTGCAGTGGAACAGCCATTGACTTGGTTTACTTCTGCAAAGGCTAAAGTTCCACTGTGTAGAGAAGGCAATGTTACTGAAAGTAACTTCTGGAGCAAAGGTTGCACACTCATAAAATTGGTTGCTGACAACTCTAAATCATATGGTTAGTGTACAAACAATGTTTACATCATGTTAGCACATAGTAGCTATCAGCAAAATTGAACTGTACACACCATTGAGTTGAATGCATTACTTTCTATTCAATGCATTCTGTGGTAAGGTTGTGTGCCTAACTACTCAGGGTGATTTGGAACTGTATAGATATTGCATGTAGAGTGCTCAGTACCATGGAATACTCCAATGCAAGCGGAATTCAGTAACCTACCTGTTACCATTTGCAGTGGAACAGACATTGACTTGGTTTACTTCTGCAAAGGCTAAAGTTCCACAGTGTAGAAAAGGTAATGTTACTGAAAGTAACTTCTGGAGCATAGGTAGCACACTCATAAAATTGGTTGCAGACAACTCTAAATCATATGGTTAGTGTACAAACAATGTTTACATCATGTTAGCACATAGTAGTTATCAGCAAAATTGAACTGTACACACCATTGAGTTGAATGCATTACTTTCTATTCAATGCATTCTGTGGTAACCTTGTGTGCATAACTACTCAGGGTGATTTGGAACTGTATAGATATTGCATGTACAGTGCTCAGTACCATGGAATAATACAATGCAAGCTGAATTCAGTAACGTACCTGTTACCATTTACAGTGGAACAGACATTGACTTGGTTTACTTCTGCAAAGGCTAAAGTTCCACTGTGTAGAAAAGGTAATGTTACTGAAAGTAACTTCTGGAGCATAGGTAGCACACTCATAAAATTGGTTGCAGACAAGTCCAAATCATATGGTTAGTGTGCTAACATCATTTACATCATGTTAGCACATAGTAGTTATCAGCAAAATTGAACTGTACACACCATTGAGTTGAATGCATCACTTTCTATTCAATGCATTCAGTGGTAACCTTGTGTACATAACTACTTAGGATGATTTGGAACTGTATAGATATGGCATGTACCGTGCTCAGGACCATGGAATAATACAATGCAAGCTGAATTCAGTAACCTACCTGTTACCATTTAAAGTGGAACAGACATTGACTTGGTTTACTTCTGCAAAGGCTAAAGTTCCACTGTGTAGAAAAGGTAATGTTACTGAAAGTAACTTCTGGAGCATAGGTAGCACACTCATAAAATTGGTTGCAGACAAGTCCAAATCATATGGTTAGTGTGCTAACATCGTTTACATCATGTTAGCACATAGTAGTTATCAGCAAAATTGAACTGTACACACCATTGAGTTGAATGCATCACTTTCTATTCAATGCATTCTGTGGTAACCTTGTGTACATAACTACTTAGGATGATTTGGAACTGTATAGATATTGCATGTAGAGTGCTCAGTACCATGGAATACTCCAATGCAAGCTGAATTCAGTAACCTACCTGTTACCATTTACAGTGGAACAGCCATTGACTTGGTTTACTTCTGCAAAGGCTAAAGTTCCACTGTGTAGAGAAGGCAATGTTACTGAAAGTAACTTCTGGAGCATAGGTTGCACACTCATAAAATTGGTTGCTGACAACTCTAAATCATATGGTTAGTGTACAAACAATGTTTACTTCATGTTAGCACATAGTAGTTATCAGCAAAATTGAACTGTACACACCATTGAGTTGAATGCATTACTTTCTATTCAATGCATTCTGTGGTAACCTTGTGTGCATAACTACTCAGGGTGATTTGGAACTGTATAGATATTGCATGTACAGTGCTCAGTACCATGGAATAATGCAATGCAAGCTGAATTCAGTAACCTACCTGTTACCATTTACAGTGGAACAGACATTGACTTGGTTAACTTCTGCAAAGGCTAAAGTTCCACTGTGTAGAAAAGGTAATGTTACTGAAAGTAACTTCTGGAGCATAGGTAGCACACTCATAAAATTGGTTGCAGACAAATCTAAATCATATGGTTAGTGTACTAACAATGTTTACATCATGTTAGCACCTAGTTGTTATCAGCAAAATTGAACTGGACACTCCATTGAGTTGAATGCATTACTTCATATTCAATTTATTCTGTTGTAACTTTGTGTACATGACTACTCAGGGTGATTTGGAACTGTATAGATATTGCATGTAGAGTGCTCAGTACCATGGAATAATATAATGCAAGCTGAATTCAGTAACCTACCTGTTACCATTTACAGTGGAACAGCCATTGACTTGGTTTACTTCTGCAAAGGCTAAAGTTCCACTGTGTAGAGAAGGCAATGTTACTGAAAGTAACTTCTGGAGCATAGGTTGCACACTCATAAAATTGGTTGCTGACAACTCTAAATCATATGGTTAGTGTACAAACAATGTTTACATCATGTTAGCACATAGTAGTTATCAGCAAAATTGAACTGTACACACCATTGAGTTGAATGCATTACTTTCTATTCAATGCATTCTGTGGTAACCTTGTGTGCATAACTACTTAGGATGATTTGGAACTGTATAGATATGGCATGTACCGTGCTCAGTACCATGGAATACTCCAATGCAAGCTGAATTCAGTAACCTACCTGTTACCATTTACAGTGGAACAGACATTGACTTGGTTTACTTCTGCAAAGGCTAAAGTTCCACTGTGTAGAAAAGGTAATGTTACTGAAAGTAACTTCTGGAGCATAGGTAGCACACTCATAAAATTGGTTGCAGACAAGTCCAAATCATATGGTTAGTGTGCTAACATAATTTACATCATGATAGCACATAGTAGTTATCAGCAAAATTGAACTGTACACACCATTGAGTTGAATGCATTACTTTCTATTCAATGCATTCTGTGGTAACCTTGTGTGCATAACTACTCAGGGTGATTTGGAACTGTATAGATATTGCATGTACAGTGCTCAGTACCATGGAATAATACAATGCAAGCTGAATTCAGTAACCTACCTGTTACCATTTACAGTGGAACAGACATTGACTTGGTTTACTTCTGTAAAGGCTAAAGTTCCACTGTGTAGAAAAGGTAATGTTACTGAAAGTAACTTCTGGAGCATAGCTAGCACACTCATAAAATTGGTTGCAGACAACTCTAAATCATATGGTTAGTGTACTAACAATGTTTACATCATGTTAGCACCTAGTTGTTATCAGCAAAATTGAACTGTACACTCCATTGAGTTGAATGCATTACTTCATATTCAATTTATTCTGTTGTAACTTTGTGTACATGACTACTCAGTGTGATTTGGAACTGTATAGATATTGCATGTACAGTGCTCAGTACCATGGAATAATACAATGCAAGCTGAATTCAGTAACCTACCTGTTACCATTTACAGTGGAACAGACATTGACTTGGTTAACTTCTGCAAAGGCTAAAGTTCCACTGTGTACTGAAAGTAACTTCTGGAGCATTGGTTGCACACTCATAAAATTGGTTGCTGACAACTCTAAATCATATGGTTAGTGAACAAACAATGTTTACATCATGATAGCACATAGTTGTTATCAGCAAAATTGAACTGTACACACCATTGAGTTGAATGCATTACTTTCTATTCAATGCATTCTGTGGTAACTTTGCGTACATGACTATTCAGTGTGATTTGGAACTGTATACATATTGCATGTAGAGTGCTCAGTACCAAGGAATACTCCAATGCAAGCGGAATTCAGTAACCTACCTGTTACCATTTGCAGTGGAACAGCCATTGACTTGGTTTACTTCTGCAAAGGCTAAAGTTCCACTGTGTAGAGAAGGCAATGTTACTGAAAGTAACTTCTGGAGCAAAGGTTGCACACTCATAAAATTGGTTGCTGACAACTCTAAATCATATGGTTAGTATACAAACAATGCTTACATCATGTTAGCACATAGTAGTTATCAGCAAAATTGAACTGTACACTCCATTGAGTTGAATGCATTACTTCATATTCAATTTATTCTGTTGTAACTTGTGTACATGACTACTCAGGGTGATTTGGAACTGTATAGATATTGCATATACAGTGCTCAGTACCATGGAATAATACACTGCAAGCTGAATTCAGTAACCTACCTGTTACCATTTACAGTGGAACAGCCATTGACTTGGTTTACTTCTGCAAAGGCTAAAGTTCCACTGTGTAGAGAAGGCAATGTTACTGAAAGTAACTTCTGGAGCATTGGTTGCACACTCATAAAATTGGTTGCTGACAACTCTAAATCATATGGTTAGTGTACAAACAATGTTTACTTCATGTTAGCAAATAGTAGTTATCAGCAAAATTGAACTGTACACACCATTGAGTTGAATGCGTTACTTTCTATTCAATGCATTCTGTGGTAACGCTGTGTACATGACTATTCAGTGTGATCTGGAACTGTATAGATATTGCATGTAGAGTGCTGAGTCCCATGGAATACTCCAATGCAAGCTGATTTTAGTAACCTACTTGTTACCATTTACAGTGGAACAGCCATTGACTTGGTTGACTTCTGTAAAGGCTAAAGTTCCACTGTGTAGAAAAGGTAATGTTACTGAAAGTAACTTCTGGAGCATAGGTAGCACACTCATAAAATTGGTTGCAGACAAGTCCAAATCATATGGTTAGTGTGCTAACATCGTT
Source organism: Hypanus sabinus (assembly GCF_030144855.1). NCBI lineage: Eukaryota > Metazoa > Chordata > Chondrichthyes > Myliobatiformes > Dasyatidae > Hypanus > Hypanus sabinus. The sequence goes on from NC_082707.1 coordinate 104,859,619, forward strand.
TACATCATGTTAGCACATAGTAGTTATCAGCTAAATACAACTGTACACTCCATTGAGTTGAATGCATTACTTTCTATTCAATGCATTCTGTGGTAAGGTTGTGTACATAACTACTCTGGGTGGTTTGGAACTGTATAGATATTGCATGTAGAGTGCTCAGTACCATGGAATAATATAATGCAAGCTGAATTCAGTAACCTACCTGTTACCATTTACAGTGGAACAGCCATTGACTTGGTTTACTTCTGCAAAGGCTAAAGTTCCACTGTGTAGAGAAGGCAATGTTACTGAAAGTCACTTCTGGAGCATTGGTTGCACACTCATAAAATTGGTTGCTGACAACTCTAAATCATATGGTTAGTGTACAAACAATGTTTACATCATGTTAGCACATAGTAGTTATCAGCAAAATTGAACTGTACACTCCATTGAGTTGATTGCATTACTTTCTATTCAATGCATTCTGTGGTAACCTTGTGTGCATTACTACTCAGGGTGATTTGGAACTGTATAGATATTGCATGTACAGTGCTCAGTACCATGGAATAATACAATGCAAGCTGAATTCAGTAACCTACCTGTTACCATTTACAGTGGAACAGACATTGACTTGGTTTACTTCTGCAAAGGCTAAAGTTCCACTGTGTAGAAAAGGTAATGTTACTGAAAGAAACTTCTGGAGCATAGGTAGCACACTCATAAAATTGGTTGCAGACAAGTCCAAATCATATGGTTAGTGTGCTAACATCGTTTACATCATGTTAGCACATAGTAGTTATCAGCTAAATAGAACTGTACACTCCATTGAGTTGAATGTATTACTTTGTATTCAATGCATTCTGTGGTAAGGTTGTGTACATAACTACTCTGGGTGGTTTGGAACTGTATAGATATTGCATGTAGAGTGCTCAGTACCATGGAATAATATAATGCAAGCTGAATTCAGTAACCTACCTGTTACCATTTACAGTGGAACAGCCATTCACTTGGTTTACTTCTGCAAAGGCGAAAGTTCCACTGTGTAGAGAAGGCAATGTTACTGAAAGTAACTTCTGGAGCATAGGTTGCACACTCATAAAATTGGTTGCTGACAACTCTAAATCATATGGTTTGTGTACAAACAATGTTTACTTCATGTTAGCAAATAGTAGTTATCAGCAAAATTGAACTGTACACACCATTGAGTTGAATGCGTTACTTTCTATTCAATGCATTCTGTGGTAACGCTGTGTACATGACTATTCAGTGTGATTTGGAACTGTATAGATATTGCATGTAGAGTGCTGAGTCCCATGGAATACTCCAATGCAAGCTGATTTTAGTAACCTACTTGTTACCATTTACAGTGGAACAGCCATTGACTTGGTTTACTTCTGGAAAGGCTAAAGTTCCACTGTGTAGAGAACGCAATGTTACTGAAAGTAACTTCTGGAGCATTGGTTGCACACTCATAAAATTGGTTGCTGACAACTCTAAATCATATGGTTAGTGAACAAACAATGTTTACATCATGATAGCACATAGTAGTTATCAGCAAAATTGAACTGTACACACCATTGAGTTGAATGCATTACTTTCTGTTCAATGCATTCTGTGGTAACGTTGTGTACATGACTATTCAGTGTGATTTGGAACTGTATAGATATTGCATTTAGAGTGCTGCGTCCCATGGAATACTCCAATGCAAGCTGATTTCAGTAACCTACTTGTTACCATTTACAGTGGAACAGCCATTGACTTCATTGACTTCTGTAAAGTCTAAAGTTCCACTGTGTAGAAAAGGTAATGTTACTGAAAGTAACTTCTGGAGCATAGGTAGCACACTCATAAAATTGCTTGCAGACAAGTCCAAATCATATGGTTAGTGTGCTAACATCGTTTACATCATGTTAGCACATAGTAGTTATCAGCTAAATACAACTGTACACTCCATTGAGTTGAATGCATTACTTTCTATTCAATGCATTCTGTGGTAAGGTTGTGTACATAACTACTCTGGGTGGATTGGAACTGTATAGATATTGCATGTAGAGTGCTCAGTACCATGGAATAATATAATGCAAGCTGAATTCAGTAACCTACCTGTTACCATTTACAGTGGAACAGCCATTCACTTGGTTTACTTCTGCAAAGGCGAAAGTTCCACTGTGTAGAGAAGGCAATGTTACTGAAAGTAACTTCTGGAGCATAGGTAGCACACTCATAAAATTGGTTGCAGACAAGTCCAAATCATATGGTTAGTGTGCTAACAACGTTTACATCATGTTAGCACATAGTAGTTATCAGCAAAATTGAACTGTACACACCATTGAGTTGAATGCATGACTTTCTATTCAATGCATTCTGTGGTAAATTTGCGTACATGACTATTCAGTGTGATTTGGAACTGTACAGATATTGCATGTAGAGTGCTGAGTACCATGGAATAATCCAATGCAAGCTGAATTCAGTAACCTACCTGTTACCATTTACAGTGGAACAGCCATTGACTTGGTTTACTTCTACAAAGGCTAAAGTTCCACTGTGTAGAGAAGGCAATGTTACTGAAAGTAACTTCTGGAGCATAGGTAGCACACTCATAAAATTGGTTGCAGACAAGTCCAAATCATATGGTTAGTGTGCTAACATCGTTTACATCATGTTAGCACATAGTAGTTATCAGCTAAATACAACTGTACACTCCATTGAGTTGAATGCATTACTTTCTATTCAATGCATTCTGTGGTAAGGTTGTGTACATAACTACTCTGGGTGGTTTGGAACTGTATAGATATTGCATGTAGAGTGCTCAGTACCATGGAATAATATAATGCAAGCTGAATTCAGTAACCTACCTGTTACCATTTACAGTGGAACAGCCATTGACTTGGTTTACTTCTGCAAAGGCTAAAGTTCCACTGTGTAGAGAAGGCAATGTTACTGAAAGTCACTTCTGGAGCATTGGTTGCACACTCATAAAATTGGTTGCTGACAACTCTAAATCATATGGTTAGTGTACAAACAATGTTTACATCATGTTAGCACATAGTAGTTATCAGCAAAATTGAACTGTACACTCCATTGAGTTGATTGCATTACTTTCTATTCAATGCATTCTGTGGTAACCTTGTGTGCATTACTACTCAGGGTGATTTGGAACTGTATAGATATTGCATGTACAGTGCTCAGTACCATGGAATAATACAATGCAAGCTGAATTCAGTAACCTACCTGTTACCATTTACAGTGGAACAGACATTGACTTGGTTTACTTCTGCAAAGGCTAAAGTTCCACTGTGTAGAAAAGGTAATGTTACTGAAAGAAACTTCTGGAGCATAGGTAGCACACTCATAAAATTGGTTGCAGACAAGTCCAAATCATATGGTTAGTGTGCTAACATCGTTTACATCATGTTAGCACATAGTAGTTATCAGCTAAATAGAACTGTACACTCCATTGAGTTGAATGTATTACTTTGTATTCAATGCATTCTGTGGTAAGGTTGTGTACATAACTACTCTGGGTGGTTTGGAACTGTATAGATATTGCATGTAGAGTGCTCAGTACCATGGAATAATATAATGCAAGCTGAATTCAGTAACCTACCTGTTACCATTTACAGTGGAACAGCCATTCACTTGGTTTACTTCTGCAAAGGCGAAAGTTCCACTGTGTAGAGAAGGCAATGTTACTGAAAGTAACTTCTGGAGCATAGGTTGCACACTCATAAAATTGGTTGCTGACAACTCTAAATCATATGGTTTGTGTAGAAACAATGTTTACTTCATGTTAGCAAATAGTAGTTATCAGCAAAATTGAACTGTACACACCATTGAGTTGAATGCGTTACTTTCTATTCAATGCATTCTGTGGTAACGCTGTGTACATGACTATTCAGTGTGATTTGGAACTGTATAGATATTGCATGTAGAGTGCTGAGTCCCATGGAATACTCCAATGCAAGCTGATTTTAGTAACCTACTTGTTACCATTTACAGTGGAACAGCCATTGACTTGGTTTACTTCTGGAAAGGCTAAAGTTCCACTGTGTAGAGAACGCAATGTTACTGAAAGTAACTTCTGGAGCATTGGTTGCACACTCATAAAATTGGTTGCTGACAACTCTAAATCATATGGTTAGTGAACAAACAATGTTTACATCATGATAGCACATAGTAGTTATCAGCAAAATTGAACTGTACACACCATTGAGTTGAATGCATTACTTTCTGTTCAATGCATTCTGTGGTAACGTTGTGTACATGACTATTCAGTGTGATTTGGAACTGTATAGATATTGCATTTAGAGTGCTGCGTCCCATGGAATACTCCAATGCAAGCTGATTTCAGTAACCTACTTGTTACCATTTACAGTGGAACAGCCATTGACTTCATTGACTTCTGTAAAGTCTAAAGTTCCACTGTGTAGAAAAGGTAATGTTACTGAAAGTAACTTCTGGAGCATAGGTAGCACACTCATAAAATTGCTTGCAGACAAGTCCAAATCATATGGTTAGTGTGCTAACATCGTTTACATCATGTTAGCACATAGTAGTTATCAGCTAAATACAACTGTACACTCCATTGAGTTGAATGCATTACTTTCTATTCAATGCATTCTGTGGTAAGGTTGTGTACATAACTACTCTGGGTGGATTGGAACTGTATAGATATTGCATGTAGAGTGCTCAGTACCATGGAATAATATAATGCAAGCTGAATTCAGTAACCTACCTGTTACCATTTACAGTGGAACAGCCATTCACTTGGTTTACTTCTGCAAAGGCGAAAGTTCCACTGTGTAGAGAAGGCAATGTTACTGAAAGTAACTTCTGGAGCATAGGTAGCACACTCATAAAATTGGTTGCAGACAAGTCCAAATCATATGGTTAGTGTGCTAACAACGTTTACATCATGTTAGCACATAGTAGTTATCAGCAAAATTGAACTGTACACACCATTGAGTTGAATGCATGACTTTCTATTCAATGCATTCTGTGGTAAATTTGCGTACATGACTATTCAGTGTGATTTGGAACTGTACAGATATTGCATGTAGAGTGCTGAGTACCATGGAATAATCCAATGCAAGCTGAATTCAGTAACCTACCTGTTACCATTTACAGTGGAACAGCCATTGACTTGGTTTACTTCTACAAAGGCTAAAGTTCCACTGTGTAGAGAAGGCAATGTTACTGAAAGTAACTTCTGGAGCAAAGGTTGCACACTCATAAAATTGGTTGCTGACAAATCTAAATCATATGGTTAGTGTACAAACAATGCTTACATCATGTTAGCACATAATAGTTATCAGCAAAATTGAACTGTAGACACCATTGAGTTGAATGCATTACTTTCTATTCAATGCATTCTGTGGTAACCTTGTGTACATAACTACTTAGGGTGATTTGGAACTGTATAGATATTGCATGTACCGTGCTCAGTACCATGGAATAATACAATGCAAGCAGAATTCAGTAACCTACCTGTTACCATTTACAGTGGAACAGCCATTGACTTGGTTTACTTCTGCAAAGGCTAAAGTTCCACTGTGTACAGAAGGCAATCTTACTGAAAGTAACTTCTGGAGCATAGGATGCACACTCATAAAATTGGTTGCTGACAACTCTAAATCATATGGTTAGTGTACAAACAATGTATACATCATGTTAGCACATAGTAGTTATCAGCAAAATTGAACTGTAGACACCATTGAGTTGAATGCATTACTTTCTATTCAATGCATTCTGTGGTAACCTTGTGTACATAACTACTTAGGGTGATTTGGAACTGTATAGATATTGCATGTACCGTGCTCAGTACCATGGAATAATACAATGCAAGCTGAATTCAGTAACCTACCTGTTACCATTTACAGTGCAACAGCCATTGACTTGGTTTACTTCTGCAAAGGCTAAAGTTCCACTGTGTACAGAAGGCAATGTTACTGAAAGTAACTTCTGGAGCATAGGTAGCACACTCATAAAATTGCTTGCAGACAAGTCCAAATCATATGGTTAGTGTGCTAACATCGTTTACATCATGTTAGCACATAGTAGTTATCAGCTAAATAGAACTGTACACTCCATTGAGTTGAATGCATTACTTTCTATTCAATGCATTCTGTGGTAAGGTTGTGTACATAACTACTCTGGGTGGTTTGGAACTGTATAGATATTGCATGTAGAGTGCTCAGTACCATGGAATAATATAATGCAAGCTGAATTCAGTAACCTACCTGTTACCATTTACAGTGGAACAGCCATTGACTTGGTTTACTTCTGCAAAGGCTAAAGTTCCACTGTGTAGAGAAGGCAATGTTACTGAAAGTAACTTCTGGAGCATTGGTTGCACACTCATAAAACTGGTTGCTGACAACTCTAAATCATATGGTTAGTGTACAAACAATGTTTACATCATGTTAGCACATAGTAGTTATCAGCAAAATTGAACTGTAGACACCATTGAGTTGAATGCATTACTTTCTATTCAATGCATTCTGTGGTAACTTTGCGTACATGACTATTCAGTGTGATTTGGAACTGTATACATATTGCATGTAGAGTGCTCAGTACCAAGGAATACTCCAATGCAAGCGGAATTCAGTAACCTACCTGTTACCATTTGCAGTGGAACAGCCATTGACTTGGTTTACTTCTGCAAAGGCTAAAGTTCCACTGTGTAGAGAAGGCAATGTTACTGAAAGTAACTTCTGGAGCAAAGGTTGCACACTCATAAAATTGGTTGCTGACAACTCTAAATCATATGGTTAGTATACAAACAATGCTTACATCATGTTAGCACATAGTAGTTATCAGCAAAATTGAACTGTACACTCCATTGAGTTGAATGCATTACTTCATATTCAATTTATTCTGTTGTAACTTGTGTACATGACTACTCAGGGTGATTTGGAACTGTATAGATATTGCATATACAGTGCTCAGTACCATGGAATAATACACTGCAAGCTGAATTCAGTAACCTACCTGTTACCATTTACAGTGGAACAGCCATTGACTTGGTTTACTTCTGCAAAGGCTAAAGTTCCACTGTGTAGAGAAGGCAATGTTACTGAAAGTAACTTCTGGAGCATTGGTTGCACACTCATAAAATTGGTTGCTGACAACTCTAAATCATATGGTTAGTGTACAAACAATGTTTACTTCATGTTAGCAAATAGTAGTTATCAGCAAAATTGAACTGTACACACCATTGAGTTGAATGCGTTACTTTCTATTCAATGCATTCTGTGGTAACGCTGTGTACATGACTATTCAGTGTGATCTGGAACTGTATAGATATTGCATGTAGAGTGCTGAGTCCCATGGAATACTCCAATGCAAGCTGATTTTAGTAACCTACTTGTTACCATTTACAGTGGAACAGCCATTGACTTGGTTGACTTCTGTAAAGGCTAAAGTTCCACTGTGTAGAAAAGGTAATGTTACTGAAAGTAACTTCTGGAGCATAGGTAGCACACTCATAAAATTGGTTGCAGACAAGTCCAAATCATATGGTTAGTGTGCTAACATCGTTTACATCATGTTAGCACATAGTAGTTATCAGCTAAATACAACTGTACACTCCATTGAGTTGAATGCATTACTTTCTATTCAATGCATTCTGTGGTAAGGTTGTGTACATAACTACTCTGGGTGGTTTGGAGCTGTATAGATATTGCATGTAGAGTGCTCAGTACCATGGAATAATATAATGCAAGCTGAATTCAGTAACCTACCTGTTACCATTTACAGTGGAACAGCCATTGACTTGGTTTACTTCTGCAAAGGCTAAAGTTCCACTGTGTAGAGAAGGCAATGTTACTGAAAGTCACTTCTGGAGCATTGGTTGCACACTCATAAAATTGGTTGCTGACAACTCTAAATCATATGGTTAGTGTACAAACAATGTTTACATCATGTTAGCACATAGTAGTTATCAGCAAAATTGAACTGTACACTCCATTGAGTTGATTGCATTACTTTCTATTCAATGCATTCTGTGGTAACCTTGTGTGCATTACTACTCAGGGTGATTTGGAACTGTATAGATATTGCATGTACAGTGCTCAGTACCATGGAATAATACAATGCAAGCTGAATTCAGTAACCTACCTGTTACCATTTACAGTGGAACAGACATTGACTTGGTTTACTTCTGCAAAGGCTAAAGTTCCACTGTGTAGAAAAGGTAATGTTACTGAAAGAAACTTCTGGAGCATAGGTAGCACACTCATAAAATTGGTTGCAGACAAGTCCAAATCATATGGTTAGTGTGCTAACATCGTTTACATCATGTTAGCACATAGTAGTTATCAGCTAAATAGAACTGTACACTCCATTGAGTTGAATGTATTACTTTGTATTCAATGCATTCTGTGGTAAGGTTGTGTACATAACTACTCTGGGTGGTTTGGAACTGTATAGATATTGCATGTAGAGTGCTCAGTACCATGGAATAATATAATGCAAGCTGAATTCAGTAACCTACCTGTTACCATTTACAGTGGAACAGCCATTCACTTGGTTTACTTCTGCAAAGGCGAAAGTTCCACTGTGTAGAGAAGGCAATGTTACTGAAAGTAACTTCTGGAGCATAGGTTGCACACTCATAAAATTGGTTGCTGACAACTCTAAATCATATGGTTTGTGTACAAACAATGTTTACTTCATGTTAGCAAATAGTAGTTATCAGCAAAATTGAACTGTACACACCATTGAGTTGAATGCGTTACTTTCTATTCAATGCATTCTGTGGTAACGCTGTGTACATGACTATTCAGTGTGATTTGGAACTGTATAGATATTGCATGTAGAGTGCTGAGTCCCATGGAATACTCCAATGCAAGCTGATTTTAGTAACCTACTTGTTACCATTTACAGTGGAACAGCCATTGACTTGGTTTACTTCTGGAAAGGCTAAAGTTCCACTGTGTAGAGAACGCAATGTTACTGAAAGTAACTTCTGGAGCATTGGTTGCACACTCATAAAATTGGTTGCTGACAACTCTAAATCATATGGTTAGTGAACAAACAATGTTTACATCATGTTAGCACATAGTAGTTATCAGCTAAATACAACTGTACACTCCATTGAGTTGAATGCATTACTTTCTATTCAATGCATTCTGTGGTAAGGTTGTGTACATAACTACTCTGGGTGGATTGGAACTGTATAGATATTGCATGTAGAGTGCTCAGTACCATGGAATAATATAATGCAAGCTGAATTCAGTAACCTACCTGTTACCATTTACAGTGGAACAGCCATTCACTTGGTTTACTTCTGCAAAGGCGAAAGTTCCACTGTGTAGAGAAGGCAATGTTACTGAAAGTAACTTCTGGAGCATAGGTAGCACACTCATAAAATTGGTTGCAGACAAGTCCAAATCATATGGTTAGTGTGCTAACAACGTTTACATCATGTTAGCACATAGTAGTTATCAGCAAAATTGAACTGTACACACCATTGAGTTGAATGCATGACTTTCTATTCAATGCATTCTGTGGTAAATTTGCGTACATGACTATTCAGTGTGATTTGGAACTGTACAGATATTGCATGTAGAGTGCTGAGTACCATGGAATAATCCAATGCAAGCTGAATTCAGTAACCTACCTGTTACCATTTACAGTGGAACAGCCATTGACTTGGTTTACTTCTACAAAGGCTAAAGTTCCACTGTGTAGAAAAGGTAATGTTACTGAAAGTAACTTCTGGAGCATAGGTAGCACACTCATAAAATTGGTTGCAGACAAGTCCAAATCATATGGTTAGTGTGCTAACATCGTTTACATCATGTTAGCACATAGTAGTTATCAGCTAAATACAACTGTACACTCCATTGAGTTGAATGCATTACTTTCTATTCAATGCATTCTGTGGTAAGGTTGTGTACATAACTACTCTGGGTGGTTTGGAGCTGTATAGATATTGCATGTAGAGTGCTCAGTACCATGGAATAATATAATGCAAGCTGAATTCAGTAACCTACCTGTTACCATTTACAGTGGAACAGCCATTGACTTGGTTTACTTCTGCAAAGGCTAAAGTTCCACTGTGTAGAGAAGGCAATGTTACTGAAAGTCACTTCTGGAGCATTGGTTGCACACTCATAAAATTGGTTGCTGACAACTCTAAATCATATGGTTAGTGTACAAACAATGTTTACATCATGTTAGCACATAGTAGTTATCAGCAAAATTGAACTGTACACTCCATTGAGTTGATTGCATTACTTTCTATTCAATGCATTCTGTGGTAACCTTGTGTGCATTACTACTCAGGGTGATTTGGAACTGTATAGATATTGCATGTACAGTGCTCAGTACCATGGAATAATACAATGCAAGCTGAATTCAGTAACCTACCTGTTACCATTTACAGTGGAACAGACATTGACTTGGTTTACTTCTGCAAAGGCTAAAGTTCCACTGTGTAGAAAAGGTAATGTTACTGAAAGAAACTTCTGGAGCATAGGTAGCACACTCATAAAATTGGTTGCAGACAAGTCCAAATCATATGGTTAGTGTGCTAACATCGTTTACATCATGTTAGCACATAGTAGTTATCAGCTAAATAGAACTGTACACTCCATTGAGTTGAATGTATTACTTTGTATTCAATGCATTCTGTGGTAAGGTTGTGTACATAACTACTCTGGGTGGTTTGGAACTGTATAGATATTGCATGTAGAGTGCTCAGTACCATGGAATAATATAATGCAAGCTGAATTCAGTAACCTACCTGTTACCATTTACAGTGGAACAGCCATTCACTTGGTTTACTTCTGCAAAGGCGAAAGTTCCACTGTGTAGAGAAGGCAATGTTACTGAAAGTAACTTCTGGAGCATAGGTTGCACACTCATAAAATTGGTTGCTGACAACTCTAAATCATATGGTTTGTGTACAAACAATGTTTACTTCATGTTAGCAAATAGTAGTTATCAGCAAAATTGAACTGTACACACCATTGAGTTGAATGCGTTACTTTCTATTCAATGCATTCTGTGGTAACGCTGTGTACATGACTATTCAGTGTGATTTGGAACTGTATAGATATTGCATGTAGAGTGCTGAGTCCCATGGAATACTCCAATGCAAGCTGATTTTAGTAACCTACTTGTTACCATTTACAGTGGAACAGCCATTGACTTGGTTTACTTCTGGAAAGGCTAAAGTTCCACTGTGTAGAGAACGCAATGTTACTGAAAGTAACTTCTGGAGCATTGGTTGCACACTCATAAAATTGGTTGCTGACAACTCTAAATCATATGGTTAGTGAACAAACAATGTTTACATCATGATAGCACATAGTAGTTATCAGCAAAATTGAACTGTACACACCATTGAGTTGAATGCATTACTTTCTGTTCAATGCATTCTGTGGTAACGTTGTGTACATGACTATTCAGTGTGATTTGGAACTGTATAGATATTGCATTTAGAGTGCTGCGTCCCATGGAATACTCCAATGCAAGCTGATTTCAGTAACCTACTTGTTACCATTTACAGTGGAACAGCCATTGACTTCATTGACTTCTGTAAAGTCTAAAGTTCCACTGTGTAGAAAAGGTAATGTTACTGAAAGTAACTTCTGGAGCATAGGTAGCACACTCATAAAATTGCTTGCAGACAAGTCCAAATCATATGGTTAGTGTGCTAACATCGTTTACATCATGTTAGCACATAGTAGTTATCAGCTAAATACAACTGTACACTCCATTGAGTTGAATGCATTACTTTCTATTCAATGCATTCTGTGGTAAGGTTGTGTACATAACTACTCTGGGTGGATTGGAACTGTATAGATATTGCATGTAGAGTGCTCAGTACCATGGAATAATATAATGCAAGCTGAATTCAGTAACCTACCTGTTACCATTTACAGTGGAACAGCCATTCACTTGGTTTACTTCTGCAAAGGCGAAAGTTCCACTGTGTAGAGAAGGCAATGTTACTGAAAGTAACTTCTGGAGCATAGGTAGCACACTCATAAAATTGGTTGCAGACAAGTCCAAATCATATGGTTAGTGTGCTAACAACGTTTACATCATGTTAGCACATAGTAGTTATCAGCAAAATTGAACTGTACACACCATTGAGTTGAATGCATTACTTTCTATTCAATGCATTCTGTGGTAACCTTGTGTACATAACTACTTAGGGTGATTTGGAACTGTATAGATATTGCATGTACCGTGCTCAGTACCATGGAATAATACAATGCAAGCAGAATTCAGTAACCTACCTGTTACCATTTACAGTGGAACAGCCATTGACTTGGTTTACTTCTGCAAAGGCTAAAGTTCCACTGTGTACAGAAGGCAATCTTACTGAAAGTAACTTCTGGAGCATAGGATGCACACTCATAAAATTGGTTGCTGACAACTCTAAATCATATGGTTAGTGTACAAACAATGTATACATCATGTTAGCACATAGTAGTTATCAGCAAAATTGAACTGTAGACACCATTGAGTTGAATGCATTACTTTCTATTCAATGCATTCTGTGGTAACCTTGTGTACATAACTACTTAGGGTGATTTGGAACTGTATAGATATTGCATGTACCGTGCTCAGTACCATGGAATAATACAATGCAAGCTGAATTCAGTAACCTAACTGTTACCATTTACAGTGCAACAGCCATTGACTTGGTTTACTTCTGCAAAGGCTAAAGTTCCACTGTGTACAGAAGGCAATGTTACTGAAAGTAACTTCTGGAGCATAGGTAGCACACTCATAAAATTGCTTGCAGACAAGTCCAAATCATATGGTTAGTGTGCTAACATCGTTTACATCATGTTAGCACATAGTAGTTATCAGCTAAATAGAACTGTACACTCCATTGAGTTGAATGCATTACTTTCTATTCAATGCATTCTGTGGTAAGGTTGTGTACATAACTACTCTGGGTGGTTTGGAACTGTATAGATATTGCATGTAGAGTGCTCAGTACCATGGAATAATATAATGCAAGCTGAATTCAGTAACCTACCTGTTACCATTTACAGTGGAACAGCCATTGACTTGGTTTACTTCTGCAAAGGCTAAAGTTCCACTGTGTAGAGAAGGCAATGTTACTGAAAGTAACTTCTGGAGCATTGGTTGCACACTCATAAAATTGGTTGCTGACAACTCTAAATCATATGGTTAGTGTACAAACAATGTTTACATCATGTTAGCACATAGTAGTTATCAGCAAAATTGAACTGTAGACACCATTGAGTTGAATGCATTACTTTCTATTCAATGCATTCTGTGGTAACTTTGCGTACATGACTATTCAGTGTGATTTGGAACTGTATAGATATTGCATGTAGAGTGCTCAGTACCATGGAATACTCCAATGCAAGCGGAATTTAGTAACCTACCTGTTACCATTTACAGTGGAACAGCCATTGACTTGGTTTACTTCTGAAAAGGCTAAAGTTCCACTGTGTAGAGAAGGCAATGTTACTGAAAGTAACTTCTGGAGCAAAGGTTGCACACTCATAAAATTGGTTGCTGACAAATCTAAATCATATGGTTAGTGTACAAACAATGCTTACATCATGTTAGCACATAATAGTTATCAGCAAAATTGAACTGTAGACACCATTGAGTTGAATGCATTACTTTCTATTCAATGCATTCTGTGGTAACCTTGTGTACATAACTACTTAGGGTGATTTGGAACTGTATAGATATTGCATGTACCGTGCTCAGTACCATGGAATAATACAATGCAAGCAGAATTCAGTAACCTACCTGTTACCATTTACAGTGGAACAGCCATTGACTTGGTTTACTTCTGCAAAGGCTAAAGTTCCACTGTGTACAGAAGGCAATCTTACTGAAAGTAACTTCTGGAGCAAAGGTTGCACACTCATAAAATTGGTTGCTGACAAATCTAAATCATATGGTTAGTGTACAAACAATGCTTACATCATGTTAGCACATAATAGTTATCAGCAAAATTGAACTGTAGACACCATTGAGTTGAATGCATTACTTTCTATTCAATGCATTCTGTGGTAACCTTGTGTACATAACTACTTAGGGTGATTTGGAACTGTATAGATGTTGCATGTACCGTGCTCAGTACCATGGAATAATACAATGCAAGCTGAATTCAGTAACCTACCTGTTACCATTTACAGTGCAACAGCCATTGACTTGGTTTACTTCTGCAAAGGCTAAAGTTCCACTGTGTACAGAAGGCAATGTTACTGAAAGTAACTTCTGGAGCATAGGTAGCACACTCATAAAATTGCTTGCAGACAAGTCCAAATCATATGGTTAGTGTGCTAACATCGTTTACATCATGTTAGCACATAGTAGTTATCAGCTAAATAGAACTGTACACTCCATTGAGTTGAATGCATTACTTTCTATTCAATGCATTCTGTGGTAACCTTGTGTACATAACTACTTAGGGTGATTTGGAACTGTATAGATGTTGCATGTACCGTGCTCAGTACCATGGAATAATACAATGCAAGCTGAATTCAGTAACCTACCTGTTACCATTTACAGTGCAACAGCCATTGACTTGGTTTACTTCTGCAAAGGCTAAAGTTCCACTGTGTACAGAAGGCAATGTTACTGAAAGTAACTTCTGGAGCATAGGTAGCACACTCATAAAATTGGTTGCAGACAAGTCCAAATCATATGGTTAGTGTGCTAACATCGTTTACATCATGTTAGCACATAGTAGTTATCAGCTAAATAGAACTGTACACTCCATTGAGTTGAATGCATTACTTTCTATTCAATGCATTCTGTGGTAAGGTTGTGTACATAACTACTCTGGGTGGTTTGGAACTGTATAGATATTGCATGTAGAGTGCTCAGTACCATGGAATAATATAATGCAAGCTGAATTCAGTAACCTACCTGTTACCATTTACAGTGGAACAGCCATTGACTTGGTTTACTTCTGGAAAGGCTAAAGTTCCACTGTGTAGAGAAGGCAATGTTACTGAAAGTAACTTCTGGAGCATTGGTTGCACACTCATAAAATTGGTTGCTGACAACTCTACGTCATATGGTTAGTGAACAAACAATGTTTACATCATGATAGCACATAGTTGTTATCAGCAAAATTGAACTGTACACACCATTGGGTTGAATGCATTACTTTCTATTCAATGCATTCTGTGGTAACTTTGCGTATATGACTATTCAGTGTGATTTGGAACTGTATACATATTGCATGTAGAGTGCTCAGTACCAAGGAATACTCCAATGCAAGCGGAATTCAGTAACCTACCGGTTACCATTTGCAGTGGAACAGCCATTGACTTGGTTTACTTCTGCAAAGGCTAAAGTTCCACTGTGTAGAGAAGGCAATGTTACTGAAAGTAACTTCTGGAGCAAAGTTTGCACACTCATAAAATTGGTTGCTGACAACTCTAAATCATATGGTTAGTGTACAAACAATGCTTACATCATGTTAGCACATAGTAGTTATCAGCAAAATTGAACTGTACACACCATTGAGTTGAATGCATTACTTTCTATTCAATGCATTCTGTGGTAACCTTGTGTGCACAACTACTCAGGGTGATTTGGAACTGTATAGATATTGCATGTACAGTGCTCAGTACCATGGAATAATATAATGCAAGCTGAATTCAGTAACCTACCTGTTACCATTTACAGTGGAACAGACATTGACTTGGTTTACTTCTGCAAAGGCTAAAGTTCCACTGTGTAGAAAAGGCAATGTTACTGAAAGTAACTTCTGGAGCATAGGTTGCACACCCATAAAATTGGTTGCTGACAACTCTAAATCATATGGTTAGTGTACAAACAATGCTTACATCATGTTAGCACATAGTAGTTATCAGCAAAATTGAACTGTAGACACCATTGAGTTGAATGCATTACTTTCTATTCAATGCATTCTGTGGTAACCTTGTGTACATAACTACTTAGGGTGATTTGGAACTGTATAGATATTGCATGTACCGTGCTCAGTACCATGGAATAATCCAATGCAAGCTGAATTCAGTAACCTACCTGTTACCATTTACAGTGGAACAGCCATTGACTTGGTTTACTTCTGCAAAGGCTAAAGTTCCACTGTGTAGAGAAGGCAATGTTACTGAAAGTAACTTCTGGAGCATAGGTTGCACACTCATAAAATTGGTTGCTGACAACTCTAAATCATATGTTTAGTGTACAAACAATGTTTACTTCATGTTAGCACATAGTAGTTATCAGCAAAATTGAACTGTACACACCATTGAGTTGAATGCATTACTTTCTATTCAATGCATTCTGTGGTAACGTTGTGTACATGACTATTCAGTGTGATTTGGAACTGTATAGATATTGCATGTAGAGTGCTCAGTACCATGGAATACTCCAATGCAAGCTGATTTTAGTAACCTACTTGTTACCATTTACAGTGGAACAGCCATTGACTTGGTTTACTTCTGTAAAGGCTAAAGTTCCACTGTGTAGAAAAGGTAATGTTACTGAAAGTAACTTCTGGAGCATAGGTAGCACACTCATAAAATTGGTTGCAGACAACTCTAAATCATATGGTTAGTGTACTAACAATGTTTACATCATGTTAGCACCTAGTTGTTATCAGCAAAATTGAACTGTAGACACCATTGAGTTGAATGCATTACTTTCTATTCAATGCATTCTGTGGTAACCTTGTGTACATAACTACTTAGGGTGATTTGGAACTGTATAGATATTGCATGTACCGTGCTCAGTACCATGGAATAATCCAATGCAAGCTGAATTCAGTAACCTACCTGTTACCATTTACAGTGGAACAGCCATTGACTTGGTTTACTTCTGCAAAGGCTAAAGTTCCACTGTGTAGAGAAGGCAATGTTACTGAAAGTAACTTCTGGAGCATAGGTTGCACACTCATAAAATTGGTTGCTGACAACTCTAAATCATATGGTTAGTGTACAAACAATGTTTACTTCATGTTAGCACATAGTAGTTATCAGCAAAATTGAACTGTACACACCATTGAGTTGAATGCATTACTTTCTATTCAATGCATTCTGTGGTAACGTTGTGTACATGACTATTCAGTGTGATTTGGAACTGTATAGATATTGCATGTAGAGTGCTCAGTACCATGGAATACTCCAATGCAAGCTGATTTTAGTAACCTACTTGTTACCATTTACAGTGGAACAGCCATTGACTTGGTTGACTTCTGTAAAGGCTAAAGTTCCACTGTGTAGAAAAGGTAATGTTACTGAAAGTAACTTCTGGAGCATAGGTAGCACACTCATAAAATTGGTTGCAGACAACTCTAAATCATATGGTTAGTGTACTAACAATGTTTACATCATGCTAGCACCTAGTTGTTATCAGCAAAATTGAACTGTACACTCCATTGAGTTGAATGCATTACTTCATATTCAATTTATTCTGTTGTAACTTTGTGTACAAGACTACTCAGGGTGATTTGGAACTGTATATATATTGCATGTACAGTGCTCAGTACCATGGAATAATCCAATGCAAGCTGAATTCAGTAACCTACCTGTTACCATTTACAGTGGAACAGCCATTGACTTGGTTTACTTCTGCAAAGGCTAAAGTTCCACTGTGTAGAGAAGGCAATGTTACTGAAAGTAACTTCTGGAGCATAGGTTGCACACTCATAAAATTGGTTGCTGACAACTCTAAATCATATGTTTAGTGTACAAACAATGTTTACTTCATGTTAGCACATAGTAGTTATCAGCAAAATTGAACTGTACACACCATTGAGTTGAATGAATTACTTTCTATTCAATGCATTCTGTGGTAACGTTGTGTACATGACTATTCAGTGTGATTTGGAACTGTATAGATATTGCATGTAGAGTGCTCAGTGCCATGGAATACTCCAATGCAAGCTGATTTTAGTAACCTACTTGTTACCATTTACAGTGGAACAGCCATTGACTTGGTTTACTTCTGTAAAGGCTAAAGTTCCACTGTGTAGAAAAGGTAATGTTACTGAAAGTAACTTCTGGAGCATAGGTAGCACACTCATAAAATTGGTTGCAGACAACTCTAAATCATATGGTTAGTGTACTAACAATGTTTACATCATGTTAGCACCTAGTTGTTATCAGCAAAATTGAACTGTACACTCCATTGCGTTGAATGCATTACTTCATATTCAATTTATTCTGTTGTAACTTTGTGTACATGACTACTCAGGGTGATTTGGAACTGTATAGATATTGCATGTAGAGTGCTCAGTACCATGGAATAATATAATGCAAGCTGAATTCAGTAACCTTCCTGTTATCATTTACAGTGGAACAGCCATTGACTTGGTTTACTTCTGCAAAGGCTAAAGTTCCACTGTGTAGAGAAGGCAATGTTACTGAAAGTAACTTCTGGAGCATAGGTTGCACACTCATAAAATTGGTTGCTGACAACTCTACATCATATGGTTAGTGTACAAACAATGTTTACATCATGTTAGCACATAGTAGTTATCAGCAAAATTGAACTGTACACACCATTGAGTTGAATGCATTACTTTCTATTCAATGCATTCTGTGGTAACCTTGTGTGCCTAACTACTCAGGGTGATTTGGAACTGTATAGATATTGCATGTAGAGTGCTCAGTACCATGGAATACTCCAATGCAAGCGGAATTCAGTAACCTACCTGTTACCATTTGCAGTGGAACAGACATTGACTTGGTTTACTTCTGCAAAGGCTAAAGTTCCACTGTGTACAGAAGGCAATGTTACTGAAAGTAACTTCTGGAGCATTGGTTGCACACTCATAAAATTGGTTGCTGACAACTCTAAATCATATGGTTAGTGTACAAACAATGTTTACATCATGTTAGCACATAGTAGTTATCAGCAAAATTGAACTGTAGACACCATTGAGTTGAATGCATTACTTTCTATTCAATGCATTCTGTGGTAACTTTGCGTACATGACTATTCAGTGTGATTTGGAACTGTATAGATATTGCATGTAGAGTACTCAGTACCATGGAATACTCCAATGCAAGCGGAATTCAGTAACCTACCTGTTACCATTTGCAGTGGAACAGCCATTGACTTGGTTGACTTCTGCAAAGGCTAAAGTTCCACTGTGTAGAGAAGGCAATGTTACTGAAAGTAACTTCTGGAGCAAAGGTTGCACACTCATAAAATTGGTTGCTGACAAATCTAAATCATATTGTTAGTGTTCAAACAATGCTTACATCATGTTAGCACATAATAGTTATCAGCAAAATTGAACTGTAGACACCATTGAGTTGAATGCATTACTTTCTATTCAATGCATTCTGTGGTAACCTTGTGTACATAACTACTTAGGGTGATTTGGAACTGTATAGATATTGCATGTACCGTGCTCAGTACCATGGAATAATACAATGCAAGCTGAATTCAGTAACCTACCTGTTACCATTTACAGTGGAACAGCCATTGACTTGGTTTACTTCTGCAAAGGCTAAAGTTCCATTGTGTACAGAAGGCAATCTTACTGAAAGTAACTTCTGGGGCAAAGGTTGCACAGTCATAAAATTGGTTGCAGACTACTCTACATCATATGGTTAGTGTACAAACAATGTTTACTTCATGTTAGCACATAGTAGTTATCAGCAAAATTGAACTGTACACACCATTGAGTTGAATGCATTACTTACTATTCAATGCATTCTGTGGTAACCTTGTGTGCATAACTACTCAGGGTGATTTGGAACTGTATAGATATTGCATGTACAGTGCTCAGTACCGTGGAATAATACAATGCAAGCTGAATTCAGTAACCTACCTGTTACCATTTACAGTGGAACAGCCATTGACTTGGTTTACTTCTGGAAAGGCTAAAGTTCCACTGTGTAGAGAAGGCAATGTTACTGAAAGTAACTTCTGGAGCATTGGTTGCACACTCATAAAATTGGTTGCAGACAACTCTAAATCATATGTTTAGTGAACAAACAATGTTTACATCATGTTAGCACATAGTAGTTATCAGCAAAATTGAACTGTAGACACCATTGAGTTGAATGCATTACTTTCTATTCAATGCATTCTGTGGTAACTTTGCGTACATGACTATTCAGTGTGATTTGGAACTGTATACATATTGCATGTAGAGTGCTCAGTACCAAGGAATACTCCAATGCAAGCGGAATTCAGTAACCTACCTGTTACCATTTGCAGTGGAACAGCCATTGACTTGGTTTACTTCTGCAAAGGCTAAAGTTCCACTGTGTAGAGAAGGCAATGTTACTGAAAGTAACTTCTGGAGCAAAGGTTGCACACTCATAAAATTGGTTGCTGACAACTCTAAATCATATGGTTAGTGTACAAACAATGCTTACATCATGTTAGCACATAGTAGTTATCAGCAAAATTGAACTGTAGACACCATTGAGTTGAATGCATTACTTTCTATTCAATGCATTCTGTGGTAACGTTGTGTACATGACTATTCAGTGTGATTTGGAACTGTATAGATATTGCATGTAGAGTGCTCAGTACCATGGAATACTCCAAAGCAAGCTGATTTTAGTAACCTACTTGTTACCATTTACAGTGGAACAGCCATTGACTTGGTTGACTTCTGTAAAGGCTAAAGTTCCACTGTGTAGAAAAGGTAACGTTACTGAAAGTAACTTCTGGAGCATAGGTAGCACACTCATAAAATTGGTTGCAGACAACTCTAAATCATATGGTTAGTGTACTAACAATGTTTACATCATGTTAGCACCTAGTTGTTATCAGCAAAATTGAACTGTACACTCCATTGAGTTGAATGCATTACTTCATATTCAATTTATTCTGTTGTAACTTTGTGTACATGACTACTCAGGGTGATTTGGGACTGTATATATATTGCATGTACAGTGCTCAGTACCATGGAATAATACAATGCAAGCTGAATTCAGTAACCTACCTGTTACCATTTACAGTGGAACAGACATTGACTTGGTTTACTTCTGCAAAGGCTAAAGTTCCACTGTGTAGAAAAGGTAATGTTACTGAAAGTAACTTCTGGAGCATAGGAAGCACACTCATAAAATTGGTTGCAGACAAGTCCAAATCATATGGTTAGTGTGCTAACATCGTTTACATCATGTTAGCACATAGTAGTTATCAGCTAAATACAACTGTACACTCCATTGAGTTGAATGCATGACTTTCTATTCAATGCATTCTGTGGTAAGGTTGTGTACATAACTACTCTGGGTGGTCTGGAACTGTATAGATATTGCATGTAGAGTGCTCAGTACCATGGAATAATATAATGCAAGCTGAATTCAGTAACCTACCTGTTACCATTTACAGTGGAACAGCCATTGGCTTGGTTTACTTCTGCAAAGGCTAAAGTTCCACTGTGTAGAGAAGGCAATGTTACTGAAAGTCACTTCTGGAGCATAGGTTGCACACTCATAAAATTGGTTGCTGACAGCTCTAAATCATATGTTTAGTGTACAAACAATGTTTACATCATGTTAGCACATAGTAGTTATCAGCAAAATTGAACTGTACACACCATTGAGTTGAATGCATTACTTTCTATTCAATGCATTCTGTGGTAACCTTGTGTGCATAACTACTCAGGGTGATTTGGAACTGTATAGATATTGCATGTACAGTGCTCAGTACCATGGAATAATACAATGCAAGCTGAATTCAGTAACCTACCTGTTACCATTTACAGTGGAACAGCCATTGACTTGGTTTACTTCTGCAAAGGCTAAAGTTCCATTGTGTACAGAAGGCAATCTTACTGAAAGTAACTTCTGGAGCATAGGATGCACACTCATAAAATTGGTTGCAGACAACTCTAAATCATATGGATAGTGTACAAACAATGTATACATCATGTTAGCACATAGTAGTTATCAGCAAAATTGAACTGTAGACACCATTGAGTTGAATGCATTACTTTCTATTCAATGCATTCTGTGGTAACCTTGTGTACATAACTACTTAGGGTGATTTGGAACTGTATAGATATTGCATGTACCGTGCTCAGTACCATGGAATAATACAATGCAAGCTGAATTCAGTAACCTACCTGTTACCATTTACAGTGGAGCAGCCATTGACTTGGTTTACTTCTGCAAAGGCTAAAGTTCCACTGTGTACAGAAGGCAATGTTACTGAAAGTAACTTCTGGGGCATAGGTTGCACAGTCATAAAATTGGTTGCAGACAACTCTACATCATATGGTTAGTGTACAAACAATGTTTACTTCATGTTAGCACATAGTAGTTATCAGCAAAATTGAACTGTACACACCATTGAGTTGAATGCATTACTTTCTATTCAATGCATTCTGTGGTAACATTGTGTACATGACTATTCAGTGTGATTTGGAACTGTATAGATATTGCATGTAGAGTGCTGAGTCCCATGGAATAATATAATGCAAGCTGATTTCAGTAACCTACTTGTTACCATTTACAGTGGAACAGCCATTGACTTGGTTTACTTCTGCAAAGGCTAAAGTTCCACGGTGTAGAGAAGGCAATGTTACTGAAAGTCACTTCTGGAGCATTGGTTGCACACTCATAAAATTGGTTGCTGACAACTCTAAATCATATGTTAAGTGTAGAAACAATGTTTACATCATGTTAGCACATAGTAGTTATCAGCAAAATTGAACTGTACACACCATTGAGTTGAATGCATTACTTTCTATTCAATGCATTCTGTGGTAACCTTGTGTGCATAACTACTCAGGGTGATTTGGAACTGTATAGATATTGCATGTACAGCGCTCAGTACCATGGAATAATACAATGCAAGCTGAATTCAGTAACCTACCTGTTACCATTTACAGTGGAACAGACATTGACTTGGTTTACTTCTGCAAAGGCTAAAGTTCCACTGTGCAGAAAAGGTAATGTTACTGAAAGAAACTTCTGGAGCATATGTAGCACACTCATAAAATTGGTTGCAGACAAGTCCAAATCATATGGTTAGTGTGCTAACATCGTTTACATCATGTTAGCACATAGTAGTTATCAGCTAAATAGAACTGTACACTCCATTGAGTTGAATGTATTACTTTGTATTCAATGCATTCTGTGGTAAGGTTGTGTAGATAACTACTCTGGGTGGTTTGGAACTGTATAGATATTGCATGTAGAGTGCTCAGTACCATGGAATAATATAATGCAAGCTGAATTCAGTAACCTACCTGTTACCATTTACAGTGGAACAGCCATTGACTTGGTTTACTTCTGGAAAGGCTAAAGTTCCACTGTGTAGAGAAGGCAATGTTACTGAATGTAACTTCTGGAGCATTGGTTGCACACTCATAAAATTGGTTGCTGACAACTCTAAATCATATGGTTAGTGAACAAACAATGTTTACATCATGATAGCACATAGTAGTTATCAGCAAAATTGAACTGTACACACCATTGAGTTGAATGCATTACTTTCTGTTCAATGCATTCTGTGGTAACGTTGTGTACATGACTATTCAGTGTGATTTGGAACTGTATAGATATTGCATTTAGAGTGCTGCGTCCCATGGAATACTCCAATGCAAGCTGATTTCAGTAACCTACTTGTTACCATTTACAGTGGAACAGCCATTGACTTGGTTGACTTCTGTAAAGGCTAAAGTTCCACTGTGTAGAAAAGGTAATGTAACTGAAAGTAACTTCTGGAGCATATGTAGCACACTCATAAAATTGGTTGCAGACAAGTCCAAATCATATGCTTAGTGTGCTAACATCGTTTACATCATGTTAGCACATAGTAGTTATCAGCAAAATTGAACTGTACACACCATTGAGTTGAATGCATTACTTTCTATTCAATGCATTCTGTGGTAACTTTGCGTACATGACTATTCAGTGTGATTTGGAACTGTACAGATATTGCATGTAGAGTGCTCAGTACCATGGAATAATCCAATGCAAGCTGAATTCAGTAACCTACCTGTTACCATTTACAGTGGAACAGCCATTGACTTGGTTTACTTCTGCAAAGGCTTAAGTTCCACTGTGTAGAGAAGGCAATGTTACTGAAAGTAACTTCTGGAGCATTGGTTGCACACTCATAAAATTGGTTGCTGACAACTCTAAATCATATGGTTAGTGTACAAACAATGTTTACATCATGTTAGCGCATAGTAGTTATCAGCAAAATTGAACTGTACACACCATTGAGTTGAATGCAATACTTTCTATTCAATGCATTCTGTGGTAACTTTGCGTACATGACTATTCAGTGTGATTTGGAACTGTATAGATATTGCCTGTAGAGTGCTCAGTACCATGGAATACTCCAATGGAAGCGGAATTCAGTAACCTACCTGTTACCATTTGCAGTGGAACAGCCATTGACTTGGTTTACTTCTGCAAAGGCTAAAGTTCCACTGTGTAGAGAAGGCAATGTTACTGAAAGTAACTTCTGGAGCAAAGGTTGCACAGTCATAAAATTGGTTGCTGACAACTCTAAATCATATGGTTAGTGTACAAACAATGCTTACATCATGTTAGCACATAATAGTTATCAGCAAAATTGAACTGTAGACACCATTGAGTTGAATGCATTACTTTCTATTCAATGCATTCTGTGGTAACCTTGTGTACATAACTACTTAGGGTGATTTGGAACTGTATAGATATTGCATGTACCGTGCTCAGTACCATGGAATAATACAATGCAAGCTGAATTCAGTAACCTACCTGTTACCATTTACAGTGGAACAGCCATTGACTTGGTTTACTTCTGCAAAGGCTAATGTTCCACTGTGTACAGAAGGCAATCTTACTGAAAGTAACTTCTGGAGCATAGGTTGCACAGTCATAAAATTGGTTGCAGACAACTCTACATCATATGGTTAGTGTACAAACAATGTTTACTTCATGTTAGCACATAGTAGTTATCAGCAAAATTGAACTGTACACACCATTGAGTTGAATGCATTACTTTCTATTCATTGCATTCTGTGGTAACATTGTGTACATGACTATTCAGTGTGATTTGGAACTGTATAGATATTGCATGTAGAGTGCTGAGTCCCATGGAATACTCCAATGCAAGCTGATTTCAGTAACCTACTTGTTACCATTTACAGTGGAACAGCCATTGACTTGGTTGACTTCTGTAAAGGCTAAAGTTCCACTGTGTAGAAAAGGTAATGTTACTGAAAGTAACTTCTGGAGCATAGGTAGCACAATCATAAAATTGGTTGCAGACAACTCTAAATCATATGGTTAGTGTACTAACAATGTTTACATCATGTTAGCACCTAGTTGTTATCAGCAAAATTGAACTGTACACTCCATTGAGTTGAATGCATTACTTCATATTCAATTTATTCTGTTGTAACTTTGTGTACATGACTACTCAGGGGATTTGGAACTGTATAGATATTGCATGTACAGTGCTCAGTACCATGGAATAATACAATGCAAGCTGAATTCAGTAACCTACCTGTTACCATTTACAGTGGAACAGACATTGACTTGGTTTACTTCTGCAAAGGCTGAAGTACCACTGTGTAGAAAAGGTAATGCTACTGAAAGTAACTTCTGGAGCATAGGTAGCACACTCATAAAATTGGTTGCAGACATGTCCAAATCATATGCTTAGTGTGCTAACATCGTTTACATCATGTTAGCACATAGTAGTTATCAGCTAAATAGAACTGTACACTCCATTGAGTTGAATGCATTACTTTCTATTCAATGCATTCTGTGGTAAGGTTGTGTACATAACTACTCTGGGTGGTTTGGAACTGTATAGATATTGCATGTAGAGTGCTCAGTACCATGGAATAATATAATGCAAGCTGAATTCAGTAACCTACCTGTTACCATTTACAGTGGAACAGCCATTGACTTGGTTTACTTCTGCAAAGGCTAAAGTTCCACTGTGTAGAGAAGGCAATGTTACTGAAAGTAACTTCTGGAGCATTGGTTGCACACTCATAAAATTGGTTGCTGACAACTCTAAATCATATGGTTAGTGTACAAACAATGCTTACATCATGTTAGCACATAGTAGTTATCAGCAAAATTGAACTGTACACTCCATTGAGTTGAATGCTTTACTTTCTATTCAATGCATTCTGTGGTAACGCTGTGTACATGACTATTCAGTGTGATCTGGAACTGTATAGATATTGCATGTAGAGTGCTGAGTCCCATGGAATACTCCAATGCAAGCTGATTTTAGTAACCTACTTGTTACCATTTACAGTGGAACAGCCATTGACTTGGTTGACTTCTGTAAAGGCTAAAGTTCCACTGTGTAGAAAAGGTAACGTTACTGAAAGTAACTTCTGGAGCATAGGTAGCACACTCATAAAATTGGTTGCAGACAAGTCCAAATCATATGGTTAGTGTGCTAACATCGTTTACATCATGTTAGCACATAGTAGTTATCAGCTAAATACAACTGTACACTCCATTGAGTTGAATGCATTACTTTCTATTCAATGCATTCTGTGGTAAGGTTGTGTACATAACTACTCTGGGTGGTTTGGAACTGTATAGATATTGCATGTACCGTGCTCAGTACCATGGAATAATATAATGCAAGCTGAATTCAGTAACCTACCTGTTACCATTTACAGTGGAACAGCCATTGACTTGGTTTACTTCTGCAAAGGCTAAAGTTCCACGGTGTAGAGAAGGCAATGTTACTGAAAGTCACTTCTGGAGCATTGGTTGCACACTCATAAAATTGGTTGCTGACAACTCTAAATCATATGTTTAGTGTAGAAACAATGTTTACATCATGTTAGCACATAGTAGTTATCAGCAAAATTGAACTGTACACACCATTGAGTTGAATGCATTACTTTGTATTCAATGCATTCTGTGGTAACCTTGTGTGCATAACTACTCAGGGTGATTTGGAACTGTATAGATATTGCATGTACAGTGCTCAGTACCATGGAATAATACAATGCAAGCTGAATTCAGTAACCTACCTGTTACCATTTACAGTGGAACAGACATTGACTTGGTTTACTTCTGCAAAGGCTAAAGTTCCACTGTGCAGAAAAGGTAATGTTACTGAAAGAAACTTCTGGAGCATATGTAGCACACTCATAAAATTGGTTGCAGACAAGTCCAAATCATATGGTTAGTGTGCGAACATCGTTTACATCATGTTAGCACATAGTAGTTATCAGCTAAATAGAACTGTACACTCCATTGAGTTGAATGTATTACTTTGTATTCAATGCATTCTGTGGTAAGGTTGTGTAGATAACTACTCTGGGTGGTTTGGAACTGTATAGATATTGCATGTAGAGTGCTCAGTACCATGGAATAATATAATGCAAGCTGAATTCAGTAACCTACCTGTTACCATTTACAGTGGAACAGCCATTGACTTGGTTTACTTCTGGAAAGGCTAAAGTTCCACTGTGTAGAGAAGGCAATGTTACTGAATGTAACTTCTGGAGCATTGGTTGCACACTCATAAAATTGGTTGCTGACAACTCTAAATCATATGGTTAGTGAACAAACAATGTTTACATCATGATAGCACATAGTAGTTATCAGCAAAATTGAACTGTACACACCATTGAGTTGAATGCATTACTTTCTGTTCAATGCATTCTGTGGTAACGTTGTGTACATGACTATTCAGTGTGATTTGGAACTGTATAGATATTGCATTTAGAGTGCTGCGTCCCATGGAATACTCCAATGCAAGCTGATTTCAGTAACCTACTTGTTACCATTTACAGTGGAACAGCCATTGACTTGGTTGACTTCTGTAAAGGCTAAAGTTCCACTGTGTAGAAAAGGTAATGTAACTGAAAGTAACTTCTGGAGCATAGGTAGCACACTCATAAAATTGGTTGCAGACAAGACCAAATCATATGGTTAGTGTGCTAACATCGTTTACATCATGTTAGCACATAGTAGTTATCAGCTAAATAGAACTGTACACTCCATTGAGTTGAATGCATTACTTTCTATTCAATGCATTCTGTGGTAAGGTTGTGTACATAACTACTCTGGGTGGTTTGGAACTGTATAGATATTGCATGTAGAGTGCTCAGTACCATGGAATAATATAATGCAAGCTGAATTCAGTAACCTACCTGTTACCATTTACAGTGGAACAGCCATTCACTTGGTTTACTTCTGCAAAGGCGAAAGTTCCACTGTGTAGAGAAGGCAATGTTACTGAAAGTAACTTCTGGAGCATAGGTAGCACACTCATAAAATTGGTTGCAGACAAGTCCAAATCATATGCTTAGTGTGCTAACATCGTTTACATCATGTTAGCACATAGTAGTTATCAGCAAAATTGAACTGTACACACCATTGAGTTGAATGCATTACTTTCTATTCAATGCATTCTGTGGTAACTTTGCGTACATGACTATTCAGTGTGATTTGGAACTGTACAGATATTGCATGTAGAGTGCTCAGTACCATGGAATAATCCAATGCAAGCTGAATTCAGTAACCTACCTGTTACCATTTACAGTGGAACAGCCATTGACTTGGTTTACTTCTGCAAAGGCTTAAGTTCCACTGTGTAGAGAAGGCAATGTTACTGAAAGTAACTTCTGGAGCATTGGTTGCACACTCATAAAATTGGTTGCTGACAACTCTAAATCATATGGTTAGTGTACAAACAATGTTTACATCATGTTAGCGCATAGTAGTTATCAGCAAAATTGAACTGTACACACCATTGAGTTGAATGCAATACTTTCTATTCAATGCATTCTGTGGTAACTTTGCGTACATGACTATTCAGTGTGATTTGGAACTGTATAGATATTGCCTGTAGAGTGCTCAGTACCATGGAATACTCCAATGGAAGCGGAATTCAGTAACCTACCTGTTACCATTTGCAGTGGAACAGCCATTGACTTGGTTTACTTCTGCAAAGGCTAAAGTTCCACTGTGTAGAGAAGGCAATGTTACTGAAAGTAACTTCTGGAGCAAAGGTTGCACAGTCATAAAATTGGTTGCTGACAACTCTAAATCATATGGTTAGTGTACAAACAATGCTTACATCATGTTAGCACATAATAGTTATCAGCAAAATTGAACTGTAGACACCATTGAGTTGAATGCATTACTTTCTATTCAATGCATTCTGTGGTAACCTTGTGTACATAACTACTTAGGGTGATTTGGAACTGTATAGATATTGCATGTACCGTGCTCAGTACCATGGAATAATACAATGCAAGCTGAATTCAGTAACCTACCTGTTACCATTTACAGTGGAACAGCCATTGACTTGGTTTACTTCTGCAAAGGCTAATGTTCCACTGTGTACAGAAGGCAATCTTACTGAAAGTAACTTCTGGAGCATAGGTTGCACAGTCATAAAATTGGTTGCAGACAACTCTACATCATATGGTTAGTGTACAAACAATGTTTACTTCATGTTAGCACATAGTAGTTATCAGCAAAATTGAACTGTACACACCATTGAGTTGAATGCATTACTTTCTATTCAATGCATTCTGTGGTAACATTGTGTACATGACTATTCAGTGTGATTTGGAACTGTATAGATATTGCATGTAGAGTGCTGAGTCCCATGGAATACTCCAATGCAAGCTGATTTCAGTAACCTACTTGTTACCATTTACAGTGGAACAGCCATTGACTTGGTTGACTTCTGTAAAGGCTAAAGTTCCACTGTGTAGAAAAGGTAATGTTACTGAAAGTAACTTCTGGAGCATAGGTAGCACACTCATAAAATTGGTTGCAGACAACTCTAAATCATATGGTTAGTGTACTAACAATGTTTACATCATGTTAGCACCTAGTTGTTATCAGCAAAATTGAACTGTACACTCCATTGAGTTGAATGCATTACTTCATATTCAATTTATTCTGTTGTAACTTTGTGTACATGACTACTCAGGGGATTTGGAACTGTATAGATATTGCATGTACAGTGCTCAGTACCATGGAATAATACAATGCAAGCTGAATTCAGTAACCTACCTGTTACCATTTACAGTGGAACAGCCATTGACTTGGTTTACTTCTGCAAAGGCTAAAGTTCCACTGTGTAGAGAAGGCAATGTTACTGAAAGACACTTCTGGAGCATTGGTTGCACACTCATAAAATTGGTTGCTGACAACTCTAAATCATATGGTTAGTGTACAAACAATGTTTACATCATGTTAGCACATAGTAGTTATCAGCAAAATTGAACTGTACACACCATTGAGTTGAATGCATTACTTTCTATTCAATGCATTCTGTGGTAACCTTGTGTGCATAACTACTCAGGGTGATTTGGAACTGTATAGATATTGCATGTACAGTGCTCAGTACCATGGAATAATACAATGCAAGCTGAATTCAGTAACCTACCTGTTACCATTTACAGTGGAACAGACATTGACTTGGTTTACTTCTGCAAAGGCTAAAGTTCCACTGTGTAGAAAAGGTAATGTTACTGAAAGAAACTTCTGGAGCATAGGTAGCACACTCATAAAATTGGTTGCAGACAAGTCCAAATCATATGGTTAGTGTGCTAACATCGTTTACATCATGTTAGCACATAGTAGTTATCAGCTAAATAGAACTGTACACTCCATTGAGTTGAATGTATTACTTTGTATTCAATGCATTCTGTGGTAAGGTTGTGTACATAACTACTCTGGGTGGTTTGGAACTGTATAGATATTGCATGTAGAGTGCTCAGTACCATGGAATAATATAATGCAAGCTGAATTCAGTAACCTACCTGTTACCATTTACAGTGGAACAGCCATTCACTTGGTTTACTTCTGCAAAGGCGAAAGTTCCACTGTGTAGAGAAGGCAATGTTACTGAAAGTAACTTCTGGAGCATAGGTTGCACACTCATAAAATTGGTTGCTGACAACTCTAAATCATATGGTTTGTGTACAAACAATGTTTACGTCATGTTAGCAAATAGTAGTTATCAGCAAAATTGAACTGTACACACCATTGAGTTGAATGCGTTACTTTCTATTCAATGCATTCTGTGGTAACGCTGTGTACATGACTATTCAGTGTGATTTGGAACTGTATAGATATTGCATGTAGAGTGCTGCGTCCCATGGAATACTCCAATGCAAGCTGATTTTAGTAACCTACTTGTTACCATTTACAGTGGAACAGCCATTGACTTGGTTGACTTCTGTAAAGTCTAAAGTTCCACTGTGTAGAAAAGGTAATGTTACTGAAAGTAACTTCTGGAGCATAGGTAGCACACTCATAAAATTGGTTGCTGACAACTCTAAATCATATGGTTAGTGAACATACAATGTTTACATCATGATAGCACATAGTAGTTATCAGCAAAATTGAACTGTACACACCATTGAGTTGAATGCATTACTTTCTGTTCAATGCATTCTGTGGTAACGTTGTGTACATGACTATTCAGTGTGATTTGGAACTGTATAGATATTACATTTAGAGTGCTGCGTCCCATGGAATACTCCAATGCAAGCTGATTTCAGTAACCTACTTGTTACCATTTACAGTGGAACAGCCATTGACTTGGTTGACTTCTGTAAAGGCTAAAGTTCCACTGTGTAGAAAAGGTAATGTTACTGAAAGTAACTTCTGGAGCATAGGTAGCACACTCATAAAATTGGTTGCTGACAACTCTAAATCATATGGTTAGTGTACAAACAATGTTTACATCATGTTAGCACATAGTAGTTATCAGCTAAATAGAACTGTACACTCCATTGAGTTGAATGCATTACTTTCTATTCAATGCATTCTGTGGTAAGGTTGTGTACATAACTACTCTGGGTGGTTTGGAACTGTATAGATATTGCATGTAGAGTGCTCAGTACCATGGAATAATATAATGCAAGCTGAATTCAGTAACCTACCTGTTACCATTTACAGTGGAACAGCCATTCACTTGGTTTACTTCTGGAAAGGCTAAAGTTCCACTGTGTAGAGAAGGCAATGTTACTGAAAGTAACTTCTGGAGCATAGGTTGCACACTCATAAAATTGGTTGCTGACAGCTCTAAATCATATGGTTTGTGTACAAACAATGTTTTTTTCATGTTAGCAAATAGTAGTTATCAGCAAAATTGAACTGTACACACCATTGAGTTGAATGCGTTACTTTCTATTCAATGCATTCTGTGGTAACGCTGTGTACATGACTATTCAGTGTGATTTGGAACTGTATAGATATTGCCTGTAGAGTGCTCAGTACCATGGAATACTCCAATGGAAGCGGAATTCAGTAACCTACCTGTTACCATTTGCAGTGGAACAGCCATTGACTTGGTTTACTTCTGCAAAGGCTAACGTTCCACTGTGTAGAGAAGGCAATGTTACTGAAATTAACTTCTGGAGCAAAGGTTGCACAGTCATAAAATTGGTTGCTGACAACTCTAAATCATATGGTTAGTGTACAAACAATGCTTACATCATGTTAGCACATAATAGTTATCAGCAAAATTGAACTGTAGACACCATTGAGTTGAATGCATTACTTTCTATTCAATGCATTCTGTGGTAACCTTGTGTACATAACTACTTAGGGTGATTTGGAACTGTATAGATATTGCATGTACCGTGCTCAGTACCATGGAATAATACAATGCAAGCTGAATTCAGTAACCTACCTGTTACCATTTACAGTGGAACAGCCATTGACTTGGTTTACTTCTGCAAAGGCTAATGTTCCACTGTGTACAGAAGGCAATCTTACTGAAAGTAACTTCTGGAGCATAGGTTGCACAGTCATAAAATTGGTTGCAGACAACTCTACATCATATGGTTAGTGTACAAACAATGTTTACTTCATGTTAGCACATAGTAGTTATCAGCAAAATTGAACTGTACACACCATTGAGTTGAATGCATGACTTTCTATTCAATGCATTCTGTGGTAAATTTGCGTACATGACTATTCAGTGTGATTTGGAACTGTACAGATATTGCATGTAGAGTGCTCAGTACCATGGAATAATCCAAAGCAAGCTGAATTCAGTAACCTACCTGTTACCATTTACAGTGGAACAGCCATTGACTTGGTTTACTTCTGCAAAGGCTAAAGTTCCACTGTGTAGAGAAGGCAATGTTACTGAAAGTAACTTCTGGAGCATTGGTTGCACACTCATAAAATTGGTTGCTGACAACTCTAAATCATATGGTTAGTGTACAAACAATGTTTACATCATGTTAGCACATAGTAGTTATCAGCAAAATTGAACTGTAGACACCATTGAGTTGAATGCATTACTTTCTATTCAATGCATTCTGTGGTAACTTTGCGTACATGACTATTCAGTGTGATTTGGAACTGTATAGATATTGCATGTAGAGTGCTCAGTACCATGGAATACTCCAATGCAAGCGGAATTCAGTAACCTACCTGTTACCATTTGCAGTGGAACAGCCATTGACTTGGTTTACTTCTGCAAAGGCTAAAGTTCCACTGTGTAGAGAAGGCAATGTTACTGAAAGTAACTTCTGGAGCAAAGGTTGCACACTCATAAAATTGGTTGCAGACAAATCTAAATCATATGGTTAGTGTACAAACAATGCTTACATCATGTTAGCACATAATAGTTATCAGCAAAATTGAACTGTAGACACCATTGAGTTGAATGCATTACTTTCTATTCAATGCATTCTGTGGTAACCTTGTGTACATAACTACTTAGGGTGATTTGGAACTGTATAGATATTGCATGTACCGTGCTCAGTACCATGGAATAATACAATGCAAGCTGAATTCAGTAACCTACCTGTTACCATTTACAGTGGAACAGCCATTGACTTGGTTTACTTCTGCAAAGGCTAAAGTTCCACTGTGTACAGAAGGCAATGTTACTGAATGTAACTTCTGGAGCATAGGTAGCACACTCATAAAATTGCTTGCAGACAAGTCCAAATCATATGGTTAGTGTGCTAACATCGTTTACATCATGTTAGCACATAGTAGTTATCAGCAAAATTGAACTGTACACTCCATTGAGTTGAATGCATTACTTTCTATTCAATGCATTCTGTGGTAAGGTTGTGTACATAACTACTCTGGGTGGTTTGGAACTGTATAGATATAGCATGTAGAGTGCTCAGTACCATGGAATAATATAATGCAAGCTGAATTCAGTAACCTACCTGTTACCATTTACAGTGGAACAGCCATTGACTTGGTTTACTTCTGCAAAGGCTAAAGTTCCACTGTGTAGAGAAGGCAATGTTACTGAAAGTCACTTCTGGAGCATTGGTTGCACACTCATAAAATTGGTTGCTGACAACTCTAAATCATATGGTTAGTGAACAAACAATGTTTACATCATGATAGCACATAGTTGCTATCAGCAAAATTGAACTGTACACACCATTGAGTTGAATGCATTACTTTCTATTCAATGCATTCTGTGGTAACTTTGCGTATATGACTATTCAGTGTGATTTGGAACTGTATACATATTGCATGTAGAGTGCTCAGTACCAAGGAATACTCCAATGCAAGCGGAATTCAGTAACCTACCGGTTACCATTTGCAGTGGAACAGCCATTGACTTGGTTTACTTCTGCAAAGGCTAAAGTTCCACTGTGTAGAGAAGGCAATGTTACTGAAAGTCACTTCTGGAGCATTGGTTGCACACTCATAAAATTGGTTGCTGACAACTCTAAATCATATGGTTAGTGAACAAACAATGTTTACATCATGATAGCACATAGTTGTTATCAGCAAAATTGAACTGTACACACCATTGAGTTGAATGCATTACTTTCTATTCAATGCATTCTGTGGTAACTTTGCGTATATGACTATTCAGTGTGATTTGGAACTGTATACATATTGCATGTAGAGTGCTCAGTACCAAGGAATACTCCAATGCAAGCGGAATTCAGTAACCTACCGGTTACCATTTGCAGTGGAACAGCCATTGACTTGGTTTACTTCTGCAAAGGCTAAAGTTCCACTGTGTAGAGAAGGCAATGTTACTGAAAGTAACTTCTGGAGCATTGGTTGCACACTCATAAAATTGGTTGCTGACAACTCTAAATCATATGGTTAGTGTACAAACAATGTTTACTTCATGTTAGCAAATAGTAGTTATCAGCAAAATTGAACTGTACACACCTTTGAGTTGAATGCGTTACTTTCTATTCAATGCATTCTGTGGTAACGCTGTGTACATGGCTATTCAGTGTGATCTGGAACTGTATAGATATTGCATGTAGAGTGCTGAGTCCCATGGAATACTCCAATGCAAGCTGATTTTAGTAACCTACTTGTTACCATTTACAGTGGAACAGCCATTGACTTGGTTGACTTCTGTAAAGGCTAAAGTTCCACTGTGTAGAAAAGGTAATGTTACTGAAAGTAACTTCTGGAGCATAGGTAGCACACTCATAAAATTGGTTGCAGACAAGTCCAAATCATATGGTTAGTGTGCTAACATCGTTTACATCATGTTAGCACATAGTAGTTATCAGCAAAATTGAACTGTACACACCATTGAGTTGAATGCATGACTTTCTATTCAATGCATTCTGTGGTAAATTTGCGTACATGACTATTCAGTGTGATTTGGAACTGTACAGATATTGCATGTAGAGTGCTCAGTACCATGGAATAATCCAATGCAAGCTGAATTCAGTAACCTACCTGTTACCATTTACAGTGGAACAGCCATTGACTTGGTTTACTTCTGCAAAGGCTAAAGTTCCACTGTGTAGAGAAGGCAATGTTACTGAAAGTAACTTCTGGAGCATTGGTTGCACACTCATAAAATTGGTTGCTGACAACTCTAAATCATATGGTTAGTGTACAAACAATGTTTACATCATGTTAGCACATAGTAGTTATCAGCAAAATTGAACTGTAGACACCATTGAGTTGAATGCATTACTTTCTATTCAATGCATTCTGTGGTAACTTTGCGTACATGACTATTCAGTGTGATTTGGAACTGTATAGATATTGCATGTAGAGTGCTCAGTACCATGGAATACTCCAATGCAAGCGGAATTCAGTAACCTACTTGTTACCATTTACAGTGGAACAGCCATTGACTTGGTTTACTTCTGCAAAGGCTAAAGTTCCACGGTGTAGAGAAGGCAATGTTACTGAAAGTCACTTCTGGAGCATTGGTTGCACACTCATAAAATTGGTTGCTGACAACTCTAAATCATATGTTAAGTGTAGAAACAATGTTTACATCATGTTAGCACATAGTAGTTATCAGCAAAATTGAACTGTACACACCATTGAGTTGAATGCATTACTTTCTATTCAATGCATTCTGTGGTAACCTTGTGTGCATAACTACTCAGGGTGATTTGGAACTGTATAGATATTGCATGTACAGTGCTCAGTACCATGGAATAATACAATGCAAGCTGAATTCAGTAACCTACCTGTTACCATTTACAGTGGAACAGACATTGACTTGGTTTACTTCTGCAAAGGCTAAAGTTCCACTGTGCAGAAAAGGTAATGTTACTGAAAGAAACTTCTGGAGCATATGTAGCACACTCATAAAATTGGTTGCAGACAAGTCCAAATCATATGGTTAGTGTGCTAACATCGTTTACATCATGTTAGCACATAGTAGTTATCAGCTAAATAGAACTGTACACTCCATTGAGTTGAATGTATTACTTTGTATTCAATGCATTCTGTGGTAAGGTTGTGTAGATAACTACTCTGGGTGGTTTGGAACTGTATAGATATTGCATGTAGAGTGCTCAGTACCATGGAATAATATAATGCAAGCTGAATTCAGTAACCTACCTGTTACCATTTACAGTGGAACAGCCATTGACTTGGTTTACTTCTGGAAAGGCTAAAGTTCCACTGTGTAGAGAAGGCAATGTTACTGAATGTAACTTCTGGAGCATTGGTTGCACACTCATAAAATTGGTTGCTGACAACTCTAAATCATATGGTTAGTGAACAAACAATGTTTACATCATGATAGCACATAGTAGTTATCAGCAAAATTGAACTGTACACACCATTGAGTTGAATGCATTACTTTCTGTTCAATGCATTCTGTGGTAACGTTGTGTACATGACTATTCAGTGTGATTTGGAACTGTATAGATATTGCATTTAGAGTGCTGCGTCCCATGGAATACTCCAATGCAAGCTGATTTCAGTAACCTACTTGTTACCATTTACAGTGGAACAGCCATTGACTTGGTTGACTTCTGTAAAGGCTAAAGTTCCACTGTGTAGAAAAGGTAATGTAACTGAAAGTAACTTCTGGAGCATAGGTAGCACACTCATAAAATTGGTTGCAGACAAGACCAAATCATATGGTTAGTGTGCTAACATCGTTTACATCATGTTAGCACATAGTAGTTATCAGCTAAATAGAACTGTACACTCCATTGAGTTGAATGCATTACTTTCTATTCAATGCATTCTGTGGTAAGGTTGTGTACATAACTACTCTGGGTGGTTTGGAACTGTATAGATATTGCATGTAGAGTGCTCAGTACCATGGAATAATATAATGCAAGCTGAATTCAGTAACCTACCTGTTACCATTTACAGTGGAACAGCCATTCACTTGGTTTACTTCTGCAAAGGCGAAAGTTCCACTGTGTAGAGAAGGCAATGTTACTGAAAGTAACTTCTGGAGCATAGGTAGCACACTCATAAAATTGGTTGCAGACAAGTCCAAATCATATGCTTAGTGTGCTAACATCGTTTACATCATGTTAGCACATAGTAGTTATCAGCAAAATTGAACTGTACACACCATTGAGTTGAATGCATTACTTTCTATTCAATGCATTCTGTGGTAACTTTGCGTACATGACTATTCAGTGTGATTTGGAACTGTACAGATATTGCATGTAGAGTGCTCAGTACCATGGAATACTCCAATGGAAGCGGAATTCAGTAACCTACCTGTTACCATTTGCAGTGGAACAGCCATTGACTTGGTTTACTTCTGCAAAGGCTAAAGTTCCACTGTGTAGAGAAGGCAATGTTACTGAAAGTAACTTCTGGAGCAAAGGTTGCACAGTCATAAAATTGGTTGCTGACAACTCTAAATCATATGGTTAGTGTACAAACAATGCTTACATCATGTTAGCACATAATAGTTATCAGCAAAATTGAACTGTAGACACCATTGAGTTGAATGCATTACTTTCTATTCAATGCATTCTGTGGTAACCTTGTGTACATAACTACTTAGGGTGATTTGGAACTGTATAGATATTGCATGTACCGTGCTCAGTACCATGGAATAATACAATGCAAGCTGAATTCAGTAACCTACCTGTTACCATTTACAGTGGAACAGCCATTGACTTGGTTTACTTCTGCAAAGGCTAATGTTCCACTGTGTACAGAAGGCAATCTTACTGAAAGTAACTTCTGGAGCATAGGTTGCACAGTCATAAAATTGGTTGCAGACAACTCTACATCATATGGTTAGTGTACAAACAATGTTTACTTCATGTTAGCACATAGTAGTTATCAGCAAAATTGAACTGTACACACCATTGAGTTGAATGCATTACTTTCTATTCAATGCATTCTGTGGTAACATTGTGTACATGACTATTCAGTGTGATTTGGAACTGTATAGATATTGCATGTAGAGTGCTGAGTCCCATGGAATACTCCAATGCAAGCTGATTTCAGTAACCTACTTGTTACCATTTACAGTGGAACAGCCATTGACTTGGTTGACTTCTGTAAAGGCTAAAGTTCCACTGTGTAGAAAAGGTAATGTTACTGAAAGTAACTTCTGGAGCATAGGTAGCACACTCATAAAATTGGTTGCAGACAACTCTAAATCATATGGTTAGTGTACTAACAATGTTTACATCATGTTAGCACCTAGTTGTTATCAGCAAAATTGAACTGTACACTCCATTGAGTTGAATGCATTACTTCATATTCAATTTATTCTGTTGTAACTTTGTGTACATGACTACTCAGGGGATTTGGAACTGTATAGATATTGCATGTACAGTGCTCAGTACCATGGAATAATACAATGCAAGCTGAATTCAGTAACCTACCTGTTACCATTTACAGTGGAACAGACATTGACTTGGTTTACTTCTGCAAAGGCTAAAGTACCACTGTGTAGAAAAGGTAATGCTACTGAAAGTAACTTCTGGAGCATAGGTAGCACACTCATAAAATTGGTTGCAGACATGTCCAAATCATATGCTTAGTGTGCTAACATCGTTTACATCATGTTAGCACATAGTAGTTATCAGCTAAATAGAACTGTACACTCCATTGAGTTGAATGCATTACTTTCTATTCAATGCATTCTGTGGTAAGGTTGTGTACATAACTACTCTGGGTGGTTTGGAACTGTATAGATATTGCATGTAGAGTGCTCAGTACCATGGAATAATATAATGCAAGCTGAATTCAGTAACCTACCTGTTACCATTTACAGTGGAACAGCCATTGACTTGGTTTACTTCTGCAAAGGCTAAAGTTCCACTGTGTAGAGAAGGCAATGTTACTGAAAGTAACTTCTGGAGCATTGGTTGCACACTCATAAAATTGGTTGCTGACAACTCTAAATCATATGGTTAGTGTACAAACAATGCTTACATCATGTTAGCACATAGTAGTTATCAGCAAAATTGAACTGTACACTCCATTGAGTTGAATGCTTTACTTTCTATTCAATGCATTCTGTGGTAACGCTGTGTACATGACTATTCAGTGTGATCTGGAACTGTATAGATATTGCATGTAGAGTGCTGAGTCCCATGGAATACTCCAATGCAAGCTGATTTTAGTAACCTACTTGTTACCATTTACAGTGGAACAGCCATTGACTTGGTTGACTTCTGTAAAGGCTAAAGTTCCACTGTGTAGAAAAGGTAACGTTACTGAAAGTAACTTCTGGAGCATAGGTAGCACACTCATAAAATTGGTTGCAGACAAGTCCAAATCATATGGTTAGTGTGCTAACATCGTTTACATCATGTTAGCACATAGTAGTTATCAGCTAAATACAACTGTACACTCCATTGAGTTGAATGCATTACTTTCTATTCAATGCATTCTGTGGTAAGGTTGTGTACATAACTACTCTGGGTGGTTTGGAACTGTATAGATATTGCATGTAGAGTGCTCAGTACCATGGAATAATATAATGCAAGCTGAATTCAGTAACCTACCTGTTACCATTTACAGTGGAACAGCCATTGACTTGGTTTACTTCTGCAAAGGCTAAAGTTCCACGGTGTAGAGAAGGCAATGTTACTGAAAGTCACTTCTGGAGCATTGGTTGCACACTCATAAAATTGGTTGCTGACAACTCTAAATCATATGTTAAGTGTAGAAACAATGTTTACATCATGTTAGCACATAGTAGTTATCAGCAAAATTGAACTGTACACACCATTGAGTTGAATGCATTACTTTCTATTCAATGCATTCTGTGGTAACCTTGTGTGCATAACTACTCAGGGTGATTTGGAACTGTATAGATATTGCATGTACAGTGCTCAGTACCATGGAATAATACAATGCAAGCTGAATTCAGTAACCTACCTGTTACCATTTACAGTGGAACAGACATTGACTTGGTTTACTTCTGCAAAGGCTAAAGTTCCACTGTGCAGAAAAGGTAATGTTACTGAAAGAAACTTCTGGAGCATATGTAGCACACTCATAAAATTGGTTGCAGACAAGTCCAAATCATATGGTTAGTGTGCGAACATCGTTTACATCATGTTAGCACATAGTAGTTATCAGCTAAATAGAACTGTACACTCCATTGAGTTGAATGTATTACTTTGTATTCAATGCATTCTGTGGTAAGGTTGTGTAGATAACTACTCTGGGTGGTTTGGAACTGTATAGATATTGCATGTAGAGTGCTCAGTACCATGGAATAATATAATGCAAGCTGAATTCAGTAACCTACCTGTTACCATTTACAGTGGAACAGCCATTGACTTGGTTTACTTCTGGAAAGGCTAAAGTTCCACTGTGTAGAGAAGGCAATGTTACTGAATGTAACTTCTGGAGCATTGGTTGCACACTCATAAAATTGGTTGCTGACAACTCTAAATCATATGGTTAGTGAACAAACAATGTTTACATCATGATAGCACATAGTAGTTATCAGCAAAATTGAACTGTACACACCATTGAGTTGAATGCATTACTTTCTGTTCAATGCATTCTGTGGTAACCTTGTGTGCATAACTACTCAGGGTGATTTGGAACTGTATAGATATTGCATGTACAGTGCTCAGTACCATGGAATAATACAATGCAAGCTGAATTCAGTAACCTACCTGTTACCATTTACAGTGGAACAGACATTGACTTGGTTTACTTCTGTAAAGGCTAAAGTTCCACTGTGTAGAAAAGGTAATGTAACTGAAAGTAACTTCTGGAGCATAGGTAGCACACTCATAAAATTGGTTGCAGACAAGACCAAATCATATGGTTAGTGTGCTAACATCGTTTACATCATGTTAGCACATAGTAGTTATCAGCTAAATAGAACTGTACACTCCATTGAGTTGAATGCATTACTTTCTATTCAATGCATTCTGTGGTAAGGTTGTGTACATAACTACTCTGGGTGGTTTGGAACTGTATAGATATTGCATGTAGAGTGCTCAGTACCATGGAATAATATAATGCAAGCTGAATTCAGTAACCTACCTGTTACCATTTACAGTGGAACAGCCATTCACTTGGTTTACTTCTGCAAAGGCGAAAGTTCCACTGTGTAGAGAAGGCAATGTTACTGAAAGTAACTTCTGGAGCATAGGTAGCACACTCATAAAATTGGTTGCAGACAAGTCCAAATCATATGCTTAGTGTGCTAACATCGTTTACATCATGTTAGCACATAGTAGTTATCAGCAAAATTGAACTGTACACACCATTGAGTTGAATGCATTACTTTCTATTCAATGCATTCTGTGGTAACTTTGCGTACATGACTATTCAGTGTGATTTGGAACTGTACAGATATTGCATGTAGAGTGCTCAGTACCATGGAATAATCCAATGCAAGCTGAATTCAGTAACCTACCTGTTACCATTTACAGTGGAACAGCCATTGACTTGGTTTACTTCTGCAAAGGCTTAAGTTCCACTGTGTAGAGAAGGCAATGTTACTGAAAGTAACTTCTGGAGCATTGGTTGCACACTCATAAAATTGGTTGCTGACAACTCTAAATCATATGGTTAGTGTACAAACAATGTTTACATCATGTTAGCGCATAGTAGTTATCAGCAAAATTGAACTGTACACACCATTGAGTTGAATGCAATACTTTCTATTCAATGCATTCTGTGGTAACTTTGCGTACATGACTATTCAGTGTGATTTGGAACTGTATAGATATTGCCTGTAGAGTGCTCAGTACCATGGAATACTCCAATGGAAGCGGAATTCAGTAACCTACCTGTTACCATTTGCAGTGGAACAGCCATTGACTTGGTTTACTTCTGCAAAGGCTAAAGTTCCACTGTGTAGAGAAGGCAATGTTACTGAAAGTAACTTCTGGAGCAAAGGTTGCACAGTCATAAAATTGGTTGCTGACAACTCTAAATCATATGGTTAGTGTACAAACAATGCTTACATCATGTTAGCACATAATAGTTATCAGCAAAATTGAACTGTAGACACCATTGAGTTGAATGCATTACTTTCTATTCAATGCATTCTGTGGTAACCTTGTGTACATAACTACTTAGGGTGATTTGGAACTGTATAGATATTGCATGTACCGTGCTCAGTACCATGGAATAATACAATGCAAGCTGAATTCAGTAACCTACCTGTTACCATTTACAGTGGAACAGCCATTGACTTGGTTTACTTCTGCAAAGGCTAATGTTCCACTGTGTACAGAAGGCAATCTTACTGAAAGTAACTTCTGGAGCATAGGTTGCACAGTCATAAAATTGGTTGCAGACAACTCTACATCATATGGTTAGTGTACAAACAATGTTTACTTCATGTTAGCACATAGTAGTTATCAGCAAAATTGAACTGTACACACCATTGAGTTGAATGCATTACTTTCTATTCAATGCATTCTGTGGTAACATTGTGTACATGACTATTCAGTGTGATTTGGAACTGTATAGATATTGCATGTAGAGTGCTGAGTCCCATGGAATACTCCAATGCAAGCTGATTTCAGTAACCTACTTGTTACCATTTACAGTGGAACAGCCATTGACTTGGTTGACTTCTGTAAAGGCTAAAGTTCCACTGTGTAGAAAAGGTAATGTTACTGAAAGTAACTTCTGGAGCATAGGTAGCACACTCATAAAATTGGTTGCAGACAACTCTAAATCATATGGTTAGTGTACTAACAATGTTTACATCATGTTAGCACCTAGTTGTTATCAGCAAAATTGAACTGTACACTCCATTGAGTTGAATGCATTACTTCATATTCAATTTATTCTGTTGTAACTTTGTGTACATGACTACTCAGGGGATTTGGAACTGTATAGATATTGCATGTACAGTGCTCAGTACCATGGAATAATACAATGCAAGCTGAATTCAGTAACCTACCTGTTACCATTTACAGTGGAACAGACATTGACTTGGTTTACTTCTGCAAAGGCTAAAGTACCACTGTGTAGAAAAGG
This sequence comes from Hypanus sabinus, assembly GCF_030144855.1. Lineage (NCBI taxonomy): Eukaryota > Metazoa > Chordata > Chondrichthyes > Myliobatiformes > Dasyatidae > Hypanus > Hypanus sabinus. The sequence goes on from NC_082707.1 coordinate 104,903,133, forward strand.
TAATGCTACTGAAAGTAACTTCTGGAGCATAGGTAGCACACTCATAAAATTGGTTGCAGACATGTCCAAATCATATGCTTAGTGTGCTAACATCGTTTACATCATGTTAGCACATAGTATTTATCAGCTAAATAGAACTGTACACTCCATTGAGTTGAATGCATTACTTTCTATTCAATGCATTCTGTGGTAAGGTTGTGTACATAACTACTCTGGGTGGTTTGGAACTGTATAGATATTGCATTTAGAGTGCTCAGTACCATGGAATAATATAATGCAAGCTGAATTCAGTAACCTACCTGTTACCATTTACAGTGGAACAGCCATTCACTTGGTTTACTTCTGCAAAGGCGAAAGTTCCACTGTGTAGAGAAGGCAATGTTACTGAAAGTAACTTCTGGAGCATAGGTAGCACACTCATAAAATTGGTTGCAGACAAGTCCAAATCATATGCTTAGTGTGCTAACATCGTTTACATCATGTTAGCACATAGTAGTTATCAGCAAAATTGAACTGTACACACCATTGAGTTGAATGCATTACTTTCTATTCAATGCATTCTGTGGTAACTTTGCGTACATGACTATTCAGTGTGATTTGGAACTGTACAGATATTGCATGTAGAGTGCTCAGTACCATGGAATAATCCAATGCAAGCTGAATTCAGTAACCTACCTGTTACCATTTACAGTGGAACAGCCATTGACTTGGTTTACTTCTGCAAAGGCTTAAGTTCCACTGTGTAGAGAAGGCAATGTTACTGAAAGTAACTTCTGGAGCATTGGTTGCACACTCATAAAATTGGTTGCTGACAACTCTAAATCATATGGTTAGTGTACAAACAATGTTTACATCATGTTAGCGCATAGTAGTTATCAGCAAAATTGAACTGTACACACCATTGAGTTGAATGCAATACTTTCTATTCAATGCATTCTGTGGTAACTTTGCGTACATGACTATTCAGTGTGATTTGGAACTGTATAGATATTGCCTGTAGAGTGCTCAGTACCATGGAATACTCCAATGGAAGCGGAATTCAGTAACCTACCTGTTACCATTTGCAGTGGAACAGCCATTGACTTGGTTTACTTCTGCAAAGGCTAAAGTTCCACTGTGTAGAGAAGGCAATGTTACTGAAAGTAACTTCTGGAGCAAAGGTTGCACAGTCATAAAATTGGTTGCTGACAACTCTAAATCATATGGTTAGTGTACAAACAATGCTTACATCATGTTAGCACATAATAGTTATCAGCAAAATTGAACTGTAGACACCATTGAGTTGAATGCATTACTTTCTATTCAATGCATTCTGTGGTAACCTTGTGTACATAACTACTTAGGGTGATTTGGAACTGTATAGATATTGCATGTACCGTGCTCAGTACCATGGAATAATACAATGCAAGCTGAATTCAGTAACCTACCTGTTACCATTTACAGTGGAACAGCCATTGACTTGGTTTACTTCTGCAAAGGCTAATGTTCCACTGTGTACAGAAGGCAATCTTACTGAAAGTAACTTCTGGAGCATAGGTTGCACAGTCATAAAATTGGTTGCAGACAACTCTACATCATATGGTTAGTGTACAAACAATGTTTACTTCATGTTAGCACATAGTAGTTATCAGCAAAATTGAACTGTACACACCATTGAGTTGAATGCATTACTTTCTATTCAATGCATTCTGTGGTAACATTGTGTACATGACTATTCAGTGTGATTTGGAACTGTATAGATATTGCATGTAGAGTGCTGAGTCCCATGGAATACTCCAATGCAAGCTGATTTCAGTAACCTACTTGTTACCATTTACAGTGGAACAGCCATTGACTTGGTTGACTTCTGTAAAGGCTAAAGTTCCACTGTGTAGAAAAGGTAATGTTACTGAAAGTAACTTCTGGAGCATAGGTAGCACACTCATAAAATTGGTTGCAGACAACTCTAAATCATATGGTTAGTGTACTAACAATGTTTACATCATGTTAGCACCTAGTTGTTATCAGCAAAATTGAACTGTACACTCCATTGAGTTGAATGCATTACTTCATATTCAATTTATTCTGTTGTAACTTTGTGTACATGACTACTCAGGGGATTTGGAACTGTATAGATATTGCATGTACAGTGCTCAGTACCATGGAATAATACAATGCAAGCTGAATTCAGTAACCTACCTGTTACCATTTACAGTGGAACAGACATTGACTTGGTTTACTTCTGCAAAGGCTAAAGTACCACTGTGTAGAAAAGGTAATGCTACTGAAAGTAACTTCTGGAGCATAGGTAGCACACTCATAAAATTGGTTGCAGACATGTCCAAATCATATGCTTAGTGTGCTAACATCGTTTACATCATGTTAGCACATAGTATTTATCAGCTAAATAGAACTGTACACTCCATTGAGTTGAATGCATTACTTTCTATTCAATGCATTCTGTGGTAAGGTTGTGTACATAACTACTCTGGGTGGTTTGGAACTGTATAGATATTGCATTTAGAGTGCTCAGTACCATGGAATAATATAATGCAAGCTGAATTCAGTAACCTACCTGTTACCATTTACAGTGGAACAGCCATTGACTTGGTTTACTTCTGCAAAGGCTAAAGTTCCACTGTGTAGAGAAGGCAATGTTACTGAAAGTAACTTCTGGAGCATTGGTTGCACACTCATAAAATTGGTTGCTGACAACTCTAAATCATATGGTTAGTGTACAAACAATGCTTACATCATGTTAGCACATAGTAGTTATCAGCAAAATTGAACTGTACACTCCATTGAGTTGAATGCTTTACTTTCTATTCAATGCATTCTGTGGTAACGCTGTGTACATGACTATTCAGTGTGATCTGGAACTGTATAGATATTGCATGTAGAGTGCTGAGTCCCATGGAATACTCCAATGCAAGCTGATTTTAGTAACCTACTTGTTACCATTTACAGTGGAACAGCCATTGACTTGGTTGACTTCTGTAAAGGCTAAAGTTCCACTGTGTAGAAAAGGTAACGTTACTGAAAGTAACTTCTGGAGCATAGGTAGCACACTCATAAAATTGGTTGCAGACAAGTCCAAATCATATGGTTAGTGTGCTAACATCGTTTACATCATGTTAGCACATAGTAGTTATCAGCTAAATACAACTGTACACTCCATTGAGTTGAATGCATTACTTTCTATTCAATGCATTCTGTGGTAAGGTTGTGTACATAACTACTCTGGGTGGTTTGGAACTGTATAGATATTGCATGTAGAGTGCTCAGTACCATGGAATAATATAATGCAAGCTGAATTCAGTAACCTACCTGTTACCATTTACAGTGGAACAGCCATTGACTTGGTTTACTTCTGCAAAGGCTAAAGTTCCACTGTGTAGAGAAGGCAATGTTACTGAAAGACACTTCTGGAGCATTGGTTGCACACTCATAAAATTGGTTGCTGACAACTCTAAATCATATGGTTAGTGTACAAACAATGTTTACATCATGTTAGCACATAGTAGTTATCAGCAAAATTGAACTGTACACACCATTGAGTTGAATGCATTACTTTCTATTCAATGCATTCTGTGGTAACCTTGTGTGCATAACTACTCAGGGTGATTTGGAACTGTATAGATATTGCATGTACAGTGCTCAGTACCATGGAATAATACAATGCAAGCTGAATTCAGTAACCTACCTGTTACCATTTACAGTGGAACAGACATTGACTTGGTTTACTTCTGCAAAGGCTAAAGTTCCACTGTGTAGAAAAGGTAATGTTACTGAAAGAAACTTCTGGAGCATAGGTAGCACACTCATAAAATTGGTTGCAGACAAGTCCAAATCATATGGTTAGTGTGCTAACATCGTTTACATCATGTTAGCACATAGTAGTTATCAGCTAAATAGAACTGTACACTCCATTGAGTTGAATGTATTACTTTGTATTCAATGCATTCTGTGGTAAGGTTGTGTACATAACTACTCTGGGTGGTTTGGAACTGTATAGATATTGCATGTAGAGTGCTCAGTACCATGGAATAATATAATGCAAGCTGAATTCAGTAACCTACCTGTTACCATTTACAGTGGAACAGCCATTCACTTGGTTTACTTCTGCAAAGGCGAAAGTTCCACTGTGTAGAGAAGGCAATGTTACTGAAAGTAACTTCTGGAGCATAGGTTGCACACTCATAAAATTGGTTGCTGACAACTCTAAATCATATGGTTTGTGTACAAACAATGTTTACTTCATGTTAGCAAATAGTAGTTATCAGCAAAATTGAACTGTACACACCATTGAGTTGAATGCGTTACTTTCTATTCAATGCATTCTGTGGTAACGCTGTGTACATGACTATTCAGTGTGATTTGGAACTGTATAGATATTGCATGTAGAGTGCTGCGTCCCATGGAATACTCCAATGCAAGCTGATTTTAGTAACCTACTTGTTACCATTTACAGTGGAACAGCCATTGACTTGGTTGACTTCTGTAAAGTCTAAAGTTCCACTGTGTAGAAAAGGTAATGTTACTGAAAGTAACTTCTGGAGCATAGGTAGCACACTCATAAAATTGGTTGCTGACAACTCTAAATCATATGGTTAGTGAACATACAATGTTTACATCATGATAGCACATAGTAGTTATCAGCAAAATTGAACTGTACACACCATTGAGTTGAATGCATTACTTTCTGTTCAATGCATTCTGTGGTAACGTTGTGTACATGACTATTCAGTGTGATTTGGAACTGTATAGATATTGCATTTAGAGTGCTGCGTCCCATGGAATACTCCAATGCAAGCTGATTTCAGTAACCTACTTGTTACCATTTACAGTGGAACAGCCATTGACTTGGTTGACTTCTGTAAAGGCTAAAGTTCCACTGTGTAGAAAAGGTAATGTTACTGAAAGTAACTTCTGGAGCATAGGTAGCACACTCATAAAATTGGTTGCTGACAACTCTAAATCATATGGTTAGTGTACAAACAATGTTTACATCATGTTAGCACATAGTAGTTATCAGCTAAATAGAACTGTACACTCCATTGAGTTGAATGCATTACTTTCTATTCAATGCATTCTGTGGTAAGGTTGTGTACATAACTACTCTGGGTGGTTTGGAACTGTATAGATATTGCATGTAGAGTGCTCAGTACCATGGAATAATATAATGCAAGCTGAATTCAGTAACCTACCTGTTACCATTTACAGTGGAACAGCCATTCACTTGGTTTACTTCTGGAAAGGCTAAAGTTCCACTGTGTAGAGAAGGCAATGTTACTGAAAGTAACTTCTGGAGCATAGGTTGCACACTCATAAAATTGGTTGCTGACAACTCCAAATCATATGGTTAGTGTGCTAACATCGTTTACATCATGTTAGCACATAGTAGTTATCAGCAAAATTGAACTGTACACACCATTGAGTTGAATGCATGACTTTCTATTCAATGCATTCTGTGGTAAATTTGCGTACATGACTATTCAGTGTGATTTGGAACTGTACAGATATTGCATGTAGAGTGCTCAGTACCATGGAATAATCCAATGCAAGCTGAATTCAGTAACCTACCTGTTACCATTTACAGTGGAACAGCCATTGACTTGGTTTACTTCTGCAAAGGCTAAAGTTCCACTGTGTAGAGAAGGCAATGTTACTGAAAGTAACTTCTGGAGCATTGGTTGCACACTCATAAAATTGGTTGCTGACAACTCTAAATCATATGGTTAGTGTACAAACAATGTTTACATCATGTTAGCACATAGTAGTTATCAGCAAAATTGAACTGTAGACACCATTGAGTTGAATGCATTACTTTCTATTCAATGCATTCTGTGGTAACTTTGCGTACATGACTATTCAGTGTGATTTGGAACTGTATAGATATTGCATGTAGAGTGCTCAGTACCATGGAATACTCCAATGCAAGCGGAATTCAGTAACCTACCTGTTACCATTTGCAGTGGAACAGCCATTGACTTGGTTTACTTCTGCAAAGGCTAAAGTTCCACTGTGTAGAGAAGGCAATGTTACTGAAAGTAACTTCTGGAGCAAAGGTTGCACACTCATAAAATTGGTTGCTGACAAATCTAAATCATATGGTTAGTGTACAAACAATGCTTACATCATGTTAGCACATAATAGTTATCAGCAAAATTGAACTGTAGACACCATTGAGTTGAATGCATTACTTTCTATTCAATGCATTCTGTGGTAACCTTGTGTACATAACTACTTAGGGTGATTTGGAACTGTATAGATTTTGCATGTACCGTGCTCAGTACCATGGAATAATACAATGCAAGCTGAATTCAGTAACCTACCTGTTACCATTTACAGTGGAACAGCCATTGACTTGGTTTACTTCTGCAAAGGCTAAAGTTCCACTGTGTACAGAAGGCAATGTTACTGAATGTAACTTCTGGAGCATAGGTAGCACACTCATAAAATTGCTTGCAGACAAGTCCAAATCATATGGTTAGTGTGCTAACATCGTTTACATCATGTTAGCACATAGTAGTTATCAGCAAAATTGAACTGTACACTCCATTGAGTTGAATGCATTACTTTCTATTCAATGCATTCTGTGGTAAGGTTGTGTACATAACTACTCTGGGTGGTTTGGAACTGTATAGATATAGCATGTAGAGTGCTCAGTACCATGGAATAATATAATGCAAGCTGAATTCAGTAACCTACCTGTTACCATTTACAGTGGAACAGCCATTGACTTGGTTTACTTCTGCAAAGGCTAAAGTTCCACTGTGTAGAGAAGGCAATGTTACTGAAAGTCACTTCTGGAGCATTGGTTGCACACTCATAAAATTGGTTGCTGACAACTCTAAATCATATGGTTAGTGAACAAACAATGTTTACATCATGATAGCACATAGTTGCTATCAGCAAAATTGAACTGTACACACCATTGAGTTGAATGCATTACTTTCTATTCAATGCATTCTGTGGTAACTTTGCGTATATGACTATTCAGTGTGATTTGGAACTGTATACATATTGCATGTAGAGTGCTCAGTACCAAGGAATACTCCAATGCAAGCGGAATTCAGTAACCTACCGGTTACCATTTGCAGTGGAACAGCCATTGACTTGGTTTACTTCTGCAAAGGCTAAAGTTCCACTGTGTAGAGAAGGCAATGTTACTGAAAGTCACTTCTGGAGCATTGGTTGCACACTCATAAAATTGGTTGCTGACAACTCTAAATCATATGGTTAGTGAACAAACAATGTTTACATCATGATAGCACATAGTTGTTATCAGCAAAATTGAACTGTACACACCATTGAGTTGAATGCATTACTTTCTATTCAATGCATTCTGTGGTAACTTTGCGTATATGACTATTCAGTGTGATTTGGAACTGTAGACATATTGCATGTAGAGTGCTCAGTACCAAGGAATAATCCAATGCAAGCGGAATTCAGTAACCTACCGGTTACCATTTGCAGTGGAACAGCCATTGACTTGGTTTACTTCTGCAAAGGCTAAAGTTCCACTGTGTAGAGAAGGCAATGTTACTGAAAGTAACTTCTGGAGCATTGGTTGCACACTCATAAAATTGGTTGCTGACAACTCTAAATCATATGGTTAGTGTACAAACAATGTTTACTTCATGTTAGCAAATAGTAGTTATCAGCAAAATTGAACTGTACACACCTTTGAGTTGAATGCGTTACTTTCAATTCAATGCATTCTGTGGTAACGCTGTGTACATGGCTATTCAGTGTGATCTGGAACTGTATAGATATTGCATGTAGAGTGCTGAGTCCCATGGAATACTCCAATGCAAGCTGATTTTAGTAACCTACTTGTTACCATAAACAGTGGAACAGCCATTGACTTGGTTTACTTCTGCAAAGGCTAAAGTTCCACTGTGTAGAGAAGGCAATGTTACTGAAAGTAACTTCTGGAGCATTGGTTGCACACTCATAAAATTGGTTGCTGACAACTCTAAATCATATGGTTAGTGTACAAACAATGTTTACATCATGTTAGCACATAGTAGTTATCAGCAAAATTGAACTGTAGACACCATTGAGTTGAATGCATTACTTTCTATTCAATGCATTCTGTGGTAACTTTGCGTACATGACTATTCAGTGTGATTTGGAACTGTATAGATATTGCATGTAGAGTGCTCAGTACCATGGAATACTCCAATGCAAGCGGAATTCAGTAACCTACCTGTTACCATTTGCAGTGGAACAGCCATTGACTTGGTTTACTTCTGCAAAGGCTAAAGTTCCACTGTGTAGAGAAGGCAATGTTACTGAAAGTAACTTCTGGAGCAAAGGTTGCACACTCATAAAATTGGTTGCTGACAAATCTAAATCATATGGTTAGTGTACAAACAATGCTTACATCATGTTAGCACATAATAGTTATCAGCAAAATTGAACTGTAGACACCATTGAGTTGAATGCATTACTTTCTATTCAATGCATTCTGTGGTAACCTTGTGTACATAACTACTTAGGGTGATTTGGAACTGTATAGATATTGCATGTACCGTGCTCAGTACCATGGAATAATACAATGCAAGCTGAATTCAGTAACCTACCTGTTACCATTTACAGTGGAACAGCCATTGACTTGGTTTACTTCTGCAAAGGCTAAAGTTCCACTGTGTACAGAAGGCAATGTTACTGAATGTAACTTCTGGAGCATAGGTAGCACACTCATAAAATTGCTTGCAGACAAGTCCAAATCATATGGTTAGTGTGCTAACATCGTTTACATCATGTTAGCACATAGTAGTTATCAGCAAAATTGAACTGTACACTCCATTGAGTTGAATGCATTACTTTCTATTCAATGCATTCTGTGGTAAGGTTGTGTACATAACTACTCTGGGTGGTTTGGAACTGTATAGATATAGCATGTAGAGTGCTCAGTACCATGGAATAATATAATGCAAGCTGAATTCAGTAACCTACCTGTTACCATTTACAGTGGAACAGCCATTGACTTGGTTTACTTCTGCAAAGGCTAAAGTTCCACTGTGTAGAGAAGGCAATGTTACTGAAAGTCACTTCTGGAGCATTGGTTGCACACTCATAAAATTGGTTGCTGACAACTCTAAATCATATGGTTAGTGAACAAACAATGTTTACATCATGATAGCACATAGTTGCTATCAGCAAAATTGAACTGTACACACCATTGAGTTGAATGCATTACTTTCTATTCAATGCATTCTGTGGTAACTTTGCGTATATGACTATTCAGTGTGATTTGGAACTGTATACATATTGCATGTAGAGTGCTCAGTACCAAGGAATACTCCAATGCAAGCGGAATTCAGTAACCTACCGGTTACCATTTGCAGTGGAACAGCCATTGACTTGGTTTACTTCTGCAAAGGCTAAAGTTCCACTGTGTAGAGAAGGCAATGTTACTGAAAGTCACTTCTGGAGCATTGGTTGCACACTCATAAAATTGGTTGCTGACAACTCTAAATCATATGGTTAGTGAACAAACAATGTTTACATCATGATAGCACATAGCTGTTATCAGCAAAATTGAACTGTACACACCATTGAGTTGAATGCATTACTTTCTATTCAATGCATTCTGTGGTAACTTTGCGTATATGACTATTCAGTGTGATTTGGAACTGTATACATATTGCATGTAGAGTGCTCAGTACCAAGGAATACTCCAATGCAAGCGGAATTCAGTAACCTACCGGTTACCATTTGCAGTGGAACAGCCATTGACTTGGTTTACTTCTGCAAAGGCTAAAGTTCCACTGTGTAGAGAAGGCAATGTTACTGAAAGTAACTTCTGGAGCATTGGTTGCACACTCATAAAATTGGTTGCTGACAACTCTAAATCATATGGTTAGTGTACAAACAATGTTTACTTCATGTTAGCAAATAGTAGTTATCAGCAAAATTGAACTGTACACACCTTTGAGTTGAATGCGTTACTTTCAATTCAATGCATTCTGTGGTAACGCTGTGTACATGGCTATTCAGTGTGATCTGGAACTGTATAGATATTGCATGTAGAGTGCTGAGTCCCATGGAATACTCCAATGCAAGCTGAATTTAGTAACCTACTTGTTACCATTTACAGTGGAACAGCCATTGACTTGGTTGACTTCTGTAAAGGCTAAAGTTCCACTGTGTAGAAAAGGTAATGTTACTGAAAGTAACTTCTGGAGCATAGGTAGCACACTCATAAAATTGGTTGCAGACAAGTCCAAATCATATGGTTAGTGTGCTAACATCGTTTACATCATGTTAGCACATAGTAGTTATCAGCAAAATTGAACTGTACACACCATTGAGTTGAATGCATGACTTTCTATTCAATGCATTCTGTGGTAAATTTGCGTACATGACTATTCAGTGTGATTTGGAACTGTACAGATATTGCATGTAGAGTGCTCAGTACCATGGAATAATCCAATGCAAGCTGAATTCAGTAACCTACCTGTTACCATTTACAGTGGAACAGCCATTGACTTGGTTTACTTCTGCAAAGGCTAAAGTTCCACTGTGTAGAGAAGGCAATGTTACTGAAAGTAACTTCTGGAGCATTGGTTGCACACTCATAAAATTGGTTGCTGACAACTCTAAATCATATGGTTAGTGTACAAACAATGTTTACATCATGTTAGCACATAGTAGTTATCAGCAAAATTGAACTGTAGACACCATTGAGTTGAATGCATTACTTTCTATTCAATGCATTCTGTGGTAACTTTGCGTACATGACTATTCAGTGTGATTTGGAACTGTATAGATATTGCATGTAGAGTGCTCAGTACCATGGAATACTCCAATGCAAGCGGAATTCAGTAACCTACCTGTTACCATTTACAGTGGAACAGCCATTGACTTGGTTTACTTCTGCAAAGGCTAAAGTTCCACTGTGTAGAGAAGGCAATGTTACTGAAAGTAACTTCTGGAGCAAAGGTTGCACACTCATAAAATTGGTTGCTGACAAATCTAAATCATATGGTTAGTGTACAAACAATGCTTACATCATGTTAGCACATAATAGTTATCAGCAAAATTGAACTGTAGACACCATTGAGTTGAATGCATTACTTTCTATTCAATGCATTCTGTGGTAACCTTGTGTACATAACTACTTAGGGTGATTTGGAACTGTATAGATATTGCATGTACCGTGCTCAGTACCATGGAATAATACAATGCAAGCTGAATTCAGTAACCTACCTGTTACCATTTACAGTGGAACAGCCATTGACTTGGTTTACTTCTGCAAAGGCTAAAGTTCCACTGTGTACAGAAGGCAATGTTACTGAATGTAACTTCTGGAGCATAGGTAGCACACTCATAAAATTGCTTGCAGACAAGTCCAAATCATATGGTTAGTGTGCTAACATCGTTTACATCATGTTAGCACACAGTAGTTATCAGCAAAATTGAACTGTACACTCCATTGAGTTGAATGCATTACTTTCTATTCAATGCATTCTGTGGTAAGGTTGTGTACATAACTACTCTGGGTGGTTTGGAACTGTATAGATATAGCATGTAGAGTGCTCAGTACCATGGAATAATATAATGCAAGCTGAATTCAGTAACCTACCTGTTACCATTTACAGTGGAACAGCCATTGACTTGGTTTACTTCTGCAAAGGCTAAAGTTCCACTGTGTAGAGAAGGCAATGTTACTGAATGTCACTTCTGGAGCATTGGTTGCACACTCATAAAATTGGTTGCTGACAACTCTAAATCATATGGTTAGTGAACAAACAATGTTTACATCATGATAGCACATAGTTGTTATCAGCAAAATTGAACTGTACACACCATTGAGTTGAATGCATTACTTTCTATTCAATGCATTCTGTGGTAACTTTGCGTATATGACTATTCAGTGTGATTTGGAACTGTATACATATTGCATGTAGAGTGCTCAGTACCAAGGAATACTCCAATGCAAGCGGAATTCAGTAACCTACCGGTTACCATTTGCAGTGGAACAGCCATTGACTTGGTTTACTTCTGCAAAGGCTAAAGTTCCACTGTGTAGAGAAGGCAATGTTACTGAAAGTCACTTCTGGAGCATTGGTTGCACACTCATAAAATTGGTTGCTGACAACTCTAAATCATATGGTTAGTGAACAAACAATGTTTACATCATGATAGCACATAGTTGTTATCAGCAAAATTGAACTGTACACACCATTGAGTTGAATGCATTACTTTCTATTCAATGCATTCTGTGGTAACTTTGCGTATATGACTATTCAGTGTGATTTGGAACTGTATACATATTGCATGTAGAGTGCTCAGTACCAAGGAATACTCCAATGCAAGCGGAATTCAGTAACCTACCGGTTACCATTTGCAGTGGAACAGCCATTGACTTGGTTTACTTCTGCAAAGGCTAAAGTTCCACTGTGTAGAGAAGGCAATGTTACTGAAAGTAACTTCTGGAGCATTGGTTGCACACTCATAAAATTGGTTGCTGACAACTCTAAATCATATGGTTAGTGTACAAACAATGTTTACTTCATGTTAGCAAATAGTAGTTATCAGCAAAATTGAACTGTACACACCATTGAGTTGAATGCGTTACTTTCTATTCAATGCATTCTGTGGTAACGCTGTGTACATGGCTATTCAGTGTGATCTGGAACTGTATAGATATTGCATGTAGAGTGCTGAGTCCCATGGAATACTCCAATGCAAGCTGATTTTAGTAACCTACTTGTTACCATTTACAGTGGAACAGCCATTGACTTGGTTGACTTCTGTAAAGGCTAAAGTTCCACTGTGTAGAAAAGGTAATGTTACTGAAAGTAACTTCTGGAGCATAGGTAGCACACTCATAAAATTGGTTGCAGACAACTCTACATCATTTGGTTAGTGTACTAACAATGTTTACATCATGTTAGCACCTAGTAGTTATCAGCTAAATACAACTGTACACTCCATTGAGTTGAATGCAATACTTTCTATTCAATGCATTCTGTGGTAAGGTTGTGTACATAACTACTCTGGGTGGTTTGGAACTGTATAGATATTGCATGTAGAGTGCTCAGTACCATGGAATAATATAATGCAAGCTGAATTCAGTAACCTACCTGTTACCATTTACAGTGGAACAGCCATTGACTTGGTTTACTTCTGCAAAGGCTAAAGTTCCACTGTGTAGAGAAGGCAATGTTACTGAAAGTCACTTCTGGAGCATTGGTTGCACCCTCATAAAATTGGTTGCTGACAACTCTAAATCATATGTTTAGTGTACAAACAATGTTTACATCATGTTAGCACATAGTAGTTATCAGCAAAATTGAACTGTACACACCATTGAGTTGAATGCATTACTTTCTATTCAATGCATTCTGTGGTAACCTTGTGTGCACAACTACTCAGGGTGATTTGGAACTGTATAGATATTGCATGTACAGTGCTCAGTACCATGGAATAATACAATGCAAGCTGAATTCAGTAACCTACCTGTTACCATTTACAGTGGAACAGACATTGACTTGGTTTACTTCTGCAAAGGCAAAAGTTCCACTGTGTAGAAAAGGTAATGTTACTGAAAGAAACTTCTGGAGCATAGGTAGCACACTCATAAAATTGGTTGCAGACAAGTCCAAATCATATGGTTAGTGTGCTAACATCGTTTACATCATGTTAGCACATAGTAGTTATCAGCTAAATAGAACTGTACACTCCATTGAGTTGAATGTATTACTTTGTATTCAATGCATTCTGTGGTAAGGTTGTGTACATAACTACTCTGGGTGGATTGGAACTGTATAGATATTGCATGTAGAGTGCTCAGTACCATGGAATAATATAATGCAAGCTGAATTCAGTAACCTACCTGTTACCATTTACAGTGGAACAGCCATTCACTTGGTTTACTTCTGCAAAGGCGAAAGTTCCACTGTGTAGAGATGGCAATGTTACTGAAAGTAACTTCTGGAGCATAGGTTGCACACTCATAAAATTGGTTGCTGACAACTCTAAATCATATGGTTAGTGTACAAACAATGTTTACTTCATGTTAGCAAATAGTAGTTATCAGCAAAATTGAACTGTACACACCATTGAGTTGAATGCGTTACTTTCTATTCAATGCATTCTGTGGTAACGCTGTGTACATGACTATTCAGTGTGATTTGGAACTGTATAGATATTGCATGTAGAGTGCTGAGTCCCATGGAATACTCCAATGCAAGCTGATTTTAGTAACCTACTTGTTACCATTTTCAGTGGAACAGCCATTGACTTGGTTTACTTCTGCAAAGGCTAAAGTTCCACTGTGTAGAGAAGGCAATGTTACTGAAAGTAACTTCTGGAGCATTGGTTGCACACTCATAAAATTGGTTGCTGACAACTCTAAATCATATGGTTAGTGAACAAACAATGTTTACATCATGATAGCACATAGTAGTTATCAGCAAAATTGAACTGTACACACCATTGAGTTGAATGCATTACTTTCTGTTCAATGCATTCTGTGGTAACGTTGTGTACATGACTATTCAGTGTGATTTGGAACTGTATAGATATTGCATTTAGAGTGCTGCGTCCCATGGAATACTCCAATTCAAGCTGATTTCAGTAACCTACTTGTTACCATTTACAGTGGAACAGCCATTGACTTGGTTGACTTCTGTAAAGGCTAAAGTTCCACTGTGTAGAAAAGGTAATGTTACTGAAAGTAACTTCTGGAGCATAGTTAGCACACTCATAAAATTGGTTGCAGACAAGTGCAAATCATATGGTTAGTGTGCTAACATCGTTTACATCATGTTAGCACATAGTAGTTATCAGCTAAATAGAACTGTACACTCCATTGAGTTGAATGCATTACTTTCTATTCAATGCATTCTGTGGTAAGGTTGTGTACATAACTACTTAGGGTGATTTGGATCTGTATAGATATTGCATGTACCGTGCTCAGTACCATGGAATAATACAATGCAAGCTGAATTCAGTAACCTACCTGTTACCATTTACAGTGGAACAGCCATTGACTTGGTTTACTTCTGCAAAGGCTAAAGTTCCACTGTGTACAGAAGGCAATCTTACTGAAAGTAACTTCTGGAGCATAGGATGCACACTCATAAAATTGGTTGCAGACAACTCTAAATCATATGGTTAGTGTACAAACAATGTATACATCATGTTAGCAGATAGTAGTTATCAGCAAAATTGAACTGTAGACACCATTGAGTTGAATGCATTACTTTCTATTCAATGCATTCTGTGGTAACCTTGTGTACATAACTACTTAGGGTGATTTGGAACTGTATAGATATTGCATGTACCGTGCTCAGTACCATGGAATAATACAATGCAAGCTGAATTCAGTAACCTACCTGTTACCATTTACAGTGGAACAGCCATTGACTTGGTTTACTTCTGCAAAGGCTAAAGTTCCACTGTGTACAGAAGGCAATGTTACTGAAAGTAACTTCTGGAGCATAGGTTGCACAGTCATAAAATTGGTTGCAGACAACTCTACATCATATGGTTAGTGTACAAACAATGTTTACTTCATGTTAGCACATAGTAGTTATCAGCAAAATTGAACTGTACACACCATTGAGTTGAATGCATTACTTTCTATTCAATGCATTCTGTGGTAACATTGTGTACATGACTATTCAGTGTGATTTGGAACTGTATAGATATTGCATGTAGAGTGCTGAGTCCCATGGAATACTCCAATGCAATCTGATTTCAGTAACCTACTTGTTACCATTTACAGTGGAACAGCCATTGACTTGGTTGACTTCTGTAAAGGCTAAAGTTCCACTGTGTAGAAAAGGTAATGTTACTGTAAGTAACTTCTGGAGCATAGGTAGCACACTCATAAAATTGGTTGCAGACAACTCTAAATCATATGGTTAGTGTACTAACAATGTTTACATCATGTTAGCACATAGTAGTTATCAGCTAAATAGAACTGTGCACTCCATTGAGTTGAATGCATTACTTTCTATTCAATGCATTCTGTGGTAAGGTTGTGTACATAACTACTCTGGGTGGTTTGCAACTGTATAGATATTGCATGTAGAGTGCTCAGTACCATGGAATAATATAATGCAAGCTGAATTCAGTAACCTACCTGTTACCATTTACAGTGGAACAGCCATTGACTTGGTTTGCTTCTGGAAAGGCTAAAGTTCCACTGTGTAGAGAAGGCAATGTTACTGAAAGTAACTTCTGGAGCATTGGTTGCACACTCATAAAATTGGTTGCTGACAACTCTAAATCATATGGTTAGTGAACAAACAATGTTTACATCATGATAGCACATAGTTGTTATCAGCAAAATTGAACTGTACACACCATTGAGTTGAATGCATTACTTTCTATTCAATGCATTCTGTGGTAACTTTGCGTACATGACTATTCAGTGTGATTTGGAACTGTATACATATTGCATGTAGAGTGCTCAGTACAAAGGAATACTCCAATGCAAGCGGAATTCAGTAACCTACCTGTTACCATTTGCAGTGGAACAGCCATTGACTTGGTTTACTTCTGGAAAGGCTAAAGTTCCACTGTGTAGAGAAGGCAATGTTACTGAAAGTAACTTCTGGAGCAAAGGTTGCACACTCATAAAATTGGTTGCTGACAACTCTAAATCATATGGTTAGTGTACAAACAATGCTTACATCATGTTAGCACATAGTAGTTATCAGCAAAATTGAACTGTACACACCATTGAGTTGAATGCATTACTTTCTATTCAATGCATTCTGTGGTAACGTTGTGTACATGACTATTCAGTGTGATTTGGAACTGTATAGATATTGCATGTAGAGTGCTCAGTACCATGGAATGCTCCAATGCAAGCTGATTTTAGTAACCTACTTGTTAGCATTTACAGTGGAACAGCCATTGACTTGGTTGACTTCTGTAAAGGCTAAAGTTCCACTGTGTAGAAAAGGTAATGTTACTGAAAGTAACTTCTGGAGCATAGGTAGCACACTCATAAAATTGGTTGCAGACAACTCTAAATCATATGGTTAGTGTACTAACAATGTTTACATCATGGTAGCACCTAGTTGTTATCAGCAAAATTGAACTGTACACTCCATTGAGTTGAATGCATTACTTCATATTCAATTTATTCTGTTGTAACTTTGTGTACATGACTACTCAGGGTGATTTGGAACTGTATATATATTGCATGTACAGTGCTCAGTACCATGGAATAATACAATGCAAGCTGAATTCAGTAACCTACCTGTTACCATTTACAGTGGAACAGACATTGACTTGGTTTACTTCTGCAAAGGCTAAAGTTCCACTGTGTAGAAAAGGTAATGTTACTAAAAGTAACTTCTGGAGCATAGGTAGCACACTCATAAAATTGGTTGCAGACAAGTGCAAATCATATGGTTAGTGTGCTAACATCGCTTACATCATGTTAGCACATAGTAGTTATCAGCTAAATACAACTGTACACTCCATTGAGTTGAATGCATGACTTTCTATTCAATGCATACTGTGGTAAGGTTGTGTACATAACTACTCTGGGTGGTTTGGAACTGTATAGATATTGCATGTAGAGTGCTCAGTACCATGGAATAATATAATGCAAGCTGAATTCAGTAACCTACCTGTTACCATTTACAGTGGAACAGCCATTGGCTTGGTTTACTTATAGATATTGCATGTACAGTGCTCAGTACCATGGAATAATACAATGCAAGCTGAATTCAGTAACCTACCTGTTACCATTTACAGTGGAACAGACATTGACTTGGTTTACTTCTGCAAAGGCTAAAGTTCCACTGTGTAGAAAAGGTAATGTTACTGAAAGTAACTTCTGGAGCATAGGTAGCACACTCATAAAATTGGTTGCAGACAAGTCCAAATCAGATGTTTAGTGTACAAACAAAGTTTACATCATGTTAGCACCTAGTTGTTATCAGCAAAATTGAACTGTGCACTTCATTGAGTTGAATGCATTACTTCATACTCAATTTATTCTGTTGTAACTTTGTGTACATGACTACTCAGGGTGATTTGGAACTGTATAGATATTGCATGTACAGTGCTCAGTACCATGGAATAATACAATGCAAGCTGAATTCAGAAACCTACCTGTTTCCATTTACAGTGGAACAGCCATTGACTTGGTTTACTTCTGCAAAGGCTAAAGTTCCACTGTGTAGAAAAGGTAATGTTACTGAAAGTAACTTCTGGAGCATAGGTAGCACACTCATAAAATTGGTTGCAGACAAGTGCAAATCATATGGTTAGTGTGCTAACATCATTTACATCATGTTAGCACATAGTAGTTATCAGCTAAATACAACTGTACACTCCATTGAGTTGAATGCATGACTTTCTATTCAATGCATTCTGTGGTAAGGTTGTGTACATAACTACTCTGGGTGGTTTGGAACTGTATAGATATTGCATGTAGAGTGCTCAGTAACATGGAATAATATAATGCAAGCTGAATTCAGTAACCTACCTGTTACCATTTACAGTGGAACAGCCATTGGCTTGGTTTACTTATAGTTATTGCATGTACAGTGCTCAGTACCATGGAATAATACAATGCAAGCTGAATTCAGTAACCTACCTGTTACCATTTACAGTGGAACAGCCATTGACTTGGTTTACTTCTGCAAAGGCTAAAGTTCCACTGTGTAGAGAAGGCAATGTTACTGAAAGTAACTTCTGGAGCAAAGGTAGCACACTCATAAAATTGGTTGCTGACAACTCTAAATCATATGGTTAATGTACAAACAATGCTTACATCATGTTAGCACATAGTAGTTATCAGCAAAATTGAACTGTACACACCATTGAGTTGAATGCGTTACTTTCTATTCAATGCATTCTGTGGTAACGCTGTGTACATGACTATTCAGTGTGATCTGGAACTGTATAGATATTGCATGTAGAGTGCTGAGTCCCATGGAATACTCCAATGCAAGCTGATTTTAGCAACCTACTTGTTACCATTTACAGTGGAACAGCCATTGACTTGGTTGACTTCTGTAAAGGCTAAAGTTCCACTGTGTAGAAAAGGTAATGTTACTGAAAGTAACTTCTGGAGCATAGGTAGCACACTCATAAAATTGGTTGCAGACAACTCTACATCATTTGGTTAGTGGACTAACAATGTTTACATCATGTTAGCACCTAGTAGTTATCAGCAAAATTGAACTGTACACTCCATTGAGTTGAATGCATTACTTCATATTCAAATTATTCTGTTGTAACTTTGTGTACATGACTACTCAGGGTGATTTGGAACTGTATATATATTGCATGTATAGTGCTCAGTACCATGGAATAATACAATGCAAGCTGAATTCAGTAACCTACCTGTTACCATTTACAGTGGAACAGACATTGACTTGGTTTACTTCTGCAAAGGCTAAAGTTCCACTGTGTAGAAAAGGTAATGTTACTGAAAGTAACTTCTGGAGCATAGGTAGCACACTCATAAAATTGGTTGCAGACAAGTCCAAATCATATGGTTAGTGTGCTAACATCGTTTACATCATGTTAGCAGATAGTAGGTATCAGCTAAATAGAACTGTGCACTCCATTGAGTTGAATGCATTACTTTCTATTCAATGCATTCTGTGGTAAGGTTGTGTACATAACTACTCTGGGTGGTTTGGAACTGTATAGATATTGCATGTAGAGTGCTCAGTACCATGGAATAATCCAATGCAAGCTGAATTCAGTAACCTACCTGTTACCATTTACAGTGGAACAGCCATTGACTTGGTTTACTTCTGCAAAGGCTAAAGTTCCACTGTGTAGAGAAGGCAATGTTACTGAAAGTAACTTCTGGAGCATTGGTTGCACACTCATAAAATTGGTTGCTGACAACTCTAAATCATATGGTTAGTGTACAAACAATGTTTACTTCATGTTAGCAAATAGTAGTTATCAGCAAAATTGAACTGTACACACCATTGAGTTGAATGCGTTACTTTCTATTCAATGCATTCTGTAGTAACGCTGTGTACATGACTATTCAGTGTGATTTGGAACTGTATAGATATTGCATGTAGAGTGCTGAGTCCCATGGAATACTCCAATGCAAGCTGATTTTAGTAACCTACTTGTTACCATTTACAGTGGAACAGCCATTGACTTGGTTGACTTCTGTAAAGGCTAAAGTTCCACTGTGTAGAAAAGGTAATGTTACTGAAAGTAACTTCTGGAGCATAGGTAGCACACTCATAAAATTGGTTGCAGACAACTCTAAATCATATGGTTAGTGTACTAACAATGTTTACAACATGTTAGCACATAGTAGTTATCAGCTAAATAGAACTGTGCACTCCATTGAGTTGAATGCATTACTTTCTATTCAATGCATTCTGTGGTAAGGTTGTGTACATAACTACTCTGGGTGGTTTGGAACTGTATAGATATTGCATGTAGAGTGCTAAGTACCATGGAATAATATAATGCAAGCTGAATTCAGTAACCTACCTGTTACCATTTACAGTGGAACAGCCATTGACTTGGTTTACTTCTGGAAAGGCTAATGTTCCACTGTGTAGAGAAGGCAATGTTACTGAAAGTAACTTCTGGAGCATTGGTTGCACACTCATAAAATTGGTTGCTGACAACTCTAAATCATATGGTTAGTGAACAAACAATGTTTACATCATGATAGCACATAGTTGTTATCAGCAAAATTGAACTGTACACACCATTGAGTTGAATGCATTACTTTCTATTCAATGCATTCTGTGGTAACCTTGTGTACATAACTACTTAGGGTGATTTGGAACTGTATAGATATTGCATGTACCGTGCTCAGTACCATGGAATAATCCAATGCAAGCTGAATTCAGTAACCTACCTGTTACCATTTACAGTGGAACAGCCATTGGCTTGGTTTACTTATGCAAAGGCTAAAGTTCCACTGTGTAGAGAAGGCAATGTTACCGATAGTAACTTCTGGAGCATAGTTTGCACACTCATAAAATTGGTTGCTGACAACTCTAAATCATATGGTTAGTGTACAAACAATGTTTACTTCATGTTAGCACATAGTAGTTATCAGCAAAATTGAACTGTACACACCATTGAGTTGAATGCATTACTTTCTATTCAATGCATTCTGTGGTAACGTTGTGTACATGAGTATTCAGTGTGATTTGGAACTGTATAGATATTGCATGTAGAGTGCTCAGTACCATGGAATACTCCAATGCAAGCTGATTTTAGTAACCTACTTGTTACCATTTACAGTGGAACAGCCATTGTCTTGGTTGACTTCTGTAAAGGCTAAAGTTCCACTGTGTAGAAAAGGTAATGTTACTGAAAGTAACTTCTGGAGCATAGGTAGCACACTCATAAAATTGGTTGCAGACAACTCTAAATCATATGGTTAGTGTACTAACAATGTTTACATCATGGTAGCACCTAGTTGTTATCAGCAAAATTGAACTGTACACTCCATTGAGTTGAATGCATTACTTCATATTCAATTTATTCTGTTGTAACTTTGTGTACATGACTACTCAGGGTGATTTGGAACTGTATATATATTGCATGTACAGTGCTCAGTACCATGGAATAATACAATGCAAGCTGAATTCAGTAACCTACCTGTTACCATTTACAGTGGAACAGACATTGACTTGGTTTACTTCTGCAAAGGCTAAAGTTCCACTGTGTAGAAAAGGTAATGTTACTAAAAGTAACTTCTGGAGCATAGGTAGCACACTCATAAAATTGGTTGCAGACAAGTGCAAATCATATGGTTAGTGTGCTAACATCGCTTACATCATGTTAGCACATAGTAGTTATCAGCTAAATACAACTGTACACTCCATTGAGTTGAATGCATGACTTTCTATTCAATGCATACTGTGGTAAGGTTGTGTACATAACTACTCTGGGTGGTTTGGAACTGTATAGATATTGCATGTAGAGTGCTCAGTACCATGGAATAATATAATGCAAGCTGAATTCAGTAACCTACCTGTTACCATTTACAGTGGAACAGCCATTGGCTTGGTTTACTTATAGATATTGCATGTACAGTGCTCAGTACCATGGAATAATACAATGCAAGCTGAATTCAGTAACCTACCTGTTACCATTTACAGTGGAACAGACATTGACTTGGTTTACTTCTGCAAAGGCTAAAGTTCCACTGTGTAGAAAAGGTAATGTTACTGAAAGTAACTTCTGGAGCATAGGTAGCACACTCATAAAATTGGTTGCAGACAAGTCCAAACCAGATGTTTAGTGTACAAACAATGTTTACATCATGTTAGCACCTAGTTGTTATCAGCAAAATTGAACTGTACACTTCATTGAGTTGAATGCATTACTTCATACTCAATTTATTCTGTTGTAACTTTGTGTACATGACTACTCAGGGTGATTTGGAACTGTATAGATATTGCATGTACAGTGCTCAGTACCATGGAATAATACAATGCAAGCTGAATTCAGAAACCTACCTGTTTCCATTTACAGTGGAACAGCCATTGACTTGGTTTACTTCTGCAAAGGCTAAAGTTCCACTGTGTAGAGAAGGCAATGTTACTGAAAGTAACTTCTGGAGCATTGGTTGCACACTCATAAAATTGGTTGCTGACAACTCTAAATCATATGGTTAGTGTACAAACAATGTTTACATCATGTTAGCACATAGTAGTTATCAGCAAAATTGAACTGTACACACCATTGAGTTGAATGCGTTACTTTCTATTCAATGCATTCTGTGGTAACGCTGTGTACATGACTATTCAGTGTGATCTGGAACTGTATAGATATTGCATGTAGAGTGCTGAGTCCCATGGAATACTCCAATGCAAGCTGATTTTAGCAACCTACTTGTTACCATTTACAGTGGAACAGCCATTGACTTGGTTGACTTCTGTAAAGGCTAAAGTTCCACTGTGTAGAAAAGGTAATGTTACTGAAAGTAACTTCTGGAGCATAGGTAGCACACTCATAAAATTGGTTGCAGACAACTCTACATCATTTGGTTAGTGGACTAACAATGTTTACATCATTTTAGCACCTAGTAGTTATCAGCAAAATTGAACTGTACACTCCATTGAGTTGAATGCATTACTTCATATTCAATTTATTCTGTTGTAACTTTGTGTACATGACTACTCAGGGTGATTTGGAACTGTATATATATTGCATGTACAGTGCTCAGTACCATGGAATAATACAATGCAAGCTGAATTCAGTAACCTACCTGTTACCATTTACAGTGGAACAGACATTGACTTGGTTTACTTCTGCAAAGGCTAAAGTTCCACTGTGTAGAAAAGGTAATGTTACTGAAAGTAACTTCTGGAGCATAGGTAGCACACTCATAAAATTGGTTGCAGACAAGTCCAAATCATATGGTTAGTGTGCTAACATCGTTTACATCATGTTAGCAGATAGTAGGTATCAGCTAAATAGAACTGTGCACTCCATTGAGTTGAATGCATTACTTTCTATTCAATGCATTCTGTGGTAAGGTTGTGTACATAACTACTCTGGGTGGTTTGGAACTGTATAGATATTGCATGTAGAGTGCTCAGTACCATGGAATAATCCAATGCAAGCTGAATTCAGTAACCTACCTGTTACCATTTACAGTGGAACAGCCATTGACTTGGTTTACTTCTGCAAAGGCTAAAGTTCCACTGTGTAGAGAAGGCAATGTTACTGAAAGTAACTTCTGGAGCATTGGTTGCACACTCATAAAATTGGTTGCTGACAACTCTAAATCATATGGTTAGTGTACAAACAATGTTTACTTCATGTTAGCAAATAGTAGTTATCAGCAAAATTGAACTGTACACACCATTGAGTTGAATGCGTTACTTTCTATTCAATGCATTCTGTAGTAACGCTGTGTACATGACTATTCAGTGTGATTTGGAACTGTATAGATATTGCATGTAGAGTGCTGAGTCCCATGGAATACTCCAATGCAAGCTGATTTTAGTAACCTACTTGTTACCATTTACAGTGGAACAGCCATTGACTTGGTTGACTTCTGTAAAGGCTAAAGTTCCACTTTGTAGAAAAGGTAATGTTACTGAAAGTAACTTCTGGAGCATAGGTAGCACACTCATAAAATTGGTTGCATACAAGTGCAAATCATATGGTTAGTGTGCTAACATCGCTTACATCATGTTAGCACATAGTAGTTATCAGCTAAATACAACTGTACACTCCATTGAGTTGAATGCATGACTTTCTATTCAATGCATACTGTGGTAAGGTTGTGTCCATAACTACTCTGGGTGGTTTGGAACTGTATAGATATTGCATGTAGAGTGCTCAGTACCATGGAATAATATAATGCAAGCTGAATTCAGTAACCTACCTGTTACCATTTACAGTGGAACAGCCATTGGCTTGGTTTACTTATAGATATTGCATGTACAGTGCTCAGTACCATGGAATAATACAATGCAAGCTGAATTCAGTAACCTACCTGTTACCATTTACAGTGGAACAGACATTGACTTGGTTTACTTCTGCAAAGGCTAAAGTTCCACTGTGTAGAAAAGGTAATGTTACTGAAAGTAACTTCTGGAGCATAGGTAGCACACTCATAAAATTGGTTGCAGACAAGTCCAAATCAGATGTTTAGTGTACAAACAATGTTTACATCATGTTAGCACCTAGTTGTTATCAGCAAAATTGAACTGTACACTTCATTGAGTTGAATGCATTACTTCATACTCAATTTATTCTGTTGTAACTTTGTGTACATGACTACTCAGGGTGATTTGGAACTGTATAGATATTGCATGTACAGTGCTCAGTACCATGGAATAATACAATGCAAGCTGAATTCAGAAACCTACTTGTTACCATTTACAGTGGAACAGCCATTGACTTGGTTTACTTCTGCAAAGGCTAAAGTTCCACTGTGTAGAGAAGGCAATGTTACTGAAAGTAACTTCTGGAGCATTGGTTGCACACTCATAAAATTGGTTGCTGACAACTCTAAATCATATGGTTAGTGTACAAACAATGTTTACATCATGTTAGCAAATAGTAGTTATCAGCAAAATTGAACTGTACACACCATTGAGTTGAATGCGTTACTTTCTATTCAATGCATTCTGTGGTAACGCTGTGTACATGACTATTCAGTGTGATCTGGAACTGTATAGATATTGCATGTAGAGTGCTGAGTCCCATGGAATACTCCAATGCAAGCTGATTTTAGCAACCTACTTGTTACCATTTACAGTGGAACAGCCATTGACTTGGTTGACTTCTGTAAAGGCTAAAGTTCCACTGTGTAGAAAAGGTAATGTTACTGAAAGTAACTTCTGGAGCATAGGTAGCACACTCATAAAATTGGTTGCAGACAACTCTACATCATTTGGTTAGTGGACTAACAATGTTTACATCATGTTAGCACCTAGTAGTTATCAGCAAAATTGAACTGTACACTCCATTGAGTTGAATGCATTACTTCATATTCAATTTATTCTGTTGTAACTTTGTGTACATGACTACTCAGGGTGATTTGGAACTGTATATATATTGCATGTACAGTGCTCAGTACCATGGAATAATACAATGCAAGCTGAATTCAGTAACCTACCTGTTACCATTTACAGTGGAACAGACATTGACTTGGTTTACTTCTGCAAAGGCTAAAGTTCCACTGTGTAGAAAAGGTAATGTTACTGAAAGTAACTTCTGGAGCATAGGTAGCACACTCATAAAATTGGTTGCAGACAAGTCCAAATCATATGGTTAGTGTGCTAACATCGTTTACATCATGTTAGCAGATAGTAGGTATCAGCTAAATAGAACTGTGCACTCCATTGAGTTGAATGCATTACTTTCTATTCAATGCATTCTGTGGTAAGGTTGTGTACATAACTACTCTGGGTGGTTTGGAACTGTATAGATATTGCATGTAGAGTGCTCAGTACCATGGAATAATCCAATGCAAGCTGAATTCAGTAACCTACCTGTTACCATTTACAGTGGAACAGCCATTGACTTGGTTTACTTCTGCAAAGGCTAAAGTTCCACTGTGTAGAGAAGGCAATGTTACTGAAAGTAACTTCTGGAGCATTGGTTGCACACTCATAAAATTGGTTGCTGACAACTCTAAATCATATGGTTAGTGTACAAACAATGTTTACTTCATGTTAGCAAATAGTAGTTATCAGCAAAATTGAACTGTACACACCATTGAGTTGAATGCGTTACTTTCTATTCAATGCATTCTGTAGTAACGCTGTGTACATGACTATTCAGTGTGATTTGGAACTGTATAGATATTGCATGTAGAGTGCTGAGTCCCATGGAATACTCCAATGCAAGCTGATTTTAGTAACCTACTTGTTACCATTTACAGTGGAACAGCCATTGACTTGGTTGACTTCTGTAAAGGCTAAAGTTCCACTTTGTAGAAAAGGTAATGTTACTGAAAGTAACTTCTGGAGCATAGGTAGCACACTCATAAAATTGGTTGCATACAAGTGCAAATCATATGGTTAGTGTGCTAACATCGCTTACATCATGTTAGCACATAGTAGTTATCAGCTAAATACAACTGTACACTCCATTGAGTTGAATGCATGACTTTCTATTCAATGCATACTGTGGTAAGGTTGTGTCCATAACTACTCTGGGTGGTTTGGAACTGTATAGATATTGCATGTAGAGTGCTCAGTACCATGGAATAATATAATGCAAGCTGAATTCAGTAACCTACCTGTTACCATTTACAGTGGAACAGCCATTGGCTTGGTTTACTTATAGATATTGCATGTACAGTGCTCAGTACCATGGAATAATACAATGCAAGCTGAATTCAGTAACCTACCTGTTACCATTTACAGTGGAACAGACATTGACTTGGTTTACTTCTGCAAAGGCTAAAGTTCCACTGTGTAGAAAAGGTAATGTTACTGAAAGTAACTTCTGGAGCATAGGTAGCACACTCATAAAATTGGTTGCAGACAAGTCCAAATCAGATGTTTAGTGTACAAACAATGTTTACATCATGTTAGCACCTAGTTGTTATCAGCAAAATTGAACTGTACACTTCATTGAGTTGAATGCATTACTTCATACTCAATTTATTCTGTTGTAACTTTGTGTACATGACTACTCAGGGTGATTTGGAACTGTATAGATATTGCATGTACAGTGCTCAGAACCATGGAATAATACAATGCAAGCTGAATTCAGAAACCTACCTGTTACCATTTACAGTGGAACAGCCATTGACTTGGTTTACTTCTGCAAAGGCTAAAGTTCCACTGTGTAGAGAAGGCAATGTTACTGAAAGTAACTTCTGGAGCATTGGTTGCACACTCATAAAATTGGTTGCTGACAACTCTAGATCATATGGTTAGTGTACAAACAATGTTTACATCATGTTAGCAAATAGTAGTTATCAGCAAAATTGAACTGTACACACCATTGAGTTGAATGCGTTACTTTCTATTCAATGCATTCTGTGGTAACGCTGTGTACATGACTATTCAGTGTGATCTGGAACTGTATAGATATTGCATGTAGAGTGCTGAGTCCCATGGAATACTCCAATGCAAGCTGATTTTAGCAACCTACTTGTTACCATTTACAGTGGAACAGCCATTGACTTGGTTGACTTCTGTAAAGGCTAAAGTTCCACTGTGTAGAAAAGGGAATGTTACTGAAAGTAACTTCTGGAGCATAGGTAGCACACTCATAAAATTGGTTGCAGACAACTCTACATCATTTGGTTAGTGGACTAACAATGTTTACATCATGTTAGCACCTAGTAGTTATCAGCAAAATTGAACTGTACACTCCATTGAGTTGAATGCATTACTTCATATTCAATTTATTCTGTTGTAACTTTGTGTACATGACTACTCAGGGTGATTTGGAACTGTATATATATTGCATGTACAGTGCTCAGTACCATGGAATAATACAATGCAAGCTGAATTCAGTAACCTACCTGTTACCATTTACAGTGGAACAGACATTGACTTGGTTTACTTCTGCAAAGGCTAAAGTTCCACTGTGTAGAAAAGGTAATGTTACTGAAAGTAACTTCTGGAGCATAGGTAGCACACTCATAAAATTGGTTGCAGACAAGTCCAAATCATATGGTTAGTGTGCTAACATCGTTTACATCATGTTAGCACATAGTAGGTATCAGCAAAATTGAACTGTACACACCATTGAGTTGAATGCGTTACTTTCTATTCAATGCATTCTGTAGTAACGCTGTGTACATGACTATTCAGTGTGATTTGGAACTGTATAGATATTGCATGTAGAGTGCTGAGTCCCATGGAATACTCCAATGCAAGCTGATTTTAGTAACCTACTTGTTACCATTTACAGTGGAACAGCCATTGACTTGGTTGACTTCTGTAAAGGCTAAAGTTCCACTTTGTAGAAAAGGTAATGTTACTGAAAGTAACTTCTGGAGCATAGGTAGCACACTCATAAAATTGGTTGCATACAAGTGCAAATCATATGGTTAGTGTGCTAACATCGCTTACATCATGTTAGCACATAGTAGTTATCAGCTAAATACAACTGTACACTCCATTGAGTTGAATGCATGACTTTCTATTCAATGCATACTGTGGTAAGGTTGTGTCCATAACTACTCTGGGTGGTTTGGAACTGTATAGATATTGCATGTAGAGTGCTCAGTACCATGGAATAATATAATGCAAGCTGAATTCAGTAACCTACCTGTTACCATTTACAGTGGAACAGCCATTGGCTTGGTTTACTTATAGATATTGCATGTACAGTGCTCAGTACCATGGAATAATACAATGCAAGCTGAATTCAGTAACCTACCTGTTACCATTTACAGTGGAACAGACATTGACTTGGTTTACTTCTGCAAAGGCTAAAGTTCCACTGTGTAGAAAAGGTAATGTTACTGAAAGTAACTTCTGGAGCATAGGTAGCACACTCATAAAATTGGTTGCAGACAAGTCCAAATCAGATGTTTAGTGTACAAACAATGTTGACATCATGTTAGCACCTAGTTGTTATCAGCAAAATTGAACTGTACACTTCATTGAGTTGAATGCATTACTTCATACTCAATTTATTCTTTTGTAACTTTGTGTACATGACTACTCAGGGTGATTTGGAACTGTATAGATATTGCATGTACAGTGCTCAGTACCATGGAATAATACAATGCAAGCTGAATTCAGAAACCTACCTGTTACCATTTACAGTGGAACAGCCATTGACTTGGTTTACTTCTGCAAAGGCTAAAGTTCCACTGTGTAGAGAAGGCAATGTTACTGAAAGTAACTTCTGGAGCATTGGTTGCACACTCATAAAATTGGTTGCTGACAACTCTAAATCATATGGTTAGTGTACAAACAATGTTTACATCATGTTAGCAAATAGTAGTTATCAGCAAAATTGAACTGTACACACCATTGAGTTGAATGCGTTACTTTCTATTCAATGCATTCTGTGGTAACGCTGTGTACATGACTATTCAGTGTGATCTGGAACTGTATAGATATTGCATGTAGAGTGCTGAGTCCCATGGAATACTCCAATGCAAGCTGATTTTAGCAACCTACTTGTTACCATTTACAGTGGAACAGCCATTGACTTGGTTGACTTCTGTAAAGGCTAAAGTTCCACTGTGTAGAAAAGGTAATGTTACTGAAAGTAACTTCTGGAGCATAGGTAGCACACTCATAAAATTGGTTGCAGACAACTCTACATCATTTGGTTAGTGGACTAACAATGTTTACATCATGTTAGCACCTAGTAGTTATCAGCAAAATTGAACTGTACACTCCATTGAGTTGAATGCATTACTTCATATTCAATTTATTCTGTTGTAACTTTGTGTACATGACTACTCAGGGTGATTTGGAACTGTATATATATTGCATGTACAGTGCTCAGTACCATGGAATAATACAATGCAAGCTGAATTCAGTAACCTACCTGTTACCATTTACAGTGGAACAGACATTGACTTGGTTTACTTCTGCAAAGGCTAAAGTTCCACTGTGTAGAAAAGGTAATGTTACTGAAAGTAACTTCTGGAGCATAGGTAGCACACTCATAAAATTGGTTGCAGACAAGTCCAAATCATATGGTTAGTGTGCTAACATCGTTTACATCATGTTAGCACATAGTAGGTATCAGCTAAATAGAACTGTGCACTCCATTGAGTTGAATGCATTACTTTCTATTCAATGCATTCTGTGGTAAGGTTGTGTACATAACTACTCTGGGTGGTTAGGAACTGTATAGATATTGCATGTAGAGTGCTCAGTACCATGGAATAATCCAATGCAAGCTGAATTCAGTAACCTACCTGTTACCATTTACAGTGGAACAGCCATTGACTTGGTTTACTTCTGCAAAGGCTAAAGTTCCACTGTGTAGAGAAGGCAATGTTACTGAAAGTAACTTCTGGAGCATTGGTTGCACACTCATAAAATTGGTTGCTGACAACTCTAAATCATATGGTTAGTGTACAAACAATGTTTACTTCATGTTAGCAAATAGTAGTTATCAGCAAAATTGAACTGTACACACCATTGAGTTGAATGCGTTACTTTCTATTCAATGCATTCTGTAGTAACGCTGTGTACATGACTATTCAGTGTGATTTGGAACTGTATAGATATTGCATGTAGAGTGCTGAGTCCCATGGAATACTCCAATGCAAGCTGATTGTAGTAACCTACTTGTTACCATTTACAGTGGAACAGCCATTGACTTGGTTGACTTCTGTAAAGGCTAAAGTTCCACTTTGTAGAAAAGGTAATGTTACTGAAAGTAACTTCTGGAGCATAGGTAGCACACTCATAAAATTGGTTGCAGACAAGTGCAAATCATATGGTTAGTGTGCTAACATCGCTTACATCATGTTAGCACATAGTAGTTATCAGCTAAATACAACTGTACACTCCATTGAGTTAAATGCATGACTTTCTATTCAATGCATACTGTGGTAAGGTTGTGTCCATAACTACTCTGGGTGGTTTGGAACTGTATAGATATTGCATGTAGAGTGCTCAGTACCATGGAATAATATAATGCAAGCTGAATTCAGTAACCTACCTGTTACCATTTACAGTGGAACAGCCATTGGCTTGGTTTACTTATAGATATTGCATGTACAGTGCTCAGTACCATGGAATAATACAATGCAAGCTGAATTCAGTAACCTACCTGTTACCATTTACAGTGGAACAGACATTGACTTGGTTTACTTCTGCAAAGGCTAAAGTTCCACTGTGTAGAAAAGGTAATGTTACTGAAAGTAACTTCTGGAGCATAGGTAGCACACTCATAAAATTGGTTGCAGACAAGTCCAAATCAGATGTTTAGTGTACAAACAATGTTTACATCATGTTAGCACCTAGTTGTTATCAGCAAAATTGAACTGTACACTTCATTGAGTTGAATGCATTACTTCATACTCAATTTATTCTGTTGTAACTTTGTGTACATGACTACTCAGGGTGATTTGGAACTGTATAGATATTGCATGTACAGTGCTCAGTACCATGGAATAATACAATGCAAGCTGAATTCAGAAACCTACCTGTTACCATTTACAGTGGAACAGCCATTGACTTGGTTTACTTCTGCAAAGGGTAAAGTTCCACTGTGCAGAGAAGGCAATGTTACTGAAAGTAACTTCTGGAGCATTGGTTGCACACTCATAAAAGTGGTTGCTGACAACTCTAAATCATATGGTTAGTGTACAAACAATGTTTACTTCATGTTAGCAAATAGTAGTTATCAGCAAAATTGAACTGTACACACCATTGAGTTGAATGCGTTACTTTCTATTCAATGCATTCTGTGGTAACGCTGTGGACATAACTACTTAGGGTGATTTGGAACTGTATAGATATTGCATGTACCGTGCTCAGTACCATGGAATAATCCAATGCAAGCTGAATTCAGTAACCTACCTGTTACCATTTACAGTTGAACCGCCATTGGCTTGGTTTACTTCTGCAAAGGCTAAAGTTCCACTGTGTAGAGAAGGCAATGTTACTGAAAGTAACTTCTGGAGCATAGGTAGCACACTCATAAAATTGGTTGCAGACAACTCTACATCATTTGGTTAGTGTACTAACAATGTTTACATCATGTTAGCACCTAGTAGTTATCAGCAAAATTGAACTGTACACTCCATTGAGTTGAATGCATTACTTCATATTCAATTTATTCTGTTGTAACTTTGTGTACATGACTACTCAGGGTGATTTGGAACTGTATATATATTGCATGTACAGTGCTCAGTACCATGGAATAATACAATGCAAGCTGAATTCAGTAACCTACCTGTTACCATTTACAGTGGAACACACATTGACTTGGTTTACTTCTGCAAAGGCTAAAGTTCCACTGTGTAGAAAAGGTAATGTTACTGAAAGTAACTTCTGGAGCATAGGTAGCACACTCATAAAATTGGTTGCAGACAAGTCCAAATCATATGGTTAGTGTGCTAACATCGTTTACATCATGTTAGCAGATAGTAGGTATCAGCTAAATAGAACTGTGCACTCCATTGAGTTGAATGCATTACTTTCTATTCAGTGCATTCTGTAGTAACGCTGTGTACATGACTATTCAGTGTGATCTGGAACTGTATAGATATTGCATGTAGAGTGCTGAGTCCCATGGAATACTCCAATGCAAGCTGATTTTAGCAACCTACTTGTTACCATTTACAGTGGAACAGCCATTGACTTGGTTGACTTCTGTAAAGGCTAAAGTTCCACTGTGTAGAGAAGGTAATGTTACTGAAAGTAACTTCTGGAGCATAGGTAGCACCTCATAAAATTGGTTGCAGACAACTCTACATCATTTGGTTAGTGTACTAACAATGTTTACATCATGTTAGCACCTAGTAGTTATCAGCAAAATTGAACTGTACACTCCATTGAGTTGAATGCATTACTTCATATTCAATTTATTCTGTTGTAACTTTGTGTACATGACTACTCAGGGTGATTTGGAACTGTATATATATTGCATGTACAGTGCTCAGTACCATGGAATAATACAATGCAAGCTGAATTCAGTAACCTACCTGTTACCATTTACAGTGGAACAGACATTGACTTGGTTTACTTCTGCAAAGGCTAAAGTTCCACTGTGTAGAAAAGGTAATGTTACTGAAAGTAACTTCTGGAGCATAGGTAGCACACTCATAAAATTGGTTGCAGACAAGTCCAAATCATATGGTTAGTGTGCTAACATCGTTTACATCATGTTAGCACATAGTAGGTATCAGCTAAATAGAACTGTGCACTCCATTGAGTTGAATGCATTACTTTCTATTCAGTGCATTCTGTGGTAAGGTTGTGTACATAACTACTCTGGGTGGTTTGGAACTGTATAGATATTGCATGTAGAGAGCTCAGTACCATGGAATAATCCAATGCAAGCTGAATTCAGTAACCTACCTTTTACCATTTACAGTGGAACAGCCATTGACTTGGTTTACTTCTGCAAAGGCTAAAGTTCCACTGTGTAGAGAAGGCAATGTTACTGAAAGTAACTTCTGGAGCATTGGTTGCACACTGATAAAATTGGTTGCTGACAACTCTAAATCATATGGTTAGTGTACAAACAATGTTTACTTCATGTTAGCAAGTAGTAGTTATCAGCAAAATTGGACTGTACACACCATTGAGTTGAATGCGTTACTTTCTATTCAATGCATTCTGTAGTAACGCTGTGTACATGACTATTCAGTGTGATTTGGAACTGTATAGATATTGCATGTAGAGTGCTGAGTCCCATGGAATACTCCAATGCAAGCTGATTTTAGTAACCTACTTGTTACCATTTACAGTGGAACAGCCATTGACTTGGTTGACTTCTGTAAAGGCAAAAGTTCCACTTTGTAGAAAAGGTAATGTTACTGAAAGTAACTTCTGGAGCATAGGTAGCACACTCATAAAATTGGTTGCAGACAACTCAAAATCATATGGTTAGTGTACTAACAATGTTTACATCATGTTAGCACCTAGTTGTTATCAGCAAAATTGAACTGTACACTCCATTGAGTTGATTGCATTACTTCATATTCAATTTATTGTGTTGTAACTTCGTGTACATGACTACTCAGGGTGATTTGGAACTGTATATATATTGCATGTACAGTGCTCAGTACCATGGAATAATACAATGCAAGCAGAATTCAGTAACCTACCTGTTACCATTTACAGTGGAACAGCCATTGACTTGGTTTACTTCTGCAAAGGCTAAAGTTCCACTGTGTAGAAAAGGTAATGTTACTGAAAGTAACTTCTGGAGCATAGGTAGCACACTCATAAAATTGGTTGCAGACAAGTCCAAATCATATGGTTAGTGTGCTAACATCGTTTACATCATGTTAGCAGATAGTAGTTATCAGCTAAATACAACTGTACACTCTATTGCGTTGAATGCATTACTTTCTATTCAATGCATTCTGTGGTAAGGTTGTGTACATAACTACTCTGGGTGGTTTGGAACTGTATAGATATTGCATGTAGAGTGCTCAGTACCATGGAATAATATAATGCAAGCTGAATTCAGTAACCTACCTGTTACCATTTACAGTGGAACAGCCATTGACTTGGTTTACTTCTGCAAAGGCTAAAGTTCCACTCTGTAGAGAAGGCAATGTTACTGAAAGTCACTTCTGGAGCATAGGTTGCACACTCATAAAATTGGTTGCTGACAACTCTAAATCATATGTTTAGTGTACAAACAATGTTTACATCATGTTAGCACATAGTAGTTATCAGCAAAATTGAACTGTACACACCATTGAGTTGAATGCATTACTTTCTATTCAATGCATTCTGTGGTAAGCTTGTGTGCATAACTACTCAGGGTGATTTGGAACTGTATAGATATTGCATGTACAGTGCTCAGTACCATGGAATAATACAATGCAAGCTGAATTCAGTAACCTACCTGTTACCATTTACAGTGGAACAGACATTGACTTGGTTTACTTCTGCAAAGGCTAAAGTTCCACTGTGTAGAAAAGGTAATGTTACTGAAAGTAACTTCTGGAGCATAGGTAGCACACTCATAAAATTGGTTGCAGACAAGTCCAAATCATATGGTTAGTGAACAAACAATGTTTACATCATGTTAGCACATAGTAGTTATCAGCAAAATTGAACTGTAGACACCATTGAGTTGAATGCATTACTTTCGATTCAATGCATTCTGTGGTAACTTTGCGTACATGACTATTCAGTGTGATTTGGAACTGTATAGATATTGCATGTAGAGTGCTCAGTACCAAGGAATACTCCAATGCAAGCGGAATTCAGTAACCTACCTGTTACCATTTACAGTGGAACAGCCATTGACTTGGTTTACTTCTGCAAAGGCTAAAGTTCCACTGTGTAGAGAAGGCAATGTTACTGAAAGTAACTTCTGGAGCATAGGTTGCACACTCATAAAATTGGTTGCTGACAACTCTAAATCATATGGTTAGTGTACAAACAATGTTTACTTCATGTTAGCACATAGTAGTTATCAGCAAAATTGAACTGTAGACACCATTGAGTTGAATGCATTACTTTCTATTCAATGCATTCTGTGGTAACGTTGTGTACATGACTATTCAGTGTGATTTGGAACTGTATAGATATTGCATGTAGAGTGCTGAGTCCCATGGAATACTCCAATGCAAGCTGATTTTAGTAACCTACTTGCTACCATTTACAGTGGAACAGCCATTGACTTGGTTGACTCCTGTAAAGGCTAAAGTTCCACTGTGTAGAAAAGGTAATGTTACTGAAAGTAACTTCTGGAGCATAGGTAGCACACTCATAAAATTGGTTGCAGACAACTCTAAATCATATGGTTAGTGTACTAACAATGTTTACATCATGTTAGCACCTAGTTGTTATCAGCAAAATTGAACTGTACACTCCATTGAGTTGAATGCATTACTTCATATTCAATTTATTCTGTTGTAACTTTGTGTACATGACTACTCAGGGTGATTTGGAACTGTATATATATATTGCATGTACAGTGCTCAGTACCATGGAATAATACAATGCAAGCTGAATTCAGTAACCTACCTGTTACCATTTACAGTGGAACAGACATTGACTTGGTTTACTTCTGCAAAGGCTAAAGTTCCACTGTGTAGAAAAGGTAATGTTACTAAAAGTAACTTCTGGAGCATAGGTAGCACACTCATAAAATTGGTTGCAGACAAGTGCAAATCATATGGTTAGTGTGCTAACATCGCTTACATCATGTTAGCACATAGTAGTTATCAGCTAAATATAACTGTACACTCCATTGAGTTGAATGCATGACTTTCTATTCAATGCATTCTGTGGTAAGGTTGTGTACATAACTACACTGGGTGGTTTGGAACTGTATAGATATTGCATGTAGAGTGCTCAGTACCATGGAATAATATAATGCAAGCTGAATTCAGTAACCTACCTGTTACCATTTACAGTGGAACAGCCATTGGCTTGGTTTACTTATAGATATTGCATGTACAGTGCTCAGTACCATGGAATAATCCAATGCAAGCTGAATTCAGTAACCTACCTGTTACCATTTACAGTGGAACAGCCATTGACTTGGTTTACTTCTGCAAAGGCTAAAGTTCCACTGTGTAGAGAAGGCAATGTTACTGAAAGTAACTTCTGGAGCATTGGTTGCACACTCATAAAATTGGTTGCTGACAACTCTAAATCATATGGTTAGTGTACAAACAATGTTTACTTCATGTTAGCAAATAGTAGTTATCAGCAAAATTGAACTGTACACACCATTGAGTTGAATGCGTTACTTTCTATTCAATGCATTCTGTAGTAACGCTGTGTACATGACTATTCAGTGTGATTTGGAACTGTATAGATATTGCATGTAGAGTGCTGAGTCCCATGGAATACTCCAATGCAAGCTGATTTTAGTAACCTACTTGTTACCATTTACAGTGGAACAGCCATTGACTTGGTTGACTTCTGTAAAGGCTAAAGTTCCACTTTGTAGAAAAGGTAATGTTACTGAAAGTAACTTCTGGAGCATAGGTAGCACACTCATAAAATTGGTTGCAGACAACTCTAAATCATATGGTTAGTGTACTAACAATGCTTACATCATGTTAGCACCTAGTTGTTATCAGCAAAATTGAACTGTACACTCCATTGAGTTGAATGCATTACTTCATATTCAATTTATTCTGTTGTAACTTTGTGTACATGACTACTCAGGGTGATTTGGAACTGTATATATATATTGCATGTACAGTGCTCAGTACCATGGAATAATACAATGCAAGCTGAATTCAGTAACCTACCTGTTACCATTTACAGTGGAACAGCCATTGACTTGGTTGACTTCTGTAAAGGCTAAAGTTCCACTTTGTAGAAAAGGTAATGTTACTGAAAGTAACTTCTGGAGCATAGGTAGCACACTCATAAAATTGGTTGCAGACAACTCTAAATCATATGGTTAGTGTACTAACAATGCTTACATCATGTTAGCACCTAGTTGTTATCAGCAAAATTGAACTGTACACTCCATTGAGTTGAATGCATTACTTCATATTCAATTTATTCTGTTGTAACTTTGTGTACATGACTACTCAGGGTGATTTGGAACTGTATATATATATTGCATGTACAGTGCTCAGTACCATGGAATAATACAATGCAAGCTGAATTCAGTAACCTACCTGTTACCATTTACAGTGGAACAGCCATTGACTTGGTTGACTTCTGTAAAGGCTAAAGTTCCACTTTGTAGAAAAGGTAATGTTACTGAAAGTAACTTCTGGAGCATAGGTAGCACACTCATAAAATTGGTTGCAGACAACTCTAAATCATATGGTTAGTGTACTAACAATGCTTACATCATGTTAGCACCTAGTTGTTATCAGCAAAATTGAACTGTACACTCCATTGAGTTGAATGCATTACTTCATATTCAATTTATTCTGTTGTAACTTTGTGTACATGACTACTCAGGGTGATTTGAAACTGTATAGATATTGCATGTACAGTGCTCAGTACCATGGAATAATACAATGCAAGCAGAATTCAGTAACCTACCTGTTACCATTTACAGTGGAACAGCCATTGACTTGGTTTACTTCTGCAAAGGCTAAAGTTCCACTGTGTAGAAAAGGTAATGTTACTGAAAGTAACTTCTGGAGCATAGGTAGCACACTCATAAAATTGGTTGCAGACAAGTCCAAATCATATGGGTAGTGTGCTAACATCGTTTACATCATGTTAGCACATAGTAGTTATCAGCTAAATACAACTGTACACTCTATTGAGTTGAATGCATTACTTTCTATTCAATGCATTCTGTGGTAAGGTTGTGTACATAACTACTCTGGGTGGTTTGGAACTGTATAGATATTGCATGTAGAGTGCTCAGTACCATGGAATAATATAATGCAAGCTGAATTCAGTAACCTACCTGTTACCATTTACAGTGGAGCAGCCATTGACTTGGTTTACTTCTGCAAAGGCTAAAGTTCCACTGTGTAGAGAAGGCAATGTTACTGAAAGTCACTTCTGGAGCATAGGTTGCACACTCATAAAATTGGTTGCTGACAACTCTAAATCATATGTTTAGTGTACAAACAATGTTTACATCATGTTAGCACATAGTAGTTATCAGCAAAATTGAACTGTACACACCATTGAGTTGAATGCATTACTTTCTATTCAATGCATTCTGTGGTAACCTTGTGTGCATAACTACTCAGGGTGATTTGGAACTGTATAGATATTGCATGTACAGTGCTCAGTACCATGGAATAATACAATGCAAGCAGAATTCAGTAACCTACCTGTTACCATTTACAGTGGAACAGCCATTGACTTGGTTGACTTCTGTAAAGGCTAAAGTTCCACTTTGTAGAAAAGGTAATGTTACTGAAAGTAACTTCTGGAGCATAGGTAGCACACTCATAAAATTGGTTGCAGACAACTCTAAATCATATGGTTAGTGTACTAACAATGCTTACATCATGTTAGCACCTAGTTGTTATCAGCAAAATTGAACTGTACACTCCATTGAGTTGAATGCATTACTTCATATTCAATTTATTCTGTTGTAACTTTGTGTACATGACTACGCAGGGTGATTTGGAACTGTATATATATTGCATGTACAGTGCTCAGTACCATGGAATAATACAATGCAAGCAGAATTCAGTAACCTACCTGTTACCATTTACAGTGGAACAGCCATTGACTTGGTTTACTTCTGCAAAGGCTAAAGTTCCACTGTGTAGAAAAGGTAATGTTACTGAAAGTAACTTCTGGAGCATAGGTAGCACACTCATAAAATTGGTTGCAGACAAGTCCAAATCATATGGGTAGTGTGCTAACATCGTTTACATCATGTTAGCACATAGTAGTTATCAGCTAAATACAACTGTACACTCTATTGAGTTGAATGCATTACTTTCTATTCAATGCATTCTGTGGTAAGGTTGTGTACATAACTACTCTGGGTGGTTTGGAACTGTATAGATATTGCATGTAGAGTGCTCAGTACCATGGAATAATATAATGCAAGCTGAATTCAGTAACCTACCTGTTACCATTTACAGTGGAGCAGCCATTGACTTGGTTTACTTCTGCAAAGGCTAAAGTTCCACTGTGTAGAGAAGGCAATGTTACTGAAAGTCACTTCTGGAGCATAGGTTGCACACTCATAAAATTGGTTGCTGACAACTCTAAATCATATGTTTAGTGTACAAACAATGTTTACATCATGTTAGCACATAGTAGTTATCAGCAAAATTGAACTGTACACACCATTGAGTTGAATGCATTACTTTCTATTCAATGCATTCTGTGGTAACCTTGTGTGCATAACTACTCAGGGTGATTTGGAACTGTATAGATATTGCATGTACAGTGCTCAGTACCATGGAATAATACAATGCAAGCAGAATTCAGTAACCTACCTGTTACCATTTACAGTGGAACAGCCATTGACTTGGTTTACTTCTGCAAAGGCTAAAGTTCCACTGTGTAGAAAAGGTAATGTTACTGAAAGTAACTTCTGGAGCATAGGTAGCACACTCATAAAATTGGTTGCAGACAACTCCAAATCATATGGGTAGTGTGCTAACATCGTTTACATCATGTTAGCACATAGTAGTTATCAGCTAAATACAACTGTACACTCTATTGAGTTGAATGCATTACTTTCTATTCAATGCATTCTGTGGTAAGGTTGTGTACATAACTACTCTGGGTGGTTTGGAACTGTATAGATATTGCATGTAGAGTGCTCAGTACCATGGAATAATATAATGCAAGCTGAATTCAGTAACCTACCTGTTACCATTTACAGTGGAGCAGCCATTGACTTGGTTTACTTCTGCAAAGGCTAAAGTTCCACTGTGTAGAGAAGGCAATGTTACTGAAAGTCACTTCTGGAGCATAGGTTGCACACTCATAAAATTGGTTGCTGACAACTCTAAATCATATGTTTAGTGTACAAACAATGTTTACATCATGTTAGCACATAGTAGTTATCAGCAAAATTGAACTGTACACACCATTGAGTTGAATGCATTACTTTCTATTCAATGCATTCTGTGGTAACCTTGTGTGCATAACTACTCAGGGTGATTTGGAACTGTATAGATATTGCATGTACAGTGCTCAGTACCATGGAATAATACAATGCAAGCTGAATTCAGTAACCTACCTGTTACCATTTACAGTGGAACAGACATTGACTTGGTTTACTTCTGCAAAGGCTAAAGTTCCACTGTGTAGAAAAGGTAATGTTACTGAAAGTAACTTCTGGAGCATAGGTAGCACACTCATAAAATAGGTTGCAGACAAGTCCAAATCATATGGTTAGTGAACAAACAATGTTTACATCATGTTAGCACATAGTAGTTATCAGCAAAATTGAACTGTAGACACCATTGAGTTGAATGCATTACTTTCGATTCAATGCATTCTGTGGTAACTTTGCGTACATGATTATTCAGTGTGATTTGGAACTGTATAGATATTGCATGTAGAGTGCTGTGTCCCATGGAATACTCCAATGCAAGCTTATTTCAGTAACCTACTTGTTACCATTTACTGTGGAACAGCCATTGACTTGGTTGACTTCTGTAAAGGCTAAAGTTCCACTGTGTAGAAAAGGTAATGTTACTGAAAGTAACTTCTGGAGCATAGGTAGCACACTCATAAAATTGGTTGCAGACAACTCTAAATCATAAGGTTAGTGTACTAACAATGTTTACATCATGTTAGCACCTAGTTGTTATCAGCAAAATTGAACTGTACACTCCATTGAGTTGAATGCATTACTTCATATTGAATTTATTCTGTTGTAACTTTGTGTACATGACTAC
The DNA here is from genome assembly GCF_030144855.1 of Hypanus sabinus. Classification (NCBI taxonomy): domain Eukaryota; kingdom Metazoa; phylum Chordata; class Chondrichthyes; order Myliobatiformes; family Dasyatidae; genus Hypanus; species Hypanus sabinus. Next base: position 104,944,468 of record NC_082707.1, read on the forward strand.
TCAGGGTGATTTGGAACTGTATAGATATTGCATGTAGAGTGCTCAGTACCATGGAATAATCCAATGCAAGCTGAATTCAGTAACCTACCTGTTACCATTTACAGTGGAACAGCCATTGACTTGGTTTACTTCTGCAAAGGCTAAAGTTCCACTGTGTAGAGAAGGCAATGTTACTGAAAGTAACTTCTGGAGCATTGGTTGCACACTCATAAAATTGGTTGCTGACAACTCTAAATCATATGGTTAGTGTACAAACAATGTTTACTTCATGTTAGCAAATAGTAGTTATCAGCAAAATTGAACTGTACACACCATTGAGTTGAATGCGTTACTTTCTATTCAATGCATTCTGTAGTAACGCTGTGTACATGACTATTCAGTGTGATTTGGAACTGTATAGATATTGCATGTAGAGTGCTGAGTCCCATGGAATACTCCAATGCAAGCTGATTTTAGTAACCTACTTGTTACCATTTACAGTGGAACAGCCATTGATTTGGTTGACTTCTGTAAAGGCTAAAGTTCCACTTTGTAGAAAAGGTAATGTTACTGAAAGTAACTTCTGGAGCATAGGTAGCACACTCATAAAATTGGTTGCAGACAACTCTAAATCATAAGGTTAGTGTACTAACAATGTTTACATCATGTTAGCACCTAGTTGTTATCAGCAAAATTGAACTGTACACTCCATTGAGTTGAATGCATTACTTCATATTGAATTTATTCTGTTGTAACTTTGTGTACATGACTACTCAGGGTGATTTGGAACTGTATAGATATTGCATGTACAGTGCTCAGTACCATGGAATAATACAATGCAAGCTGAATTCAGTAACCTACCTGTTACCATTTACAGTGGAACAGCCATTGACTTGGTTTACTTCTGCAAAGGCTAAAGTTCCACTGTGTAGAGAAGGCAATGTTACTGAAAGTAACTTCTGGAGCATTGGTTGCACACTCATAAAATTGGTTGCTGACAACTCTAAATCATATGGTTAGTGTACAAACAATGTTTACTTCATGTTAGCAAATAGTAGTTATCAGCAAAATTGAACTGTACACACCATTGAGTTGAATGCGTTACTTTCTATTCAATGCATTCTGTAGTAACGCTGTGTACATGACTATTCAGTGTGATTTGGAACTGTATAGATATTGCATGTAGAGTGCTGAGTCCCATGGAATACTCCAATGCAAGCTGATTTTAGTAACCTACTTGTTACCATTTACAGTGGAACAGCCATTGACTTGGTTGACTTCTGTAAAGGCTAAAGTTCCACTTTGTAGAAAAGGTAATGTTACTGAAAGTAACTTCTGGAGCATAGGTAGCACACTCATAAAATTGGTTGCAGACAACTCTAAATCATATGGTTAGTGTACTAACAATGTTTACATCATGTTAGCACCTAGTTGTTATCAGCAAAATTGAACTGTACACTCCATTGAGTTGAATGCATTACTTCATATTCAATTTATTCTGTTGTAACTTTGTGTACATGACTACTCAGGGTGATTTGGAACTGTATATATATTGCGTGTACAGTGCTCAGTACCATGGAATAATACAATGCAAGCAGAATTCAGTAACCTACCTGTTACCATTTACAGTGGAACAGCCATTGACTTGGTTTACTTCTGCAAAGGCTAAAGTTCCACTGTGTAGAAAAGGTAATGTTACTGAAAGTAACTTCTGGAGCATAGGTAGCACACTCATAAAATTGGTTGCAGACAAGTCCAAATCATATGGTTAGTGTGCTAACATCGTTTACATCATGTTAGCACATAGTAGTTATCAGCTAAATACAACTGTACACTCTATTGAGTTGAATGCATTACTTTCTATTCAATGCATTCTGTGGTAAGGTTGTGTACATAACTACTCTGGGTCGTTTGGAACTGTATAGATATTGCATGTAGAGTGCTCAGTAGCATGGAATAATATAATGCAAGCTGAATTCAGTAACCTACCTGTTACCATTTACAGTGGAACAGCCATTGACTTGGTTTACTTCTGCAAAGGCTAAAGTTCCACTCTGTAGAGAAGGCAATGTTACTGAAAGTCACTTCTGGAGCATAGGTTGCACACTCATAAAATTGGTTGCTGACAACTCTAAATCATATGTTTAGTGTACAAACAATGTTTACATCATGTTAGCACATAGTAGTTATCAGCAAAATTGAACTGTACACACCATTGAGTTGAATGCATTACTTTCTATTCAATGCATTCTGTGGTAACCTTGTGTGCATAACTACTCAGGGTGATTTGGAACTGTATAGATATTGCATGTACAGTGCTCAGTACCATGGAATAATACAATGCAAGCTGAATTCAGTAACCTACCTGTTACCATTTACAGTGGAACAGACATTGACTTGGTTTACTTCTGCAAAGGCTAAAGTTCCACTGTGTAGAAAAGGTAATGTTACTGAAAGTAACTTCTGGAGCATAGGTAGCACACTCATAAAATAGGTTGCAGACAAGTCCAAATCATATGGTTAGTGAACAAACAATGTTTACATCATGTTAGCACATAGTAGTTATCAGCAAAATTGAACTGTAGACACCATTGAGTTGAATGCATTACTTTCGATTCAATGCATTCTGTGGTAACTTTGCGTACATGATTATTCAGTGTGATTTGGAACTGTATAGATATTGCATGCAGAGTGCTGAGTCCCATGGAATACTCCAATGCAAGCTTATTTCAGTAACCTACTTGTTACCATTTACTGTGGAACAGCCATTGACTTGGTTGACTTCTGTAAAGGCTAAAGTTCCACTGTGTAGAAAAGGTAATGTTACTGAAAGTAACTTCTGGAGCATAGGTAGCACACTCATAAAATTGGTTGCAGACAACTCTAAATCATAAGGTTAGTGTACTAACAATGTTTACATCATGTTAGCACCTAGTTGTTATCAGCAAAATTGAACTGTACACTCCATTGAGTTGAATGCATTACTTCATATTGAATTTATTCTGTTGTAACTTTGTGTACATGACTACTCAGGGTGATTTGGAACTGTATAGATATTGCATGTACAGTGCTCAGTACCATGGAATAATACAATGCAAGCTGAATTCAGTAACCTACCTGTTACCATTTACAGTGGAACAGCCATTGACTTGGTTTACTTCTGCAAAGGCTAAAGTTCCACTGTGTAGAGAAGGCAATGTTACTGAAAGTAACTTCTGGAGCATTGGTTGCACACTCATAAAATTGGTTGCTGACAACTCTAAATCATATGGTTAGTGTACAAACAATGTTTACTTCATGTTAGCAAATAGTAGTTATCAGCAAAATTGAACTGTACACACCATTGAGTTGAATGCGTTACTTTCTATTCAATGCATTCTGTAGTAACGCTGTGTACATGACTATTCAGTGTGATTTGGAACTGTATAGATATTGCATGTAGAGTGCTGAGTCCCAAGGAATACTCCAATGCAAGCTGATTTTAGTAACCTACTTGTTACCATTTACAGTGGAACAGCCATTGACTTGGTTGACTTCTGTAAAGGCTAAAGTTCCACTTTGTAGAAAAGGTAATGTTACTGAAAGTAACTTCTGGAGCATAGGTAGCACACTCATAAAATTGGTTGCAGACAACTCTAAATCATAAGGTTAGTGTACTAACAATGTTTACATCATGTTAGCACCTAGTTGTTATCAGCAAAATTGAACTGTACACTCCATTGAGTTGAATGCATTACTTCATATTGAATTTATTCTGTTGTAACTTTGTGTACATGACTACTCAGGGTGATTTGGAACTGTATAGATATTGCATGTACAGTGCTCAGTACCATGGAATAATACAATGCAAGCTGAATTCAGTAACCTACCTGTTACCATTTACAGTGGAACAGCCATTGACTTGGTTTACTTCTGCAAAGGCTAAAGTTCCACTCTGTAGAGAAGGCAATGTTACTGAAAGTCACTTCTGGAGCATTGGTTGCACACTCATAAAATTGGTTGCTGACAACTCTAAATCATATGGTTAGTGTACAAACAATGTTTACTTCATGTTAGCAAATAGTAGTTATCAGCAAAATTGAACTGTACACACCATTGAGTTGAATGCGTTACTTTCTATTCAATGCATTCTGTAGTAACGCTGTGTACATGACTATTCAGTGTGATTTGGAACTGTATAGATATTGCATGTAGAGTGCTGAGTCCCATGGAATACTCCAATGCAAGCTGATTTTAGTAACCTACTTGTTACCATTTACAGTGGAACAGCCATTGACTTGGTTTACTTCTGCAAAGGCTAAAGTTCCACTGTGTAGAAAAGGTAATGTTACTGAAAGTAACTTCTGGAGCATAGGTAGCACACTCATAAAATTGGTTGCAGACAAGTCCAAATCATATGGTTAGTGTGCTAACATCGTTTACATCATGTTAGCACATAGTAGTTATCAGCTAAATACAACTGTACACTCTATTGAGTTGAATGCATTACTTTCTATTCAATGCATTCTGTGGTAAGGTTGTGTACATAACTACTCTGGGTGGTTTGGAACTGTATAGATATTGCATGTAGAGTGCTCAGTACCATGGAATAATATAATGCAAGCTGAATTCAGTAACCTACCTGTTACCATTTACAGTGGAACAGCCATTGACTTGGTTTACTTCTGCAAAGGCTAAAGTTCCACTCTGTAGAGAAGGCAATGTTACTGAAAGTCACTTCTGGAGCATAGGTTGCACACTCATAAAATTGGTTGCTGACAACTCTAAATCATATGTTTAGTGTACAAACAATGTTTACATCATGTTAGCACCTAGTTGTTATCAGCAAAATTGAACTGTACACTCCATTGAGTGGAATGCATTACTTCATATTGAATTTATTCTGTTGTAACTTTGTGTACATGACTACTCAGGGTGATTTGGAACTGTATAGATATTGCATGTACAGTGCTCAGTACCATGGAATAATACAATGCAAGCTGAATTCAGTAACCTACCTGTTACCATTTACAGTGGAACAGCCATTGACTTGGTTTACTTCTGCAAAGGCTAAAGTTCCACTGTGTAGAGAAGGCAATGTTACTGAAAGTAACTTCTGGAGCATTGGTTGCACACTCATAAAATTGGTTGCTGACAACTCTAAATCATATGGTTAGTGTACAAACAATGTTTACTTCATGTTAGCAAATAGTAGTTATCAGCAAAATTGAACTGTACACACCATTGAGTTGAATGCGTTACTTTCTATTCAATGCATTCTGTAGTAACGCTGTGTACATGACTATTCAGTGTGATTTGGAACTGTATAGATATTGCATGTAGAGTGCTGAGTCCCATGGAATACTCCAATGCAAGCTGATTTTAGTAACCTACTTGTTACCATTTACAGTGGAACAGCCATTGACTTGGTTGACTTCTGTAAAGGCTAAAGTTCCACTTTGTAGAAAAGGTAATGTTACTGAAAGTAACTTCTGGAGCATAGGTAGCACACTCATAAAATTGGTTGCAGACAACTCTAAATCATAAGGTTAGTGTACTAACAATGTTTACATCATGTTAGCACCTAGTTGTTATCAGCAAAATTGAACTGTACACTCCATTGAGTTGAATGCATTACTTCATATTGAATTTATTCTGTTGTAACTTTGTGTACATGACTACTCAGGGTGATTTGGAACTGTATAGATATTGCATGTACAGTGCTCAGTACCATGGAATAATACAATGCAAGCTGAATTCAGTAACCTACCTGTTACCATTTACAGTGGAACAGCCATTGACTTGGTTTACTTCTGCAAAGGCTAAAGTTCCACTGTGTAGAGAAGGCAATGTTACTGAAAGTAACTTCTGGAGCATTGGTTGCACACTCATAAAATTGGTTGCTGACAACTCAAAATCATATGGTTAGTGTACAAACAATGTTTACTTCATGTTAGCAAATAGTAGTTATCAGCAAAATTGAACTGTACACACCATTCAGTTGAATGCGTTACTTTCTATTCAATGCATTCTGTAGTAACGCTGTGTACATGACTATTCAGTGTGATTTGGAACTGTATAGATATTGCATGTAGAGTGCTGAGTCCCATGGAATACTCCAATGCAAGCTGATTTTAGTAACCTACTTGTTACCATTTACAGTGGAACAGCCATTGACTTGGTTTACTTCTGCAAAGGCTAAAGTTCCACTGTGTAGAAAAGGTAATGTTACTGAAAGTAACTTCTGGAGCATAGGTAGCACACTCATAAAATTGGTTGCAGACAAGTCCAAATCATATGGTTAGTAAACAAACAATGTTTACATCATGTTATCACATAGTAGTTATCAGCAAAATTGAACTGTAGACACCATTGAGTTGAATGCATTACTTTCGATTCAATGCATTCTGTGGTAACTTTGCGTACATGACTATTCAGTGTGATTTGGAACTGTATAGATATTGCATGTAGAGTGCTCAGTACCATGAAATAATACAATGCAAGCTGAATTCAGTAACCTACCTGTTACCATTTGCAGTGGAACAGACATTGACTTGGTTTACTTCTGCAAAGGCTGAAGGTCCACTGTGCAGAGAAGGCAATGTTACTGAAAGTAACTTCTGGAGCAAAGGTTGCACACTCATAAAATTGGTTGCTGACAACTCTAAATCATATGGTTAGTGTACAAACAATGCTTACATCATGTTAGCACATAGTAGTTATCAGCAAAATTGAACTGTATACACCATTGAGTTGAATGCATTACTTTCTATTCAATGCATTCTGTGGTAACGTTGTGTACATGACTATTCAGTGTGACTTGGAACTGTATAGATATTGCATGTAGAGTGCTGAGTCCCATGGAATACACCAATGCAAGCTTATTTCAGTAACCTACTTGTTACCATTTACTGTGGAACAGCCATTGACTTGGTTGACTTCTGTAAAGGCTAAAGTTCCACTGTGTAGAAAACGTAATGTTACTGAAAGTAACTTCTGGAGCATAGGTAGCACACTCATAAAATTGGTTGCAGACAACTCTAAATCATAAGGTTAGTGTACTAACAATGTTTACATCATGTTAGCACCTAGTTGTTATCAGCAAAATTGAACTGTACACTCCATTGAGTTGAATGCATTACTTCATATTGAATTTATTCTGTTGTAACTTTGTGTACATGACTACTCAGGGTGATTTGGAACTGTATAGATATTGCATGTACAGTGCTCAGTACCATGGAATAATACAATGCAAGCTGAATTCAGTAACCTACCTGTTACCATTTACAGTGGAACAGCCATTGACTTGGTTTACTTCTGCAAAGGCTAAAGTTCCACTGTGTAGAGAAGGCAATGTTACTGAAAGTAACTTCTGGAGCATTGGTTGCACACTCATAAAATTGGTTGCTGACAACTCAAAATCATATGGTTAGTGTACAAACAATGTTTACTTCATGTTAGCAAATAGTAGTTATCAGCAAAATTGAACTGTACACACCATTCAGTTGAATGCGTTACTTTCTATTCAATGCATTCTGTAGTAACGCTGTGTACATGACTATTCAGTGTGATTTGGAACTGTATAGATATTGCATGTAGAGTGCTGAGTCCCATGGAATACTCCAATGCAAGCTGATTTTAGTAACCTACTTGTTACCATTTACAGTGGAACAGCCATTGACTTGGTTTACTTCTGCAAAGGCTAAAGTTCCACTGTGTAGAAAAGGTAATGTTACTGAAAGTAACTTCTGGAGCATAGGTAGCACACTCATAAAATTGGTTGCAGACAAGTCCAAATCATATGGTTAGTAAACAAACAATGTTTACATCATGTTAGCACATAGTAGTTATCAGCAAAATTGAACTGTAGACACCATTGAGTTGAATGCATTACTTTCGATTCAATGCATTCTGTGGTAACTTTGCGTACATGACTATTCAGTGTGATTTGGAACTGTATAGATATTGCATGTAGAGTGCTCAGTACCATGAAATAATACAATGCAAGCTGAATTCAGTAACCTACCTGTTACCATTTGCAGTGGAACAGACATTGACTTGGTTTACTTCTGCAAAGGCTGAAGGTCCACTGTGTAGAGAAGGCAATGTTACTGAAAGTAACTTCTGGAGCAAAGGTTGCACACTCATAAAATTGGTTGCTGACAACTCTAAATCATATGGTTAGTGTACCAACAATGCTTACATCATGTTAGCACATAGTAGTTATCAGCAAAATTGAACTGTATACACCATTGAGTTGAATGCATTACTTTCTATTCAATGCATTCTGTGGTAACGTTGTGTACATGACTATTCAGTGTGACTTGGAACTGTATAGATATTGCATGTAGAGTGCTGAGTCCCATGGAATACACCAATGCAAGCTTATTTCAGTAACCTACTTGTTACCATTTACTGTGGAACAGCCATTGACTTGGTTGACTTCTGTAAAGGCTAAAGTTCCACTGTGTAGAAAAGGTAATGTTACTGAAAGTAACTTCTGGAGCATAGGTAGCACACTCATAAAATTGGTTGCAGACAACTCTAAATCATAAGGTTAGTGTACTAACAATGTTTACATCATGTTAGCACCTAGTTGTTATCAGCAAAATTGAACTGTACACTCCATTGAGTTGAATGCATTACTTCATATTGAATTTATTCTTTTGTAACTTTGTGTACATGACTACTCAGGGTGATTTGGAACTGTATAGATATTGCATGTACAGTGCTCAGTACCATGGAATAATACAATGCAAGCTGAATTCAGTAACCTACCTGTTACCATTTACAGTGGAACAGCCATTGACTTGGTTTACTTCTGCAAAGGCTAAAGTTCCACTGTGTAGAGAAGGCAATGTTACTGAAAGTAACTTCTGGAGCATTGGTTGCACACTCATAAAATTGGTTGCTGACAACTCAAAATCATATGGTTAGTGTACAAACAATGTTTACTTCATGTTAGCAAATAGTAGTTATCAGCAAAATTGAACTGTACACACCATTCAGTTGAATGCGTTACTTTCTATTCAATGCATTCTGTAGTAACGCTGTGTACATGACTATTCAGTGTGATTTGGAACTGTATAGATATTGCATGTAGAGTGCTGAGTCCCATGGAATACTCCAATGCAAGCTGATTTTAGTAACCTACTTGTTACCATTTACAGTGGAACAGCCATTGACTTGGTTTACTTCTGCAAAGGCTAAAGTTCCACTGTGTAGAAAAGGTAATGTTACTGAAAGTAACTTCTGGAGCATAGGTAGCACACTCATAAAATTGGTTGCAGACAAGTCCAAATCATATGGTTAGTGTGCTAACATCGTTTACATCATGTTAGCACATAGTAGTTATCAGCTAAATACAACTGTACACTCTATTGAGTTGAATGCATTACTTTCTATTCAATGCATTCTGTGGTAAGGTTGTGTACATAACTACTCTGGGTGGTTTGGAACTGTATAGATATTGCATGTAGAGTGCTCAGTACCATGGAATAATATAATGCAAGCTGAATTCAGTAACCTACCTGTTACCATTTACAGTGGAACAGCCATTGACTTGGTTTACTTCTGCAAAGGCTAAAGTTCCACTCTGTAGAGAAGGCAATGTTACTGAAAGTCACTTCTGGAGCATAGGTTGCACACTCATAAAATTGGTTGCTGACAACTCTAAATCATATGTTTAGTGTACAAACAATGTTTACATCATGTTAGCACATAGTAGTTATCAGCAAAATTGAACTGTACACACCATTGAGTTGAATGCATTACTTTCTATTCAATGCATTCTGTGGTAACCTTGTGTGCATAACTACTCAGGGTGATTTGGAACTGTATAGATATTGCATGTACAGTGCTCAGTACCATGGAATAATAGAATGCAAGCTGAATTCAGTAACCTACCTGTTACCATTTACAGTGGAACAGACATTGACTTGGTTTACTTCTGCAAAGGCTAAAGTTCCACTGTGTAGAAAAGGTAATGTTACTGAAAGTAACTTCTGGAGCATAGGTAGCACACTCATAAAATTGGTTGCAGACAAGTCCAAATCATATGGTTAGTAAACAAACAATGTTTACATCATGTTAGCACATAGTAGTTATCAGCAAAATTGAACTGTAGACACCATTGAGTTGAATGCATTACTTCATATTCAATTTATTCTGTTGTAACTTTGTGTACATGACTACTTAGGGTGATTTGGAACTGTATATATATTGCATGTACAGTGCTCAGTACCATGGAATAATACAATGCAAGCTGAATTCAGTAACCTACCTGTTACCATTTACAGTGGAACAGACATTGACTTGGTTTACTTCTGCAAAGGCTAAAGTTCCACTGTGTAGAAAAGTTAATGTTACTGAAAGTAACTTCTGGAGCATAGGTAGCACACTCATAAAATTGGTTGCAGACAAGTGCAAATCATATGGTTAGTGTGCTAACATCGTTTACATCATGTTAGCACATAGTAGTTATCAGCTAAATACAACTGTACACTCCATTGAGTTGAATGCATGACTTTCTATTCAATGCATTCTGTGGTAAGGTTGTGTACATAACTACTCTGGGTGGTTTGGAACTGTATAGATATTGCATGTAGAGTGCTCAGTAACATGGAATAATATAATGCAAGCTGAATTCAGTAACCTACCTGTTACCATTTACAGTGGAACAGCCATTGGCTTGGTTTACTTATAGTTATTGCATGTACAGTGCTCAGTACCATGGAATAATACAATGCAAGCTGAATTCAGTAACCTACCTGTTACCATTTACAGTGGAACAGCCATTGACTTGGTTTACTTCTGCAAAGGCTAAAGTTCCACTGTGTAGAGAAGGCAATGTTACTGAAAGTAACTTCTGGAGCAAAGGTAGCACACTCATAAAATTGGTTGCTGACAACTCTAAATCATATGGTTAATGTACAAACAATGCTTACATCATGTTAGCACATAGTAGTTATCAGCAAAATTGAACTGTAGACACCATTGAGTTGAATGCATTACTTTCTATTCAATGCATTCTGTGGTAACGTTGTGTACATGACTATTCAGTGTGATTTGGAACTGTATAGATATTGCATGTAGAGTGCTGAGTCCCATGGAATACTCCAATGCAAGCTTATTTCAGTAACCTACTTGTTACCATTTACTGTGGAACAGCCATTGACTTGGTTGACTTCTGTAAAGGCTAAAGTTCCACTGTGTAGAAAAGGTAATGTTACTGAAAGTAACTTCTGGAGCATAGGTAGCACACTCATAAAATTGGTTGCAGACCACTCTAAATCATAAGGTTAGTGTACTAACAATGTTTACATCATGTTAGCACCTAGTTGTTATCAGCAAAATTGAACTGTACACTCCATTGAGTTGAATGCATTCATTCATATTGAATTTATTCTGTTGTAACTTTGTGTACATGACTACTCAGGGTGATTTGGAACTGTATAGATATTGCATGTACAGTGCTCAGTACCATGGAATAATACAATGCAAGCTGAATTCAGTAACCTACCTGTTACCATTTACAGTGGAACAGCCATTGACTTGGTTTACTTCTGCAAAGGCTAAAGTTCCACTGTGTAGAGAAGGGAATGTTACTGAAAGTAACTTCTGGAGCATTGGTTGCACACTCATAAAATTGGTTGCTGACAACTCTAAATCATATGGTTAGTGAACAAACAATGTTTACATCATGTTAGCACATAGTAGTTATCAGCAAAATTGAACTGTAGACACCATTGAGTTGAATGCATTACTTTCGATTCAGTGCATTCTGTGGTAACTTTGCGTACATGACTATTCAGTGTGATTTGGAACTGTATAGATATTGCATGTAGAGTGCTCAGTACCAAGGAATACTCCAATGCAAGCGGAATTCAGTAACCTACCTGTTACCATTTGCAGTGGAACAGACATTGACTTGGTTTACTTCTGCAAAGGCTAAAGTTCCACTGTGTAGAGAAGGGAATGTTACTGAAAGTAACTTCTGGAGCAAAGGTTGCACTCTCATAAAATTGGTTGCTGACAACTCTAAATCATATGGTTAGTGTACAAACAATGCATACATCATGTTAGCACATAGTAGTTATCAGCAAAATTGAACTGTAGACACCATTGAGTTGAATGCATTACTTTCTATTCAATGCATTCTGTGGTAACGTTGTGTACATGACTATTCAGTGTGATTTGGAACTGTATAGATATTGCATGTAGAGTGCTGAGTCCCATGGAATACTCCAATGCAAGCTTATTTCAGTAACCTACTTGTTACCATTTACTGTGGAACAGCCATTGACTTGGTTGACTTCTGTAAAGGCTAAAGTTCCACTGTGTAGAAAAGGTAATATTACTGAAAGTAACTTCTGTAGCATAGGTAGCACACTCATAAAATTGGTTGCAGACAACTCTAAATCATATGGTTAGTGTACTAACAATGTTTATATCATGTTAGCACCTAGTTGTTATCAGCAAAATTGAACTGTACACTCCATTGAGTTGAATGCATTACTTCATATTCAATTTATTCTGTTGTAACTTTGTGTACATGACTACTCAGGGTGATTTGGAACTGTATACATATTGCATGTACAGTGCTCAGTACCATGGAATAATACAATGCAAGCTGAATTCAGTAACCTACCTGTTACCATTTACAGTGGAACAGAGATTGACTTGGTTTACTTCTGCAAAGGCTAAAGTTCCACTGTGTAGAGAAGGTAATGTTACTGAAAGTAACTTCTGGAGCATAGGTAGCACACTCATAAAATTGGTTGCAGACAAGTCCAAATCATATGGTTAGTGTGCTAACATTGTTTACATCATGTTAGCACATAGTAGTTATCAGCTAAATAGAACTGTACACTCCATTGAGTTGAATGCATTACTTTCTATTCAATGCATTCTGTGGCAAGGTTGTGTACATAACTACTCTGGGTGATTTGGAACTGTATAGATATTGCATGTAGAGTGCTCAGTACCATGGAATAATATAATGCAAGCTGAATTCAGTAACCTACCTGTTACCATTTACAGTGGAACAGCCATTGACTTGGTTTACTTCTGCAAAGGCTAAAGTTCCACTGTGTAGAGAAGGCAATGTTACTGAACGTCACTTCTGGAGCATAGGTTGCACACACATAAAATTGGTTGCTGACAACTCTAAATCGTATGTTTAGTGTACAAACAATGTTTACATCATGTTAGCACATAGTAGTTATCAGCAAAATTGAACTGTACACACCATTGAGTTGAATTCATTACTTTCTATTCAATGCATTCTGTGGTAACCTTGTGTGCATAACTATTCAGGGTGATTTGGAACTGTACAGATATTGCATGTACAGTGCTCAGTACCATGGAATAATACAATGCAAGCTGAATTCAGTAACCTACCTGTTACCATTTACAGTGGAACAAACATTGACTTGGTTTACTTCTGCAAAGGCTAAAGTTCCACTGTGTAGAAAAGGTAATGTTACTGAAAGTAACTTCCGGAGCATAGGTAGCAAACTCATAAAATTGGTTGCAGACAAGTCCAAATCATATGGTTAGTTTGCTAACATCGTTTACATCATGTTAGCACATAGTAGTTATCAGCTAAATAGAACTGTACACTCCATTGAGTTGAATGCAATACTTTCTATTCAATGCATTCTGTGGTAAGGTTGTGTACATAACTACTCTGGGTGGTTTGGAACTGTATAGATATTGCATGTAGAGTGCTCAGTACCATGGAATAATATAATGCAAGCTGAATTCAGTAACCTACCTGTTACCATTTACAGTGGAACAGCCATTGACTTGGTTTACTTCTGCAAATGCTAAAGTTCCACTGTGTAGAGAAGGCAATGTTACTGAAAGTAACTTCTGGAGCATAGGTTGCACACTCATAAAATTGGTTGCTGACAACTCTAAATCATATGGGTAGTGTACAAACAATGTTTACATCATGTTAGCACATAGTAGTTATCAGCAAAATTGAGCTGTACACACCATTGAGTTGAATGCATTACTTTCTGTTCAATGCATTCTGTGGTAACGTTGTGTACATGACTATTCAGTGTGATTTGGAACTGTATAGATATTGCATGTAGAGTGCTCAGTACCATGGAATACTCCAATGCAAGCTGATTTTAGTAACCTACTTGTTACCATTTACAGTGGAACAGCCATTGACTTGGTTTACTTCTGTAAAGGCTAAAGTTCCACTGTGTAGAAAAGGTAATGTTACTGAAAGTAACTTCTGGAGCATAGGTAGCACACTCATAAAATTGGTTGCAGACAACTCTAAATCATATGGTTAGTGTACAAACAATGTTTACATCATGTTAGCACATAGTAGGTATCAGCAAAATTGAACTGTATACACCATTGAGTTGAATGCATTACTTTCTATTCAATGCATTCTGTGGTAACCTTGTGTGCATAACTACTCAGGGTGATTTGGAACTGTATAGATATTGCATGTACAGTGCTCAGTACCATGGAATAATACAATGCAAGCTGAATTCAGTAACCTACCTGTTACGATTTACAGTGGAACAGACATTGACTTGGTTTACTTCTGCAAAGGCTAAAGTTCCACTGTGTAGAAAAGGTAATGTTACTGAAAGTAACTTCTGGAGCATAGGTAGCACACTCATAAAATTGGTTGCAGACAAGTCCAAATCATATGGTTAGTGTGCTAACAATGTTTACATCATGTTAGCACATAGTAGTTATCAGCAAAATTGAACTGTACACACCATTGAGTTGAATGCATTACTTTCTATTCAATGCATTCTCTGGTAACCTTGTGTACATAACTACTCAGGGTGATTTGGAACTGTATAGATATTGCATGTACAGTGCTCAGTACCATGGAATAATACAATGCAAGCTGAATTCAGTAACCTACCTGTTACCATTTACAGTGGAACAGCCATTGACTTGGTTTACTTCTGCAAAGGCTAAAGTTCCACTGTGTAGAGAAGGCAATGTTACTGAAAGTAACTTCTGGAGCATAGGTCGCACACTCATAAAATTGGTTGCTGACAACTCTAAATCATATGGTTAGTGTAGAAACAATCTTTACTTCATGTTAGCACATAGTAGTTATCAGCAAAATTGAGCTGTACACACCATTGAGTTGAATGCATTACTTTCTGTTCAATGCATTCTGTGGTAACTTTGCGTACATGACTATTCAGTTTGATTTGGAACTGTATAGATATTGCATGTAGAGTGCTCAGTACCATGGAATACTCCAATGCAAGCGGAATTCAGTAACCTACCTGTTACCATTTGCAGTGGAACAGCCATTTACTTGGTTTACTTCTGCAAAGGCTAAAGTTCCACTGTGTAGAGAAGGCAATGCTACTGAAAGTAACTTCTGGAGCAAAGGTTGCACACTCATAAAATTGGTTGCTGACAACTCTAAATCATATGGTTAGTGTACAAACAATGTTTACATCATGTTAGCACATAGTAGTTATCAGCAAAATTGAACTGTAGACACCATTGAGTTGAATGCATTACTTTCTATTCAATGCATTCTCTGGTAACCTTGTGTACATAACTACTCAGGGTGATTTGGAACTGTATAGATATTGCATGTACAGTGCTCAGTACCATGGAATAATACAATGCAAGCTGAATTCAGTAACCTACCTGTTACCATTTACAGTGGAACAGCCATTGACTTGGTTTACTTCTGCAAAGGCTAAAGTTCCACTGTGTAGAGAAGGCAATGTTACTGAAAGTAACTTCTGGATCATAGGTTGCACACTCATAAAATTGGTTGCTGACAACTCTAAATCATATGGTTAGTGTACAAACAATGTTTACATCATGTTAGCACATAGTAGGTATCAGCAAAATTGAACTGTACACACCATTGAGTTGAATGCATCACTTTCTATTCAATGCATTCAGTGGTAACCTTGTGTACATAACTACTTAGGATGATTTGGAACTGTATAGATATGGCATGTACCGTGCTCAGTACCATGGAATAATAGAATGCAAGCTGAATTCAGTAACCTACCTGTTACCATTTACAGTGGAACAGCCATTGAGTTGGTTTACTTCTGCAAAGGCTAAAGTTCCACTGTGTAGAGAAGGCAATGTTACTGAAAGTAACTTCTGCAGCATAGGTTGCACACTCATAAAATTGGTTGCTGACAACTCTAAATCCTATGGTTAGTGTACAAACAATGTTTACATCATGTTAGCACATAGTAGTTATCAGCAAAATTGAACTGTACACACCATTGAGTTGAATGCATTACTTTCTATTCAATGCATTCTCTGGTAACCTTGTGTACATAACTACTCAGGGTGATTTGGAACTGTATAGATATTGCATGTACAGTGCTCAGTACCATGGAATAATACAATGCAAGCTGAATTCAGTAACCTACCTGTTACGATTTACAGTGGAACAGACATTGACTTGGTTTACTTCTGCAAAGGCTAAAGTTCCACTGTGTAGAGAAGGCAATGTTACTGAAAGTAACTTCTGGAGCATAGGTCGCACACTCATAAAATTGGTTGCTGACAACTCTAAATCATATGGTTAGTGTAGAAACAATCTTTACTTCATGTTAGCACATAGTAGTTATCAGCAAAATTGAGCTGTACACACCATTGAGTTGAATGCATTACTTTCTGTTCAATGCATTCTGTGGTAACTTTGCGTACATGACTACTCAGGGTGATTTGGAACTGTATAGATATTGCATGTACAGTGCTCAGTACCATGGAATAATACAATGCAAGCTGAATTCAGTAACCTACCTGTTACGATTTACAGTGGAACAGACATTGACTTGGTTTACTTCTGCAAAGGCTAAAGTTCCACTGTGTAGAAAAGGTAATGTTACTGAAAGTAACTTCTGGAGCATAGGTAGCACACTCATAAAATTGGTTGCAGACAAGTCCAAATCATATGGTTAGTGTGCTAACAATGTTTACATCATGTTAGCACATAGTAGTTATCAGCAAAATTGAACTGTACACACCATTGAGTTGAATGCATTACTTTCTATTCAATGCATTCTCTGGTAACCTTGTGCACATAACTACTCAGGGTGATTTGGAACTGTATAGATATTGCATGTACAGTGCTCAGTACCATGGAATAATACAATGCAAGCTAAATTCAGTAACCTACCTGTTACCATTTACAGTGGAACAGCCATTGACTTGGTTTACTTCTGCAAAGGCTAAAGTTCCACTGTGTAGAGAAGGCAATGTTACTGAAAGTAACTTCTGGAGCATAGGTCGCACACTCATAAAATTGGTTGCTGACAACTCTAAATCATATGGTTAGTGTAGAAACAATCTTTACTTCATGTTAGCACATAGTAGTTATCAGCAAAATTGAGCTGTACACACCATTGAGTTGAATGCATTACTTTCTGTTCAATGCATTCTGTGGTAACTTTGCGTACATGACTATTCAGTGTGATTTGGAACTGTATAGATATTGCATGTAGAGTGCTCAGTACCATGGAATACTCCAATGCAAGCGGAATTCAGTAACCTACCTGTTACCATTTGCAGTGGAACAGCCATTGACTTGGTTTACTTCTGCAAAGGCTAAAGTTCCACTGTGTAGAGAAGGAAATGCTACTGAAAGTAACTTCTGGAGCAAAGGTTGCACACTCATAAAATTGGTTGCTGACAACTCTAAATCATATGGTTAGTGTACAAACAATGTTTACATCATGTTAGCACATAGTAGTTATCAGCAAAATTGAACTGTACACACCATTGAGTTGAATGCATTACTTTCTATTCAATGCATTCTCTGGTAACCTTGTGTACATAACTACTCAGGGTGATTTGGAACTGTATAGATATTGCATGTACAGTGCTCAGTACCATGGAATAATACAATGCAAGCTGAATTCAGTAACCTACCTGTTACGATTTACAGTGGAACAGACATTGACTTGGTTTACTTCTGCAAAGGCTAAAGTTCCACTGTGTAGAGAAGGCAATGTTACTGAAAGTAACTTCTGGAGCATAGGTCGCACACTCATAAAATTGGTTGCTGACAACTCTAAATCATATGGTTAGTGTAGAAACAATCTTTACTTCATGTTAGCACATAGTAGTTATCAGCAAAATTGAGCTGTACACACCATTGAGTTGAATGCATTACTTTCTGTTCAATGCATTCTGTGGTAACTTTGCGTACATGACTACTCAGGGTGATTTGGAACTGTATAGATATTGCATGTACAGTGCTCAGTACCATGGAATAATACAATGCAAGCTGAATTCAGTAACCTACCTGTTACGATTTACAGTGGAACAGACATTGACTTGGTTTACTTCTGCAAAGGCTAAAGTTCCACTGTGTAGAAAAGGTAATGTTACTGAAAGTAACTTCTGGAGCATAGGTAGCACACTCATAAAATTGGTTGCAGACAAGTCCAAATCATATGGTTAGTGTGCTAACAATGTTTACATCATGTTAGCACATAGTAGTTATCAGCAAAATTGAACTGTACACACCATTGAGTTGAATGCATTACTTTCTATTCAATGCATTCTCTGGTAACCTTGTGCACATAACTACTCAGGGTGATTTGGAACTGTATAGATATTGCATGTACAGTGCTCAGTACCATGGAATAATACAATGCAAGCTAAATTCAGTAACCTACCTGTTACCATTTACAGTGGAACAGCCATTGACTTGGTTTACTTCTGCAAAGGCTAAAGTTCCACTGTGTAGAGAAGGCAATGTTACTGAAAGTAACTTCTGGAGCATAGGTCGCACACTCATAAAATTGGTTGCTGACAACTCTAAATCATATGGTTAGTGTAGAAACAATCTTTACTTCATGTTAGCACATAGTAGTTATCAGCAAAATTGAGCTGTACACACCATTGAGTTGAATGCATTACTTTCTGTTCAATGCATTCTGTGGTAACTTTGCGTACATGACTATTCAGTGTGATTTGGAACTGTATAGATATTGCATGTAGAGTGCTCAGTACCATGGAATACTCCAATGCAAGCGGAATTCAGTAACCTACCTGTTACCATTTGCAGTGGAACAGCCATTGACTTGGTTTACTTCTGCAAAGGCTAAAGTTCCACTGTGTAGAGAAGGAAATGCTACTGAAAGTAACTTCTGGAGCAAAGGTTGCACACTCATAAAATTGGTTGCTGACAACTCTAAATCATATGGTTAGTGTACAAACAATGTTTACATCATGTTAGCACATAGTAGTTATCAGCAAAATTGAACTGTAGACACCATTGAGTTGAATGCATTACTTTCTATTCAATGCATTCTCTGGTAACCTTGTGTACATAACTACTCAGGGTGATTTGGAACTGTATAGATATTGCATGTACAGTGCTCAGTACCATGGAATAATACAATGCAAGCTGAATTCAGTAACCTACCTGTTACCATTTACAGTGGAACAGCCATTGACTTGGTTTACTTCTGCAAAGGCTAAAGTTCCACTGTGTAGAGAAGGCAATGTTACTGAAAGTAACTTCTGGATCATAGGTTGCACACTCATAAAATTGGTTGCTGACAACTCTAAATCATATGGTTAGTGTACAAACAATGTTTACATCATGTTAGCACATAGTAGGTATCAGCAAAATTGAACTGTACACACCATTGAGTTGAATGCATCACTTTCTATTCAATGCATTCAGTGGTAACCTTGTGTACATAACTACTTAGGATGATTTGGAACTGTATAGATATGGCATGTACCGTGCTCAGTACCATGGAATAATAGAATGCAAGCTGAATTCAGTAACCTACCTGTTACCATTTACAGTGGAACAGCCATTGAGTTGGTTTACTTCTGCAAAGGCTAAAGTTCCACTGTGTAGAGAAGGCAATGTTACTGAAAGTAACTTCTGCAGCATAGGTTGCACACTCATAAAATTGGTTGCTGACAACTCTAAATCATATGGTTAGTGTACAAACAATGTTTACATCATGTTAGCACATAGTAGTTATCAGCAAAATTGAACTGTACACACCATTGAGTTGAATGCATTACTTTCTATTCAATGCATTCTCTGGTAACCTTGTGTACATAACTACTCAGGGTGATTTGGAACTGTATAGATATTGCATGTACAGTGCTCAGTACCATGGAATAATACAATGCAAGCTGAATTCAGTAACCTACCTGTTACGATTTACAGTGGAACAGACATTGACTTGGTTTACTTCTGCAAAGGCTAAAGTTCCACTGTGTAGAGAAGGCAATGTTACTGAAAGTAACTTCTGGAGCATAGGTCGCACACTCATAAAATTGGTTGCTGACAACTCTAAATCATATGGTTAGTGTAGAAACAATCTTTACTTCATGTTAGCACATAGTAGTTATCAGCAAAATTGAGCTGTACACACCATTGAGTTGAATGCATTACTTTCTGTTCAATGCATTCTGTGGTAACTTTGCGTACATGACTATTCAGTGTGATTTGGAACTGTATAGATATTGCATGTAGAGTGCTCAGTACCATGGAATACAATGCAAGCGGAATTCAGTAACCTACCTGTTACCATTTGCAGTGTAACAGCCATTGACTTGGTTTACTTCTGCAAAGGCTAAAGTTCCACTGTGTAGAGAAGGCAATGTTACTGAAAGTAACTTCTGGAGCAAAGGTTGCACACTCATAAAATTGGTTGCTGACAACTCTAAATCATATGGTTAGTGTACAAACAATGTTTACATCATGTTAGCACATAGTAGTTATCAGCAAAATTGAACTGTAGACACCATTGAGTTGAATGCATTACTTTCTATTCAATGCATTCTCTGGTAACCTTGTGTACATAACTACTCAGGGTGATTTGGAACTGTATAGATATTGCATGTACAGTGCTCAGTACCATGGAATAATACAATGCAAGCTGAATTCAGTAACCTACCTGTTACCATTTACAGTGGAACAGCCATTGACTTGGTTTACTTCTGCAAAGGCTAAAGTTCCACTGTGTAGAGAAGGCAATGTTACTGAAAGTAACTTCTGGATCATAGGTTGCACACTCATAAAATTGGTTGCTGACAACTCTAAATCATATGGTTAGTGTACAAACAATGTTTACATCATGTTAGCACATAGTAGGTATCAGCAAAATTGAACTGTACACACCATTGAGTTGAATGCATCACTTTCTATTCAATGCATTCTCTGGTAACCTTGTGTGCCTAACTACTCAGGGTGATTTGGAAGTGTATAGATATTGCATGTAGAGTGCTCAGTACCATGGAATACTCCAATGCAAGCTGAATTCAGTAACCTACCTGTTACCATTTACAGTGGAACAGACATTGACTTGGTTTACTTCTGCAAAGGCTAAAGTTCCACTGTGTAGAAAAGGTAATGTTACCGAAAGTAACTTCTGGAGCATAGGTAGCACACTCATAAAATTGGTTGCAGACAAGTCCAAATCATATGGTTAGTGTGCTAACATCATTTACATCATGTTAGCACATAGTAGTTATCAGCAAAATTGAACTGTACACACCATTGAGTTGAATGCATCACTTTCTATTCAATGCATTCAGTGGTAACCTTGTGTACATAACTACTTAGGATGATTTGGAACTGTATAGATATGGCATGTACCGTGCTCAGTACCATGGAATAATACAATGCAAGCTGAATTCAGTAACCTACCTGTTACCATTTACAGTGGAACAGCCATTGACTTGGTTTACTTCTGCAAAGGCTAAAGTTCCACTGTGTAGAGAAGGCAATGTTACTGAAAGTAACTTCTGGAGCATAGGTTGCACACTCATGAAATTGGTTGCTGACAACTCTAAATCATATGGTTAGTGTACAAACAATGTTTACTTCATGTTAGCACATAGTAGTTATCAGCACAATTGAAGCATTACTTTCTATTCAATGCATTCTGTCGTAACCTTGTGTGCATAACTACTCAGGGTGATTTTTAACTGTATAGATATTGCATGTAGAGTGCTGAGTCCCATGGAATACTCCAATGCAAGCTGATTTCAGTAACCTACTTGTTACCAGTTACAGTGGAACAGCCATTGACTTGGTTGACTTCTGTAAAGGCTAAAGTTCCACTGTGTAGAAAAGGTAATGTTACTGAAAGTAACTTCTGGAGCATAGGTAGCACACTCATAAAATTGGTTGCAGACAACTCTAAATCATATGGTTAGTGTACTAACAATGTTTACATCATGTTAGCACCTAGTTGTTATCAGCAAAATTGAACTGGACACTCCATTGAGTTGAATGCATTACTTCATATTCAATTTATTATGTTGTAACTTTGTGTACATGACTACTCAGGGTGATTTGGAACTGTATAGATATTGCATGTAGAGTGCTCAGTACAATGGAATAATATAATGCAAGCTGAATTCAGTAACCTACCTGTTACCATTTACAGTGGAACAGCCATTGACTTGGTTTACTTCTGCAAAGGCTAAAGTTCCGCTGTGTAGAGAAGGCAATGTTACTGAAAGTAACTTCTGGAGCATAGGTAGCACACTCATAAAATTGGTTGCTGACAACTCTAAATCATATGGTTAGTGTACAAACAATGTTTACATCATGTTAGCACATAGTAGTTATCAGCAAAATTGAACTGTACACACCATTGAGTTGAATGCATTACTTTCTATTCAATGCATTCTGTGGTAACCTTGTGTGCATAACTACTCAGGGTGATTTGGAACTGTATAGATATTGCATGTACAGTGCTCAGTACCATGGAATAATACAATGCAAGCTGAATTCAGTAACCTACCTGTTACCATTTACAGTGGAACAGACATTGACTTGGTTTACTTCTGCAAAGGCTAAAGTTCCACTGTGTAGAGAAGGCAATGTTACTGAAAGTAACTTCTGGAGCATAGGTTGCACACTCATAAAATTGGTTGCTGACAACTCTAAATCATATGGTTAGTGTACAAACAATGTTTACATCATGTTAGCACATAGTAGTTATCAGCAAAATTGAACTGTACACACCATTGAGTTGAATGCATTACTTTCTATTCAATGCATTCTGTGGTAACCTTGTGTGCATAACTACTCAGGGTGATTTGGAACTGTATAGATATTGCATGTACAGTGCTCAGTACCATGGAATAATACAATGCAAGCTGAATTCAGTAACCTACCTGTTACCATTTACAGTGGAACAGACATTGACTTGGTTTACTTCTGCAAAGGCTAAAGTTCCACTGTGTAGAAAAGGAAATGTTACTGAAAGTAACTTCTGGAGCATAGGTAGCACACTCATAAAATTGGTTGCTGACAACTCTAAATCATATGGTTAGTGTACAAACAATGTTTACATCATGTTAGCACATAGTAGTTATCAGCAAAATTGAACTGTACACACCATTGAGTTGAATGCATTACTTTCTATTCAATGCATTCTCTGGTAACCTTGTGTACATAACTACTCAGGGTGATTTGGAACTGTATAGATATTGCATGTACAGTGCTCAGTACCATGGAATAATACAATGCAAGCTGAATTCAGTAACCTACCTGTTACGATTTACAGTGGAACAGACATTGACTTGGTTTACTTCTGCAAAGGCTAAAGTTCCACTGTGTAGAGAAGGCAATGTTACTGAAAGTAACTTCTGGAGCATAGGTCGCACACTCATAAAATTGGTTGCTGACAACTCTAAATCATATGGTTAGTGTAGAAACAATCTTTACTTCATGTTAGCACATAGTAGTTATCAGCAAAATTGAGCTGTACACACCATTGAGTTGAATGCATTACTTTCTGTTCAATGCATTCTGTGGTAACTTTGCGTACATGACTATTCAGTGTGATTTGGAACTGTATAGATATTGCATGTAGAGTGCTCAGTACCATGGAATACAATGCAAGCGGAATTCAGTAACCTACCTGTTACCATTTGCAGTGTAACAGCCATTGACTTGGTTTACTTCTGCAAAGGCTAAAGTTCCACTGTGTAGAGAAGGCAATGTTACTGAAAGTAACTTCTGGAGCAAAGGTTGCACACTCATAAAATTGGTTGCTGACAACTCTAAATCATATGGTTAGTGTACAAACAATGTTTACATCATGTTAGCACATAGTAGTTATCAGCAAAATTGAACTGTAGACACCATTGAGTTGAATGCATTACTTTCTATTCAATGCATTCTCTGGTAACCTTGTGTACATAACTACTCAGGGTGATTTGGAACTGTATAGATATTGCATGTACAGTGCTCAGTACCATGGAATAATACAATGCAAGCTGAATTCAGTAACCTACCTGTTACCATTTACAGTGGAACAGCCATTGACTTGGTTTACTTCTGCAAAGGCTAAAGTTCCACTGTGTAGAGAAGGCAATGTTACTGAAAGTAACTTCTGGATCATAGGTTGCACACTCATAAAATTGGTTGCTGACAACTCTAAATCATATGGTTAGTGTACAAACAATGTTTACATCATGTTAGCACATAGTAGGTATCAGCAAAATTGAACTGTACACACCATTGAGTTGAATGCATCACTTTCTATTCAATGCATTCTCTGGTAACCTTGTGTGCCTAACTACTCAGGGTGATTTGGAAGTGTATAGATATTGCATGTAGAGTGCTCAGTACCATGGAATACTCCAATGCAAGCTGAATTCAGTAACCTACCTGTTACCATTTACAGTGGAACAGACATTGACTTGGTTTACTTCTGCAAAGGCTAAAGTTCCACTGTGTAGAAAAGGTAATGTTACCGAAAGTAACTTCTGGAGCATAGGTAGCACACTCATAAAATTGGTTGCAGACAAGTCCAAATCATATGGTTAGTGTGCTAACATCATTTACATCATGTTAGCACATAGTAGTTATCAGCAAAATTGAACTGTACACACCATTGAGTTGAATGCATCACTTTCTATTCAATGCATTCAGTGGTAACCTTGTGTACATAACTACTTAGGATGATTTGGAACTGTATAGATATGGCATGTACCGTGCTCAGTACCATGGAATAATACAATGCAAGCTGAATTCAGTAACCTACCTGTTACCATTTACAGTGGAACAGCCATTGACTTGGTTTACTTCTGCAAAGGCTAAAGTTCCACTGTGTAGAGAAGGCAATGTTACTGAAAGTAACTTCTGGAGCATAGGTTGCACACTCATAAAATTGGTTGCTGACAACTCTAAATCATATGGTTAGTGTACAAACAATGTTTACTTCATGTTAGCACATAGTAGTTATCAGCACAATTGAAGCATTACTTTCTATTCAATGCATTCTGTCGTAACCTTGTGTGCATAACTACTCAGGGTGATTTTTAACTGTATAGATATTGCATGTAGAGTGCTGAGTCCCATGGAATACTCCAATGCAAGCTGATTTCAGTAACCTACTTGTTACCAGTTACAGTGGAACAGCCATTGACTTGGTTGACTTCTGTAAAGGCTAAAGTTCCACTGTGTAGAAAAGGTAATGTTACTGAAAGTAACTTCTGGAGCATAGGTAGCACACTCATAAAATTGGTTGCAGACAACTCTAAATCATATGGTTAGTGTACTAACAATGTTTACATCATGTTAGCACCTAGTTGTTATCAGCAAAATTGAACTGGACACTCCATTGAGTTGAATGCATTACTTCATATTCAATTTATTATGTTGTAACTTTGTGTACATGACTACTCAGGGTGATTTGGAACTGTATAGATATTGCATGTAGAGTGCTCAGTACAATGGAATAATATAATGCAAGCTGAATTCAGTAACCTACCTGTTACCATTTACAGTGGAACAGCCATTGACTTGGTTTACTTCTGCAAAGGCTAAAGTTCCGCTGTGTAGAGAAGGCAATGTTACTGAAAGTAACTTCTGGAGCATAGGTTGCACACTCATAAAATTGGTTGCTGACAACTCTAAATCATATGGTTAGTGTACAAACAATGTTTACTTCATGTTAGCACATAGTAGTTATCAGCACAATTGAAGCATTACTTTCTATTCAATGCATTCTGTCGTAACCTTGTGTGCATAACTACTCAGGGTGATTTTTAACTGTATAGATATTGCATGTAGAGTGCTGAGTCCCATGGAATACTCCAATGCAAGCTGATTTCAGTAACCTACTTGTTACCAGTTACAGTGGAACAGCCATTGACTTGGTTGACTTCTGTAAAGGCTAAAGTTCCACTGTGTAGAAAAGGTAATGTTACTGAAAGTAACTTCTGGAGCATAGGTAGCACACTCATAAAATTGGTTGCAGACAACTCTAAATCATATGGTTAGTGTACTAACAATGTTTACATCATGTTAGCACCTAGTTGTTATCAGCAAAATTGAACTGGACACTCCATTGAGTTGAATGCATTACTTCATATTCAATTTATTATGTTGTAACTTTGTGTACATGACTACTCAGGGTGAATTGGAACTGTATAGATATTGCATGTAGAGTGCTCAGTACAATGGAATAATATAATGCAAGCTGAATTCAGTAACCTACCTGTTACCATTTACAGTGGAACAGCCATTGACTTGGTTTACTTCTGCAAAGGCTAAAGTTCCGCTGTGTAGAGAAGGCAATGTTACTGAAAGTAACTTCTGGAGCATAGGTTGCACACTCATAAAATTGGTTGCTGACAACTCTAAATCATATGGTTAGTGTACAAACAATGTTTACATCATGTTAGCACATAGTAGTTATCAGCAAAATTGAACTGTACACACCATTGAGTTGAATGCATTACTTTCTATTCAATGCATTCTGTGGTAACCTTGTGTGCATAACTACTCAGGGTGATTTGGAACTGTATAGATATTGCATGTACAGTGCTCAGTACCATGGAATAATACAATGCAAGCTGAATTCAGTAACCTACCTGTTACCATTTACAGTGGAACAGACATTGACTTGGTTTACTTCTGCAAAGGCTAAAGTTCCACTGTGTAGAGAAGGCAATGTTACTGAAAGTAACTTCTGGAGCATAGGTTGCACACTCATAAAATTGGTTGCTGACAACTCTAAATCATATGGTTAGTGTACAAACAATGTTTACATCATGTTAGCACATAGTAGTTATCAGCAAAATTGAACTGTACACACCATTGAGTTGAATGCATTACTTTCTATTCAATGCATTCTGTGGTAACCTTGTGTGCATAACTACTCAGGGTGATTTGGAACTGTATAGATATTGCATGTACAGTGCTCAGTACCATGGAATAATACAATGCAAGCTGAATTCAGTAACCTACCTGTTACCATTTACAGTGGAACAGACATTGACTTGGTTTACTTCTGCAAAGGCTAAAGTTCCACTGTGTAGAAAAGGAAATGTTACTGAAAGTAACTTCTGGAGCATAGGTAGCACACTCATAAAATTGGTTGCTGACAACTCTAAATCATATGGTTAGTGTACAAACAATGTTTACATCATGTTAGCACATAGTAGTTATCAGCAAAATTGAACTGTACACACCATTGAGTTGAATGCATTACTTTCTATTCAATGCATTCTCTGGTAACCTTGTGTACATAACTACTCAGGGTGATTTGGAACTGTATAGATATTGCATGTACAGTGCTCAGTACCATGGAATAATACAATGCAAGCTGAATTCAGTAACCTACCTGTTACGATTTACAGTGGAACAGACATTGACTTGGTTTACTTCTGCAAAGGCTAAAGTTCCACTGTGTAGAGAAGGCAATGTTACTGAAAGTAACTTCTGGAGCATAGGTCGCACACTCATAAAATTGGTTGCTGACAACTCTAAATCATATGGTTAGTGTAGAAACAATCTTTACTTCATGTTAGCACATAGTAGTTATCAGCAAAATTGAGCTGTACACACCATTGAGTTGAATGCATTACTTTCTGTTCAATGCATTCTGTGGTAACTTTGCGTACATGACTATTCAGTGTGATTTGGAACTGTATAGATATTGCATGTAGAGTGCTCAGTACCATGGAATACAATGCAAGCGGAATTCAGTAACCTACCTGTTACCATTTGCAGTGTAACAGCCATTGACTTGGTTTACTTCTGCAAAGGCTAAAGTTCCACTGTGTAGAGAAGGCAATGTTACTGAAAGTAACTTCTGGAGCAAAGGTTGCACACTCATAAAATTGGTTGCTGACAACTCTAAATCATATGGTTAGTGTACAAACAATGTTTACATCATGTTAGCACATAGTAGTTATCAGCAAAATTGAACTGTAGACACCATTGAGTTGAATGCATTACTTTCTATTCAATGCATTCTCTGGTAACCTTGTGTACATAACTACTCAGGGTGATTTGGAACTGTATAGATATTGCATGTACAGTGCTCAGTACCATGGAATAATACAATGCAAGCTGAATTCAGTAACCTACCTGTTACCATTTACAGTGGAACAGCCATTGACTTGGTTTACTTCTGCAAAGGCTAAAGTTCCACTGTGTAGAGAAGGCAATGTTACTGAAAGTAACTTCTGGATCATAGGTTGAACACTCATAAAATTGGTTGCTGACAACTCTAAATCATATGGTTAGTGTACAAACAATGTTTACATCATGTTAGCACATAGTAGGTATCAGCAAAATTGAACTGTACACACCATTGAGTTGAATGCATCACTTTCTATTCAATGCATTCTCTGGTAACCTTGTGTGCCTAACTACTCAGGGTGATTTGGAAGTGTATAGATATTGCATGTAGAGTGCTCAGTACCATGGAATACTCCAATGCAAGCTGAATTCAGTAACCTACCTGTTACCATTTACAGTGGAACAGACATTGACTTGGTTTACTTCTGCAAAGGCTAAAGTTCCACTGTGTAGAAAAGGTAATGTTACCGAAAGTAACTTCTGGAGCATAGGTAGCACACTCATAAAATTGGTTGCAGACAAGTCCAAATCATATGGTTAGTGTGCTAACATCATTTACATCATGTTAGCACATAGTAGTTATCAGCAAAATTGAACTGTACACACCATTGAGTTGAATGCATCACTTTCTATTCAATGCATTCAGTGGTAACCTTGTGTACATAACTACTTAGGATGATTTGGAACTGTATAGATATGGCATGTACCGTGCTCAGTACCATGGAATAATACAATGCAAGCTGAATTCAGTAACCTACCTGTTACCATTTACAGTGGAACAGCCATTGACTTGGTTTACTTCTGCAAAGGCTAAAGTTCCACTGTGTAGAGAAGGCAATGTTACTGAAAGTAACTTCTGGAGCATAGGTTGCACACTCATAAAATTGGTTGCTGACAACTCTAAATCATATGGTTAGTGTACAAACAATGTTTACTTCATGTTAGCACATAGTAGTTATCAGCACAATTGAAGCATTACTTTCTATTCAATGCATTCTGTCGTAACCTTGTGTGCATAACTACTCAGGGTGATTTTTAACTGTATAGATATTGCATGTAGAGTGCTGAGTCCCATGGAATACTCCAATGCAAGCTGATTTCAGTAACCTACTTGTTACCAGTTACAGTGGAACAGCCATTGACTTGGTTGACTTCTGTAAAGGCTAAAGTTCCACTGTGTAGAAAAGGTAATGTTACTGAAAGTAACTTCTGGAGCATAGGTAGCACACTCATAAAATTGGTTGCAGACAACTCTAAATCATATGGTTAGTGTACTAACAATGTTTACATCATGTTAGCACCTAGTTGTTATCAGCAAAATTGAACTGGACACTCCATTGAGTTGAATGCATTACTTCATATTCAATTTATTATGTTGTAACTTTGTGTACATGACTACTCAGGGTGATTTGGAACTGTATAGATATTGCATGTAGAGTGCTCAGTACAATGGAATAATATAATGCAAGCTGAATTCAGTAACCTACCTGTTACCATTTACAGTGGAACAGCCATTGACTTGGTTTACTTCTGCAAAGGCTAAAGTTCCGCTGTGTAGAGAAGGCAATGTTACTGAAAGTAACTTCTGGAGCATAGGTTGCACACTCATAAAATTGGTTGCTGACAACTCTAAATCATATGGTTAGTGTACAAACAATGTTTACATCATGTTAGCACATAGTAGTTATCAGCAAAATTGAACTGTACACACCATTGAGTTGAATGCATTACTTTCTATTCAATGCATTCTGTGGTAACCTTGTGTGCATAACTACTCAGGGTGATTTGGAACTGTATAGATATTGCATGTACAGTGCTCAGTACCATGGAATAATACAATGCAAGCTGAATTCAGTAACCTACCTGTTACCATTTACAGTGGAACAGACATTGACTTGGTTTACTTCTGCAAAGGCTAAAGTTCCACTGTGTAGAGAAGGCAATGTTACTGAAAGTAACTTCTGGAGCATAGGTTGCACACTCATAAAATTGGTTGCTGACAACTCTAAATCATATGGTTAGTGTACAAACAATGTTTACATCATGTTAGCACATAGTAGTTATCAGCAAAATTGAGCTGTACACACCATTGAGCTGAATGCATTACTTTCTGTTCAATGCATTCTGTGGTAACTTTGCGTACATGACTATTCAGTGTGATTTGGAACTGTATAGATATTGCATGTAGAGTGCTCAGTACCATGGAATACTCCAATGCAAGCGGAATTTAGTAACCTACCTGTTACCATTTGCAGTGGATCAGACATTGACTTGGTTTACTTCTGCAAAGGCTAAAGTTCCACTGTGTAGAAAAGGTAATGTTACTGAAAGTAACTTCTGGAGCATAGGTAGCACACTGATAAAATTGGTTGCAGACAAGTCCAAATCATATGGTTAGTGTGCTAACATCGTTTACATCATTTTAGCACATAGTAGTTATCAGCAAAATTGAACTGTACACTCCATTGAGTTGAATGCATTACTTAATATTCAATTTATTCTGTTGTAACTTTGTGTACATGACTACTCAGGGTGATATGGAACTGTATAGATATTGCATGTAGAGTGCTCAGTACCATGGAATACTCCAATGCAAGCTGAATTCAGTAACCTACCTGTTACCATTTACAGTGGAACAGCCATTGACTTGGTTTACTTCTGCAAAGGCTAAAGTTCCACTGTGTAGAGAAGGCAATGTTACTGAAAGTAACTTCTGGAGCATAGGTTGCACACTCATAAAATTGGTTGCTGACAACTCTAAATCATATGGTTAGTGTACAAACAATGTTTACTTCATGTTAGCACATAGTAGTTATCAGCAAAATTGAACTGTACACACCATTGAGTTGAAAGCATTACTTTCTATTCAATGCATTCTGTGGTAACCTTGTGTGCATAACTACTCAGGGTGATTTTTAACTGTATAGATATTGCATGTAGAGTGCTGAGTCCCATGGAATACTCCAATGCAAGCTGATTTCAGTAACCTACCTGTTACCATTTACAGTGGAACAGCCATTGACTTGGTTTACTTCTGCAAAGGCTAAAGTTCCACTGTGTAGAGAAGGCAATGTTACTGAAAGTAACTTCTGGAGCATAGGTAGCAGACTCATAAAATTGGTTGCAGACAACTCTAAATCATATGGTTAGTGTACAAACAATGTTTACATCATGTTAGCACATAGTAGTTATCAGCAAAATTGAACTGTACACACCATTGAGTTGAAAGCATTACTTTCTATTCAAAGCATTCTGTGGTAACCTTGTGTGCATAACTACTCAGGGTGATTTGGAACTGTATAGATATTGCATGTAGAGTGCTCAGTACCATGGAATAATACAATGCAAGCTGAATTCAGTAACGTACCTGTTACCATTTACAGTGGAACAGACATTGACTTGGTTTACTTCTGCAAAGGCTAAAGTTCCACTGTGTAGAAAAGGTAATGTTACTGAAAGTAACTTCTGGAGCATAGGTAGCACACTCATAAAATTGGTTGCAGACAAGTCCAAATCATATGGTTAGTGTGCTAACATCATTTACATCATGTTAGCACATAGTAGTTATCAGCAAAATTGAACTGTACACACCATTGAGTTGAATGCATCACTTTCTATTCAATGCATTCAGTGGTAACCTTGTGTACATAACTACTTAGGATGATTTGGAACTGTATAGATATGGCATGTACCGTGCTCAGTACCATGGAATAATACAATGCAAGCTGAATTCAGTAACCTACCTGTTACCATTTACAGTGGAACAGACATTGACTTGGTTTACTTCTGCAAAGGCTAAAGTTCCACTGTGTAGAAAAGGTAATGTTACTGAAAGTAACTTCTGGAGCATAGGTAGCACACTCATAAAATTGGTTGCAGACAAGTCCAAATCATATGGTTAGTGTGCTAACATCGTTTACATCATGTTAGCACATAGTAGTTATCAGCAAATTTGAACTGTACACACCATTGAGTTGAATGCATCACTTTCTATTCAATGCATTCTGTGGTAACCTTGTGTACATAACTACTTAGGATGATTTGGAACTGTATAGATATTGCATGTAGAGTACTCAGTACCATGGAATACTCCAATGCAAGCTGAATTCAGTAACCTACCTGTTACCATTTACAGTGGAACAGCCATTGACTTGGTTTACTTCTGCAAAGGCTAAAGTTCCACTGTGTAGAGAAGGCAATGTTACTGAAAGTAACTTCTGGAGCATAGGTTGCACACTCATAAAATTGGTTGCTGACAACTCTAAATCATATGGTTAGTGTACAAACAATGTTTACTTCATGTTAGCACATAGTAGTTATCAGCAAAATTGAACTGTACACACCATTCAGTTGAATGCATTACTTTCTATTCAATGCATTCTGTGGTAACCTTGTGTGCATAACTACTCAGGGTGATTTGGAACTGTATAGATATTGCATGTACAGTGCTCAGTACCATGGAATAATACAATGCAAGCTGAATTCAGTAACCTACCTGTTACCATTTACAGTGGAACAGACATTGACTTGGTTTACTTCTGCAAAGGCTAAAGTTCCACTGTGTAGAGAAGGCAATGTTCCTGAAAGTAACTTCTGGAGCAACGGTTGCACACTCATAAAATTGGTTGCTGACAACTCTAAATCATATGGTTAGTGTACAAACAATGTTTACATCATGTTAGCACATAGTAGTTATCAGCAAAATTGAACTGTAGACACCATTGAGTTGAATGCATTACTTTCTATTCAATGCATTCTCTGGTAACCTTGTGTACATAACTACTCAGGGTGATTTGGAACTGTATAGATATTGCATGTACAGTGCTCAGTACCATGGAATAATACAATGCAAGCTGAATTCAGTAACCTACCTGTTACCATTTACAGTGGAACAGCCATTGACTTGGTTTACTTCTGCAAAGGCTAAAGTTCCACTGTGTAGAGAAGGCAATGTTACTGAAAGTAACTTCTGGAGCATAGGTTGCACACTCATAAAATTGGTTGCTGACAACTCTAAATCATATGGTTAGTGTACAAACAATGTTTACATCATGTTAGCACATAGTAGTTATCAGCAAAATTGAACTGTACACACCATTGAGTTGAATGCATTACTTTCTATTCAATGCATTCTGTGGTAACCTTGTGTGCATAAATACTCAGGGTGATTTGGAACTGTATAGATATTGCATGTAGAGTGCTCAGTACCATGGAATACTCCAATGCAAGCGGAATTCAGTAACCTACCTGTTACCATTTGCAGTGGAACAGCCATTGACTTGGTTTACTTCTGCAAAGGCTAAAGTTCCACTGTGTAGAGAAGGCAATGTTACTGAAAGTAACTTCTGGAGCAAAGGTTGCACACTCATAAAATTGGTTGCTGACAACTCTAAATCATATGGTTAGTGTACAAACAATGTTTACATCATGTTAGCACATAGTAGCTATCAGCAAAATTGAACTGTACACACCATTGAGTTGAATGCATTACTTTCTATTCAATGCATTCTGTGGTAACCTTGTGTGCATAACTACTCAGGGTGATTTGGAACTGTATAGATATTGCATGTACAGTGCTCAGTACCATGGAATAATACAATGCAAGCTGAATTCAGTAACGTACCTGTTACCATTTACAGTGGAACAGACATTGACTTGGTTTACTTCTGCAAAGGCTAAAGTTCCACTGTGTAGAAAAGGTAATGTTACTGAAAGTAACTTCTGGAGCATAGGTAGCACACTCATAAAATTGGTTGCAGACAAGTCCAAATCATATGGTTAGTGTGCTAACATCATTTACATCATGTTAGCACATAGTAGTTATCAGCAAAATTGAACTGTACACACCATTGAGTTGAATGCATCACTTTCTATTCAATGCATTCAGTGGTAACCTTGTGTACATAACTACTTAGGATGATTTGGAACTGTATAGATATGGCATGTACCGTGCTCAGTACCATGGAATAATACAATGCAAGCTGAATTCAGTAACCTACCTGTTACCATTTACAGTGGAACAGACATTGACTTGGTTTACTTCTGCAAAGGCTAAAGTTCCACTGTGTAGAAAAGGTAATGTTACTGAAAGTAACTTCTGGAGCATAGGTAGCACACTCATAAAATTGGTTGCAGACAAGTCCAAATCATATGGTTAGTGTGCTAACATCGTTTACATCATGTTAGCACATAGTAGTTATCAGCAAATTTGAACTGTACACACCATTGAGTTGAATGCATCACTTTCTATTCAATGCATTCTGTGGTAACCTTGTGTACATAACTACTTAGGATGATTTGGAACTGTATAGATATTGCATGTAGAGTACTCAGTACCATGGAATACTCCAATGCAAGCTGAATTCAGTAACCTACCTGTTACCATTTACAGTGGAACAGCCATTGACTTGGTTTACTTCTGCAAAGGCTAAAGTTCCACTGTGTAGAGAAGGCAATGTTACTGAAAGTAACTTCTGGAGCATAGGTTGCACACTCATAAAATTGGTTGCTGACAACTCTAAATCATATGGTTAGTGTACAAACAATGTTTACTTCATGTTAGCACATAGTAGTTATCAGCAAAATTGAACTGTACACACCATTGAGTTGAATGCATTACTTTCTATTCAATGCATTCTGTGGTAACCTTGTGTGCATAACTACTCAGGGTGATTTGGAACTGTATAGATATTGCATGTACAGTGCTCAGTACCATGGAATAATACAATGCAAGCTGAATTCAGTAACCTACCTGTTACCATTTACAGTGGAACAGACATTGACTTGGTTTACTTCTGCAAAGGCTAAAGTTCCACTGTGTAGAGAAGGCAATGTTCCTGAAAGTAACTTCTGGAGCAACGGTTGCACACTCATAAAATTGGTTGCTGACAACTCTAAATCATATGGTTAGTGTACAAACAATGTTTACATCATGTTAGCACATAGTAGTTATCAGCAAAATTGAACTGTAGACACCATTGAGTTGAATGCATTACTTTCTATTCAATGCATTCTCTGGTAACCTTGTGTACATAACTACTCAGGGTGATTTGGAACTGTATAGATATTGCATGTACAGTGCTCAGTACCATGGAATAATACAATGCAAGCTGAATTCAGTAACCTACCTGTTACCATTTACAGTGGAACAGCCATTGACTTGGTTTACTTCTGCAAAGGCTAAAGTTCCACTGTGTAGAGAAGGCAATGTTACTGAAAGTAACTTCTGGAGCATAGGTTGCACACTCATAAAATTGGTTGCTGACAACTCTAAATCATATGGTTAGTGTACAAACAATGTTTACATCATGTTAGCACATAGTAGTTATCAGCAAAATTGAACTGTACACACCATTGAGTTGAATGCATTACTTTCTATTCAATGCATTCTGTGGTAACCTTGTGTGCATAAATACTCAGGGTGATTTGGAACTGTATAGATATTGCATGTAGAGTGCTCAGTACCATGGAATACTCCAATGCAAGCGGAATTCAGTAACCTACCTGTTACCATTTGCAGTGGAACAGCCATTGACTTGGTTTACTTCTGCAAAGGCTAAAGTTCCACTGTGTAGAGAAGGCAATGTTACTGAAAGTAACTTCTGGAGCAAAGGTTGCACACTCATAAAATTGGTTGCTGACAACTCTAAATCATATGGTTAGTGTACAAACAATGTTTACATCATGTTAGCACATAGTAGCTATCAGCAAAATTGAACTGTACACACCATTGAGTTGAATGCATTACTTTCTATTCAAGGCATTCAGTGGTAACCTTGTGTACATAACTACTTAGGGTGATTTGGAACTGTATAGATATGGCATGTAGAGTGCTCAGTACCATGGAATTATACAATGCAAGCTGAATTCAGTAACCTACCTGTTACCATTTACAGTGGAACAGCCATTGACTTGGTTTACTTCTGCAAAGGCTAAAGTTCCACTGTGTAGAGAAGGCAATGTTACTGAAAGTAACTTCTGGAGCATAGGTTGCACACTCATAAAATTGGTTGCTGACAACTCTAAATCATATGGTTAGTGTACAAACAATGTTTACATCATGTTAGCACATAGTAGTTATCAGCAAAATTGAACTGTACACACCATTGAGTTGAATGCATCACTTTCTATTCAATGCATTCAGTGGTAACCTTGTGTACATAACTACTTAGGATGATTTGGAACTGTATAGATATGGCATGTACCGTGCTCAGTACCATGGAATAATACAATGCAAGCTGAATTCAGTAACCTACCTGTTACCATTTACAGTGGAACAGACATTGACTTGGTTTACTTCTGCAAAGGCTAAAGTTCCACTGTGTAGAAAAGGTAATGTTACTGAAAGTAACTTCTGGAGCATAGGTAGCACACTCATAAAATTGGTTGCAGACAAGTCCAAATCATATGGTTAGTGTGCTAACATCGTTTACATCATGTTAGCACATAGTAGTTATCAGCAAATTTGAACTGTACACACCATTGAGTTGAATGCATCACTTTCTATTCAATGCATTCTGTGGCAACCTTGTGTACATAACTACTTAGGATGATTTGGAACTGTATAGATATTGCATGTAGAGTACTCAGTACCATGGAATACTCCAATGCAAGCTGAATTCAGTAACCTACCTGTTACCATTTACAGTGGAACAGCCATTGACTTGGTTTACTTCTGCAAAGGCTAAAGTTCCACTGTGTAGAGAAGGCAATGTTACTGAAAGTAACTTCTGGAGCATAGGTTGCACACTCATAAAATTGGTTGCTGACAACTCTAAATCATATGGTTAGTGTACAAACAATGTTTACTTCATGTTAGCACATAGTAGTTATCAGCAAAATTGAACTGTACACACCATTGAGTTGAATGCATTACTTTCTATTCAATGCATTCTGTGGTAACCTTGTGTGCATAACTACTCAGGGTGATTTGCAACTGTATAGATATTGCATGTACAGTGCTCAGTACCATGGAATAATACAATGCAAGCTGAATTCAGTAACCTACCTGTTACCATTTACAGTGGAACAGACATTGACTTGGTTTACTTCTGCAAAGGCTAAAGTTCCACTGTGTAGAGAAGGCAATGTTCCTGAAAGTAACTTCTGGAGCAACGGTTGCACACTCATAAAATTGGTTGCAGACAAATCTAAATCATATGGTTAGTGTACTAACAATGTTTACATCATGTTAGCACCTTGTTGTTATCAGCAAAATTGAACTGGACACTCCATTGAGTTGAATGCATTACTTCATATTCAATTTATTCTGTTGTAACTTTGTGTACATGACTACTCAGGGTGATTTGGAACTGTATAGATATTGCATGTAGAGTGCTCAGTACCATGGAATAATATAATGCAAGCTGAATTCAGTAACCTACCTGTTACCATTTACAGTGGAACAGCCATTGACTTGGTTTACTTCTGCAAAGGCTAAAGTTCCACTGTGTAGAGAAGGCAATGTTACTGAAAGTAACTTCTGGAGCATAGGTTGCACACTCATAAAATTGGTTGCTGACAACTCTAAATCATATGGTTAGTGTACAAACAATGTTTACATCATGTTAGCAGATAGTAGTTATCAGCAAAATTGAACTGTACACACCATTGAGTTGAATGCATTACTTTCTATTCAATGCATTCTGTGGTAACCTTGTGTGCATAACTACTTAGGATGATTTGGAACTGTATAGATATGGCATGTACCGTGCTCAGTACCATGGAATACTCCAATGCAAGCTGAATTCAGTAACCTACCTGTTACCATTTACAGTGGAACAGACAATGACTTGGTTTACTTCTGCAAAGGCTAAAGTTCCACTGTGTAGAGAAGGCAATGTTACTGAAAGTAACTTCTGGAGCATAGGTTGCACACTCATAAAATTGGTTGCTGACAACTCTAAATCATATGGTTAGTGTACAAACAATGTTTACATCATGTTAGCACATAGTAGTTATCAGCAAAATTGAACTGTACACACCATTGAGTTGAATGCATTACTTTCTATTCAATGCATTCTGTGGTAACCTTGTGTGCATAAATACTCAGGGTGATTTGGAACTGTATAGATATTGCATGTAGAGTGCTCAGTACCATGGAATACTCCAATGCAAGCGGAATTCAGTAACCTACCTGTTACCATTTGCAGTGGAATAGCCATTGACTTGGTTTACTTCTGCAAAGGCTAAAGTTCCACTGTGTAGAGAAGGCAATGTTACTGAAAGTAACTTCTGGAGCAAAGGTTGCACACTCATAAAATTGTTTGCTGACAACTCTAAATCATATGGTTAGTGTACAAACAATGTTTACATCATGTTAGCACATAGTAGCTATCAGCAAAATTGAACTGTACACACCATTGAGTTGAATGCATTACTTTCTATTCAATGCATTCTGTGGTAACCTTGTGTGCATAACTACTCAGGGTGATTTGGAACTGTATAGATATTGCATGTACAGTGCTCAGTACCATGGAATAATACAATGCAAGCTGAATTCAGTAACGTACCTGTTACCATTCACAGTGGAACAGACATTGACTTGGTTTACTTCTGCAAAGGCTAAAGTTCCACTGTGTAGAAAAGGTAATGTTACTGAAAGTAACTTCTGGAGCATAGGTAGCACACTCATAAAATTGGTTGCAGACAAGTCCAAATCATATGGTTAGTGTGCTAACATCATTTACATCATGTTAGCACATAGTAGTTATCAGCAAAATTGAACTGTACACACCATTGAGTTGAATGCATCACTTTCTATTCAATGCATTCAGTGGTAACCTTGTGTACATAACTACTTAGGATGATTTGGAACTGTATAGATATGGCATGTGGAGTGCTCAGTACCATGGAATTATACATTGCAAGCTGAATTCAGTAACCTACCTGTTACCATTTACAGTGGAACAGCCATTGACTTGGTTTACTTCTGCAAAGGCTAAAGTTCCACTGTGTAGAGAAGGCAATGTTACTGAAAGTAACTTCTGGAGCATAGGTTGCACACTCATAAAATTGGTTGCTGACAACTCTAAATCATATGGTTAGTGTACAAACAATGTTTACATCATGTTAGCAGATAGTAGTTATCAGCAAAATTGAACTGTACACACCATTGAGTTGAATGCATTACTTTCTATTCAATGCATTCTGTGGTAACCTTGTGTGCATAACTACTTAGGATGATTTGGAACTGTATAGATATGGCATGTACCGTGCTCAGTACCATGGAATACTCCAATGCAAGCTGAATTCAGTAACCTACCTGTTACCATTTACAGTGGAACAGACAATGACTTGGTTTACTTCTGCAAAGGCTAAAGTTCCACTGTGTAGAGAAGGCAATGTTACTGAAAGTAACTTCTGTAGCATAGGTTGCACACTCATAAAATTGGTTGCTGACAACTCTAAATCATATGGTTAGTGTACAAACAATGTTTACATCATGTTAGCACATAGTAGTTATCAGCAAAATTGAACTGTAGACACCATTGAGTTGAATGCATTACTTTCTATTCAATGCATTCTGTGGTAACCTTGTGTGCATAAATACTCAGGGTGATTTGGAACTGTATAGATATTGCATGTAGAGTGCTCAGTACCATGGAATACTCCAATGCAAGCGGAATTCAGTAACCTACCTGTTACCATTTGCAGTGGAACAGCCATTGACTTGGTTTACTTCTGCAAAGGCTAAAGTTCCACTGTGTAGAGAAGGCAATGTTACTGAAAGTAACTTCTGGAGCAAAGGTTGCACACTCATAAAATTGTTTGCTGACAACTCTAAATCATATGGTTAGTGTACAAACAATGTTTACATCATGTTAGCACATAGTAGCTATCAGCAAAATTGAACTGTACACACCATTGAGTTGAATGCATTACTTTCTATTCAATGCATTCTGTGGTAACCTTGTGTGCATAACTACTCAGGGTGATTTGGAACTGTATAGATATTGCATGTACAGTGCTCAGTACCATGGAATAATACAATGCAAGCTGAATTCAGTAACGTACCTGTTACCATTTACAGTGGAACAGACATTGACTTGGTTTACTTCTGCAAAGGCTAAAGTTCCACTGTGTAGAAAAGGTAATGTTACTGAAAGTAACTTCTGGAGCATAGGTAGCACACTCATAAAATTGGTTGCAGACAAGTCCAAATCATATGGTTAGTGTGCTAACATCATTTACATCATGTTAGCACATAGTAGTTATCAGCAAAATTGAACTGTACACACCATTGAGTTGAATGCATCACTTTCTATTCAATGCATTCAGTGGTAACCTTGTGTACATAACTACTTAGGATGATTTGGAACTGTATAGATATGGCATGTGGAGTGCTCAGTACCATGGAATTATACAATGCAGGCTGAATTCAGTAACCTACCTGTTACCATTTACAGTGGAACAGCCATTGACTTGGTTTACTTCTGCAAAGGCTAAAGTTCCACTGTGTAGAGAAGGCAATGTTACTGAAAGTAACTTCTGGAGCATAGGTTGCACACTCATAAAATTGGTTGCTGACAACTCTAAATCATATGGTTAGTGTACAAACAATGTTTACATCATGTTAGCAGATAGTAGTTATCAGCAAAATTGAACTGTACACACCATTGAGTTGAATGCATTACTTTCTATTCAATGCATTCTGTGGTAACCTTGTGTGCATAACTACTTAGGATGATTTGGAACTGTATAGATATGGCATGTACCGTGCTCAGTACCATGGAATACTCCAATGCAAGCTGAATTCAGTAACCTACCTGTTACCATTTACAGTGGAACAGACAATGACTTGGTTTACTTCTGCAAAGGCTAAAGTTCCACTGTGTAGAGAAGGCAATGTTACTGAAAGTAACTTCTGGAGCATAGGTTGCACACTCATAAAATTGGTTGCTGACAACTCTAAATCATATGGTTAGTGTACAAACAATGTTTACATCATGTTAGCACATAGTAGTTATCAGCAAAATTGAACTGTAGACACCATTGAGTTGAATGCATTACTTTCTATTCAATGCATTCTGTGGTAACCTTGTGTGCATAAATACTCAGGGTGATTTGGAACTGTATAGATATTGCATGTAGAGTGCTCAGTACCATGGAATACTCCAATGCAAGCGGAATTCAGTAACCTACCTGTTACCATTTGCAGTGGAACAGCCATTGACTTGGTTTACTTCTGCAAAGGCTAAAGTTCCACTGTGTAGAGAAGGCAATGTTACTGAAAGTAACTTCTGGAGC
The DNA here is from genome assembly GCF_030144855.1 of Hypanus sabinus. Taxonomy (NCBI): domain Eukaryota; kingdom Metazoa; phylum Chordata; class Chondrichthyes; order Myliobatiformes; family Dasyatidae; genus Hypanus; species Hypanus sabinus. The sequence continues at coordinate 104,986,031 of NC_082707.1, forward strand.
AAAGGTTGCACACTCATAAAATTGTTTGCTGACAACTCTAAATCATATGGTTAGTGTACAAACAATGTTTACATCATGTTAGCACATAGTAGCTATCAGCAAAATTGAACTGTACACACCATTGAGTTGAATGCATTACTTTCTATTCAATGCATTCTGTGGTAACCTTGTGTGCATAACTACTCAGGGTGATTTGGAACTGTATAGATATTGCATGTACAGTGCTCAGTACCATGGAATAATACAATGCAAGCTGAATTCAGTAACGTACCTGTTACCATTTACAGTGGAACAGACATTGACTTGGTTTACTTCTGCAAAGGCTAAAGTTCCACTGTGTAGAAAAGGTAATGTTACTGAAAGTAACTTCTGGAGCATAGGTAGCACACTCATAAAATTGGTTGCAGACAAGTCCAAATCATATGGTTAGTGTGCTAACATCATTTACATCATGTTAGCACATAGTAGTTATCAGCAAAATTGAACTGTACACACCATTGAGTTGAATGCATCACTTTCTATTCAATGCATTCAGTGGTAACCTTGTGTACATAACTACTTAGGATGATTTGGAACTGTATAGATATGGCATGTGGAGTGCTCAGTACCATGGAATTATACAATGCAAGCTGAATTCAGTAACCTACCTGTTACCATTTACAGTGGAACAGCCATTGACTTGGTTTACTTCTGCAAAGGCTAAAGTTCCACTGTGTAGAGAAGGCAATGTTACTGAAAGTAACTTCTGGAGCATAGGTTGCACACTCATAAAATTGGTTGCTGACAACTCTAAATCATATGGTTAGTGTACAAACAATGTTTACTTCATGTTAGCACATAGTAGTTATCAGCAAAATTGAACTGTACACACCATTGAGTTGAATGCATTACTTTCTATTCAATGCATTCTGTGGTAACCTTGTGTGCATAACTACTCAGGGTGATTTGGAACTGTATAGATATTGCATGTACAGTGCTCAGTACCATGGAATAATACAATGCAAGCTGAATTCAGTAACCTACCTGTTACCATTTACAGTGGAAAAGACATTGACTTGGTTTACTTCTGCAAAGGCTAAAGTTCCACTGTGTAGAAAAGGTAATGTTACTGAAAGTAACTTCTGGAGCATAGGTAGCACACTCATAAAATTGGTTGCAGACAAATCTAAATCATATGGTTAGTGTACTAACAATGTTTACATCATGTTAGCACCTAGTTGTTATCAGCAAAATTGAACTGGACACTCCATTGAGTTGAATGCATTACTTCATATTCAATTTATTCTGTTGTAACTTTGTGTACATGACTACTCAGGGTGATTTGGAACTGTATAGATATTGCATGTAGAGTGCTCAGTACCATGGAATAATATAATGCAAGCTGAATTCAGTAACCTACCTGTTACCATTTACAGTGGAACAGCCATTGACTTGGTTTACTTCTGCAAAGGCTAAAGTTCCACTGTGTAGAGAAGGCAATGTTACTGAAAGTAACTTCTGGAGCATAGGTTGCACACTCATAAAATTGGTTGCTGACAACTCTAAATCATATGGTTAGTGTACAAACAATGTTTACATCATGTTAGCAGATAGTAGTTATCAGCAAAATTGAACTGTACACACCATTGAGTTGAATGCATTACTTTCTATTCAATGCATTCTCTGGTAACCTTGTGTACATAACTACTCAGGGTGATTTGGAACTGTATAGATATTGCATGTACAGTGCTCAGTACCATGGAATAATACAATGCAAGCTGAATTCAGTAACCTACCTGTTACCATTTACAGTGGAACAGCCATTGACTTGGTTTACTTCTGCAAAGGCTAAAGTTCCACTGTGTAGAGAAGGCAATGTTACTGAAAGTAACTTCTGGAGCATAGGTTGCACACTCATAAAATTGGTTGCTGACAACTCTAAATCATATGGTTAGTGTACAAACAATGTTTACATCATGTTAGCACATAGTAGTTATCAGCAAAATTGAACTGTACACACCATTGAGTTGAATGCATTACTTTCTATTCAATGCATTCTGTGGTAACCTTGTGTGCATAAATACTCAGGGTGATTTGGAACTGTATAGATATTGCATGTAGAGTGCTCAGTACCATGGAATACTCCAATGCAAGCGGAATTCAGTAACCTACCTGTTACCATTTGCAGTGGAACAGCCATTGACTTGGTTTACTTCTGCAAAGGCTAAAGTTCCACTGTGTAGAGAAGGCAATGTTACTGAAAGTAACTTCTGGAGCAAAGGTTGCACACTCACAAAATTGGTTGCTGACAACTCTAAATCATATGGTTAGTGCACAAACAATGTTTACTTCATGCTAGCACATAGTAGTTATCAGCAAAATTGAACTGTACACACCATTGAGTTGAATGCATTACTTTCTATTCAATGCATTCTGTGGTAACCTTGTGTGCATAACTACTCAGGGTGATTTGGAACTGTATAGATATTGCATGTACAGTGCTCAGTACCATGGAATTATACAATGCAAGCTGAATTCAGTAACCTACCTGTTACCATTTACAGTGGAACAGACATTGACTTGGTTTACTTCTGCAAAGGCTAAAGTTCCACTGTGTAGAAAAGGTAATGTTACTGAAAGTAACTTCTGGAGCATAGGTAGCACACTCATAAAATTGGTTGCAGACAAGTCCAAATCATATGGTTAGTGTGCTAACATCGTTTACATCATGTTAGCACATAGTAGTTATCAGCAAAATTGAACTGTACACTCCATTGAGTTGAATGCATTACTTCATATTCAATTTATTCTGTTGTAACTTTGTGTACATGACTACTCAGGGTGATATGGAACTGTATAGATATTGCATGTAGAGTGCTCAGTACAATGGAATACTCCAATGCAAGCTGAATTCAGTAACCTACCTGTTACCATTTACAGTGGAACAGCCATTGACTTGGTTTACTTCTGCAAAGGCTAAAGTTCCACTGTGTAGAGAAGGCAATGTTACTGAAAGTAACTTCTGGAGCATAGGTTGCACACTCATAAAATTGGTTGCTGACAACTCTAAATCATCTGGTTAGTGTACAAACAATGTTTACTTCATGTTAGCACATAGTAGTTATCAGCAAAATTGAACTGTACACACCATTGAGTTGAATGCATTACTTTCTATTCAATGCATTCTGTGGTAACCTTGTGTGCATAACTACTCAGGGTGATTTGGAACTGTATAGATATTGCATGTACAGTGCTCAGTACCATGGAATTATACAATGCAAGCTGAATTCAGTAACCTACCTGTTACCATTTACAGTGGAACAGACATTGACTTGGTTTACTTCTGCAAAGGCTAAAGTTCCACTGTGTAGAAAAGGTAATGTTACTGAAAGTAACTTCTGGAGCATAGGTAGCACACTCATAAAATTGGTTGCAGACAACTCTAAATCATATGTTTAGTGTACTAACAATGTTTACATCATGTTAGCACCTAGTTGTTATCAGCAAAATTGAACTGGACACTCCATTGAGTTGAATGCATTACTTCATATTCAATTTATTCTGTTGTAACTTTGTGAACATGACTACTCAGGGTGATTTGGAACTGTATAGATATTGCATGTAGAGTGCTCAGTACCATGGAATAATATAATGCAAGCTGAATTCAGTAACCTACCTGTTACCATTTACAGTGGAACAGCCATTGACTTGGTTTACTTCTGCAAAGGCTAAAGTTCCACTGTGTAGAGAAGGCAATGTTACTGAAAGTAACTTCTGGAGCATAGGTTGCACACTCATAAAATTGGTTGCTGACAACTCTAAATCATATGGTTAGTGTACAAACAATGTTTACTTCATGTTAGCACATAGTAGTTATCAGCAAAATTGAACTGTACACACCATTGAGTTGAATGCATTACTTTCTATTCAATGCATTCTGTGGTAACCTTGTGTGCATAACTACTCAGGGTGATTTGGAACTGTATAGATATTGCATGTACAGTGCTCAGTACCATGGAATTATACAATGCAAGCTGAATTCAGTAACCTACCTGTTACCATTTACAGTGGAACAGACATTGACTTGGTTTACTTCTGCAAAGGCTAAAGTTCCACTGTGTAGAAAAGGTAATGTTACTGAAAGTAACTTCTGGAGCATAGGTAGCACACTCATAAAATTGGTTGCAGACAACTCTAAATCATATGGTTAGTGTACTAACAATGTTTACATCATGTTAGCACCTAGTTGTTATCAGCAAAATTGAACTGGACACTCCATTGAGTTGAATGCATTACTTCATATTCAATTTATTCTGTTGTAACTTTGTGAACATGACTACTCAGGGTGATTTGGAACTGTATAGATATTGCATGTAGAGTGCTCAGTACCATGGAATAATATAATGCAAGCTGAATTCAGTAACCTACCTGTTACCATTTACAGTGGAACAGCCATTGACTTGGTTTACTTCTGCAAAGGCTAAAGTTCCACTGTGTAGAGAAGGCAATGTTACTGAAAGTAACTTCTGGAGCATAGGTTGCACACTCATAAAATTGGTTGCTGACAACTCTAAATCATATGGTTAGTGTACAAACAATGTTTACATCATGTTAGCACATAGTAGTTATCAGCAAAATTGAACTGTACACACCATTGAGTTGAATGCATTACTTTCTATTCAATGCATTCTGTGGTAACCTTGTGTGCATAACTACTCAGGGTGATTTGGAACTGTATAGATATTGCATGTACAGTGCTCAGTACCATGGAATAATACAATGCAAGCTGAATTCAGTAACCTACCTGTTACCATTTACAGTGGAACAGACATTGACTTGGTTTACTTCTGCAAAGGCTAAAGTTCCACTGTGTAGAAAAGGTAATGTTACTGAAAGTAACTTCTGGAGCATAGGTAGCACACTCATAAAATTGGTTGCAGACAAGTCCAAATCATATGGTTAGTGTGCTAACATCATTTACATCATGTTAGCACATAGTAGTTATCAGCAAAATTGAACTGTACACACCATTGAGTTGAATGCATCACTTTCTATTCAATGCATTCAGTGGTAACCTTGTGTACATAACTACTTAGGATGATTTGGAACTGTATAGATATGGCATGTACCGTGCTCAGTACCATGGAATAATACAATGCAAGCTGAATTCAGTAACCTACCTGTTACCATTTACAGTGGAACAGCCATTGACTTGGTTTACTTCTGCAAAGGCTAAAGTTCCACTGTGTAGAAAAGGTAATGTTACTGAAAGTAACTTCTGGAGCATAGGTAGCACACTCATAAAATTGGTTGCAGACAAGTCCAAATCATATGGTTAGTGTGCTAACATCATTTACATCATGTTAGCACATAGTAGTTATCAGCAAAATTGAACTGTACACACCATTGAGTTGAATGCATCACTTTCTATTCAATGCATTCTGTGGTAACCTTGTGTACATAACTAATTAGGATGATTTGGAACTGTATAGATATTGCATGTAGAGTGCTCAGTACCATGGAATACTCCAATGCAAGCTGAATTCAGTAACCTACCTGTTACCATTTACAGTGGAACAGCCATTGACTTGGTTTACTTCTGCAAAGGCTAAAGTTCCACTGTGTAGAGAAGGCAATGTTACTGAAAGTAACTTCTGGAGCATAGGTTGCACACTCATAAAATTGGTTGCTGACAACTCTAAATCATATGGTTAGTGTACAAACAATGTTTACAGCATGTTAGCACATAGTAGTTATCAGCAAAATTGAACTGTACACACCATTGAGTTGAATGCATTACTTTCTATTCAATGCATTCTGTGGTAACCTTGTGTGCATAACTACTTAGGATGATTTGGAACTGTATAGATATGGCATGTACCGTGCGCAGTACCATGGAATACTCCAATGCAAGCTGAATTCAGTAACCTACCTGTTACCATTTACAGTGGAACAGACATTGACTTGGTTTACTTCTGCAAAGGCTAAAGTTCCACTGTGTAGAAAAGGTAATGTTACTGAAAGTAACTTCTGGAGCATAGGTAGCACACTCATAAAATTGGTTGCAGACAAGTCCAAATCATATGGTTAGTGTGCTAACATCATTTACATCATGATAGCACATAGTAGTTATCAGCAAAATTGAACTGTACACACCATTGAGTTGAATGCATTACTTTCTATTCAATGCATTCTGTGGTAACCTTGTGTGCATAACTACTCAGGGTGATTTGGAACTGTATAGATATTGCATGTACAGTGCTCAGTACCATGGAATAATGCAATGCAAGCTGAATTCAGTAACCTACCTGTTACCATTTACAGTGGAACAGACATTGACTTGGTTTACTTCTGCAAAGGCTTAAGTTCCACTGTGTAGAAAAGGTAATGTTACTGAAAGTAACTTCTGGAGCATAGGTAGCGCACTCATAAAATTGGTTGCAGACAAGTCCAAATCATATGGTTAGTGTGCTAACATCGTTTACATCATGTTAGCCCATAGTAGTTATCAGCAAAATTGAACTGTACACACCATTGAGTTGAATGCATTACTTTCTATTCAATGCATTCTGTGGTAACCTTCTGTACATAAGTACTTAGGATGATTTGGAACTGTATACATATTGCATGTACCGTGCTCAGTACCATGGAATAATACAATGCAAGCTGAATTCAGTAACCTACTTTTTACCATTTACAGTGGAACAGCCATTGACTTGGTTTACTTCTGCAAAGGCTAAAGTTCCACTGTGTAGAGAAGGCAATGTTTCTGAAAGTAACTTCTGGAGCAAAGGTTGCACACTCATAAAATTGGTTGCTGACAACTCTAAATCATATGGTTAGTGTACAAACAATGTTTACATCATGTTAGCACATAGTAGTTATCAGCAAAATTGAACTGTAGACACCATTGAGTTGAATGCATTACTTTCTATTCTATGCATTCTCTGGTAACCTTGTGTACATAACTACTCAGGGTGATGTGGAACTGTATAGATATTGCATGTACAGTGCTCAGTACCATGGAATTATACAATGCAAGCTGAATTCAGTAACCTACCTGTTACCATTTACAGTGGAACAGACATTGACTTGGTTTACTTCTGCAAAGGCTAAAGTTCCACTGTGTAGAAAAGGTAATGTTACTGAAAGTAACTTCTGGAGCATAGGTAGCACACTCATAAAATTGGTTGCAGACAAGTCCAAATCATATGGTTAGTGTGCTAACATCGTTTACATCATGTTAGCACATAGTAGTTATCAGCAAAATTGAACTGTACACTCCATTGAGTTGAATGCATTACTTCATATTCAATTTATTCTGTTGTAACTTTGTGTACATGACTACTCAGGGTGATATGGAACTGTATAGATATTGCATGTAGAGTGCTCAGTACCATGGAATACTCCAATGCAAGCTGAATTCAGTAACCTACCTGTTACCATTTACAGTGGAACAGCCATTGACTTGGTTTACTTCTGCAAAGGCTAAAGTTCCACTGTGTAGAGAAGGCAATGTTACTGAAAGTAACTTCTGGAGGATAGGTTGCACACTCATAAAATTGGTTGCTGACAACTCTAAATCATATGGTTAGTGTACAAACAATGTTTACTTCATGTTAGCACATAGTAGTTATCAGCAAAATTGAACTGTACACACCATTGAGTTGAATGCATTACTTTCTATTCAATGCATTCTGTGGTAACCTTGTGTGCATAACTACTCAGGGTGATTTGGAACTGTATAGATATTGCATGTACAGTGCACAGTACCATGGAATTATACAATGCAAGCTGAATTCAGTAACCTACCTGTTACCATTTACAGTGGAACAGACATTGACTTGGTTTACTTCTGCAAAGGCTAAAGTTCCACTGTGTAGAAAAGGTAATGTTATTGAAAGTAACTTCTGGAGCATAGGTAGCACACTCATAAAATTGGTTGCAGACAACTCTAAATCATATGGTTAGTGTACTAACAATGTTTACATCATGTTAGCACCTAGTTGTTATCAGCAAAATTGAACTGGACACTCCATTGAGTTGAATGCATTACTTCATATTCAATTTATTCTGTTGTAACTTTGTGAACATGACTACTCAGGGTGATTTGGAACTGTATAGATATTGCATGTAGAGTGCTCAGTACCATGGAATAATATAATGCAAGCTGAATTCAGTAACCTACCTGTTACCATTTACAGTGGAACAGCCATTGACTTGGTTTACTTCTGCAAAGGCTAAAGTTCCACTGTGTAGAGAAGGCAATGTTACTGAAAGTAACTTCTGGAGCATAGGTTGCACACTCATAAAATTGGTTGCTGACAACTCTAAATCATATGGTTAGTGTACAAACAATGTTTACATCATGTTAGCACATAGTAGTTATCAGCAAAATTGAACTGTACACACCATTGAGTTGAATGCATTACTTTCTATTCAATGCATTCTGTGGTAACCTTGTGTGCATAACGACTCAGGGTGATTTGGAACTGTATAGATATTGCATGTACAGTGCTCAGTACCATGGAATAATACAATGCAAGCTGAATTCAGTAACCTACCTGTTACCATTTACAGTGGAACAGACATTGACTTGGTTTACTTCTGCAAAGGCTAAAGTTCCACTGTGTAGAAAAGGTAATGTTACTGAAAGTAACTTCTGGAGCATAGGTAGCACACTCATAAAATTGGTTGCAGACAAGTCCAAATCATATGGTTAGTGTGCTAACATCATTTACATCATGTTAGCACATAGTAGTTATCAGCAAAATTGAACTGTACTCACCATTGAGTTGAATGCATCACTTTCTATTCAATGCATTCAGTGGTAACCTTGTGTACATAACTACTTAGGATGATTTGGAACTGTATAGATATGGCATGTACCGTGCTCAGTACCATGGAATAATACAATGCAAGCTGAATTCAGTAACCTACCTGTTACCATTTACAGTGGAACAGCCATTGACTTGGTTTACTTCTGCAAAGGCTAAAGTTCCACTGTGTAGAAAAGGTAATGTTACTGAAAGTAACTTCTGGAGCATAGGTAGCACACTCATAAAATTGGTTGCAGACAACTCTAAATCATATGGTTAGTGTACTAACAATGTTTACATCATGTTAGCACCTAGTTGTTATCAGCAAAATTGAACTGGACACTCCATTGAGTTGAATGCATTACTTCATATTCAATTTATTCTGTTGTAACTTTGTGAACATGACTACTCAGGGTGATTTGGAACTGTATAGATATTGCATGTAGAGTGCTCAGTACCATGGAATAATATAATGCAAGCTGAATTCAGTAACCTACCTGTTACCATTTACAGTGGAACAGCCATTGACTTGGTTTACTTCTGCAAAGGCTAAAGTTCCACTGTGTAGAGAAGGCAATGTTACTGAAAGTAACTTCTGGAGCATAGGTTGCACACTCATGAAATTGGTTGCTGACAACTCTAAATCATATGGTTAGTGTACAAACAATGTTTACATCATGTTAGCACATAGTAGTTATCAGCAAAATTGAACTGTACACACCATTGAGTTGAATGCATTACTTTCTATTCAATGCATTCTGTGGTAACCTTGTGTGCATAACTACTCAGGGTGATTTGGAACTGTATAGATATTGCATGTACAGTGCTCAGTACCATGGAATAATACAATGCAAGCTGAATTCAGTAACCTACCTGTTACCATTTACAGTGGAACAGACATTGACTTGGTTTACTTCTGCAAAGGCTAAAGTTCCACTGTGTAGAAAAGGTAATGTTACTGAAAGTAACTTCTGGAGCATAGGTAGCACACTCATAAAATTGGTTGCAGACAAGTCCAAATCATATGGTTAGTGTGCTAACATCATTTACATCATGTTAGCACATAGTAGTTATCAGCAAAATTGAACTGTACACACCATTGAGTTGAATGCATCACTTTCTATTCATTGCATTCAGTGGTAACCTTGTGTACATAACTACTTAGGATGATTTGGAACTGTATAGATATGGCATGTACCGTGCTCAGTACCATGGAATAATACAATGCAAGCTGAATTCAGTAACCTACCTGTTACCATTTACAGTGGAACAGCCATTGACTTGGTTTACTTCTGCAAAGGCTAAAGTTCCACTGTGTAGAAAAGGTAATGTTACTGAAAGTAACCTCTGGAGCATAGGTAGCACACTCATAAAATTGGTTGCAGACAAGTCCAAATCATATGGTTAGTGTGCTAACATCATTTACATCATGTTAGCACATAGTAGTTATCAGCAAAATTGAACTGTACAAACCATTGAGTTGAATGCATCACTTTCTATTCAATGCATTCTGTGGTAACCTTGTGTACATAACTACTTAGGATGATTTGGAACTGTATAGATATTGCATGTAGAGTGCTCAGTACCATGGAATACTCCAATGCAAGCTGAATTCAGTAACCTACCTGTTACCATTTACAGTGGAACAGCCATTGACTTGGTTTACTTCTGCAAAGGCTAAAGTTCCACTGTGTAGAGAAGGCAATGTTACTGAAAGTAACTTCTGGAGCATAGGTTGCACACTCATAAAATTGGTTGCTGACAACTCTAAATCATATGGTTAGTGTACAAACAATGTTTACTTCATGTTAGCACATAGTAGTTATCAGCAAAATTGAACTGTAGACACCATTGAGTTGAATGCATTACTTTCTATTCAATGCATTCTGTGGTAACCTTGTGTGCAAAACTACTCAGGGTGATTTGGAACTGTATAGATATTGCATGTACAGTACTCAGTACCATGGAATAATACAATGCAAGCTGAATTCAGTAACCTACCTGTTACCATTTACAGTGGAACAGACATTGACTTGGTTTACTTCTGCAAAGGCTAAAGTTCCACTGTGTAGAAAAGGTAATGTTACTGAAAGTAACTTCTGGAGCATAGGTAGCACACTCATAAAATTGGTTGCAGACAACTCTAAATCATATGGTTAGTGTACTAACAATGTTTACATCATGTTAGCACCTAGTTGTTATCAGCAAAATTGAACTGGACACTCCATTGAGTTGAATGCATTACTTCATATTCAATTTATTCTGTTGTAACTTTGTGTACATGACTACTCAGGGTGATTTGGAACTGTATAGATATTGCATGTAGAGTGCTCAGTACCATGGAATAATATAATGCAAGCTGAATTCAGTAACCTACCTGTTACCATTTACAGTGGAACAGCCATTGACTTGGTTTACTTCTGCAAAGGCTAAAGTTCCACTGTGTAGAGAAGGCAATGTTACTGAAAGTAACTTCTGGAGCATAGGTTGCACACTCATAAAATTGGTTGCTGACAACTCTAAATCATATGGTTAGTGTACAAACAATGTTTACATCATGTTAGCACATAGTAGTTATCAGCAAAATTGAACTGTACACACCATTGAGTTGAATGCATTACTTTCTATTCAATGCATTCTGTGGTAACCTTGTGTGCATAACTACTTAGGATGATTTGGAACTGTATAGATATGGCATGTACCGTGCTCAGTACCATGGAATACTCCAATGCAAGCTGAATTCAGTAACCTACCTGTTACCATTTACAGTGGAACAGACATTGACTTGGTTTACTTCTGCAAAGGCTAAAGTTCCACTGTGTAGAAAAGGTAATGTTACTGAAAGTAACTTCTGGAGCATAGGTAGCACACTCATAAAATTGGTTGCAGACAAGTCCAAATCATATGGTTAGTGTGCTAACATCATTTACATCATGATAGCACATAGTAGTTATCAGCAAAATTGAACTGTACACACCATTGAGTTGAATGCATTACTTTCTATTCAATGCATTCTGTGGTAACCTTGTGTGCATAACTACTCAGGGTGATTTGGAACTGTATAGATATTGCATGTACAGTGCTCAGTACCATGGAATAATACAATGCAAGCTGAATTCAGTAACCTACCTGTTACCATTTACAGTGGAACAGACATTGACTTGGTTTACTTCTGCAAAGGCTTAAGTTCCACTGTGTAGAAAAGGTAATGTTACTGAAAGTAACTTCTGGAGCATAGGTAGCGCACTCATAAAATTGGTTGCAGACAAGTCCAAATCATATGATTAGTGTGCTAACATCGTTTACATCATGTTAGCCCATAGTAGTTATCAGCAAAATTGAACTGTACACACCATTGAGTTGAATGCATTACTTTCTATTCAATGCATTCTGTGGTAACCTTCTGTACATAAGTACTTAGGATGATTTGGAACTGTATACATATTGCATGTACCGTGCTCAGTACCATGGAATAATACAATGCAAGCTGAATTCAGTAACCTACTTGTTACCATTTACAGTGGAACAGCCATTGACTTGGTTTACTTCTGCAAAGGCTAAAGTTCCACTGTGTAGAGAAGGCAATGTTCCTGAAAGTAACTTCTGGAGCAAAGGTTGCACACTCATAAAATTGGTTGCTGACAACTCTAAATCATATGGTTAGTGTACAAACATTGTTTACATCATGTTAGCACATAGTAGTTATCAGCAAAATTGAACTGTAGACACCATTGAGTTGAATGCATTAATTTCTATTCAATGCATTCTCTGGTAACCTTGTGTACATAACTACTCAGGGTGATTTGGAACTGTATAGATATTGCATGTACAGTGCTCAGTACCATGGAATAATACAATGCAAGCGGAATTCAGTAACCTACCTGTTACCATTTGCAGTGGAACAGCCATTGACTTGGTTTACTTCTGCAAAAGCTAAAGTTCCACTGTGTAGAGAAGGCAATGTTACTGAAAGTAACTTCTGGAGCAAAGTTGCACACTCATAAAATTGGTTGCTGACAACTCTAAATCATATGGTTAGTGTACAAACAATGCTTACATCATGTTAGCACATAGTAGTTATCAGCAAAATTGAACTGTAGACACCATTGAGTTGAATGCATTACTTTCTATTCAATGCATTCTGTGGTAACCTTGTGTACATAACTACTTAGGGTGATTTGGAACTGTATAGATATTGCATGTACCGTGCTCAGTACCATGGAATAATCCAATGCAAGCTGAATTCAGTAACCTACCTGTTACCATTTACAGTGGAACAGCCATTGACTTGGTTTACTTCTGCAAAGGCTAAAGTTCCACTGTGTAGAGAAGGCAATGTTGCTGAAAGTAACTTCTGGAGCATAGGTTGCACACTCATAAAATTGGTTGCTGACAACTCTAAATCATATGTTTAGTGTACAAACAATGTTTACTTCATGTTAGAACATAGTAGTTATCAGCAAAATTGAACTGTACACACCATTGAGTTGAATGCATTACTTTCTATTCAATGCATTCTGTGGTAACGTTGTGTACATGACTATTCAGTGTGATTTGGAACTGTATAGATATTGCATGTAGAGTGCTCAGTACCAAGGAATACTCCAATGCAAGCGGAATTCAGTAACCTACCTGTTACCATTTGCAGTGGAACAGCCATTGACTTGGTTTACTTCTGCAAAAGCTAAAGTTCCACTGTGTAGAGAAGGCAATGTTACTGAAAGTAACTTCTGGAGCAAAGGTTGCACACTCATAAAATTGGTTGCTGACAACTCTAAATCATATGGTTAGTGTACAATCAATGCTTACATCATGTTAGCACATAGTAGTCATCAGCAAATTGAACTGTAGACACCATTGAGTTGAATGCATTACTTTCTATTCAATGCATTCTGTGGTAACCTTGTGTACATAACTACTTAGGGTGATTTGGAACTGTATAGATATTGCATGTACCGTGCTCAGTACCATGGAATAATCCAATGCAAGCTGAATTCAGTAACCTACCTGTTACCATTTACAGTGGAACAGCCATTGACTTGGTTTACTTCTGCAAAGGCTAAAGTTCCACTGTGTAGAGAAGGCAATGTTGCTGAAAGTAACTTCTGGAGCAAAGGTTGCACACTCATAAAATTGGTTGCTGACAACTCTAAATCATATGGTTAGTGTACAAACAATGCTTACATCATGTTAGCACATAGTAGTTATCAGCAAAATTGAACTGTAGACACCATTGAGTTGAATGCATTACTTTCTATTCAATGCATTCTGTGGTAACCTTGTGTACATAACTACTTAGGGTGATTTGGAACTGTATAGATATTGCATGTACCGTGCTCAGTACCATGGAATAATCCAATGCAAGCTGAATTCAGTAACCTACCTGTTACCATTTACAGTGGAACAGCCATTGACTTGGTTTACTTCTGCAAAGGCTAAAGTTCCACTGTGTAGAGAAGGCAATGTTGCTGAAAGTAACTTCTGGAGCATAGCTTGCACACTCATAAAATTGGTTGCTGACAACTCTAAATCATATGTTTAGTGTACAAACAATGTTTACTTCATGTTAGAACATAGTAGTTATCAGCAAAATTGAACTGTACACACCATTGAGTTGAATGCATTACTTTCTATTCAATGCATTCTGTGGTAACGTTGTGTACATGACTATTCAGTGTGATTTGGAACTGTATAGATATTGCATGTAGAGTGCTCAGTACCAAGGAATACTCCAATGCAAGCGGAATTCAGTAACCTACCTGTTACCATTTGCAGTGGAACAGCCATTGACTTGGTTTACTTCTGCAAAAGCTAAAGTTCCACTGTGTAGAGAAGGCAATGTTACTGAAAGTAACTTCTGGAGCAAAGGTTGCACACTCATAAAATTGGTTGCTGACAACTCTAAATCATATGGTTAGTGTACAATCAATGCTTACATCATGTTAGCACATAGTAGTTATCAGCAAAATTGAACTGTAGACACCATTGAGTTGAATGCATTACTTTCTATTCAATGCATTCTGTGGTAACCTTGTGTACATAACTACTTAGGGTGATTTGGAACTGTATAGATATTGCATGTACCGTGCTCAGTACCATGGAATAATCCAATGCAAGCTGAATTCAGTAACCTACCTGTTACCATTTACAGTGGAACAGCCATTGACTTGGTTTACTTCTGCAAAGGCTAAAGTTCCACTGTGTAGAGAAGGCAATGTTGCTGAAAGTAACTTCTGGAGCATAGGTTGCACACTCATAAAATTGGTTGCTGACAACTCTAAATCATATGTTTAGTGTACAAACAATGTTTACTTCATGTTAGCACATAGTAGTTATCAGCAAAATTGAACTGTACACACCATTGAGTTGAATGCATTACTTTCTATTCAATGCATTCTGTGGTAACGTTGTGTACATGACTATTCAGTGTGATTTGGAACTGTATAGATATTGCATGTAGAGTGCTCAGTACCATGGAATACTCCAATGCAAGCTGATTTTAGTAACCTACTTGTTACCATTTACAGTGGAACAGCCATTGACTTGGTTTACTTCTGTAAAGGCTAAAGTTCCACTGTGTAGAAAAGGTAATGTTACTGAAAGTAACTTCTGGAGCATAGGTAGCACACTCATAAAATTGGTTGCAGACAACTCTAAATCATATGGTTAGTGTACTAACAATGTTTACATCATGTTAGCACCTAGTTGTTATCAGCAAAATTGAACTGTACACTCCATTGCGTTGAATGCATTACTTCATATTCAATTTATTCTGTTGTAACTTTGTGTACATGACTACTCAGGGTGATTTGGAACTGTATAGATATTGCATGTAGAGTGCTCAGTACCATGGAATAATATAATGCAAGCTGAATTCAGTAACCTACCTGTTACCATTTACAGTGGAACAGCCATTGACTTGGTTTACTTCTGCAAAGGCTAAAGTTCCACTGTGTAGAGAAGGCAATGTTACTGAAAGTAACTTCTGGAGCATAGGTTGCACACTCATAAAATTTGTTGCTG
Organism: Hypanus sabinus; assembly: GCF_030144855.1. NCBI lineage: Eukaryota > Metazoa > Chordata > Chondrichthyes > Myliobatiformes > Dasyatidae > Hypanus > Hypanus sabinus. The sequence continues at coordinate 105,001,852 of NC_082707.1, forward strand.
ACAACTCTAAATCATATGGTTAGTGTACAAACAATGTTTACATCATGTTAGCACATAGTAGTTATCAGCAAAATTGAACTGTACACACCATTGAGTTGAATGCATTACTTTCTATTCAATGCATTCTGTGGTAACCTTGTGTGCCTAACTACTCAGGGTGATTTGGAACTGTATAGATATTGCATGTAGAGTGCTCAGTACCATGGAATACTCCAATGCAAGCGGAATTCAGTAACCTACCTGTTACCATTTGCAGTGGAACAGACATTGACTTGGTTTACTTCTGCAAAGGCTAAAGTTCCACTGTGTAGAGAAGGCAATGTTACTGAAAGTAACTTCTGGAGCAAAGGTTGCACACTCATAAAATTGGTTGCTGACAAATCTAAATCATATGGTTAGTGTTCAAACAATGCTTACATCATGTTAGCACATAATAGTTATCAGCAAAATTGAACTGTAGACACCATTGAGTTGAATGCATTACTTTCTATTCAATGCATTCTGTGGTAACCTTGTGTACATAACTACTTAGGGTGATTTGGAACTGTATAGATATTGCATGTATCGTGCTCAGTACCATGGAATAATACAATGCAAGCTGAATTCAGTAACCTACCTGTTACCATTTACAGTGGAACAGCCATTGACTTGGTTTACTTCTGGAAAGGCTAAAGTTCCACTGTGTAGAGAAGGCAATGTTACTGAAAGTAACTTCTGGAGCATTGGTTGCACACTCATAAAATTGGTTGCAGACAACTCTAAATCATATGGTTAGTGAACAAACAATGTTTACATCATGTTAGCACATAGTAGTTATCAGCAAAATTGAACTGTAGACACCATTGAGTTGAATGCATTACTTTCTATTCAATGCATTCTGTGGTAACTTTGCGTACATGACTATTCAGTGTGATTTGGAACTGTATACATATTGCATGTAGAGTGCTCAGTACCAAGGAATACTCCAATGCAAGCGGAATTCAGTAACCTACCTGTTACCATTTGCAGTGGAACAGCCATTGACTTGGTTTACTTCTGCAAAGGCTAAAGTTCCACTGTGTAGAGAAGGCAATGTTACTGAAAGTAACTTCTGGAGCAAAGGTTGCACACACATAAAATTGGTTGCTGACAACTCTAAATCATATGGTTAGTGTACAAACAATGCTTACATGATGTTAGCACATAGTAGTTATCAGCAAAATTGAACTGTAGACACCATTGAGTTGAATGCATTACTTTCTATTCAATGCATTCTGTGGTAACCTTGTGTACATAACTACTTAGGGTGATTTGGAACTGTATAGATATTGCATGTACCGTGCTCAGTACCATGGAATAATCCAAAGCAAGCTGAATTCAGTAACCTACCTGTTACCATTTACAGTGGAACAGCCATTGACTTGGTTTACTTCTGCAAAGGCTAAAGTTCCACTGTGTAGAGAAGGCAATGTTACTGAAAGTAACTTCTGGAGCATAGGTTGCACACTCATAAAATTGGTTGCTGACAACTCTAAATCATATGGTTAGTGTACAAACAATGTTTACTTCATGTTAGCACATAGTAGTTATCAGCAAAATTGAACTGTACACACCATTGAGTTGAATGCATTACTTTCTATTCAATGCATTCTGTGGTAACGTTGTGTACATGACTATTCAGTGTGATTTGGAACTGTATAGATATTGCATGTAGAGTGCTTAGTACCATGGAATACTCCAATGCAAGCTGATTTTAGTAACCTACTTGTTACCATTTACAGTGGAACAGCCATTGACTTGGTTGACTTCTGTAAAGGCTAAAGTTCCACTGTGTAGAAAAGGTAACGTTACTGAAAGTAAATTCTGGAGCATAGGTAGCACACTCATAAAATTGGTTGCAGACAACTCTAAATCATATGGTTAGTGTACTAACAATGTTTACATCATGTTAGCACCTAGTTGTTATCAGCAAAATTGAACTGTACACTCCATTGAGTTGAATGCATTACTTCATATTCAATTTATTCTGTTGTAACTTTGTGTACATGACTACTCAGGGTGATTTGGAACTGTATATATATTGCATGTACAGTGCTCAGTACCATGGAATAATACAATGCAAGCTGAATTCAGTAACCTACCTGTTACCATTTACAGTGGAACGGACATTGACTTGGTTTACTTCTGCAAAGGCTAAAGTTCCACTGTGTAGAAAAGGTAATGTTACTGAAAGTAACTTCTGGAGCATAGGAAGCACACTCATAAAATTGGTTGCAGACAAGTCCAAATCATATGGTTAGTGTGCTAACATCGTTTACATCATGTTAGCACATAGTAGTTATCAGCTAAATACAACTGTACACTCCATTGAGTTGAATGCATGACTTTCTATTCAATGCATTCTGTGGTAAGGTTGTGTACATAACTACTCTGGGTGGTTTGGAACTGTATAGATATTGCATGTAGAGTGCTCAGTACCATGGAATAATATAATGCAAGCTGAATTCAGTAACCTACCTGTTACCATTTACAGTGGAACAGCCATTGGCTTGGTTTACTTCTGCAAAGGCTAAAGTTCCACTGTGTAGAGAAGGCAATGTTACTGAAAGTAACGTCTGGAGCATTGGTTGCACACTCATAAAATTGGTTGCTGACAACTCTAAATCATATGGTTAGTGTACAAACAATGTTTACTTCATGTTAGCAAATAGTAGTTATCAGCAAAATTGAACTGTACACACCATTGAGTTGAATGCGTTACTTTCTATTCAATGCATTCTGTGGTAACGCTGTGTACATGACTATTCAGTGTGATTTGGAACTGTATAGATATTGCATGTAGAGTGCTGAGTCCCATGGAATACTCCAATGCAAGCTGATTTTAGTAACCTACTTGTTAACATTTACAGTGGAACCGCCATTGACTTGGTTGACTTCTGTAAAGGCTAAAGTTCCACTGTGTAGAAAAGGTAATGTTACTGAAAGTAACTTCTGGAGCATAGGTAGCACACTCATAAAATTGGTTGCAGACAACTCTAAATCATATGCTTAGTGTACTAACAATGTTTACATCATGTTAGCACCTAGTTGTTATCAGCAAAATTGAACTGTACACTCCATTGAGTTGAATGCATTACTTCATATTCAAGTTATTCTGTTGTAACTTTGTGTACATGACTACTCAGGGTGATTTGGAACTGTATATATATTGCATGTACAGTGCTCAGTACCATGGAATAATACAATGCAAGCTGAATTCAGTAACCTACCTGTTACCATTTACAGTGGAACAGACATTGACTTGGTTTACTTCTGCAAAGGCGAAAGTTCCACTGTGTAGAGAAGGCAATGTTACTGAAAGTAACTTCTGGAGCATAGGTTGCACACTCATAAAATTGGTTGCTGACAACTCTAAATCATATGGTTAGTGTACAAACAATGTTTACTTCATGTTAGCAAATAGTAGTTATCAGCAAAATTGAACTGTACACACCATTGAGTTGAATGCGTTACTTTCTATTCAATGCATTCTGCGGTAACGCTGTGTACATGACTATTCAGTGTGATTTGGAACTGTATAGATATTGCATGTAGAGTGCTGAGTCCCATGGAATACTCCAATGCAAGCTGATTTTAGTAACCTACTTGTTACCATTTACAGTGGAACAGCCATTGACTTGGTTTACTTCTGGAAAGTCTAAAGTTCCACTGTGTAGAGAAGGCAATGTTACTGAATGTAACTTCTGGAGCATTGGTTGCACACTCATAAAATTGGTTGCTGACAACTCTAAATCATATGGTTAGTGAACAAACAATGTTTACATCATGATAGCACATAGTAGTTATCAGCAAAATTGAACTGTACACACCATTGAGTTGAATGCATTACTTTCTGTTCAATGCATTCTGTGGTAACGTTGTGTACATGACTATTCAGTGTGATTTGGAACTGTATAGATATTGCATTTAGAGTGCTGCGTCCCATGGAATACTCCAATGCAAGCTGATTTCAGTAACCTACTTGTTACCATTTACAGTGTAACAGCCATTGACTTGGTTGACTTCTGTAAAGGCTAAAGTTCCACTGTGTAGAAAAGGTAATGTTACTGTAAGTAACTTCTGGAGGATAGGTAGCACACTCATAAAATTGGTTGCAGACAAGACCAAATCATATGGTTAGTGTGCTAACATCGTTTACATCATGTTAGCACATAGTAGTTATCAGCTAAATAGAACTGTACACTCCATTGAGTTGAATGCATTACTTTCTATTCAATGCATTCTGTGGTAAGGTTGTGTACATAACTACTCTGGGTGGTTTGGAACTGTATAGATATTGCATGTAGAGTGCTCAGTACCATGGAATAATATAATGCAAGCTGAATTCAGTAACCTACCTGTTACCATTTACAGTGGAACAGCCATTGACTTGGTTTACTTCTGCAAAGGCTTAAGTTCCACTGTGTAGAGAAGGCAATGTTACTGAAAGTAACTTCTGGAGCATTGGTTGCACACTCATAAAATTGGTTGCTGACAACTCTAAATCATATGGTTAGTGTACAAACAATGTTTACATCATGTTAGCACATAGTAGTTATCAGCAAAATTGAACTGTAGACACCATTGAGTTGAATGCAATACTTTCTATTCAATGCATTCTGTGGTAACTTTGCGTACATGACTATTCAGTGTGATTTGGAACTGTATAGATATTGCCTGTAGAGTGCTCAGTACCATGGAATACTCCAATGCAAGCGGAATTCAGTAACCTACCTGTTACCATTTGCAGTGGAACAGCCATTGACTTGGTTTACTTCTGCAAAGGCTAAAGTTCCACTGTGTAGAGAAGGCAATGTTACTGAAAGTAACTTCTGGAGCAAAGGTTGCACAGTCATAAAATTGGTTGCTGACAACTCTAAATCATATGGTTAGTGTACAAACAATGCTTACATCATGTTAGCACATAATAGTTATCAGCAAAATTGAACTGTAGACACCATTGAGTTGAATGCATTACTTTCTATTCAATGCATTCTGTGGTAACCTTGTGTACATAACTACTTAGGGTGATTTGGAACTGTATAGATATTGCATGTACCGTGCTCAGTACCATGGAATAATACAATGCAAGCTGAATTCAGTAACCTACCTGTTACCATTTATAGTGGAACAGCCATTGACTTGGTTTACTTCTGCAAAGGCTAATGTTCCACTGTGTACAGAAGGCAATCTTACTGAAAGTAACTTCTGGAGCATAGGTTGCACAGTCATAAAATTGGTTGCAGACAACTCTACATCATATGGTTAGTGTACAAACAATGTTTACTTCATGTTAGCACATAGTAGTTATCAGCAAAATTGAACTGTACACACCATTGAGTTGAATGCATTACTTTCTATTCAATGCATTCTGTGGTAACATTGTGTACATGACTATTCAGTGTGATTTGGAACTGTATAGATATTGCATGTAGAGTGCTGAGTCCCATGGAATACTCCAATGCAAGCTGATTTCAGTAACCTACTTGTTACCATTTACAGTGGAACAGCCATTGACTTGGTTGACTTCTGTAAAGGCTAAAGTTCCACTGTGTAGAAAAGGTAATGTTACTGAAAGTAACTTCTGGAGCATAGGTAGCACACTCATAAAATTGGTTGCAGACAACTCTAAATCATATGGTTAGTGTACTAACAATGTTTACATCATGTTAGCACCTAGTTGTTATCAGCAAAATTGAACTGTACACTCCATTGAGTTGAATGCATTACTTCATATTCAATTTATTCTGTTGTAACTTTGTGTACATGACTACTCAGGGTGATTTGGAACTGTATAGATATTGCATGTACAGTGCTCAGTACCATGGAATAATACAATGCAAGCTGAATTCAGTAACCTACCTGTTACCATTTACAGTGGAACAGACATTGACTTGGTTTACTTCTGCAAAGGCTAAAGTTCCACTGTGTAGAAAAGGTAATGCTACTGAAAGTAACTTCTGGAGCATAGGTAGCACACTCATAAAATTGGTTGCAGACAAGTCCAAATCATATGCTTAGTGTGCTAACATCGTTTACATCATGTTAGCACATAGTAGTTATCAGCTAAATAGAACTGTACACTCCATTGAGTTGAATGCATTACTTTCTATTCAATGCATTCTGTGGTAAGGTTGTGTACATAACTACTCTGGGTGGTTTGGAACTGTATAGATATTGCTTGTAGAGTGCTCAGTACCATGGAATAATATAATGCAAGCTGAATTCAGTAACCTACCTGTTACCATTTACAGTGGAACAGCCATTGACTTGGTTTACTTCTGCAAAGGCTAAAGTTCCACTGTGTAGAGAAGGCAATGTTACTGAAAGTAACTTCTGGAGCATAGGTTGCACACTCATAAAATTGGTTGCTGACAACTCTAAATCATATGGTTTGTGTACAAACAATGTTTACTTCATGTTAGCAAATAGTAGTTATCAGCAAAATTGAACTGTACACACCATTGAGTTGAATGCGTTACTTTCTATTCAATGCATTCTGTGGTAACGCTGTGTACATGACTATTCAGTGTGATTTGGAACTGTATAGATATTGCCTGTAGAGTGCTGCGTCCCATGGAATACTCCAATGCAAGCTGATTTTAGTAACCTACTTGTTACCATTTACAGTGGAACAGCCATTGACTTGGTTGACTTCTGTAAAGTCTAAAGTTCCACTGTGTAGAAAAGGTAATGTTACTGAAAGTAACTTCTGGAGCATAGGTAGCACACTCATAAAATTGGTTGCTGACAACTCTAAATCATATGGTTAGTGAACATACAATGTTTACATCATGATAGCACATAGTAGTTATCAGCAAAATTGAACTGTACACACCATTGAGTTGAATGCATTACTTTCTGTTCAATGCATTCTGTGGTAACGTTGTGTACATGACTATTCAGTGTGATTTGGAACTGTATAGATATTGCATTTAGTGTGCTGCGTCCCATGGAATACTCCAATGCAAGCTGATTTCAGTAACCTACTTGTTACCATTTACAGTGGAACAGCCATTGACTTGGTTGACTTCTGTAAAGGCTAAAGTTCCATTGTGTAGAAAAGGTAATGTTACTGAAAGTAACTTCTGGAGCATAGGTAGCACACTCATAAAATTGGTTGCAGACAAGACCAAATCATATGGTTAGTGTGCTAACATCGTTTACATCATGTTAGCACATAGTAGTTATCAGCTAAATAGAACTGTACACTCCATTGAGTTGAATGCATTACTTTCTATTCAATGCATTCTGTGGTAAGGTTGTGTACATAACTACTCTGGGTGGTTTGGAACTGTATAGATATTGCATGTAGAGTGCTCAGTACCATGGAATAATATAATGCAAGCTGAATTCAGTAACCTACCTGTTACCATTTACAGTGGAACAGCCATTCACTTGGTTTACTTCTGCAAAGGCGAAAGTTCCACTGTGTAGAGAAGGCAATGTTACTGAAAGTAACTTCTGGAGCATAGGTAGCACACTCATAAAATTGGTTGCAGACATGTCCAAATCATATGGTTAGTGTGCTAACATCGTTTACATCATGTTAGCACATAGTAGTTATCAGCAAAATTGAACTGTACACACCATTGAGTTGAATGCATGACTTTCTATTCAATGCATTCTGTGGTAAATTTGCGTACATGACTATTCAGTGTGATTTGGAACTGTACAGATATTGCATGTAGAGTGCTCAGTACCATGGAATAATCCAATGCAAGCTGAATTCAGTAACCTACCTGTTACCATTTACAGTGGAACAGCCATTGACTTGGTTTACTTCTGCAAAGGCTAAAGTTCCACTGTGTAGAGAAGGCAATGTTACTGAAAGTAACTTCTGGAGCATAGGTTGCACACTCATAAAATTGGTTGCTGACAACTCTAAATCATATGGTTAGTGTACAAACAATGTTTACATCATGTTAGCACATAGTAGTTATCAGCAAAATTGAACTGTAGACACCATTGAGTTGAATGCATTACTTTCTATTCAATGCATTCTGTGGTAACTTTGCGTACATGACTATTCAGTGTGATTTGGAATTGTATAGATATTGCATGTACCGTGCTCAGTACCATGGAATAATACAATGCAAGCTGAATTCAGTAACCTGCCTGTTACCATTTACAGTGGAACAGCCATTGACTTGGTTTACTTCTGCAAAGGCTAAAGTTCCACTGTGTACAGAAGGCAATCTTACTGAAAGTAACTTCTGGAGCATAGGATGCACACTCATAAAATTGGTTGCAGTCAACTCTAAATCATATGGTTAGTGTACAAACAATGTATACCTCATGTTAGCACATAGTAGTTATCAGCAAAATTGAACTGTAGACACCATTGAGTTGAATGCATTACTTTCTATTCAATGCATTCTGTGGTAACCTTGTGTACATAACTACTTAGGGTGATTTGGAACTGTATAGATATTGCATGTACCGTGCTCAGTACCATGGAATAATACAATGCAAGCTGAATTCAGTAACCTACCTGTTACCATTTACAGTGGAACAGCCATTGACTTGGTTTACTTCTGCAAAGGCTAAAGTTCCACTGTGTACAGAAGGCAATGTTACTGAAAGTAACTTCTGGAGCATAGGTAGCACACTCATAAAATTGCCTGCAGACAAGTCCAAATCATATGGTTAGTGTGCTAACATCGTTTACATCATGTTAGCACATAGTAGTTATCAGCTAAATAGAACTGTACACTCCATTGAGTTGAATGCATTACTTTCTATTCAATGCATTCTGTGGTAAGGTTGTGTACATAACTACTCTGGGTGGTTTGGAACTGTATAGATATTGCATGTAGAGTGCTCAGTACCATGGAATAATATAATGCAAGCTGAATTCAGTAACCTACCTGTTACCATTTACAGTGGAACAGCCATTGACTTGGTTTACTTCTGGAAAGGCTAAAGTTCCACTGTGTAGAGAAGGCAATGTTACTGAAAGTAACTTCTGGAGCATAGGTTGCACACTCATAAAATTGGTTGCTGACAACTCTAAATCATATGGTTTGTGTACAAACAATGTTTACTTCATGTTAGCAAATAGTAGTTATCAGCAAAATTGAACTGTACACACCATTGAGTTGAATGCGTTACTTTCTATTCAATGCATTCTGTGGTAACGCTGTGTACATGACTATTCAGTGTGATTTGGAACTGTATAGATATTGCATGTAGAGTGCTGAGTCCCATGGAATACTCCAATGCAAGCTGATTTTAGTAACCTACTTGTTACCATTTACAGTGGAACAGCCATTGACTTGGTTTACTTCTGGAAAGGCTAAAGTTCCACTGTGTAGAGAAGGCAATGTTACTGAAAGTAACTTCCGGAGCATTGGTTGCACACTCATAAAATTGGTTGCTGACAACTCTAAATCATATGGTTAGTGAACATACAATGTTTACATCATGATAGCACATAGTAGTTATCAGCAAAATTGAACTGTACACACCATTGAGTTGAATGCATTACTTTCTGTTCAATGCATTCTGTGGTAACGTTGTGTACATGACTATTCAGTGTGATTTGGAAGTGTATAGATATTGCATTTAGAGTGCTGCGTCCCATGGAATACTCCAATGCAAGCTGATTTCAGTAACCTACTTGTTACCATTTACAGTGGAACAGCCATTGACTTGGTTGACTTCTGTAAAGGCTAAAGTTCCACTGTGTAGAAAAGGTAATGTTACTGAAAGTAACTTCTGGAGCATAGGTAGCACACTCATAAAATTGGTTGCAGACAAGACCAAATCATATGGTTAGTGTGCTAACATCGTTTACATCATGTTAGCACGTAGTAGTTATCAGCTAAATAGAACTGTACACTCCATTGAGTTGAATGCATTACTTTCTATTCAATGCATTCTGTGGTAAGGTTGTGTACATAACTACTCTGGGTGGTTTGGAACTGTATAGATATTGCATGTAGAGTGCTCAGTACCATGGAATAATATAATGCAAGCTGAATTCAGTAACCTACCTGTTACCATTTACAGTGGAACAGCCATTCACTTGGTTTACTTCTGCAAAGGCGAAAGTTCCACTGTGTAGAGAAGGCAATGTTACTGAAAGTAACTTCTGGAGCATAGGTAGCACACTCATAAAATTGGTTGCAGACAAGTCCAAATCATATGGTTAGTGTGCTAACATCGTTTACATCATGTTAGCACATAGTAGTTATCAGCAAAATTGAACTGTACACACCATTGAGTTGAATGCATGACTTTCTATTCAATGCATTCTGTGGTAAATTTGCGTACATGACTATTCAGTGTGATTTGGAACTGTACAGATATTGCATGTAGAGTGCTCAGTACCATGGAATAATCCAATGCAAGCTGAATTCAGTAACCTACCTGTTACCATTTACAGTGGAACAGCCATTGACTTGGTTTACTTCTGCAAAGGCTAAAGTTCCACTGTGTAGAGAAGGCAATGTTACTGAAAGTAACTTCTGGAGCATTGGTTGCACACTCATAAAATTGGTTGCTGACAACTCTAAATCATATGGTTAGTGTACAAACAATGTTTACATCATGTTAGCACATAGTAGTTATCAGCAAAATTGAACTGTAGACACCATTGAGTTGAATGCATTACTTTCTATTCAATGCATTCTGTGGTAACCTTGTGTACATAACTACTTAGGGTGATTTGGAACTGTATAGATATTGCATGTACCGTGCTCAGTACCATGGAATAATACAATGCAAGCTGAATTCAGTAACCTACCTGTTACCATTTACAGTGGAACAGCCATTGACTTGGTTTACTTCTGCTAAGGCTAAAGTTCCACTGTGTAGAGAAGGCAATGTTACTGAAAGTAACTTCTGGAGCATTGGTTGCACACTCATAAAATTGGTTGCAGACAAGTCCAGATCATATGGTTAGTGTGCTAACATCGTTTACATCATGTTAGCCCATAGTAGTTATCAGCAAAATTGAACTGTACACACCATTGAGTTGAATGCATTACTTTCTATTCAATGCATTCTGTGGTAACCTTCTGTACATAAGTACTTAGGATGATTTGGAACTGTATAGATATTGCATGTACCGTGCTCAGTACCATGGAATAATACAATGCAAGCTGAATTCAGTAACCTACCTGTTACCATTTACAGTGGAACAGCCATTGACTTGGTTTACTTCTGCAAAGGCTAAAGTTCCACTGTGTACAGAAGGCAATCTTACTGAAAGTAACTTCTGGAGCATAGGATGCACACTCATAAAATTGGTTGCAGACAACTCTAAATCATATGGTTAGTGTACAAACAATGTATACAGCATGTTAGCACATAGTAGTTATCAGCTAAATAGAACTGTACACTCCATTGAGTTGAATGCATTACTTTCTATTCAATGCATTCTGTGGTAAGGTTGTGTACATAACTACTCTGGGTGGTTTGGAACTGTATAGATATTGCATGTAGAGTGCTCAGCACCATGGAATAATATAATGCAAGCTGAATTCAGTAACCTACCTGTTACCATTTACAGTGGAACAGCCATTGACTTGGTTTACTTCTGGAAAGGCTAAAGTTCCACTGTGTAGAGAAGGCAATGTTACTGAAAGTAACTTCTGTAGCATTGGTTGCACACTCATAAAATTGGTTGCTGACAACTCTAAATCATATGGTTAGTGAACAAACAATGTTTACATCATGATAGCACATAGTTGTTATCAGCAAAATTGAACTGTACACACCATTGAGTTGAATGCATTACTTTCTATTCAATGCATTCTGTGGTAACTTTGCGTATATGACTATTCAGTGTGATTTGGAACTGTATACATATTGCATGTAGAGTGCTCAGTACCAAGGAATACTCCAATGCAAGCGGAATTCAGTAACCTACCGGTTACCATTTGCAGTGGAACAGCCATTGACTTGGTTTACTTCTGCAAAGGCTAAAGTTCCACTGTGTAGAGAAGGCAATGTTACTGAAAGTAACTTCTGGAGCATAGGTTGCCCACTCATAAAATTGGTTGCTGACAACTCTAAATCATATGGTTAGTGTACAAACAATGCTTACATCATGTTAGCACATAGTAGTTATCAGCAAAATTGAACTGTACACTCCATTGAGTTGAATGCATTACTTCATATTCAATTTATTCTGTTGTAACTTGTGTACATGACTACTCAGGGTGATTTGGAACTGTACAGATATTGCATATACAGTGCTCAGTACCATGGAATAATACAATGCAAGCTGAATTCAGTAACCTACCTGTTACCATTTACAGTGGAACAGCCATTGACTTGGTTTACTTCTGCAAAGGCTAAAGTTCCACTGTGTAGAGAAGGCAATGTTACTGAAAGTAACTTCTGGAGCATTGGTTGCACACTCATAAAATTGGTTGCTGACAACTCTAAATCATATGGTTAGTGTACAAACAATGTTTACTTCATGTTAGCAAATAGTAGTTATCAGCAAAATTGAACTGTACACACCATTGAGTTGAATGCGTTACTTTCTATTCAATGCATTCTGTGGTAACGCTGTGTACATGACTATTCAGTGTGATCTGGAACTGTATAGATATTGCATGTAGAGTGCTGAGTCCCATGGAATACTCCAATGCAAGCTGATTTTAGTAACCTACTTGTTACCATTTACAGTGGAACAGCCATTGACTTGGTTGACTTCTGTAAAGGCTAAAGTTCCACTGTGTAGAAAAGGTAATGTTACTGAAAGTAACTTCTGGAGCATAGGTAGCACACTCATAAAATTGGTTGCAGACAACTCTACATCATTTGGGTAGTGTACTAACAATGTTTACATCATGTTAGCACCTAGTAGTTATCAGCTAAATACAACTGTACACTCCATTGAGTTGAATGCATTACTTTCTATTCAATGCATTCTGTGGTAAGGTTGTGTACATAACTACTCTGGGTGGTTTGGAACTGTATAGATATTGCATGTAGAGTGCTCAGTACCATGGAATAATACAATGCAAGCTGAATTCAGTAACCTACCTGTTACCATTTACAGTGGAACAGACATTGACTTGGTTTACTTCTGCAAAGGCAAAAGTTCCACTGTGTAGAAAAGGTAATGTTACTGAAAGAAACTTCTGGAGCATAGGTAGCACACTCATAAAATTGGTTGCAGACAAGTCCAAATCATATGGTTTGTGTGCTAACATCGTTTACATCATGTTAGCACATAGTAGTTATCAGCTAAATAGAACTGTACACTCCATTGAGTTGAATGTATTACTTTGTATACAATGCATTCTGTGGTAAGGTTGTGTACATAACTACTCTGGGTGGTTTGGAACTGTATAGATATTGCATGTAGAGTGCTCAGTACCATGGAATAATATAATGCAAGCTGAATTCAGTAACCTACCTGTTACCATTTACAGTGGAACAGCCATTCACTTGGTTTACTTCTGCAAAGGCGAAAGTTCCACTGTGTAGAGAAGGCAATGTTACTGAAAGTAACTTCTGGAGCATAGGTTGCACACTCATTAAATTGGTTGCTGACAACTCTAAATCATATGGTTAGTGTACAAACAATGTTTACTTCATGTTAGCAAATAGTAGTTATCAGCAAAATTGAACTGTACACACCATTGAGTTGAATGCGTTACTTTCTATTCAATGCATTCTGTGGTAACCTTGTGTGCACAACTACTCAGGGTGATTTGGAACTGTATAGATATTGCATGTGCAGTGCTCAGTACCATGGAATAATACAATGCAAGCTGAATTCAGTAACCTACCTGTTACCATTTACAGTGGAACAGACATTGACTTGGTTTACTTCTGCAAAGGCAAAAGTTCCACTGTGTAGAAAAGGTAATGTTACTGAAAGAAACTTCTGGAGCATAGGTAGCACACTCATAAAATTGGTTGCAGACAAGTCCAAATCATATGGTTAGTGTGCTAACATCGTTTACATCATGTTAGCACATAGTAGTTATCAGCTAAATAGAACTGTACACTCCATTGAGTTGAATGTATTACTTTGTATTCAATGCATTCTGTGGTAAGGTTGTGTACATAACTACTCTGGGTGGTTTGGAACTGTATAGATATTGCATGTAGAGTGCTCAGTACCATGGAATAATATAATGCAAGCTGAATTCAGTAACCTACCTGTTACCATTTACAGTGGAACAGCCATTCACTTGGTTCACTTCTGCAAAGGCGAAAGTTCCACTGTGTAGAGAAGGCAATGTTACTGAAAGTAACTTCTGGAGCATAGGTTGCACACTCATAAAATTGGTTGCTGATAACTCTAAATCATATGGTTAGTGTACAAACAATGTTTACTTCATGTTAGCAAATAGTAGTTATCAGCAAAATTGAACTGTACACACCATTGAGTTGAATGCGTTACTTTCTATTCAATGCATTCTGTGGTAACGCTGTGTACATGACTATTCAGTGTGATTTGGAACTGTATAGATATTGCATGTAGAGTGCTGTGTCCCATGGAATACTACAATGCAAGCTGATTTTAGTAACCTACTTGTTACCATTTTCAGTGGAACAGCCATTGACTTGGTTTACTTCTGCAAAGGCTAAAGTTCCACTGTGTAGAGAAGGCAATGTTACTGAAAGTAACATCTGGAGCATTGGTTGCACACTCATAAAATTGGTTGCTGACAACTCTAAATCATATGGTTAGTGAACAAACAATGTTTACATCATGATAGCACATAGTAGTTATCAGCAAAATTGAACTGTACACACCATTGAGTTGAATGCATTACTTTCTGTTCAATGCATTCTGTGGTAACGTTGTGTACATGACTATTCAGTGTGATTTGGAACTGTATAGATATTGCATTTAGAGTGCTGCGTCCCATGGAATACTCCAGTTCAAGCTGATTTCAGTAACCTACTTGTTACCATTTACAGTGGAACAGCCATTGACTTGGTTGACTTCTGTAAAGGCTAAAGTTCCACTGTGTAGAAAAGGTAATGTTACTGAAAGTAACTTCTGGAGCATAGTTAGCACACTCATAAAATTGGTTGCAGACAAGTCCAAATCATATGGTTAGTGTGCTAACATCGTTTACATCATGTTAGCACATAGTAGTTATCAGCTAAATAGAACTGTACACTCCATTGAGTTGAATGCATTACTTTCTATTCAATGCATTCTGTGGTAAGGTTGTGTACATAACTACTCTGGGTGGTTTGGAACTGTATAGATATTGCATGTAGAGTGCTCAGTACCATGGAATAATATAATGCAAGCTGAATTCAGTAACCTACCTGTTACCATTTACAGTGGAACAGCCATTCACTTGGTTTACTTCTGCAAAGGCGAAAGTTCCACTGTGTAGAGAAGGCAATGTTACTGAAAGTAACTTCTGGAGCATAGGTAGCACACTCATAAAATTGGTTGCAGACAAGTCTAAATCATATGGTTAGTGTGCTAACATCGTTTACATCATGTTAGCACATAGTAGTTATCAGCAAAATTGAACTGTACACACCATTGAGTGGAATGCATTACTTTCTATTCAATGCATTCTGTGGTAACTTTGCGTACATGACTATTCAGTGTGATTTGGAACTGTACAGATATTGCATGTAGAGTGCTCAGTACCATGGAATAATCCAATGCAAGCTGAATTCAGTAACCTACCTGTTACCATTTACTGTGGAACAGCCATTGACTTGGTTTACTTCTGCAAAGGCTAAAGTTCCTCTGTGTAGAGAAGGCAATGTTACTGAAAGTAACTTCTGGAGCAAAGGTTGCACACTCATAAAATTGGTTGCTGACAACTCTAAATCATATGGTTAGTGTACAAACAATGCTTACATCATGTTAGCACATAATAGTTATCAGCAAAATTGAACTGTAGACACCATTGAGTTGAATGCATTACTTTCTATTCAATGCATTCTCTGGTAACCTTGTGTACATAACTACTTAGGGTGATTTGGATCTGTATAGATATTGCATGTACCGTGCTCAGTACCATGGAATAATACAATGCAAGCTGAATTCAGTAACCTACCTGTTACCATTTACAGTGGAACAGCCATTGACTTGGTTTACTTCTGCAAAGGCTAAAGTTCCACTGTGTACAGAAGGCAATCTTACTGAAAGTAACTTCTGGAGCATAGGATGCACACTCATAAAATTGGTTGCAGACAACTCTAAATCATATGGTTAGTGTACAAACAATGTATACATCATGTTAGCAGATAGTAGTTATCAGCAAAATTGAACTGTAGACACCATTGAGTTGAATGCATTACTTTCTATTCAATGCATTCTGTGGTAACCTTGTGTACATAACTACTTAGGGTGATTTGGAACTGTATAGATATTGCATGTAGAGTGCTGAGTCCCATGGAATACTCCAATGCAAGCTGATTTCAGTAACCTACTTGTTACCATTTACAGTGGAACAGCCATTGACTTGGTTGACTTCTGTAAAGGCTAAAGTTCCACTGTGTAGAAAAGGTAATGTTACTGAAAGTAACTTCTGGAGCATAGGTAGCACACTCATAAAATTGGTTGCAGACAACTCTAAATCATATGGTTAGTGTACTAACAATGTTTACATCATGTTAGCACCTAGTTGTTATCAGCAAAATTGAACTGTACACTCCATTGAGTTGAATGCATTACTTCATATTCAATTTATTCTGTTGTAACTTTGTGTACATGACTACTCAGGGTGATTTGGAACTGTATAGATATTGCATGTACAGTGCTCAGTACCATGGAATAATACAATGCAAGCTGAATTCAGTAACCTACCTGTTACCATTTACAGTGGAACAGACATTGACTTGGTTTACTTCTGCAAAGGCAAAAGTTCCACTGTGTAGAAAAGGTAATGTTACTGAAAGAAACTTCTGGAGCATAGGTAGCACACTCATAAAATTGGTTGCAGACAAGTCCAGATCATATGGTTAGTGTGCTAACATCGTTTACATCATGTTAGCCCATAGTAGTTATCAGCAAAATTGAACTGTACACACCATTGAGTTGAATGCATTACTTTCTATTCAATGCATTCTGTGGTAACCTTCTGTACATAAGTACTTAGGATGATTTGGAACTGTATAGATATTGCATGTACCGTGCTCAGTACCATGGAATAATACAATGCAAGCTGAATTCAGTAACCTACCTGTTACCATTTACAGTGGAACAGCCATTGACTTGGTTTACTTCTGCAAAGGCTAAAGTTCCACTGTGTACAGAAGGCAATCTTACTGAAAGTAACTTCTGGAGCATAGGATGCACACTCATAAAATTGGTTGCAGACAACTCTAAATCATATGGTTAGTGTACAAACAATGTATACAGCATGTTAGCACATAGTAGTTATCAGCTAAATAGAACTGTACACTCCATTGAGTTGAATGCATTACTTTCTATTCAATGCATTCTGTGGTAAGGTTGTGTACATAACTACTCTGGGTGGTTTGGAACTGTATAGATATTGCATGTAGAGTGCTCAGTACCATGGAATAATATAATGCAAGCTGAATTCAGTAACCTACCTGTTACCATTTACAGTGGAACAGCCATTCACTTGGTTTACTTCTGCAAAGGCGAAAGTTCCACTGTGTAGAGAAGGCAATGTTACTGAAAGTAACTTCTGGAGCATAGGTAGCACACTCATAAAATTGGTTGCAGACAAGTCCAAATCATATGGTTAGTGTGCTAACATCGTTTACATCATGTTAGCACATAGTAGTTATCAGCAAAATTGAACTGTACACACCATTGAGTTGAATGCATGACTTTCTATTCAATGCATTCTGTGGTAAATTTGCGTACATGACTATTCAGTGTGATTTGGAACTGTACAGATATTGCATGTAGAGTGCTCAGTACCATGGAATAATCCAATGCAAGCTGAATTCAGTAACCTACCTGTTACCATTTACAGTGGAACAGCCATTGACTTGGTTTACTTCTGCAAAGGCTAAAGTTCCACTGTGTAGAGAAGGCAATGTTACTGAAAGTAACTTCTGGAGCATAGGTTGCACACTCATAAAATTGGTTGCTGACAACTCTAAATCATATGGTTAGTGTACAAACAATGTTTACATCATGTTAGCACATAGTAGTTATCAGCAAAATTGAACTGTAGACACCATTGAGTTGAATGCATTACTTTCTATTCAATGCATTCTGTGGTAACGTTGCGTACATGACTATTCAGTGTGATTTGGAATTGTATAGATATTGCATGTACCGTGCTCAGTACCATGGAATAATACAATGCAAGCTGAATTCAGTAACCTGCCTGTTACCATTTACAGTGGAACAGCCATTGACTTGGTTTACTTCTGCAAAGGCTAAAGTTCCACTGTGTACAGAAGGCAATCTTACTGAAAGTAACTTCTGGAGCATAGGATGCACACTCATAAAATTGGTTGCAGTCAACTCTAAATCATATGGTTAGTGTACAAACAATGTATACCTCATGTTAGCACATAGTAGTTATCAGCAAAATTGAACTGTAGACACCATTGAGTTGAATGCATTACTTTCTATTCAATGCATTCTGTGGTAACCTTGTGTACATAACTACTTAGGGTGATTTGGAACTGTATAGATATTGCATGTACCGTGCTCAGTACCATGGAATAATACAATGCAAGCTGAATTCAGTAACCTACCTGTTACCATTTACAGTGGAACAGCCATTGACTTGGTTTACTTCTGCAAAGGCTAAAGTTCCACTGTGTACAGAAGGCAATGTTACTGAAAGTAACTTCTGGAGCATAGGTAGCACACTCATAAAATTGCCTGCAGACAAGTCCAAATCATATGGTTAGTGTGCTAACATCGTTTACATCATGTTAGAACATAGTAGTTATCAGCTAAATAGAACTGTACACTCCATTGAGTTGAATGCATTACTTTCTATTCAATGCATTCTGTGGTAAGGTTGTGTACATAACTACTCTGGGTGGTTTGGAACTGTATAGATATTGCATGTAGAGTGCTCAGTACCATGGAATAATATAATGCAAGCTGAATTCAGTAACCTACCTGTTACCATTTACAGTGGAACAGCCATTGACTTGGTTTACTTCTGGAAAGGCTAAAGTTCCACTGTGTAGAGAAGGCAATGTTACTGAAAGTAACTTCTGGAGCATAGGTTGCACACTCATAAAATTGGTTGCTGACAACTCTAAATCATATGGTTAGTGTACAAACAATGCTTACATCATGTTAGCACATAATAGTTATCAGCAAAATTGAACTGTAGACACCATTGAGTTGAATGCATTACTTTCTATTCAATGCATTCTCTGGTAACCTTGTGTACATAACTACTTAGGGTGATTTGGATCTGTATAGATATTGCATGTACCGTGCTCAGTACCATGGAATAATACAATGCAAGCTGAATTCAGTAACCTACCTGTTACCATTTACAGTGGAACAGCCATTGACTTGGTTTACTTCTGCAAAGGCTAAAGTTCCACTGTGTACAGAAGGCAATCTTACTGAAAGTAACTTCTGGAGCATAGGATGCACACTCATAAAATTGGTTGCAGACAACTCTAAATCATATGGTTAGTGTACAAACAATGTATACATCATGTTAGCAGATAGTAGTTATCAGCAAAATTGAACTGTAGACACCATTGAGTTGAATGCATTACTTTCTATTCAATGCATTCTGTGGTAACCTTGTGTACATAACTACTTAGGGTGATTTGGAACTGTATAGATATTGCATGTACCGTGCTCAGTACCATGGAATAATACAATGCAAGCTGAATTCAGTAACCTACCTGTTACCATTTACAGTGGAACAGCCATTGACTTGGTTTACTTCTGCAAAGGCTAAAGTTCCACTGTGTACAGAAGGCAATGTTACTGAAAGTAACTTCTGGAGCATAGGTTGCACAGTCATAAAATTGGTTGCAGACAACTCTACATCATATGGTTAGTGTACAAACAATGTTTACTTCATGTTAGCACATAGTAGTTATCAGCAAAATTGAACTGTACACACCATTGAGTTGAATGCATTACTTTCTATTCAATGCATTCTGTGGTAACATTGTGTACATGACTATTCAGTGTGATTTGGAACTGTATAGATATTGCATGTAGAGTGCTGAGTCCCATGGAATACTCCAATGCAATCTGATTTCAGTAACCTACTTGTTACCATTTACAGTGGAACAGCCATTGACTTGGTTGACTTCTGTAAAGGCTAAAGTTCCACTGTGTAGAAAAGGTAATGTTACTGAAAGTAACTTCTGGAGCATAGGTAGCACACTCATAAAATTGGTTGCAGACAACTCTAAATCATATGGTTAGTGTACTAACAATGTTTACATCATGTTAGCACATAGTAGTTATCAGCTAAATAGAACTGTGCACTCCATTGAGATGAATGCATTACTTTCTATTCAATGCATTCTGTGGTAAGGTTGTGTACATAACTACTCTGGGTGGTTTGGAACTGTATAGATATTGCATGTACCGTGCTCAGTACCATGGAATAATATAATGCAAGCTGAATTCAGTAACCTACCTGTTACCATTTACAGTGGAACAGCCATTGACTTGGTTTACTTCTGGAAAGGCTAAAGTTCCACTGTGTAGAGAAGGCAATGTTACTGAAAGTAACTTCTGGAGCATTGGTTGCACACTCATAAAATTGGTTGCTGCCAACTCTAAATCATATGGTTAGTGAACAAACAATGTTTACATCATGATAGCACATAGTTGTTATCAGCAAAATTGAACTGTACACACCATTGAGTTGAATGCATTACTTTCTATTCAATGCATTCTGTGGTAACTTTGCGTACATGACTATTCAGTGTGATTTGGAACTGTATACATATTGCATGTAGAGTGCTCAGTACAAAGGAATACTCCAATGCAAGCGGAATTCAGTAACCTACCTGTTACCATTTGCAGTGGAACAGCCATTGACTTGGTTTACTTCTGCAAAGGCTAAAGTTCCACTGTGTAGAGAAGGCAATGTTACTGAAAGTAACTTCTGGAGCAAAGGTTGCACACTCATAAAATTGGTTGCTGACAACTCTAAATCATATGGTTAGTGTACAAACAATGCTTACATCATGTTAGCACATAGTAGTTATCAGCAAAATTGAACTGTAGACACCATTGAGTTGAATGCATTACTTTCTATTCAATGCATTCTGTGGTAACCTTGTGTACATAACTACTTAGGGTGATTTGGAACTGTATAGATATTGCATGTACCGTGCTCAGTACCATGGAATAATCCAATGCAAGCTGAATTGAGTAACCTACCTGTTACCATTTACAGTTGAACCGCCATTGGCTTGGTTTACTTCTGCAAAGGCTAAAGTTCCACTGTGTAGAAAAGGTAATGTTACTGAAAGTAACTTCTGGAGCATAGGTAGCACACTCATAAAATTGGTTGCAGACAACTCTAAATCATATGGTTAGTGTACTAACAATGTTTACATCATGGTAGCACCTAGTTGTTATCAGCAAAATTGAACTGTACACTCCATTGAGTTGAATGCATTACTTCATATTCAATTTATTCTGTTGTAACTTTGTGTACATGACTACTCAGGGTGATTTGGAACTGTATATATATTGCATGTACAGTGCTCAGTACCATGGAATAATACAATGCAAGCTGAATTCAGTAACCTACCTGTTACCATTTACAGTGGAACAGACATTGACTTGGTTTACTTCTGCAAAGGCTAAAGTTCCACTGTGTAGAAAAGGTAATGTTACTAAAAGTAACTTCTGGAGCATAGTTAGCACACTCATAAAATTGGTTGCAGACAAGTGCAAATCATATGGTTAGTGTGCTAACATCGCTTACATCATGTTAGCACATAGTAGTTATCAGCTAAATACAACTGTACACTCCATTGAGTTGAATGCATGACTTTCTATTCAATGCATACTGTGGTAAGGTTGTGTACATAACTACTCTGGGTGGTTTGGAACTGTATAGATATTGCATGTAGAGTGCTCAGTACCATGGAATAATATAATGCAAGCTGAATTCAGTAACCTACCTGTTACCATTTACAGTGGAACAGCCATTGGCTTGGTTTACTTATAGATATTGCATGTACAGTGCTCAGTACCATGGAATAATACAATGCAAGCTGAATTCAGTAACCTACCTGTTACCATTTACAGTGGAACAGACATTGACTTGGTTTACTTCTGCAAAGGCTAAAGTTCCACTGTGTAGAAAAGGTAATGTTACTGAAAGTAACTTCTGGAGCATAGGTAGCACACTCATAAAATTGGTTGCAGACAAGTCCAAATCAGATGTTTAGTGTACAAACAATGTTTACATCATGTTAGCACCTAGTTGTTATCAGCAAAATTGAACTGTACACTTCATTGAGTTGAATGCATTACTTCATACTCAATTTATTCTGTTGTAACTTTGTGTACATGACTACTCAGGGTGATTTGGAACTGTATAGATATTGCATGTACAGTGCTCAGTACCATGGAATAATACAATGCAAGCTGAATTCAGAAACCTACCTGTTTCCATTTACAGTGGAACAGCCATTGACTTGGTTTACTTCTGCAAAGGCTAAAGTTCCACTGTGTAGAGAAGGCAATGTTACTGAAAGTAACTTCTGGAGCATTGTTTGCACACTCATAAAATTGGTTGCTGACAACTCTAAATCATATGGTTAGTGTACAAACAATGTTTACATCATGTTAGCAAATAGTAGTTATCAGCAAAATTGAACTGTACACACCATTGAGTTGAATGCGTTACTTTCTATTCAATGCATTCTGTGGTAACGCTGTGTACATGACTATTCAGTGTGATCTGGAACTGTATAGATATTGCATGTAGAGTGCTGAGTCCCATGGAATACTCCAATGCAAGCTGATTTTAGCAACCTACTTGTTACCATTTACAGTGGAACAGCCATTGACTTGGTTGACTTCTGTAAAGGCTAAAGTTCCACTGTGTAGAAAAGGTAATGTTACTGAAAGTAACTTCTGGAGCATAGGTAGCACACTCATAAAATTGGTTGCAGACAACTCTACATCATTCGGTTAGTGTACTAACAATGTTTACATCATGTTAGCACCTAGTAGTTATCAGCAAAATTGAACTGTACACTCCATTGAGTTGAATGCATTACTTCATATTCAATTTATTCTGTTGTAACCTTGTGTACATGACTACTCAGGGTGATTTGGAACTGTATATATATTGCATGTACAGTGCTGAGTCCCATGGAATAATACAATGCAAGCTGAATTCAGTAACCTACCTGTTACCATTTACAGTGGAACAGACATTGACTTGGTTTACTTCTGCAAAGGCTAAAGTTCCACTGTGTAGAAAAGGTAATGTTACTGAAAGTAACTTCTGGAGCAAAGGTTGCACACTCATAAAATTGGTTGCTGACAACTCTAAATCATATGGTTAGTGTACAAACAATGCTTACATCATGTTAGCACATAGTAGTTATCAGCAAAATTGAACTGTAGACACCATTGAGTTGAATGCATTACTTTCTATTCAATGCATTCTGTGGTAACCTTGTGTACATAACTACTTAGGGTGATTTGGAACTGTATAGATATTGCATGTACCGTGCTCAGTACCATGGAATAATCCAATGCAAGCTGAATTCAGTAACCTACCTGTTACCATTTACAGTTGAACCGCCATTGGCTTGATTTACTTCTGCAAAGGCTAAAGTTCCACTGTGTAGAGAAGGCAATGTTACCGAAAGTAACTTCTGGAGCATAGTTTGCACACTCATAAAATTGGTTGCTGACAACTCTAAATCATATGGTTAGTGTACAAACAACGTTTACTTCATGTTAGCACATAGTAGTTATCAGCAAAATTGAACTGTACACACCATTGAGTTGAATGCATTACTTTCTATTCAATGCATTCTGTGGTAACGTTGTGTACATGACTATTCAGTGTGATTTGGAACTGTATAGATATTGCATGTAGAGTGCTCAGTACCATGGAATACTCCAATGCAAGCTGATTTTAGTAACCTACTTGTTACCATTTACAGTGGAACAGCCATTGACTTGGTTGACTTCTGTAAAGGCTAAAGTTCCACTGTGTAGAAAAGGTAATGTTACTGAAAGTAACTTCTGGAGCATAGGTAGCACACTCATAAAATTGGTTGCAGACAACTCTAAATCATATGGTTAGTGTACTAACAATGTTTACATCATGGTAGCACCTAGTTGTTATCAGCAAAATTGAACTGTACACTCCATTGAGTTGAATGCATTACTTCATATTCAATTTATTCTGTTGTAACTTTGTGTACATGACTACTCAGGGTGATTTGGAACTGTATATATATTGCATGTACAGTGCTCAGTACCATGGAATAATACAATGCAAGCTGAATTCAGTAACCTACCTGTTACCATTTACAGTGGAACAGACATTGACTTGGTTTACTTCTGCAAAGGCTAAAGTTCCACTGTGTAGAAAAGGTAATGTTACTAAAAGTAACTTCTGGAGCATAGGTAGCACACTCATAAAATTGGTTGCAGACAAGTGCAAATCATATGGTTAGTGTGCTAACATCGCTTACATCATGTTAGCACATAGTAGTTATCAGCTAAATACAACTGTACACTCCATTGAGTTGAATGCATGACTTTCTATTCAATGCATACTGTGGTAAGGTTGTGTACATAACTACTCTGGGTGGTTTGGAACTGTATAGATATTGCATGTAGAGTGCTCAGTACCATGGAATAATATAATGCAAGCTGAATTCAGTAACCTACCTGTTACCATTTACAGTGGAACAGCCATTGGCTTGGTTTACTTATAGATATTGCATGTACAGTGCTCAGTACCATGGAATAATACAATGCAAGCTGAATTCAGTAACCTACCTGTTACCATTTACAGTGGAACAGACATTGACTTGGTTTACTTCTGCAAAGGCTAAAGTTCCACTGTGTAGAAAAGGTAATGTTACTGAAAGTAACTTCTGGAGCATAGGTAGCACACTCATAAAATTGGTTGCAGACAAGTCCAAATCAGATGTTTAGTGTACAAACAATGTTTACATCATGTTAGCACCTAGTTGTTATCAGCAAAATTGAACTGTACACTTCATTGAGTTGAATGCATTACTTCATACTCAATTTATTCTGTTGTAACTTTGTGTACATGACTACTCAGGGTGATTTGGAACTGTATAGATATTGCATGTACAGTGCTCAGTACCATGGAATAATACAATGCAAGCTGAATTCAGAAACCTACCTGTTTCCATTTACAGTGGAACAGCCATTGACTTGGTTTACTTCTGCAAAGGCTAAAGTTCCACTGTGTAGAGAAGGCAATGTTACTGAAAGTAACTTCTGGAGCATTGTTTGCACACTCATAAAATTGGTTGCTGACAACTCTAAATCATATGGTTAGTGTACAAACAATGTTTACATCATGTTAGCAAATAGTAGTTATCAGCAAAATTGAACTGTACACACCATTGAGTTGAATGCGTTACTTTCTATTCAATGCATTCTGTGGTAACGCTGTGTACATGACTATTCAGTGTGATCTGGAACTGTATAGATATTGCATGTAGAGTGCTGAGTCCCATGGAATACTCCAATGCAAGCTGATTTTAGCAACCTACTTGTTACCATTTACAGTGGAACAGCCATTGACTTGGTTGACTTCTGTAAAGGCTAAAGTTCCACTGTGTAGAAAAGGTAATGTTACTGAAAGTAACTTCTGGAGCATAGGTAGCACACTCATAAAATTGGTTGCAGACAACTCTACATCATTTGGTTAGTGTACTAACAATGTTTACATCATGTTAGCACCTAGTAGTTATCAGCAAAATTGAACTGTACACTCCATTGAGTTGAATGCATTACTTCATATTCAATTTATTCTGTTGTAACTTTGTGTACATGACTACTCAGGGTGATTTGGAACTGTATATATATTGCATGTACAGTGCTGAGTCCCATGGAATAATACAATGCAAGCTGAATTCAGTAACCTACCTGTTACCATTTACAGTGGAACAGACATTGACTTGGTTTACTTCTGCAAAGGCTAAAGTTCCACTGTGTAGAAAAGGTAATGTTACTGAAAGTAACTTCTGGAGCATAGGTAGCACACTCATAAAATTGGTTGCAGACAAGTCCAAATCATATGGTTAGTGTGCTAACATCGTTTACATCATGTTAGCACATAGTAGGTATCAGCTAAATAGAACTGTGCACTCCATTGAGTTGAATGCATTACTTTCTATTCAATGCATTCTGTGGTAAGGTTGTGTACATAACTACTCTGGGTGGTTTGGAACTGTATAGATATTGCATGTAGAGTGCTCAGTACCATGGAATAATCCAATGCAAGCTGAATTCAGTAACCTACCTGTTACCATTTACAGTGGAACAGCCATTGACTTGGTTTACTTCTGCAAAGGCTAAAGTTCCACTGTGTAGAGAAGGCAATGTTGCTGAAAGTAACTTCTGGAGCATTGGTTGCACACTCATAAAATTGGTTGCTGACAACTCTAAATCATATGGTTAGTGTACAAACAATGTTTACTTCATGTTAGCAAATAGTAGTTATCAGCAAAATTGAACTGTACACACCATTGAGTTGAATGCGTTACTTTCTATTCAATGCATTCTGTAGTAACGCTGTGTACATGACTATTCAGTGTGATTTGGAACTGTATAGATATTGCATGTAGAGTGCTGAGTCCCATGGAATACTCCAATGCAAGCTGATTTTAGTAACCTACTTGTTACCATTTACAGAGGAACAGCCATTGACTTGGTTGACTTCTGTAAAGGCTAAAGTTCCACTTTGTAGAAAAGGTAATGTTACTGAAAGTAACTTCTGGAGCATAGGTAGCACACTCATAAAATTGGTTGCAGACAAGTGCAAATCATATGGTTAGTGTGCTAACATCGCTTTCATCATGTTAGCACATAGTAGTTATCAGCTAAATACAACTGTACACTCCATTGAGTTGAATGCATTCATTCATATTGAATTTATTCTGTTGTAACTTTGTGTACATGACTACTCAGGGTGATTTGGAACTGTATAGATATTGCATGTAGAGTGCTCAGTACCATGGAATAATATAATGCAAGCTGAATTCAGTAACCTACCTGTTACCATTTACAGTGGAACAGCCATTGGCTTGGTTTACTTATAGATGTTGCATGTACAGTGCTCAGTACCATGGAATAATACAATGCAAGCTGAATTCAGTAACCTACCTGTTACCATTTACAGTGGAACAGACATTGACTTGGTTTACTTCTGCAAAGGCTAAAGTTCCACTGTGTAGAAAAGGTAATGTTACTGAAAGTAACTTCTGGAGCATAGGTAGCACACTCATAAAATTGGTTGCAGACAAGTCCAAATCAGATGTTTAGTGTACAAACAATGTTTACATCATGTTAGCACCTAGTTGTTATCAGCAAAATTGAACTGTACACTTCATTGAGTTGAATGCATTACTTCATACTCAATTTATTCTGTTGTAACTTTGTGTACATGACTACTCAGGGTGATTTGGAACTGTATAGATATTGCATGTACAGTGCTCAGTACCATGGAATAATACAATGCAAGCTGAATTCAGAAACCTACCTGTTACCATTTACAGTGGAACAGCCATTGACTTGGTTTACTTCTGCAAAGGCTAAAGTTCCACTGTGTAGAGAAGGCAATGTGACTGAAAGTAACTTCTGGAGCATAGGTTGCACACTCATAAAATTGGTTGCTGACAACTCTAAATCATATGGTTAGTGTACAAACAATGTTTACTTCATGTTAGCACATAGTAGTTATCAGCAAAATTGAACTGTAGACACCATTGAGTTGAATGCATTACTTTCTATTCAATGCATTCTGTGGTAAAGTTGTGTACATGACTATTCAGTGTGATTTGGAACTGTATAGATATTGCATGTAGAGTGCTGAGTCCCATGGAATACTCCAATGCAAGCTGATTTTAGTAACCTACTTGTTACCATTTACAGTGGAACAGCCATTGACTTGGTTGACTTCTGTAAAGGCTAAAGTTCCACTGTGTAGAAAAGGTAATGTTACTGAAAGTAACTTCTGGAGCATAGGTAGCACACTCATAAAATTGGTTGCAGACAACTCTAAATCATATGGTTAGTGTACTAACAATGTTTACATCATGTTAGCACCTAGTTGTTATCAGCAAAATTGAACTGTACACTCCATTGAGTTGAATGCATTACTTCATATTCAATTTATTCTGTTGTAACTTTGTGTACATGACTACTCAGGGTGATTTGGAACTGTATATATATTGCATGTACAGTGCTCAGTACCATGGAATAATACAATGCAAGCTGAATTCAGTAACCTACCTGTTACCATTTACAGTGGAACAGACATTGACTTGGTTTACTTCTGCAAAGGCTAAAGTTCCACTGTGTAGAAAAGGTAATGTTACTAAAAGTAACTTCTGGAGCATAGGTAGCACACTCATAAAATTGGTTGCAGACAAGTGCAAATCATATGGTTAGTGTGCTAACATCGCTTACATCATGTTAGCACATAGTAGTTATCAGCTAAATACAACTGTACACTCCATTGAGTTGAATGCATGACTTTCTATTCAATGCATTCTGTGGTAAGGTTGTGTACATAACTACTCTGGGTGGTTTGGAACTGTATAGATATTGCATGTAGAGTGCTCAGTACCATGGAATAATATAATGCAAGCTGAATTCAGTAACCTACCTGTTACCATTTACAGTGGAACAGCCATTGGCTTGGTTTACTTATAGATATTGCATGTACAGTGCTCAGTACCATGGAATAATCCAATGCAAGCTGAATTCAGTAACCTACCTGTTACCATTTACAGTGGAACAGCCATTGACTTGGTTTACTTCTGCAAAGGCTAAAGTTCCACTGTGTAGAGAAGGCAATGTTACTGAAAGTAACTTCTGGAGCATTGGTTGCACACTCATAAAATTGGTTGCTGACAACTCTAAATCATATGGTTAGTGTACAAACAATGTTTACTTCATGTTAGCAAATAGTAGTTATCAGCAAAATTGAACTGTACACACCATTGAGTTGAATGCGTTACTTTCTATTCAATGCATTCTGTAGTAACGCTGTGTACATGACTATTCAGTGTGATTTGGAACTGTATAGATATTGCATGTAGAGTGCTGAGTCCCATGGAATACTCCAATGCAAGCTGATTTTAGTAACCTACTTGTTACCATTTACAGTGGAACAGCTATTGACTTGGTTGACTTCTGTAAAGGCTAAAGTTCCACTTTGTAGAAAAGGTAATGTTACTGAAAGTAACTTCTGGAGCATAGGTAGCACACTCATAAAATTGGTTGCAGACAACTCTAAATCATATGGTTAGTGTACTAACAATGTTTACATCATGTTAGCACCTAGTTGTTATCAGCAAAATTGAACTGTACACTCCATTGAGTTGAATGCATTACTTCATATTCAATTTATTCTGTTGTAACTTTGTGTACATGACTACTCAGGGTGATTTGGAACTGTATATATATTGCATGTACAGTGCTCAGTACCATGGAATAATACAATGCAAGCAGAATTCAGTAACCTACCTGTTACCATTTACAGTGGAACAGCCATTGACTTGGTTTACTTCTGCAAAGGCTAAAGTTCCACTGTGTAGAAAAGGTAATGTTACTGAAAGTAACTTCTGGAGCATAGGTAGCACACTCATAAAATTGGTTGCAGACAAGTCCAAATCATATGGTTAGTGTGCTAACATCGTTTACATCATGTTAGCACATAGTAGTTATCAGCTAAATACAACTGTACACTCTATTGAGTTGAATGCATTACTTTCTATTCAATGCATTCTGTGGTAAGGTTGTGTACATAACTACTGTGGGTGGTTTGGAACTGTATAGATATTGCATGTAGAGTGCTCAGTACCATGGAATAATATAATGCAAGCTGAATTCAGTAAACTACCTGTTACCATTTACAGTGGAACAGCCATTGACTTGGTTTACTTCTGCAAAGGCTAAAGTTCCACTGTGTAGAGAAGGCAATGTTACTGAAAGTCACTTCTGGAGCATAGGTTGCACACTCATAAAATTGGTTGCTGACAACTCTAAATCATATGTTTAGTGTACAAACAATGTTTACATCATGTTAGCACATAGTAGTTATCAGCAAAATTGAACTGTACACACCATTGAGTTGAAAGCATTACTTTCTATTCAATGCATTCTGTGGTAACCTTGTGTGCATAACTACTCAGGGTGATTTGGAACTGTATAGATATTGCATGTACAGTGCTCAGTACCATGGAATAATACAATGCAAGCTGAATTCAGTAACCTACCTGTTACCATTTACAGTGGAACAGACATTGACTTGGTTTACTTCTGCAAAGGCTAAAGTTCCACTGTGTAGAAAAGGTAATGTTACTGAAAGTAACTTCTGGAGCATAGGTAGCACACTCATAAAATAGGTTGCAGACAAGTCCAAATCATATGGTTAGTGAACAAACAATGTTTACATCATGTTAGCACATAGTAGTTATCAGCAAAATTGAACTGTAGACACCATTGAGTTGAATGCATTACTTTCGATTCAATGCATTCTGTGGTAACTTTGCGTACATGATTATTCAGTGTGATTTGGAACTGTATAGATATTGCATGTAGAGTGCTGAGTCCCATGGAATACTCCAATGCAAGCTTATTTCAGTAACCTACTTGTTACCATTTACTGTGGAACAGCCATTGACTTGGTTGACTTCTGTAAAGGCTAAAGTTCCACTGTGTAGAAAAGGTAATGTTACTGAAAGTAACTTCTGGAGCATAGGTAGCACACTCATAAAATTGGTTGCAGACAACTCTAAATCATAAGGTTAGTGTACTAACAATGTTTACATCATGTTAGCACCTAGTTGTTATCAGCAAAATTGAACTGTACATTCCATTGAGTTGAATGCATTACTTCATATTGAATTTATTCTGTTGTAACTTTGTGTACATGACTACTCAGGGTGATTTGGAACTGTATAGATATTGCATGTACAGTGCTCAGTACCATGGAATAATACAATGCAAGCTGAATTCAGTAACCTACCTGTTACCATTTACAGTGGAACAGCCATTGACTTGGTTTACTTCTGCAAAGGCTAAAGTTCCACTGTGTAGAGAAGGCAATGTTACTGAAAGTAACTTCTGGAGCATTGGTTGCACACTCATAAAATTGGTTGCTGACAACTCTAAATCATATGGTTAGTGTACAAACAATGTTTACTTCATGTTAGCAAATAGTAGTTATCAGCAAAATTGAACTGTACACACCATTGAGTTGAATGCGTTACTTTCTATTCAATGCATTCTGTAGTAACGCTGTGTACATGACTATTCAGTGTGATTTGGAACTGTATAGATATTGCATGTAGAGTGCTGAGTCCCATGGAATACTCCAATGCAAGCTGATTTTAGTAACCTACTTGTTACCATTTACAGTGGAACAGCCATTGACTTGGTTGACTTCTGTAAATGCTAAAGTTCCACTTTGTAGAAAAGGTAATGTTACTGAAAGTAACTTCTGGAGCATAGGTAGCACACTCATGAAATTGGTTGCAGACAACTCTAAATCATATGGTTAGTGTACTAACAATGTTTACATCATGTTAGCACCTAGTTGTTATCAGCAAAATTGAACTGTACACTCCATTGAGTTGAATGCATTACTTCATATTCAATTTATTCTGTTGTAACTTTGTGTACATGACTACTCAGGGTGATTTGGAACTGTATATATATTGCATGTACAGTGCTCAGTACCATGGAATAATACAATGCAAGCAGAATTCAGTAACCTACCTGTTACCATTTACAGTGGAACAGCCATTGACTTGGTTTACTTCTGCAAAGGCTAAAGTTCCACTGTGTAGAAAAGGTAATGTTACTGAAAGTAACTTCTGGAGCATAGGTAGCACACTCATAAAATTGGTTGCAGACAAGTCCAAATCATATGGTTAGTGTGCTAACATCGTTTACATCATGTTAGCACATAGTAGTTATCAGCTAAATACAACTGTACACTCTATTGAGTTGAATGCATTACTTTCTATTCAATGCATTCTGTGGTAAGGTTGTGTACATAACTACTCTGGGTGGTTTGGAACTGTATAGATATTGCATGTAGAGTGCTCAGTACCATGGAATAATATAATGCAAGCTGAATTCAGTAACCTACCTGTTACCATTTACAGTGGAACAGCCATTGACTTGGTTTACTTCTGCAAAGGCTAAAGTTCCACTCTGTAGAGAAGGCAATGTTACTGAAAGTCACTTCTGGAGCATAGGTTGCACACTCATAAAATTGGTTGCTGACAACTCTAAATCATATGTTTAGTGTACAAACAATGTTTACATCATGTTAGCACATAGTAGTTATCAGCAAAATTGAACTGTACACACCATTGAGTTGAATGCATTACTTTCTATTCAATGCATTCTGTGGTAACCTTGTGTGCATAACTACTCAGGGTGATTTGGAACTGTATAGATATTGCATGTACAGTGCTCAGTACCATGGAATAATACAATGCAAGCTGAATTCAGTAACCTACCTGTTACCATTTACAGTGGAACAGACATTGACTTGGTTTATTTCTGCAAAGGCTAAAGTTCCACTGTGTAGAAAAGGTAATGTTACTGAAAGTAACTTCTGGAGCATAGGTAGCACACTCATAAAATTGGTTGCAGACAAGTCCAAATCATATGGTTAGTGAACAAACAATGTTTACATCATGTTAGCACATAGTAGTTATCAGCAAAATTGAACTGTAGACACCATTGAGTTGAATGCATTACTTTCGATTCAATGCATTCTGTGGTAACTTTGCGTACATGACTATTCAGTGTGATTTGGAACTGTATAGATATTGCATGTAGAGTGCTCAGTACCATGAAATAATACAATGCAAGCTGAATTCAGTAACCTACCTGTTACCATTTGCAGTGGAACAGACATTGACTTGGTTTACTTCTGCAAAGGCTGAAGGTCCACTGTGTAGAGAAGGCAATGTTACTGAAAGTAACTTCTGGAGCAAAGGTTGCACACTCATAAAATTGGTTGCTGACAACTCTAAATCATATGGTTAGTGTACAAACAATGCTTACATCATGTTAGCACATAGTAGTTATCAGCAAAATTGAACTGTAGACACCATTGAGTTGAATGCATTACTTTCTATTCAATGCATTCTGTGGTAACGTTGTGTACATGACTATTCAGTGTGATTTGGAACTGTATAGATATTGCATGTAGAGTGCTGAGTCCCATGGAATACTCCAATGCAAGCTTATTTCAGTAACCTACTTGTTACCATTTACTGTGGAACAGCCATTGACTTGGTTGACTTCTGTAAAGGCTAGAGTTCCACTGTGTAGAAAAGGTAATGTTACTGAAAGTAACTTCTGGAGCATAGGTAGCACACTCATAAAATTGGTTGCAGACAAGTGCAAATCATATGGTTAGTGTGCTAACATCGTTTACATCATGTTAGCACATAGTAGTTATCAGCTAAATACAACTGTACACTCCATTGAGTTGAATGCATGACTTTCTATTCAATGCATTCTGTGCTAAGGTTGTGTACATAACTACTCTGGGTGGTTTGGAACTGTATAGATATTGCATGTAGAGTGCTCAGTAACATGGAATAATATAATGCAAGCTGAATTCAGTAACCTACCTGTTACCATTTACAGTGGAACAGCCATTGGCTTGGTTTACTTATAGTTATTGCATGTACAGTGCTCAGTACCATGGAATAATACAATGCAAGCTGAATTCAGTAACCTACCTGTTACCATTTACAGTGGAACAGACATTGACTTGGTTTACTTCTGCAAAGGCTAAAGTTCCACTGTGCAGAAAAGGTAATGTTACTGAAAGTAACTTCTGGAGCATAGGTAGCACACTCATAAAATTGGTTGCAGACAAGTCCAAATCATATGTTTAGTGTACAAACAATGTTTACATCATGTTAGCACCTAGTTGTTATCAGCAAAATTGAACTGTACACTCCATTGAGTTGAATGCATTACTTCATATTCAATTTATTCTGTTGTAACTTTGTGTACATGACTACTCAGGGTGATTTGGAACTGTATAGATATTGCATGTACAGTGCTCAGTACCATGGAATAATACAATGCAAGTTGAATTCAGTAACCTACCTGTTACCATTTACAGTGGAACAGCCATTGACTTGGTTTACTTCTGCAAAGGCTAAAGTTCCACTGTGTAGAGAAGGCAATGTTACTGAAAGTAACTTCTGGAGCATTGGTTGCACACTCGTAAAATTGGTTGCTGACAACTCTAAATCATATGGTTAGTGTACAAACAATGTTTACTTCATGTTAGCAAATAGTAGTTATCAGCAAAATTGAACTGTACACACCATTGAGTTGAATGCGTTACTTTCTATTCAATGCATTCTGTGGTAACGCTGTGTACATGACTATTCAGTGTGATCTGGAACTGTATAGATATTGCATGTAGAGTGCTGAGTCCCATGGAATACTCCAATGCAAGCTGATTTTAGTAACCTACTTGTTACTATTTACAGTGGAACAGCCATTGACTTGGTTGACTTCTGTAAAGGCTAAAGTTCCACTGTGTAGAAAAGGTAATGTTACCGAAAGTAACTTCTGGAGCATAGGTAGCACACTCATAAAATTGGTTGCAGACAACTCTACATCATTTGGTTAGTGTACTAACAATGTTTACATCATGTTAGCACCTAGTAGTTATCAGCAAAATTGAACTGTACACTCCATTGAGTTGAATGCATTACTTCATATTCAATTTATTCTGTTGTAACTTTGTGTACATGACTACTCAGGGTGATTTGCAACTGTATATATATTGCATCTACAGTGCTCAGTACCATGGAATAATACAATGCAAGCTGAATTCAGTAACCTACCTGTTACCATTTACAGTGGAACAGACATTGACTTGGTTTACTTCTGCAAAGGCTAAAGTTCCACTGTGTAGAAAAGGTAATGTAACTGAAAGTAACTTCTGGAGCATAGGTAGCACACTTATAAAATTGGTTGCAGACAAGTCCAAATCATATGGTTTGTGTGCTAACATCGTTTACATCATGTTAGCACATAGTAGGTATCAGCTAAATAGAACTGTGCACTCCATTGAGTTGAATGCATTACTTTATATTCAATGCATTCTGTGGTAAGGTTGTGTACATAACTACTCAGGGTGATTTGGAACTGTATAGATATTGCATGTACAGTGCTCAGTACCATGGAATAATATAATGCAAGCTGAATTCAGTAACCTACCTGTTACCATTTACAGTGGAACAGCCATTGGCTTGGTTTACTTATAGTTATTGCATGTACAGTGCTCAGTACCATGGAATAATACAATGCAAGCTGAATTCAGTAACCTACCTGTTACCATTTACAGTGGAACAGACATTGACTTGGTTTACTTCTGCAAAGGCTAAAGTTCCACTGTGCAGAAAAGGTAATGTTACTGAAAGTAACTTCTGGAGCATAGGTAGCACACTCATAAAATTGGTTGCAGACAAGTCCAAATCATATGTTTAGTGTACAAACAATGTTTACATCATGTTAGCACCTAGTTGTTATCAGCAAAATTGAACTGTACACTCCATTGAGTTGAATGCATTACTTCATATTCAATTTATTCTGTTGTAACTTTGTGTACATGACTACTCAGGGTGATTTGGAACTGTATAGATATTGCATGTACAGTGCTCAGTACCATGGAATAATACAATGCAAGCTGAATTCAGTAACCTACCTGTTACCATTTACAGTGGAACAGCCATTGACTTGGTTTACTTCTGCAAAGGCTAAAGTTCCACTGTGTAGAGAAGGCAATGTTACTGAAAGTAACTTCTGGAGCATTGGTTGCACACTCGTAAAATTGGTTGCTGACAACTCTAAATCATATGGTTAGTGTACAAACAATGTTTACTTCATGTTAGCAAATAGTAGTTATCAGCAAAATTGAACTGTACACACCATTGAGTTGAATGCGTTACTTTCTATTCAATGCATTCTGTGGTAACGCTGTGTACATGACTATTCAGTGTGATCTGGAACTGTATAGATATTGCATGTAGAGTGCTGAGTCCCATGGAATACTCCAATGCAAGCTGATTTTAGTAACCTACTTGTTACCATTTACAGTGGAACAGCCATTGACTTGGTTGACTTCTGTAAAGGCTAAAGTTCCACTGTGTAGAAAAGGTAATGTTACTGAAAGTAACTTCTGGAGCATAGGTAGCACACTCATAAAATTGGTTGCAGACAACTCTACATCATTTGGTTAGTGTACTAAGAATGTTTACATCATGTTAGCACCTAGTAGTTATCAGCAAAATTGAACTGTACACTCCATTGAGTTGAATGCATTACTTCATATTCAATTTATTCTGTTGTAACTTTGTGTACATGACTACTCAGGGTGATTTGCAACTGTATATATATTGCATCTACAGTGCTCAGTACCATGGAATAATACAATGCAAGCTGAATTCAGTAACCTACCTGTTACCATTTACAGTGGAACAGACATTGACTTGGTTTACTTCTGCAAAGGCTAAAGTTCCACTGTGTAGAAAAGGTAATGTTACTGAAAGTAACTTCTGGAGCATAGGTAGCACACTTATAAAATTGGTTGCAGACAAGTCCAAATCATATGGTTTGTGTGCTAACATCGTTTACATCATGTTAGCACATAGGTATCAGCTAAATAGAACTGTGCACTCCATTGAGTTGAATGCATTACTTTATATTCAATGCATTCTGTGGTAAGGTTGTGTACATAACTACTCAGGGTGATTTGGAACTGTATAGATATTGCATGTACAGTGCTCAGTACCATGGAATAATACAATGCAAGCTGAATTCAGTAACCTACCTGTTACAATTTACAGTGGAACAGACATTGACTTGGTTTACTTCTGCAAAGGCTAAAGTTCCACTGTGTAGAAAAGGTAATGTTACTGAAAGTAACTTCTGGAGCATAGGTAGCACACTCATAAAATTGGTTGCAGACAAGTCCAAATCGTATGGTTAGTGTGCTAACATCGTGTACATCATGTTAGCACATAGTGGTTATCAGCTAAATATAACTGTACACTCCATTGAGTTGAAAGCATTACTTTCTATTCAATGCATTCTGTGGTAAGGTTGTGTACATAACTACTCTGGGTGGTTTGGAACTGTATAGATATTGCATGTACAGTGCTCAGTACCATGGAATAATCCAATGCAAGCTGAATTCAGTAACCTACCTGTTACCATTTACAGTTGAACAGCCATTGACTTGGTTTACTTCTGGAAAGGCTAAAGTTCCACTGTGTAGAGAAGGCAATGTTACTGAAAGTAACTTCTGGAGCATTGGTTGCACACTCATAAAATTGGTTGCTGACAACTCTAAATCATATGGTTAGTGAACAAACAATGTTTACATCATGTTAGCACATAGTAGTTATCAGCAAAATTGAACTGTAGACACCATTGAGTTGAATGCATTACTTTCGATTCAATGCATTCTGTGGTAACTTTGCGTACATGACTATTCAGTGTGATTTGGAACTGTATAGATATTGCATGTAGAGTGCTCAGTACCAAGGAATACTCCAATGCAAGCGGAATTCAGTAACCTACCTGTTACCATTTGCAGTGGAACAGACATTGACTTGGTTTACTTCTGCAAAGGCTAAAGTTCCACTGTGTAGAGAAGGGAATGTTACTGAAAGTAACTTCTGGAGCAAAGGTTGCACACTCATAAAATTGGTTGCTGACAACTCTAAATCATATGGTTAATGTACAAACAATGCTTACATCATGTTAGCACATAGTAGTTATCAGCAAAATTGAACTGTAGACACCATTGAGTTGAATGCATTACTTTCTATTCAATGCATTCTGTGGTAACGTTGTGTACATGACTATTCAGTGTGATTTGGAACTGTATAGATATTGCATGTAGAGTGCTGAGTCCCATGGAATACTCCAATGCAAGCTTATTTCAGTAACCTACTTGTTACCATTTACTGTGGAACAGCCATTGACTTGGTTGACTTCTGTAAAGGCTAAAGTTCCACTGTGTAGAAAAGGTAATGTTACTGAAAGTAACTTCTGGAGCATAGGTAGCACACTCATAAAATTGGTTGCAGACAACTCTAAATCATAAGGTTAGTGTACTAACAATGTTTACATCATGTTAGCACCTAGTTGTTATCAGCAAAATTGAACTGTACACTCCATTGAGTTGAATGCATTCATTCATATTGAATTTATTCTGTTGTAACTTTGTGTACATGACTACTCAGGGTGATTTGGAACTGTATAGATATTGCATGTACAGTGCTCAGTACTATGGAATAATACAATGCAAGCTGAATTCAGTAACCTACCTGTTACCATTTACAGTGGAACAGCCATTGACTTGGTTTACTTCTGCAAAGGCTAAAGTTCCACTGTGTAGAGAAGGCAATGTTACTGAAAGTAACTTCTGGAGCATTGGTTGCACACTCATAAAATTGGTTGCTGACAACTCTAAATCATATGGTTAGTGAACAAACAATGTTTACATCATGTTAGCACATAGTAGTTATCAGCAAAATTGAACTGTAGACACCATTGAGTTGAATGCATTACTTTCGATTCAATGCATTCTGTGGTAACTTTGCGTACATGACTATTCAGTGTGATTTGGAACTGTATAGATATTGCATGTAGAGTGCTCAGTACCAAGGAATACTCCAATGCAAGCGGAATTCAGTAACCTACCTGTTACCATTTGCAGTGGAACAGACATTGACTTGGTTTACTTCTGCAAAGGCTAAAGTTCCACTGTGTAGAGAAGGGAATGTTACTGAAAGTAACTTCTGGAGCATAGGTAGCACACTCATAAAATTGGTTGCAGACAAGTCCAAATCATATGGTTTGTGTGCTAACATCGTTTACATCATGTTAGCACATAGTAGGTATCAGCTAAATAGAACTGTGCACTCCATTGAGTTGAATGCATTACTTTCTATTCAATGCATTCTGTGGTAAGGTTGTGTACATAACTACTCTGGGTGGTTTGGAACTGTATAGATATTGCATGTAGAGTGCTCAGTACCATGGAATAATCCAATGCAAGCTGAATTCAGTAACCTAC
Organism: Hypanus sabinus; assembly: GCF_030144855.1. Taxonomy (NCBI): domain Eukaryota; kingdom Metazoa; phylum Chordata; class Chondrichthyes; order Myliobatiformes; family Dasyatidae; genus Hypanus; species Hypanus sabinus. The sequence goes on from NC_082707.1 coordinate 105,041,106, forward strand.
CTGTTACCATTTACAGTGGAACAGCCATTGACTTGGTTTACTTCTGCAAAGGCTAAAGTTCCACTGTGTAGAGAAGGCAATGTTACTGAAAGTAACTTCTGGAGCATAGGTTGCACACTCATAAAATTGGTTGCTGACAACTCTAAATCATATGTTTAGTGTACAAACAATGTTTACATCATGTTAGCACATAGTAGTTATCAGCAAAATTGAACTGTACACACCATTGAGTTGAATGCATTACTTTCTATTCAATGCATTCTGTGGTAACCTTGTGTGCATAACTACTCAGGGTGATTTGGAACTGTATAGATATTGCATGTACAGTGCTCAGTACCATGGAATAATACAATGCAAGCTGAATTCAGTAACCTACCTGTTACAATTTACAGTGGAACAGACATTGACTTGGTTTACTTCTGCAAAGGCTAAAGTTCCACTGTGTAGAAAAGGTAATGTTACTGAAAGTAACTTCTGGAGCATAGGTAGCACACTCATAAAATTGGTTGCAGACAAGTCCAAATCATATGGTTAGTGTGCTAACATCGTGTACATCATGTTAGCACATAGTGGTTATCAGCTAAATATAACTGTACACTCCATTGAGTTGAAAGCATTACTTTCTATTCAATGCATTCTGTGGTAAGGTTGTGTACATAACTACTCTGGGTGGTTTGGAACTGTATAGATATTGCATGTACAGTGCTCAGTACCATGGAATAATCCAATGCAAGCTGAATTCAGTAACCTACCTGTTACCATTTACAGTTGAACAGCCATTGACTTGGTTTACTTCTGGAAAGGCTAAAGTTCCACTGTGTAGAGAAGGCAATGTTACTGAAAGTAACTTCTGGAGCATTGGTTGCACACTCATAAAATTGGTTGCTGACAACTCTAAATCATATGGTTAGTGAACAAACAATGTTTACATCATGTTAGCACATAGTAGTTATCAGCAAAATTGAACTGTAGACACCATTGAGTTGAATGCATTACTTTCGATTCAATGCATTCTGTGGTAACTTTGCGTACATGACTATTCAGTGTGATTTGGAACTGTATAGATATTGCATGTAGAGTGCTCAGTACCAGGGAATACTCCAATGCAAGCGGAATTCAGTAACCTACCTGTTACCATTTGCAGTGGAACAGACATTGACTTGGTTTACTTCTGCAAAGGCTAAAGTTCCACTGTGTAGAGAAGGGAATGTTACTGAAAGTAACTTCTGGAGCAAAGGTTGCACACTCATAAAATTGGTTGCTGACAACTCTAAATCATATGGTTAATGTACAAACAATGCTTACATCATGTTAGCACATAGTAGTTATCAGCAAAATTGAACTGTAGACACCATTGAGTTGAATGCATTACTTTCTATTCAATGCATTCTGTGGTAACGTTGTGTACATGACTATTCAGTGTGATTTGGAACTGTATAGATATTGCATGTAGAGTGCTGAGTCCCATGGAATACTCCAATGCAAGCTTATTTCAGTAACCTACTTGTTACCATTTACTGTGGAACAGCCATTGACTTGGTTGACTTCTGTAAAGGCTAAAGTTCCACTGTGTAGAAAAGGTAATGTTACTGAAAGTAACTTCTGGAGCATAGGTAGCACACTCATAAAATTGGTTGCAGACAACTCTAAATCATAAGGTTAGTGTACTAACAATGTTTACATCATGTTAGCACCTAGTTGTTATCAGCAAAATTGAACTGTACACTCCATTGAGTTGAATGCATTCATTCATATTGAATTTATTCTGTTGTAACTTTGTGTACATGACTACTCAGGGTGATTTGGAACTGTATAGATATTGCATGTACAGTGCTCAGTACCATGGAATAATACAATGCAAGCTGAATTCAGTAACCTACCTGTTACCATTTACAGTGGAACAGCCATTGACTTGGTTTACTTCTGCAAAGGCTAAAGTTCCACTGTGTAGAGAAGGCAATGTTACTGAAAGTAACTTCTGGAGCATTGGTTGCACACTCATAAAATTGGTTGCTGACAACTCTAAATCATATGGTTAGTGAACAAACAATGTTTACATCATGTTAGCACATAGTAGTTATCAGCAAAATTGAACTGTAGACACCATTGAGTTGAATGCATTACTTTCGATTCAATGCATTCTGTGGTAACTTTGCGTACATGACTATTCAGTGTGATTTGGAACTGTATAGATATTGCATGTAGAGTGCTCAGTACCAAGGAATACTCCAATGCAAGCGGAATTCAGTAACCTACCTGTTACCATTTGCAGTGGAACAGACATTGACTTGGTTTACTTCTGCAAAGGCTAAAGTTCCACTGTGTAGAGAAGGGAATGTTACTGAAAGTAACTTCTGGAGCAAAGGTTGCACACTCATAAAATTGGTTGCTGACAACTCTAAATCATATGGTTAGTGTACAAACAATGCTTACATCATGTTAGCACATAGTAGTTATCAGCAAAATTGAACTGTAGACACCATTGAGTTGAATGCATTACTTTCTATTCAATGCATTCTGTGGTAACGTTGTGTACATGACTATTCAGTGTGATTTGGAACTGTATAGATATTGCATGTAGAGTGCTGAGTCCCATGGAATACTCCAATGCAAGCTTATTTCAGTAACCTACTTGTTACCATTTACTGTGGAACAGCCATTGACTTGGTTGACTTCTGTAAAGGCTAAAGTTCCACTGTGTAGAAAAGGTAATATTACTGAAAGTAACTGCTGTAGCATAGGTAGCACACTCATAAAATTGGTTGCAGACAACTCTAAATCATATGGTTAGTGTACTAACAATGTTTACATCATGTTAGCACCTAGTTGTTATCAGCAAAATTGAACTGTACACTCCATTGAGTTGAATGCATTACTTCATATTCAATTTATTCTGTTGTAACTTTGTGTACATGACTACTCAGGGTGATTTGGAACTGTATAGATATTGCATGTACAGTGCTCAGTACCATGGAATAATACAATGCAAGCTGAATTCAGTAACCTACCTGTTACCATTTACAGTGGAACAGCCATTGACTTGGTTTACTTCTGCAAAGGCTAAAGTTCCACTGTGTAGAGAAGGCAATGTTACTGAAAGTAACTTCTGGAGCATTGGTTGCACACTCATAAAATTGGTTGCTGACAACTCTAAATCATATGGTTAGTGTACAAACAATGTTTACTTCATGTTAGCAAATAGTAGTTATCAGCAAAATTGAACTGTACTCACCATTGAGTTGAATGCATTACTTTCTATTCAATGCATTCTGTGGTAACGCTGTGTATATGAATATTCAGTGTGATTTGGAACTGTATAGATATTGCATGTAGAGTGCTGAGTCCTATGGAATAGTCCAATGCAAGCTGATTTCAGTAACCTACTTGTTACCATTTACAGTGGAACAGCCATTGACTTGGTTGACTTCTGTAAAGGCTAAAGTTCCCCTGTGTAGAAAAGGTAATATTACTGAAAGTAACTTCTGTAGCATAGGTAGCACACTCATAAAATTGGTTGCAGACAACTCTAAATCATATGGTTAGTGTACTAACAATGTTTACATCATGTTAGCACCTAGTTGTTATCAGCAAAATTGAACTGTACACTCCATTGAGTTGAATGCATTACTTCATATTCAATTTATTCTGTTGTAACTTTGTGTACATGACTACTCAGGGTGATTTGGAACTGTATATATATTGCATGTTCAGTGCTCAGTACCATGGAATAATACAATGCAAGCTGAATTCAGTAACCTACCTGTTACCATTTACAGTGGAACAGACATTGACTTGGTTTACTTCTGCAAAGGCTAAAGTTCCACTGTGTAGAAAAGGTAATGTTACTGAAAGTAACTTCTGGAGCATAGGTAGCACACTCATAAAATTGGTTGCAGACAAGTGCAAATCATATGGTTAGTGTGCTAACATCGTTTACATCATGTTAGCACATAGTAGTTATCAGCTAAATACAACTGTACACTCCATTGAGTTGAATGCATGACTTTCTATTCAATGCATTCTGTGGTAAGGTTGTGTACATAACTACTCTGGGTGGTTTGGAACTGTATAGATATTGCATGTAGAGTGCTCAGTAACATGGAATAATATAATGCAAGCTGAATTCAGTAACCTACCTGTTACCATTTACAGTGGAACAGCCATTGGCTTGGTTTACTTATAGTTATTGCATGTACAGTGCTCAGTACCATGGAATAATACAATGCAAGCTGAATTCAGTAACCTACCTGTTACCATTTACAGTGGAACAGACATTGACTTGGTTTACTTCTGCAAAGGCTAAAGTTCCACTGTGCAGAAAAGGTAATGTTACTGAAAGTAACTTCTGGAGCATAGGTAGCACACTCATAAAATTGGTTGCAGACAAGTCCAAATCATATGTTTAGTGTACAAACAATGTTTACATCATGTTAGCACCTAGTTGTTATCAGCAAAATTGAACTGTACACTCCATTGAGTTGAATGCATTACTTCATATTCAATTTATTCTGTTGTAACTTTGTGTACATGACTACTCAGGGTGATTTGGAACTGTATAGATATTGCATGTACAGTGCTCAGTACCATGGAATAATACAATGCAAGCTGAATTCAGTAACCTACCTGTTACCATTTACAGTGGAACAGCCATTGACTTGGTTTACTTCTGCAAAGGCTAAAGTTCCACTGTGTAGAGAAGGCAATGTTACTGAAAGTAACTTCTGGAGCATTGGTTGCACACTCGTAAAATTGGTTGCTGACAACTCTAAATCATATGGTTAGTGTACAAACAATGTTTACTTCATGTTAGCAAATAGTAGTTATCAGCAAAATTGAACTGTACACACCATTGAGTTGAATGCGTTACTTTCTATTCAATGCATTCTGTGGTAACGCTGTGTACATGACTATTCAGTGTGATCTGGAACTGTATAGATATTGCATGTAGAGTGCTGAGTCCCATGGAATACTCCAATGCAAGCTGATTTTAGTAACCTACTTGTTACCATTTACAGTGGAACAGCCATTGACTTGGTTGACTTCTGTAAAGGCTAAAGTTCCACTGTGTAGAAAAGGTAATGTTACTGAAAGTAACTTCTGGAGCATAGGTAGCACACTCATAAAATTGGTTGCAGACAACTCTACATCATTTGGTTAGTGTACTAACAATGTTTACATCATGTTTGCACCTAGTAGTTATAAGCAAAATTGAACTGTACACTCCATTGAGTTGAATGCATTACTTCATATTCAATTTATTCTGTTGTAACTTTGTGTACATGACTACTCAGGGTGACTTGCAACTGTATATATATTGCATCTACAGTGCTCAGTACCATGGAATAATACAATGCAAGCTGAATTCAGTAACCTACCTGTTACCATTTACAGTGGAACAGACATTGACTTGGTTTACTTCTGCAAAGGCTAAAGTTCCACTGTGTAGAAAAGGTAATGTTACTGAAAGTAACTTCTGGAGCATAGGTAGCACACTTATAAAATTGGTTGCAGACAAGTCCAAATCATATGGTTTGTGTGCTAACATCGTTTACATCATGTTAGCACATAGTAGGTATCAGCTAAATAGAACTGTGCACTCCATTGAGTTGAATGCATTACTTTATATTCAATGCATTCTGTGGTAAGGTTGTGTACATAACTACTCAGGGTGATTTGGAATTGTATAGATATTGCATGTACAGTGCTCAGTACCATGGAATAATACAATGCAAGCTGAATTCAGTAACCTACCTGTTACAATTTACAGTGGAACAGACATTGACTTGGTTTACTTCTGCAAAGGCTAAAGTTCCACTGTGTAGAAAAGGTAATGTTACTGAAAGTAACTTCTGGAGCATAGGTAGCACACTCATAAAATTGATTGCAGACAACTCTAAATCATAAGGTTAGTGTACTAACAATGTTTACATCATGTTAGCACCTAGTTGTTATCAGCAAAATTGAACTGTACACTCCATTGAGTTGAATGCATTCATTCATATTGAATTTATTCTGTTGTAACTTTGTGTACATGACTACTCAGGGTGATTTGGAACTGTATAGATATTGCATGTACAGTGCTCAGTACCATGGAATAATACAATGCAAGCTGAATTCAGTAACCTACCTGTTACCATTTACAGTGGAACAGCCATTGACTTGGTTTACTTCTGCAAAGGCTAAAGTTCCACTGTGTAGAGAAGGCAATGTTACTGAAAGTAACTTCTGGAGCATTGGTTGCACACTCATAAAATTGGTTGCTGACAACTCTAAATCATATGGTTAGTGAACAAACAATGTTTACATCATGTTAGCACATAGTAGTTATCAGCAAAATTGAACTGTAGACACCATTGAGTTGAATGCATTACTTTCGATTCAATGCATTCTGTGGTAACTTTGCGTACATGACTATTCAGTGTGATTTGGAACTGTATAGATATTGCATGTAGAGTGCTCAGTACCAAGGAATACTCCAATGCAAGCGGAATTCAGTAACCTACCTGTTACCATTTGCAGTGGAACAGACATTGACTTGGTTTACTTCTGCAAAGGCTAAAGTTCCACTGTGTAGAGAAGGGAATGTTACTGAAAGTAACTTCTGGAGCATAGGTAGCACACTCATAAAATTGGTTGCAGACAAGTCCAAATCATATGGTTTGTGTGCTAACATCGTTTACATCATGTTAGCACATAGTAGGTATCAGCTAAATAGAACTGTGCACTCCATTGAGTTGAATGCATTACTTTCTATTCAATGCATTCTTTGGTAAGGTTGTGTACATAACTACTCTGGGTGGTTTGGAACTGTATAGATATTGCATGTAGAGTGCTCAGTACCATGGAATAATCCAATGCAAGCTGAATTCAGTAACCTACCTGTTACCATTTACAGTGGAACAGCCATTGACTTGGTTTACTTCTGCAAAGGCTAAAGTTCCACTGTGTAGAGAAGGCAATGTTACTGAAAGTATCTTCTGGAGCATAGGTTGCACACTCATAAAATTGGTTGCTGACAACTCTAAATCATATGTTTAGTGTACAAACAATGTTTACATCATGTTAGCACATAGTAGTTATCAGCAAAATTGAACTGTACACACCATTGAGTTGAATGCATTACTTTCTATTCAATGCATTCTGTGGTAACCTCGTGTGCATAACTACTCAGGGTGATTTGGAACTGTATAGATATTGCATGTACAGTGCTCAGTACCATGGAATAATACAATGCAAGCTGAATTCAGTAACCTACCTGTTACAATTTACAGTGGAACAGACATTGACTTGGTTTACTTCTGCAAAGGCTAAAGTTCCACTGTGTAGAGAAGGGAATGTTACTGAAAGTAACTTCTGGAGCATAGGTAGCACACTCATAAAATTGGTTGCAGACAAGTCCAAATCATATGGTTAGTGTGCTAACATCGTGTACATCATGTTAGCACATAGTGGTTATCAGCTAAATATAACTGTACACTCCATTGAGTTGAAAGCATTACTTTCTATTCAATGCATTCTGTGGTAAGGTTGTGTACATAACTACTCTGGGTGGTTTGGAACTGTATAGATATTGCATGTACAGTGCTCAGTACCATGGAATAATCCAATGCAAGCTGAATTCAGTAACCTACCTGTTACCATTTACAGTTGAACAGCCATTGACTTGGTTTACTTCTGGAAAGGCTAAAGTTCCACTGTGTAGAGAAGGCAATGTTACTGAAAGTAACTTCTGGAGCATTGGTTGCACACTCATAAAATTGGTTGCTGACAACTCTAAATCATATGGTTAGTGAACAAACAATGTTTACATCATGTTAGCACATAGTAGTTATCAGCAAAATTGAACTGTAGACACCATTGAGTTGAATGCATTACTTTCGATTCAATGCATTCTGTGGTAACTTTGCGTACATGACTATTCAGTGTGATTTGGAACTGTATAGATATTGCATGTAGAGTGCTCAGTACCAGGGAATACTCCAATGCAAGCGGAATTCAGTAACCTACCTGTTACCATTTGCAGTGGAACAGACATTGACTTGGTTTACTTCTGCAAAGGCTAAAGTTCCACTGTGTAGAGAAGGGAATGTTACTGAAAGTAACTTCTGGAGCATAGGTAGCACACTCATCAAATTGGTTGCAGACAAGTCCAAATCATATGGTTTGTGTGCTAACATCGTTTACATCATGTTAGCACATAGTAGGTATCAGCTAAATAGAACTGTGCACTCCATTGAGTTGAATGCATTACTTTCTATTCAATGCATTCTTTGGTAAGGTTGTGTACATAACTACTCTGGGTGGTTTGGAACTGTATAGATATTGCATGTAGAGTGCTCAGTACCATGGAATAATCCAATGCAAGCTGAATTCAGTAACCTACCTGTTACCATTTACAGTGGAACAGCCATTGACTTGGTTTACTTCTGCAAAGGCTAAAGTTCCACTGTGTAGAGAAGGCAATGTTACTGAAAGTATCTTCTGGAGCATAGGTTGCACACTCATAAAATTGGTTGCTGACAACTCTAAATCATATGTTTAGTGTACAAACAATGTTTACATCATGTTAGCACATAGTAGTTATCAGCAAAATTGAACTGTACACACCATTGAGTTGAATGCATTACTTTCTATTCAATGCATTCTGTGGTAACCTCGTGTGCATAACTACTCAGGGTGATTTGGAACTGTATAGATATTGCATGTACAGTGCTCAGTACCATGGAATAATACAATGCAAGCTGAATTCAGTAACCTACCTGTTACAATTTACAGTGGAACAGACATTGACTTGGTTTACTTCTGCAAAGGCTAAAGTTCCACTGTGTAGAAAAGGTAATGTTACTGAAAGTAACTTCTGGAGCATAGGTAGCACACTCATAAAATTGGTTGCAGACAAGTCCAAATCATATGGTTAGTGTGCTAACATCGTGTACATCATGTTAGCACATAGTGGTTATCAGCTAAATATAACTGTACACTCCATTGAGTTGAAAGCATTACTTTCTATTCAATGCATTCTGTGGTAAGGTTGTGTACATAACTACTCTGGGTGGTTTGGAACTGTATAGATATTGCATGTACAGTGCTCAGTACCATGGAATAATCCAATGCAAGCTGAATTCAGTAACCTACCTGTTACCATTTACAGTTGAACAGCCATTGACTTGGTTTACTTCTGGAAAGGCTAAAGTTCCACTGTGTAGAGAAGGCAATGTTACTGAAAGTAACTTCTGGAGCATTGGTTGCACACTCATAAAATTGGTTGCTGACAACTCTAAATCATATGGTTAGTGAACAAACAATGTTTACATCATGTTAGCACATAGTAGTTATCAGCAAAATTGAACTGTAGACACCATTGAGTTGAATGCATTACTTTCGATTCAATGCATTCTGTGGTAACTTTGCGTACATGACTATTCAGTGTGATTTGGAACTGTATAGATATTGCATGTAGAGTGCTCAGTACCAGGGAATACTCCAATGCAAGCGGAATTCAGTAACCTACCTGTTACCATTTGCAGTGGAACAGACATTGACTTGGTTTACTTCTGCAAAGGCTAAAGTTCCACTGTGTACAGAAGGGAATGTTACTGAAAGTAACTTCTGGAGCAAAGGTTGCACACTCATAAAATTGGTTGCTGACAACTCTAAATCATATGGTTAATGTACAAACAATGCTTACATCATGTTAGCACATAGTAGTTATCAGCAAAATTGAACTGTAGACACCATTGAGTTGAATGCATTACTTTCTATTCAATGCATTCTGTGGTAACGTTGTGTACATGACTATTCAGTGTGATTTGGAACTGTATAGATATTGCATGTAGAGTGCTGAGTCCCATGGAATACTCCAATGCAAGCTTATTTCAGTAACCTACTTGTTACCATTTACTGTGGAACAGCCATTGACTTGGTTGACTTCTGTAAAGGCTAAAGTTCCACTGTGTAGAAAAGGTAATGTTACTGAAAGTAACTTCTGGAGCATAGGTAGCACACTCATAAAATTGGTTGCAGACAACTCTAAATCATAAGGTTAGTGTACTAACAATGTTTACATCATGTTAGCACCTAGTTGTTATCAGCAAAATTGAACTGTACACTCCATTGAGTTGAATGCATTCATTCATATTGAATTTATTCTGTTGTAACTTTGTGTACATGACTACTCAGGGTGATTTGGAACTGTATAGATATTGCATGTACAGTGCTCAGTACCATGGAATAATACAATGCAAGCTGAATTCAGTAACCTACCTGTTACCATTTACAGTGGAACAGCCATTGACTTGGTTTACTTCTGCAAAGGCTAAAGTTCCACTGTGTAGAGAAGGCAATGTTACTGAAAGTAACTTCTGGAGCATTGGTTGCACACTCATAAAATTGGTTGCTGACAACTCTAAATCATATGGTTAGTGAACAAACAATGTTTACATCATGTTAGCACATAGTAGTTATCAGCAAAATTGAACTGTAGACACCATTGAGTTGAATGCATTACTTTCTATTCAATGCATTCTGTGGTAACGTTGTGTACATGACTATTCAGTGTGATTTGGAACTGTATAGATATTGCATGTAGAGTGCTGAGTCCCATGGAATACTCCAATGCAAGCTTATTTCAGTAACCTACTTGTTACCATTTACTGTGGAACAGCCATTGACTTGGTTGACTTCTGTAAAGGCTAAAGTTCCACTGTGTAGAAAAGGTAATATTACTGAAAGTAACTTCTGTAGCATAGGTAGCACACTCATAAAATTGGTTGCAGACAACTCTAAATCATATGGTTAGTGTACTAACAATGTTTACATCATGTTAGCACCTAGTTGTTATCAGCAAAATTGAACTGTACACTCCATTGAGTTGAATGCATTACTTCATATTCAATTTATTCTGTTGTAACTTTGTGTACATGACTACTCAGGGTGATTTGGAACTGTATACATATTGCATTTACAGTGCTCAGTACCATGGAATAATACAATGCAAGCTGAATTCAGTAACCTACCTGTTACCATTTACAGTGGAACAGAGATTGACTTGGTTTACTTCTGCAAAGGCTAAAGTTCCACTGTGTAGAGAAGGTAATGTTACTGAAAGTAACTTCTGGAGCATAGGTAGCACACTCATAAAATTGGTTGCAGACAAGTCCAAATCATATGGTTAGTGTGCTAACATTGTTTACATCATGTTAGCACATAGTAGTTATCAGCTAAATAGAACTGTACACTCCATTGAGTTGAATGCATTACTTTCTATTCAATGCATTCTGTGGTAAGGTTGTGTACATAACTACTCTGGGTGATTTGGAACTGTATAGATATTGCATGTAGAGTGCTCAGTACCATGGAATAATATAATGCAAGCTGAATTCAGTAACCTACCTGTTACCATTTACAGTGGAACAGCCATTGAGTTGGTTTACTTCTGCAAAGGCTAAAGTTCCACTGTGTAGAGAAGGCAATGTTACTGAACGTCACTTCTGGAGCATAGGTTGCACACTCATAAAATTGGTTGCTGACAACTCTAAATCGTATGTTTAGTGTACAAACAATGTTTACATCATGTTAGCACATAGTAGTTATCAGCAAAATTGAACTGTACACACCATTGAGTTGAATTCATTACTTTCTATTCAATGCATTCTGTGGTAGCCTTGTGTGCATAACTATTCAGGGTGATTTGGAACTGTACAGATATTGCATGTACAGTGCTCAGTACCATGGAATAATACAATGCAAGCTGAATTCAGTAACCTACCTGTTACCATTTACAGTGGAACAAACATTGACTTGGTTTACTTCTGCAAAGGCTAAAGTTCCACTGTGTAGAAAAGGTAATGTTACTGAAAGTAACTTCCGGAGCATAGGTAGCAAACTCATAAAATTGGTTGCAGACAAGTTCAAATCATATGGTTAGTTTGCTAACATCGTTTACATCATGTTAGCACATAGTAGTTATCAGCTAAATAGAACTGTACACTCCATTGAGTTGAATGCAATACTTTCTATTCAATGCATTCTGTGGTAAGGTTGTGTACATAACTACCCTGGGTGGTTTGGAACTGTATAGATATTGCATGTAGAGTGCTCCGTACCATGGAATAATATAATGCAAGCTGAATTCAGTAACCTACCTGTTACCATTTACAGTGGAACAGCCATTGACTTGGTTTACTTCTGCAAAGGCTAAAGTTCCACTGTGTAGAGAAGGCAATGTTACTGAAAGTAACTTCTGGAGCATAGGTTGCACACTCATAAAATTGGTTGCAGACAACTCTAAATCATATGGTTAGTGTACTAACAATGTTTACATCATGTTAGCACATAGTAGTTATCAGCAAAATTGAGCTGTACACACCATTGAGTTGAATGCATTACTTTCTGTTCAATGCATTCTGTGGTAACTTTGCGTACATGACTATTCAGTGTGATTTAGAACTGTATAGATATTGCATGTAGAGTGCTCAGTACCATGGAATACTCCAATGCAAGCGGAATTCAGTAACCTACCTGTTACCATTTACTGTGGAACAGCCATTGACTTGGTTTACTTCTGCAAAGGCTAAAGTTCCACTGTGTAGAGAAGGCAATGTTACTGAAAGTAACTTCTGGAGCAAAGGTTGCACACTCATAAAATTGGTTGCTGACAACTCTAAATCATATGGTTAGTACACAAACAATGCTTACATCATGTTAGCACATAGTAGTCATCAGCAAAATTGAACTGTAGACACCATTGAGTTGAATGCATTACTTTCTATTCAATGCATTCTGTGGTAACCTTGTGTACATAACTACTTAGGGTGATTTGGAACTGTATATATATTGCATGTACCGTGCTCAGTACCATGGAATAATACAATGCAAGCTGAATTCAGTAACCTACCTGTTACCATTTATAGTGGAACAGCCATTGACTTGGTTTACTTCTGTAAAGGCTAAAGTTCCACTGTGTAGAAAAGGTAATGTTACTGAAAGTAACTTCTGGAGCATAGGTAGCACTCTCATAAAATTGGTTGCAGACAACTCTAAATCATATGGTTAGTGTACTAACAATGTTTACATCATGTTAGCACATAGTAGTTATCAGCAAAATTGAACTGTACACACCATTGAGTTGAATGCATTACTTTCTATTCAATGCATTCTGTGGTAAGGTTGTGTGCATAACTACTCAGGGTGATTTGGAACTGTATAGATATTGCATGTACAGTGCTCAGTACCATGGAATAATACAATGCAAGCTGAATTCAGTAACCTACCTGTTACCATTTACAGTGGAACAGACATTGACTTGGTTTACTTCTGCAAAGGCTAAAGTTCCACTGTGTAGAAAAGGTAATGTTACTGAAAGTAACTTCTGGAGCATAGGTAGCACACTCATAAAATTGGTTGCAGACAAGTCCAAATCATATGGTTAGTGTGCTAACATCGTGTACATCATGTTAGCACATAGTGGTTATCAGCTAAATAGAACTGTACACTCCATTGAGTTGAAAGCATTACTTTCTATTCAATGCATTCTGTGGTAAGGTTGTGTACATAACTACTCTGGGTGGTTTGGAACTGTATAGATATTGCATGTAGAGTGCTCAGTACCATGGAATAATATAATGCAAGCTGAATTCAGTAACCTACCTGTTACCATTTACAGTGGAACAGCCATTGACTTGGTTTACTTCTGCAAAGGCTAAAATTCCACTGTGTAGAGAAGGCAATGTTACTGAAAGTCACTTCTGGAGCATAGGTTGCACACTCATAAAATTGGTTGCTGACAACTCTAAATCGTATGTTTAGTGTACAAACAATGTTTACATCATGTTAGCACATAGTAGTTATCAGCAAAATTGAACTGTACACACCATTGAGTTGAATTCATTACTTTCTATTCAATGCATTCTGTGGTAACCTTGTGTGCATAACTATTCAGGGTGATTTGGAACTGTACAGATATTGCATGTACAGTGCTCAGTACCATGGAATAATACAATGCAAGCTGAATTCAGTAACCTACCTGTTACCATTTACAGTGGAACAAACATTGACTTGGTTTACTTCTGCAAAGGCTAAAGTTCCACTGTGTAGAAAAGGTAATGTTACTGAAAGTAACTTCCGGAGCATAGGTAGCAAACTCATAAAATTGGTTGCAGACAAGTCCAAATCATATGGGTAGTTTGCTAACATCGTTTACATCATGTTAGCACATAGTAGTTATCAGCTAAATAGAACTGTACACTCCATTGAGTTGAATGCAATACTTTCTATTCAATGCATTCTGTGGTAAGGTTGTGTACATAACTACTCTGGGTGGTTTGGAACTGTATAGATATTGCATGTACCGTGCTCAGTACCATGGAATAATACAATGCAAGCTGAATTCAGTAACCTACCTGTTACCATTTACAGTGGAACAGCCATTGACTTGGTTTACTTCTGCAAAGGCTAAAGTTCCACTGTGTACAGAAGGCAATCTTACTGAAAGTAACTTCTGGAGCATAGGATGCACACTCATAAAATTGGTTGCAGACAACTCTAAATCATATGGTTAGTGTACAAACAATGTATACATCATGTTAGCAGATAGTAGTTATCAGCAAAATTGAACTGTAGACACCATTGAGTTGAATGCATTACTTTCTATTCAATGCATTCTGTGGTAACCTTGTGTACATAACTACTTAGGGTGATTTGGAACTGTATAGATATTGCATGTAGAGTGCTGAGTCCCATGGAATACTCCAATGCAAGCTGATTTCAGTAACCTACTTGTTACCATTTACAGTGGAACAGCCATTGACTTGGTTGACTTCTGTAAAGGCTAAAGTTCCACTGTGTAGAAAAGGTAATGTTACTGAAAGTAACTTCTGGAGCATAGGTAGCACACTCATAAAATTGGTTGCAGACAACTCTAAATCATATGGTTAGTGTACTAACAATGTTTACATCATGTTAGCACCTAGTTGTTATCAGCAAAATTGAACTGTACACTCCATTGAGTTGAATGCATTACTTCATATTCAATTTATTCTGTTGTAACTTTGTGTACATGACTACTCAGGGTGATTTGGAACTGTATAGATATTGCATGTACAGTGCTCAGTACCATGGAATAATACAATGCAAGCTGAATTCAGTAACCTACCTGTTACCATTTACAGTGGAACAGACATTGACTTGGTTTACTTCTGCAAAGGCAAAAGTTCCACTGTGTAGAAAAGGTAATGTTACTGAAAGAAACTTCTGGAGCATAGGTAGCACACTCATAAAATTGGTTGCAGACAAGTCCAGATCATATGGTTAGTGTGCTAACATCGTTTACATCATGTTAGCCCATAGTAGTTATCAGCAAAATTGAACTGTACACACCATTGAGTTGAATGCATTACTTTCTATTCAATGCATTCTGTGGTAACCTTCTGTACATAAGTACTTAGGATGATTTGGAACTGTATAGATATTGCATGTACCGTGCTCAGTACCATGGAATAATACAATGCAAGCTGAATTCAGTAACCTACCTGTTACCATTTACAGTGGAACAGCCATTGACTTGGTTTACTTCTGCAAAGGCTAAAGTTCCACTGTGTACAGAAGGCAATCTTACTGAAAGTAACTTCTGGAGCATAGGATGCACACTCATAAAATTGGTTGCAGACAACTCTAAATCATATGGTTAGTGTACAAACAATGTATACAGCATGTTAGCACATAGTAGTTATCAGCTAAATAGAACTGTACACTCCATTGAGTTGAATGCATTACTTTCTATTCAATGCATTCTGTGGTAAGGTTGTGTACATAACTACTCTGGGTGGTTTGGAACTGTATAGATATTGCATGTAGAGTGCTCAGTACCATGGAATAATATAATGCAAGCTGAATTCAGTAACCTACCTGTTACCATTTACAGTGGAACAGCCATTCACTTGGTTTACTTCTGCAAAGGCGAAAGTTCCACTGTGTAGAGAAGGCAATGTTACTGAAAGTAACTTCTGGAGCATAGGTAGCACACTCATAAAATTGGTTGCAGACAAGTCCAAATCATATGGTTAGTGTGCTAACATCGTTTACATCATGTTAGCACATAGTAGTTATCAGCAAAATTGAACTGTACACACCATTGAGTTGAATGCATGACTTTCTATTCAATGCATTCTGTGGTAAATTTGCGTACATGACTATTCAGTGTGATTTGGAACTGTACAGATATTGCATGTAGAGTGCTCAGTACCATGGAATAATCCAATGCAAGCTGAATTCAGTAACCTACCTGTTACCATTTACAGTGGAACAGCCATTGACTTGGTTTACTTCTGCAAAGGCTAAAGTTCCACTGTGTAGAGAAGGCAATGTTACTGAAAGTAACTTCTGGAGCATAGGTTGCACACTCATAAAATTGGTTGCTGACAACTCTAAATCATATGGTTAGTGTACAAACAATGTTTACATCATGTTAGCACATAGTAGTTATCAGCAAAATTGAACTGTAGACACCATTGAGTTGAATGCATTACTTTCTATTCAATGCATTCTGTGGTAACGTTGCGTACATGACTATTCAGTGTGATTTGGAATTGTATAGATATTGCATGTACCGTGCTCAGTACCATGGAATAATACAATGCAAGCTGAATTCAGTAACCTGCCTGTTACCATTTACAGTGGAACAGCCATTGACTTGGTTTACTTCTGCAAAGGCTAAAGTTCCACTGTGTACAGAAGGCAATCTTACTGAAAGTAACTTCTGGAGCATAGGATGCACACTCATAAAATTGGTTGCAGTCAACTCTAAATCATATGGTTAGTGTACAAACAATGTATACCTCATGTTAGCACATAGTAGTTATCAGCAAAATTGAACTGTAGACACCATTGAGTTGAATGCATTACTTTCTATTCAATGCATTCTGTGGTAACCTTGTGTACATAACTACTTAGGGTGATTTGGAACTGTATAGATATTGCATGTACCGTGCTCAGTACCATGGAATAATACAATGCAAGCTGAATTCAGTAACCTACCTGTTACCATTTACAGTGGAACAGCCATTGACTTGGTTTACTTCTGCAAAGGCTAAAGTTCCACTGTGTACAGAAGGCAATGTTACTGAAAGTAACTTCTGGAGCATAGGTAGCACACTCATAAAATTGCCTGCAGACAAGTCCAAATCATATGGTTAGTGTGCTAACATCGTTTACATCATGTTAGAACATAGTAGTTATCAGCTAAATAGAACTGTACACTCCATTGAGTTGAATGCATTACTTTCTATTCAATGCATTCTGTGGTAAGGTTGTGTACATAACTACTCTGGGTGGTTTGGAACTGTATAGATATTGCATGTAGAGTGCTCAGTACCATGGAATAATATAATGCAAGCTGAATTCAGTAACCTACCTGTTACCATTTACAGTGGAACAGCCATTGACTTGGTTTACTTCTGGAAAGGCTAAAGTTCCACTGTGTAGAGAAGGCAATGTTACTGAAAGTAACTTCTGGAGCATAGGTTGCACACTCATAAAATTGGTTGCTGACAACTCTAAATCATATGGTTAGTGTACAAACAATGCTTACATCATGTTAGCACATAATAGTTATCAGCAAAATTGAACTGTAGACACCATTGAGTTGAATGCATTACTTTCTATTCAATGCATTCTCTGGTAACCTTGTGTACATAACTACTTAGGGTGATTTGGATCTGTATAGATATTGCATGTACCGTGCTCAGTACCATGGAATAATACAATGCAAGCTGAATTCAGTAACCTACCTGTTACCATTTACAGTGGAACAGCCATTGACTTGGTTTACTTCTGCAAAGGCTAAAGTTCCACTGTGTACAGAAGGCAATCTTACTGAAAGTAACTTCTGGAGCATAGGATGCACACTCATAAAATTGGTTGCAGACAACTCTAAATCATATGGTTAGTGTACAAACAATGTATACATCATGTTAGCAGATAGTAGTTATCAGCAAAATTGAACTGTAGACACCATTGAGTTGAATGCATTACTTTCTATTCAATGCATTCTGTGGTAACCTTGTGTACATAACTACTTAGGGTGATTTGGAACTGTATAGATATTGCATGTACCGTGCTCAGTACCATGGAATAATACAATGCAAGCTGAATTCAGTAACCTACCTGTTACCATTTACAGTGGAACAGCCATTGACTTGGTTTACTTCTGCAAAGGCTAAAGTTCCACTGTGTACAGAAGGCAATGTTACTGAAAGTAACTTCTGGAGCATAGGTTGCACAGTCATAAAATTGGTTGCAGACAACTCTACATCATATGGTTAGTGTACAAACAATGTTTACTTCATGTTAGCACATAGTAGTTATCAGCAAAATTGAACTGTACACACCATTGAGTTGAATGCATTACTTTCTATTCAATGCATTCTGTGGTAACATTGTGTACATGACTATTCAGTGTGATTTGGAACTGTATAGATATTGCATGTAGAGTGCTGAGTCCCATGGAATACTCCAATGCAATCTGATTTCAGTAACCTACTTGTTACCATTTACAGTGGAACAGCCATTGACTTGGTTGACTTCTGTAAAGGCTAAAGTTCCACTGTGTAGAAAAGGTAATGTTACTGAAAGTAACTTCTGGAGCATAGGTAGCACACTCATAAAATTGGTTGCAGACAACTCTAAATCATATGGTTAGTGTACTAACAATGTTTACATCATGTTAGCACATAGTAGTTATCAGCTAAATAGAACTGTGCACTCCATTGAGATGAATGCATTACTTTCTATTCAATGCATTCTGTGGTAAGGTTGTGTACATAACTACTCTGGGTGGTTTGGAACTGTATAGATATTGCATGTACCGTGCTCAGTACCATGGAATAATATAATGCAAGCTGAATTCAGTAACCTACCTGTTACCATTTACAGTGGAACAGCCATTGACTTGGTTTACTTCTGGAAAGGCTAAAGTTCCACTGTGTAGAGAAGGCAATGTTACTGAAAGTAACTTCTGGAGCATTGGTTGCACACTCATAAAATTGGTTGCTGCCAACTCTAAATCATATGGTTAGTGAACAAACAATGTTTACATCATGATAGCACATAGTTGTTATCAGCAAAATTGAACTGTACACACCATTGAGTTGAATGCATTACTTTCTATTCAATGCATTCTGTGGTAACTTTGCGTACATGACTATTCAGTGTGATTTGGAACTGTATACATATTGCATGTAGAGTGCTCAGTACAAAGGAATACTCCAATGCAAGCGGAATTCAGTAACCTACCTGTTACCATTTGCAGTGGAACAGCCATTGACTTGGTTTACTTCTGCAAAGGCTAAAGTTCCACTGTGTAGAGAAGGCAATGTTACTGAAAGTAACTTCTGGAGCAAAGGTTGCACACTCATAAAATTGGTTGCTGACAACTCTAAATCATATGGTTAGTGTACAAACAATGCTTACATCATGTTAGCACATAGTAGTTATCAGCAAAATTGAACTGTAGACACCATTGAGTTGAATGCATTACTTTCTATTCAATGCATTCTGTGGTAACCTTGTGTACATAACTACTTAGGGTGATTTGGAACTGTATAGATATTGCATGTACCGTGCTCAGTACCATGGAATAATCCAATGCAAGCTGAATTGAGTAACCTACCTGTTACCATTTACAGTTGAACCGCCATTGGCTTGGTTTACTTCTGCAAAGGCTAAAGTTCCACTGTGTAGAAAAGGTAATGTTACTGAAAGTAACTTCTGGAGCATAGGTAGCACACTCATAAAATTGGTTGCAGACAACTCTAAATCATATGGTTAGTGTACTAACAATGTTTACATCATGGTAGCACCTAGTTGTTATCAGCAAAATTGAACTGTACACTCCATTGAGTTGAATGCATTACTTCATATTCAATTTATTCTGTTGTAACTTTGTGTACATGACTACTCAGGGTGATTTGGAACTGTATATATATTGCATGTACAGTGCTCAGTACCATGGAATAATACAATGCAAGCTGAATTCAGTAACCTACCTGTTACCATTTACAGTGGAACAGACATTGACTTGGTTTACTTCTGCAAAGGCTAAAGTTCCACTGTGTAGAAAAGGTAATGTTACTAAAAGTAACTTCTGGAGCATAGTTAGCACACTCATAAAATTGGTTGCAGACAAGTGCAAATCATATGGTTAGTGTGCTAACATCGCTTACATCATGTTAGCACATAGTAGTTATCAGCTAAATACAACTGTACACTCCATTGAGTTGAATGCATGACTTTCTATTCAATGCATACTGTGGTAAGGTTGTGTACATAACTACTCTGGGTGGTTTGGAACTGTATAGATATTGCATGTAGAGTGCTCAGTACCATGGAATAATATAATGCAAGCTGAATTCAGTAACCTACCTGTTACCATTTACAGTGGAACAGCCATTGGCTTGGTTTACTTATAGATATTGCATGTACAGTGCTCAGTACCATGGAATAATACAATGCAAGCTGAATTCAGTAACCTACCTGTTACCATTTACAGTGGAACAGACATTGACTTGGTTTACTTCTGCAAAGGCTAAAGTTCCACTGTGTAGAAAAGGTAATGTTACTGAAAGTAACTTCTGGAGCATAGGTAGCACACTCATAAAATTGGTTGCAGACAAGTCCAAATCAGATGTTTAGTGTACAAACAATGTTTACATCATGTTAGCACCTAGTTGTTATCAGCAAAATTGAACTGTACACTTCATTGAGTTGAATGCATTACTTCATACTCAATTTATTCTGTTGTAACTTTGTGTACATGACTACTCAGGGTGATTTGGAACTGTATAGATATTGCATGTACAGTGCTCAGTACCATGGAATAATACAATGCAAGCTGAATTCAGAAACCTACCTGTTTCCATTTACAGTGGAACAGCCATTGACTTGGTTTACTTCTGCAAAGGCTAAAGTTCCACTGTGTAGAGAAGGCAATGTTACTGAAAGTAACTTCTGGAGCATTGTTTGCACACTCATAAAATTGGTTGCTGACAACTCTAAATCATATGGTTAGTGTACAAACAATGTTTACATCATGTTAGCAAATAGTAGTTATCAGCAAAATTGAACTGTACACACCATTGAGTTGAATGCGTTACTTTCTATTCAATGCATTCTGTGGTAACGCTGTGTACATGACTATTCAGTGTGATCTGGAACTGTATAGATATTGCATGTAGAGTGCTGAGTCCCATGGAATACTCCAATGCAAGCTGATTTTAGCAACCTACTTGTTACCATTTACAGTGGAACAGCCATTGACTTGGTTGACTTCTGTAAAGGCTAAAGTTCCACTGTGTAGAAAAGGTAATGTTACTGAAAGTAACTTCTGGAGCATAGGTAGCACACTCATAAAATTGGTTGCAGACAACTCTACATCATTCGGTTAGTGTACTAACAATGTTTACATCATGTTAGCACCTAGTAGTTATCAGCAAAATTGAACTGTACACTCCATTGAGTTGAATGCATTACTTCATATTCAATTTATTCTGTTGTAACTTTGTGTACATGACTACTCAGGGTGATTTGGAACTGTATATATATTGCATGTACAGTGCTGAGTCCCATGGAATAATACAATGCAAGCTGAATTCAGTAACCTACCTGTTACCATTTACAGTGGAACAGACATTGACTTGGTTTACTTCTGCAAAGGCTAAAGTTCCACTGTGTAGAAAAGGTAATGTTACTGAAAGTAACTTCTGGAGCAAAGGTTGCACACTCATAAAATTGGTTGCTGACAACTCTAAATCATATGGTTAGTGTACAAACAATGCTTACATCATGTTAGCACATAGTAGTTATCAGCAAAATTGAACTGTAGACACCATTGAGTTGAATGCATTACTTTCTATTCAATGCATTCTGTGGTAACCTTGTGTACATAACTACTTAGGGTGATTTGGAACTGTATAGATATTGCATGTACCGTGCTCAGTACCATGGAATAATCCAATGCAAGCTGAATTCAGTAACCTACCTGTTACCATTTACAGTTGAACCGCCATTGGCTTGATTTACTTCTGCAAAGGCTAAAGTTCCACTGTGTAGAGAAGGCAATGTTACCGAAAGTAACTTCTGGAGCATAGTTTGCACACTCATAAAATTGGTTGCTGACAACTCTAAATCATATGGTTAGTGTACAAACAACGTTTACTTCATGTTAGCACATAGTAGTTATCAGCAAAATTGAACTGTACACACCATTGAGTTGAATGCATTACTTTCTATTCAATGCATTCTGTGGTAACGTTGTGTACATGACTATTCAGTGTGATTTGGAACTGTATAGATATTGCATGTAGAGTGCTCAGTACCATGGAATACTCCAATGCAAGCTGATTTTAGTAACCTACTTGTTACCATTTACAGTGGAACAGCCATTGACTTGGTTGACTTCTGTAAAGGCTAAAGTTCCACTGTGTAGAAAAGGTAATGTTACTGAAAGTAACTTCTGGAGCATAGGTAGCACACTCATAAAATTGGTTGCAGACAACTCTAAATCATATGGTTAGTGTACTAACAATGTTTACATCATGGTAGCACCTAGTTGTTATCAGCAAAATTGAACTGTACACTCCATTGAGTTGAATGCATTACTTCATATTCAATTTATTCTGTTGTAACTTTGTGTACATGACTACTCAGGGTGATTTGGAACTGTATATATATTGCATGTACAGTGCTCAGTACCATGGAATAATACAATGCAAGCTGAATTCAGTAACCTACCTGTTACCATTTACAGTGGAACAGACATTGACTTGGTTTACTTCTGCAAAGGCTAAAGTTCCACTGTGTAGAAAAGGTAATGTTACTAAAAGTAACTTCTGGAGCATAGGTAGCACACTCATAAAATTGGTTGCAGACAAGTGCAAATCATATGGTTAGTGTGCTAACATCGCTTACATCATGTTAGCACATAGTAGTTATCAGCTAAATACAACTGTACACTCCATTGAGTTGAATGCATGACTTTCTATTCAATGCATACTGTGGTAAGGTTGTGTACATAACTACTCTGGGTGGTTTGGAACTGTATAGATATTGCATGTAGAGTGCTCAGTACCATGGAATAATATAATGCAAGCTGAATTCAGTAACCTACCTGTTACCATTTACAGTGGAACAGCCATTGGCTTGGTTTACTTATAGATATTGCATGTACAGTGCTCAGTACCATGGAATAATACAATGCAAGCTGAATTCAGTAACCTACCTGTTACCATTTACAGTGGAACAGACATTGACTTGGTTTACTTCTGCAAAGGCTAAAGTTCCACTGTGTAGAAAAGGTAATGTTACTGAAAGTAACTTCTGGAGCATAGGTAGCACACTCATAAAATTGGTTGCAGACAAGTCCAAATCAGATGTTTAGTGTACAAACAATGTTTACATCATGTTAGCACCTAGTTGTTATCAGCAAAATTGAACTGTACACTTCATTGAGTTGAATGCATTACTTCATACTCAATTTATTCTGTTGTAACTTTGTGTACATGACTACTCAGGGTGATTTGGAACTGTATAGATATTGCATGTACAGTGCTCAGTACCATGGAATAATACAATGCAAGCTGAATTCAGAAACCTACCTGTTTCCATTTACAGTGGAACAGCCATTGACTTGGTTTACTTCTGCAAAGGCTAAAGTTCCACTGTGTAGAGAAGGCAATGTTACTGAAAGTAACTTCTGGAGCATTGTTTGCACACTCATAAAATTGGTTGCTGACAACTCTAAATCATATGGTTAGTGTACAAACAATGTTTACATCATGTTAGCAAATAGTAGTTATCAGCAAAATTGAACTGTACACACCATTGAGTTGAATGCGTTACTTTCTATTCAATGCATTCTGTGGTAACGCTGTGTACATGACTATTCAGTGTGATCTGGAACTGTATAGATATTGCATGTAGAGTGCTGAGTCCCATGGAATACTCCAATGCAAGCTGATTTTAGCAACCTACTTGTTACCATTTACAGTGGAACAGCCATTGACTTGGTTGACTTCTGTAAAGGCTAAAGTTCCACTGTGTAGAAAAGGTAATGTTACTGAAAGTAACTTCTGGAGCATAGGTAGCACACTCATAAAATTGGTTGCAGACAACTCTACATCATTTGGTTAGTGTACTAACAATGTTTACATCATGTTAGCACCTAGTAGTTATCAGCAAAATTGAACTGTACACTCCATTGAGTTGAATGCATTACTTCATATTCAATTTATTCTGTTGTAACTTTGTGTACATGACTACTCAGGGTGATTTGGAACTGTATATATATTGCATGTACAGTGCTGAGTCCCATGGAATAATACAATGCAAGCTGAATTCAGTAACCTACCTGTTACCATTTACAGTGGAACAGACATTGACTTGGTTTACTTCTGCAAAGGCTAAAGTTCCACTGTGTAGAAAAGGTAATGTTACTGAAAGTAACTTCTGGAGCATAGGTAGCACACTCATAAAATTGGTTGCAGACAAGTCCAAATCATATGGTTAGTGTGCTAACATCGTTTACATCATGTTAGCACATAGTAGGTATCAGCTAAATAGAACTGTGCACTCCATTGAGTTGAATGCATTACTTTCTATTCAATGCATTCTGTGGTAAGGTTGTGTACATAACTACTCTGGGTGGTTTGGAACTGTATAGATATTGCATGTAGAGTGCTCAGTACCATGGAATAATCCAATGCAAGCTGAATTCAGTAACCTACCTGTTACCATTTACAGTGGAACAGCCATTGACTTGGTTTACTTCTGCAAAGGCTAAAGTTCCACTGTGTAGAGAAGGCAATGTTGCTGAAAGTAACTTCTGGAGCATTGGTTGCACACTCATAAAATTGGTTGCTGACAACTCTAAATCATATGGTTAGTGTACAAACAATGTTTACTTCATGTTAGCAAATAGTAGTTATCAGCAAAATTGAACTGTACACACCATTGAGTTGAATGCGTTACTTTCTATTCAATGCATTCTGTAGTAACGCTGTGTACATGACTATTCAGTGTGATTTGGAACTGTATAGATATTGCATGTAGAGTGCTGAGTCCCATGGAATACTCCAATGCAAGCTGATTTTAGTAACCTACTTGTTACCATTTACAGAGGAACAGCCATTGACTTGGTTGACTTCTGTAAAGGCTAAAGTTCCACTTTGTAGAAAAGGTAATGTTACTGAAAGTAACTTCTGGAGCATAGGTAGCACACTCATAAAATTGGTTGCAGACAAGTGCAAATCATATGGTTAGTGTGCTAACATCGCTTTCATCATGTTAGCACATAGTAGTTATCAGCTAAATACAACTGTACACTCCATTGAGTTGAATGCATTCATTCATATTGAATTTATTCTGTTGTAACTTTGTGTACATGACTACTCAGGGTGATTTGGAACTGTATAGATATTGCATGTAGAGTGCTCAGTACCATGGAATAATATAATGCAAGCTGAATTCAGTAACCTACCTGTTACCATTTACAGTGGAACAGCCATTGGCTTGGTTTACTTATAGATGTTGCATGTACAGTGCTCAGTACCATGGAATAATACAATGCAAGCTGAATTCAGTAACCTACCTGTTACCATTTACAGTGGAACAGACATTGACTTGGTTTACTTCTGCAAAGGCTAAAGTTCCACTGTGTAGAAAAGGTAATGTTACTGAAAGTAACTTCTGGAGCATAGGTAGCACACTCATAAAATTGGTTGCAGACAAGTCCAAATCAGATGTTTAGTGTACAAACAATGTTTACATCATGTTAGCACCTAGTTGTTATCAGCAAAATTGAACTGTACACTTCATTGAGTTGAATGCATTACTTCATACTCAATTTATTCTGTTGTAACTTTGTGTACATGACTACTCAGGGTGATTTGGAACTGTATAGATATTGCATGTACAGTGCTCAGTACCATGGAATAATACAATGCAAGCTGAATTCAGAAACCTACCTGTTACCATTTACAGTGGAACAGCCATTGACTTGGTTTACTTCTGCAAAGGCTAAAGTTCCACTGTGTAGAGAAGGCAATGTGACTGAAAGTAACTTCTGGAGCATAGGTTGCACACTCATAAAATTGGTTGCTGACAACTCTAAATCATATGGTTAGTGTACAAACAATGTTTACTTCATGTTAGCACATAGTAGTTATCAGCAATATTGAACTGTAGACACCATTGAGTTGAATGCATTACTTTCTATTCAATGCATTCTGTGGTAAAGTTGTGTACATGACTATTCAGTGTGATTTGGAACTGTATAGATATTGCATGTAGAGTGCTGAGTCCCATGGAATACTCCAATGCAAGCTGATTTTAGTAACCTACTTGTTACCATTTACAGTGGAACAGCCATTGACTTGGTTGACTTCTGTAAAGGCTAAAGTTCCACTGTGTAGAAAAGGTAATGTTACTGAAAGTAACTTCTGGAGCATAGGTAGCACACTCATAAAATTGGTTGCAGACAACTCTAAATCATATGGTTAGTGTACTAACAATGTTTACATCATGTTAGCACCTAGTTGTTATCAGCAAAATTGAACTGTACACTCCATTGAGTTGAATGCATTACTTCATATTCAATTTATTCTGTTGTAACTTTGTGTACATGACTACTCAGGGTGATTTGGAACTGTATATATATTGCATGTACAGTGCTCAGTACCATGGAATAATACAATGCAAGCTGAATTCAGTAACCTACCTGTTACCATTTACAGTGGAACAGACATTGACTTGGTTTACTTCTGCAAAGGCTAAAGTTCCACTGTGTAGAAAAGGTAATGTTACTAAAAGTAACTTCTGGAGCATAGGTAGCACACTCATAAAATTGGTTGCAGACAAGTGCAAATCATATGGTTAGTGTGCTAACATCGCTTACATCATGTTAGCACATAGTAGTTATCAGCTAAATACAACTGTACACTCCATTGAGTTGAATGCATGACTTTCTATTCAATGCATTCTGTGGTAAGGTTGTGTACATAACTACTCTGGGTGGTTTGGAACTGTATAGATATTGCATGTAGAGTGCTCAGTACCATGGAATAATATAATGCAAGCTGAATTCAGTAACCTACCTGTTACCATTTACAGTGGAACAGCCATTGGCTTGGTTTACTTATAGATATTGCATGTACAGTGCTCAGTACCATGGAATAATCCAATGCAAGCTGAATTCAGTAACCTACCTGTTACCATTTACAGTGGAACAGCCATTGACTTGGTTTACTTCTGCAAAGGCTAAAGTTCCACTGTGTAGAGAAGGCAATGTTACTGAAAGTAACTTCTGGAGCATTGGTTGCACACTCATAAAATTGGTTGCTGACAACTCTAAATCATATGGTTAGTGTACAAACAATGTTTACTTCATGTTAGCAAATAGTAGTTATCAGCAAAATTGAACTGTACACACCATTGAGTTGAATGCGTTACTTTCTATTCAATGCATTCTGTAGTAACGCTGTGTACATGACTATTCAGTGTGATTTGGAACTGTATAGATATTGCATGTAGAGTGCTGAGTCCCATGGAATACTCCAATGCAAGCTGATTTTAGTAACCTACTTGTTACCATTTACAGTGGAACAGCTATTGACTTGGTTGACTTCTGTAAAGGCTAAAGTTCCACTTTGTAGAAAAGGTAATGTTACTGAAAGTAACTTCTGGAGCATAGGTAGCACACTCATAAAATTGGTTGCAGACAACTCTAAATCATATGGTTAGTGTACTAACAATGTTTACATCATGTTAGCACCTAGTTGTTATCAGCAAAATTGAACTGTACACTCCATTGAGTTGAATGCATTACTTCATATTCAATTTATTCTGTTGTAACTTTGTGTACATGACTACTCAGGGTGATTTGGAACTGTATATATATTGCATGTACAGTGCTCAGTACCATGGAATAATACAATGCAAGCAGAATTCAGTAACCTACCTGTTACCATTTACAGTGGAACAGCCATTGACTTGGTTTACTTCTGCAAAGGCTAAAGTTCCACTGTGTAGAAAAGGTAATGTTACTGAAAGTAACTTCTGGAGCATAGGTAGCACACTCATAAAATTGGTTGCAGACAAGTCCAAATCATATGGTTAGTGTGCTAACATCGTTTACATCATGTTAGCACATAGTAGTTATCAGCTAAATACAACTGTACACTCTATTGAGTTGAATGCATTACTTTCTATTCAATGCATTCTGTGGTAAGGTTGTGTACATAACTACTGTGGGTGGTTTGGAACTGTATAGATATTGCATGTAGAGTGCTCAGTACCATGGAATAATATAATGCAAGCTGAATTCAGTAAACTACCTGTTACCATTTACAGTGGAACAGCCATTGACTTGGTTTACTTCTGCAAAGGCTAAAGTTCCACTGTGTAGAGAAGGCAATGTTACTGAAAGTCACTTCTGGAGCATAGGTTGCACACTCATAAAATTGGTTGCTGACAACTCTAAATCATATGTTTAGTGTACAAACAATGTTTACATCATGTTAGCACATAGTAGTTATCAGCAAAATTGAACTGTACACACCATTGAGTTGAAAGCATTACTTTCTATTCAATGCATTCTGTGGTAACCTTGTGTGCATAACTACTCAGGGTGATTTGGAACTGTATAGATATTGCATGTACAGTGCTCAGTACCATGGAATAATACAATGCAAGCTGAATTCAGTAACCTACCTGTTACCATTTACAGTGGAACAGACATTGACTTGGTTTACTTCTGCAAAGGCTAAAGTTCCACTGTGTAGAAAAGGTAATGTTACTGAAAGTAACTTCTGGAGCATAGGTAGCACACTCATAAAATAGGTTGCAGACAAGTCCAAATCATATGGTTAGTGAACAAACAATGTTTACATCATGTTAGCACATAGTAGTTATCAGCAAAATTGAACTGTAGACACCATTGAGTTGAATGCATTACTTTCGATTCAATGCATTCTGTGGTAACTTTGCGTACATGATTATTCAGTGTGATTTGGAACTGTATAGATATTGCATGTAGAGTGCTGAGTCCCATGGAATACTCCAATGCAAGCTTATTTCAGTAACCTACTTGTTACCATTTACTGTGGAACAGCCATTGACTTGGTTGACTTCTGTAAAGGCTAAAGTTCCACTGTGTAGAAAAGGTAATGTTACTGAAAGTAACTTCTGGAGCATAGGTAGCACACTCATAAAATTGGTTGCAGACAACTCTAAATCATAAGGTTAGTGTACTAACAATGTTTACATCATGTTAGCACCTAGTTGTTATCAGCAAAATTGAACTGTACATTCCATTGAGTTGAATGCATTACTTCATATTGAATTTATTCTGTTGTAACTTTGTGTACATGACTACTCAGGGTGATTTGGAACTGTATAGATATTGCATGTACAGTGCTCAGTACCATGGAATAATACAATGCAAGCTGAATTCAGTAACCTACCTGTTACCATTTACAGTGGAACAGCCATTGACTTGGTTTACTTCTGCAAAGGCTAAAGTTCCACTGTGTAGAGAAGGCAATGTTACTGAAAGTAACTTCTGGAGCATTGGTTGCACACTCATAAAATTGGTTGCTGACAACTCTAAATCATATGGTTAGTGTACAAACAATGTTTACTTCATGTTAGCAAATAGTAGTTATCAGCAAAATTGAACTGTACACACCATTGAGTTGAATGCGTTACTTTCTATTCAATGCATTCTGTAGTAACGCTGTGTACATGACTATTCAGTGTGATTTGGAACTGTATAGATATTGCATGTAGAGTGCTGAGTCCCATGGAATACTCCAATGCAAGCTGATTTTAGTAACCTACTTGTTACCATTTACAGTGGAACAGCCATTGACTTGGTTGACTTCTGTAAATGCTAAAGTTCCACTTTGTAGAAAAGGTAATGTTACTGAAAGTAACTTCTGGAGCATAGGTAGCACACTCATGAAATTGGTTGCAGACAACTCTAAATCATATGGTTAGTGTACTAACAATGTTTACATCATGTTAGCACCTAGTTGTTATCAGCAAAATTGAACTGTACACTCCATTGAGTTGAATGCATTACTTCATATTCAATTTATTCTGTTGTAACTTTGTGTACATGACTACTCAGGGTGATTTGGAACTGTATATATATTGCATGTACAGTGCTCAGTACCATGGAATAATACAATGCAAGCAGAATTCAGTAACCTACCTGTTACCATTTACAGTGGAACAGCCATTGACTTGGTTTACTTCTGCAAAGGCTAAAGTTCCACTGTGTAGAAAAGGTAATGTTACTGAAAGTAACTTCTGGAGCATAGGTAGCACACTCATAAAATTGGTTGCAGACAAGTCCAAATCATATGGTTAGTGTGCTAACATCGTTTACATCATGTTAGCACATAGTAGTTATCAGCTAAATACAACTGTACACTCTATTGAGTTGAATGCATTACTTTCTATTCAATGCATTCTGTGGTAAGGTTGTGTACATAACTACTCTGGGTGGTTTGGAACTGTATAGATATTGCATGTAGAGTGCTCAGTACCATGGAATAATATAATGCAAGCTGAATTCAGTAACCTACCTGTTACCATTTACAGTGGAACAGCCATTGACTTGGTTTACTTCTGCAAAGGCTAAAGTTCCACTCTGTAGAGAAGGCAATGTTACTGAAAGTCACTTCTGGAGCATAGGTTGCACACTCATAAAATTGGTTGCTGACAACTCTAAATCATATGTTTAGTGTACAAACAATGTTTACATCATGTTAGCACATAGTAGTTATCAGCAAAATTGAACTGTACACACCATTGAGTTGAATGCATTACTTTCTATTCAATGCATTCTGTGGTAACCTTGTGTGCATAACTACTCAGGGTGATTTGGAACTGTATAGATATTGCATGTACAGTGCTCAGTACCATGGAATAATACAATGCAAGCTGAATTCAGTAACCTACCTGTTACCATTTACAGTGGAACAGACATTGACTTGGTTTATTTCTGCAAAGGCTAAAGTTCCACTGTGTAGAAAAGGTAATGTTACTGAAAGTAACTTCTGGAGCATAGGTAGCACACTCATAAAATTGGTTGCAGACAAGTCCAAATCATATGGTTAGTGAACAAACAATGTTTACATCATGTTAGCACATAGTAGTTATCAGCAAAATTGAACTGTAGACACCATTGAGTTGAATGCATTACTTTCGATTCAATGCATTCTGTGGTAACTTTGCGTACATGACTATTCAGTGTGATTTGGAACTGTATAGATATTGCATGTAGAGTGCTCAGTACCATGAAATAATACAATGCAAGCTGAATTCAGTAACCTACCTGTTACCATTTGCAGTGGAACAGACATTGACTTGGTTTACTTCTGCAAAGGCTGAAGGTCCACTGTGTAGAGAAGGCAATGTTACTGAAAGTAACTTCTGGAGCAAAGGTTGCACACTCATAAAATTGGTTGCTGACAACTCTAAATCATATGGTTAGTGTACAAACAATGCTTACATCATGTTAGCACATAGTAGTTATCAGCAAAATTGAACTGTAGACACCATTGAGTTGAATGCATTACTTTCTATTCAATGCATTCTGTGGTAACGTTGTGTACATGACTATTCAGTGTGATTTGGAACTGTATAGATATTGCATGTAGAGTGCTGAGTCCCATGGAATACTCCAATGCAAGCTTATTTCAGTAACCTACTTGTTACCATTTACTGTGGAACAGCCATTGACTTGGTTGACTTCTGTAAAGGCTAGAGTTCCACTGTGTAGAAAAGGTAATGTTACTGAAAGTAACTTCTGGAGCATAGGTAGCACACTCATAAAATTGGTTGCAGACAAGTGCAAATCATATGGTTAGTGTGCTAACATCGTTTACATCATGTTAGCACATAGTAGTTATCAGCTAAATACAACTGTACACTCCATTGAGTTGAATGCATGACTTTCTATTCAATGCATTCTGTGCTAAGGTTGTGTACATAACTACTCTGGGTGGTTTGGAACTGTATAGATATTGCATGTAGAGTGCTCAGTAACATGGAATAATATAATGCAAGCTGAATTCAGTAACCTACCTGTTACCATTTACAGTGGAACAGCCATTGGCTTGGTTTACTTATAGTTATTGCATGTACAGTGCTCAGTACCATGGAATAATACAATGCAAGCTGAATTCAGTAACCTACCTGTTACCATTTACAGTGGAACAGACATTGACTTGGTTTACTTCTGCAAAGGCTAAAGTTCCACTGTGCAGAAAAGGTAATGTTACTGAAAGTAACTTCTGGAGCATAGGTAGCACACTCATAAAATTGGTTGCAGACAAGTCCAAATCATATGTTTAGTGTACAAACAATGTTTACATCATGTTAGCACCTAGTTGTTATCAGCAAAATTGAACTGTACACTCCATTGAGTTGAATGCATTACTTCATATTCAATTTATTCTGTTGTAACTTTGTGTACATGACTACTCAGGGTGATTTGGAACTGTATAGATATTGCATGTACAGTGCTCAGTACCATGGAATAATACAATGCAAGTTGAATTCAGTAACCTACCTGTTACCATTTACAGTGGAACAGCCATTGACTTGGTTTACTTCTGCAAAGGCTAAAGTTCCACTGTGTAGAGAAGGCAATGTTACTGAAAGTAACTTCTGGAGCATTGGTTGCACACTCGTAAAATTGGTTGCTGACAACTCTAAATCATATGGTTAGTGTACAAACAATGTTTACTTCATGTTAGCAAATAGTAGTTATCAGCAAAATTGAACTGTACACACCATTGAGTTGAATGCGTTACTTTCTATTCAATGCATTCTGTGGTAACGCTGTGTACATGACTATTCAGTGTGATCTGGAACTGTATAGATATTGCATGTAGAGTGCTGAGTCCCATGGAATACTCCAATGCAAGCTGATTTTAGTAACCTACTTGTTACTATTTACAGTGGAACAGCCATTGACTTGGTTGACTTCTGTAAAGGCTAAAGTTCCACTGTGTAGAAAAGGTAATGTTACCGAAAGTAACTTCTGGAGCATAGGTAGCACACTCATAAAATTGGTTGCAGACAACTCTACATCATTTGGTTAGTGTACTAACAATGTTTACATCATGTTAGCACCTAGTAGTTATCAGCAAAATTGAACTGTACACTCCATTGAGTTGAATGCATTACTTCATATTCAATTTATTCTGTTGTAACTTTGTGTACATGACTACTCAGGGTGATTTGCAACTGTATATATATTGCATCTACAGTGCTCAGTACCATGGAATAATACAATGCAAGCTGAATTCAGTAACCTACCTGTTACCATTTACAGTGGAACAGACATTGACTTGGTTTACTTCTGCAAAGGCTAAAGTTCCACTGTGTAGAAAAGGTAATGTAACTGAAAGTAACTTCTGGAGCATAGGTAGCACACTTATAAAATTGGTTGCAGACAAGTCCAAATCATATGGTTTGTGTGCTAACATCGTTTACATCATGTTAGCACATAGTAGGTATCAGCTAAATAGAACTGTGCACTCCATTGAGTTGAATGCATTACTTTATATTCAATGCATTCTGTGGTAAGGTTGTGTACATAACTACTCAGGGTGATTTGGAACTGTATAGATATTGCATGTACAGTGCTCAGTACCATGGAATAATATAATGCAAGCTGAATTCAGTAACCTACCTGTTACCATTTACAGTGGAACAGCCATTGGCTTGGTTTACTTATAGTTATTGCATGTACAGTGCTCAGTACCATGGAATAATACAATGCAAGCTGAATTCAGTAACCTACCTGTTACCATTTACAGTGGAACAGACATTGACTTGGTTTACTTCTGCAAAGGCTAAAGTTCCACTGTGCAGAAAAGGTAATGTTACTGAAAGTAACTTCTGGAGCATAGGTAGCACACTCATAAAATTGGTTGCAGACAAGTCCAAATCATATGTTTAGTGTACAAACAATGTTTACATCATGTTAGCACCTAGTTGTTATCAGCAAAATTGAACTGTACACTCCATTGAGTTGAATGCATTACTTCATATTCAATTTATTCTGTTGTAACTTTGTGTACATGACTACTCAGGGTGATTTGGAACTGTATAGATATTGCATGTACAGTGCTCAGTACCATGGAATAATACAATGCAAGCTGAATTCAGTAACCTACCTGTTACCATTTACAGTGGAACAGCCATTGACTTGGTTTACTTCTGCAAAGGCTAAAGTTCCACTGTGTAGAGAAGGCAATGTTACTGAAAGTAACTTCTGGAGCATTGGTTGCACACTCGTAAAATTGGTTGCTGACAACTCTAAATCATATGGTTAGTGTACAAACAATGTTTACTTCATGTTAGCAAATAGTAGTTATCAGCAAAATTGAACTGTACACACCATTGAGTTGAATGCGTTACTTTCTATTCAATGCATTCTGTGGTAACGCTGTGTACATGACTATTCAGTGTGATCTGGAACTGTATAGATATTGCATGTAGAGTGCTGAGTCCCATGGAATACTCCAATGCAAGCTGATTTTAGTAACCTACTTGTTACCATTTACAGTGGAACAGCCATTGACTTGGTTGACTTCTGTAAAGGCTAAAGTTCCACTGTGTAGAAAAGGTAATGTTACTGAAAGTAACTTCTGGAGCATAGGTAGCACACTCATAAAATTGGTTGCAGACAACTCTACATCATTTGGTTAGTGTACTAAGAATGTTTACATCATGTTAGCACCTAGTAGTTATCAGCAAAATTGAACTGTACACTCCATTGAGTTGAATGCATTACTTCATATTCAATTTATTCTGTTGTAACTTTGTGTACATGACTACTCAGGGTGATTTGCAACTGTATATATATTGCATCTACAGTGCTCAGTACCATGGAATAATACAATGCAAGCTGAATTCAGTAACCTACCTGTTACCATTTACAGTGGAACAGACATTGACTTGGTTTACTTCTGCAAAGGCTAAAGTTCCACTGTGTAGAAAAGGTAATGTTACTGAAAGTAACTTCTGGAGCATAGGTAGCACACTTATAAAATTGGTTGCAGACAAGTCCAAATCATATGGTTTGTGTGCTAACATCGTTTACATCATGTTAGCACATAGGTATCAGCTAAATAGAACTGTGCACTCCATTGAGTTGAATGCATTACTTTATATTCAATGCATTCTGTGGTAAGGTTGTGTACATAACTACTCAGGGTGATTTGGAACTGTATAGATATTGCATGTACAGTGCTCAGTACCATGGAATAATACAATGCAAGCTGAATTCAGTAACCTACCTGTTACAATTTACAGTGGAACAGACATTGACTTGGTTTACTTCTGCAAAGGCTAAAGTTCCACTGTGTAGAAAAGGTAATGTTACTGAAAGTAACTTCTGGAGCATAGGTAGCACACTCATAAAATTGGTTGCAGACAAGTCCAAATCATATGGTTAGTGAACAAACAATGTTTACATCATGTTAGCACATAGTAGTTATCAGCAAAATTGAACTGTAGACACCATTGAGTTGAATGCATTACTTTCGATTCAATGCATTCTGTGGTAACTTTGCGTACATGACTATTCAGTGTGATTTGGAACTGTATAGATATTGCATGTAGAGTGCTCAGTACCAAGGAATACTCCAATGCAAGCGGAATTCAGTAACCTACCTGTTACCATTTGCAGTGGAACAGACATTGACTTGGTTTACTTCTGCAAAGGCTAAAGTTCCACTGTGTAGAGAAGGGAATGTTACTGAAAGTAACTTCTGGAGCATAGGTAGCACACTCATAAAATTGGTTGCAGACAAGTCCAAATCATATGGTTTGTGTGCTAACATCGTTTACATCATGTTAGCACATAGTAGGTATCAGCTAAATAGAACTGTGCACTCCATTGAGTTGAATGCATTACTTTCTATTCAATGCATTCTGTGGTAAGGTTGTGTACATAACTACTCTGGGTGGTTTGGAACTGTATAGATATTGCATGTAGAGTGCTCAGTACCATGGAATAATCCAATGCAAGCTGAATTCAGTAACCTACCTGTTACCATTTACAGTGGAACAGCCATTGACTTGGTTTACTTCTGCAAAGGCTAAAGTTCCACTGTGTAGAGAAGGCAATGTTACTGAAAGTAACTTCTGGAGCATAGGTTGCACACTCATAAAATTGGTTGCTGACAACTCTAAATCATATGTTTAGTGTACAAACAATGTTTACATCATGTTAGCACATAGTAGTTATCAGCAAAATTGAACTGTACACACCATTGAGTTGAATGCATTACTTTCTATTCAATGCATTCTGTGGTAACCTTGTGTGCATAACTACTCAGGGTGATTTGGAACTGTATAGATATTGCATGTACAGTGCTCAGTACCATGGAATAATACAATGCAAGCTGAATTCAGTAACCTACCTGTTACAATTTACAGTGGAACAGACATTGACTTGGTTTACTTCTGCAAAGGCTAAAGTTCCACTGTGTAGAAAAGGTAATGTTACTGAAAGTAACTTCTGGAGCATAGGTAGCACACTCATAAAATTGGTTGCAGACAAGTCCAAATCATATGGTTAGTGTGCTAACATCGTGTACATCATGTTAGCACATAGTGGTTATCAGCTAAATATAACTGTACACTCCATTGAGTTGAAAGCATTACTTTCTATTCAATGCATTCTGTGGTAAGGTTGTGTACATAACTACTCTGGGTGGTTTGGAACTGTATAGATATTGCATGTACAGTGCTCAGTACCATGGAATAATCCAATGCAAGCTGAATTCAGTAACCTACCTGTTACCATTTACAGTTGAACAGCCATTGACTTGGTTTACTTCTGGAAAGGCTAAAGTTCCACTGTGTAGAGAAGGCAATGTTACTGAAAGTAACTTCTGGAGCATTGGTTGCACACTCATAAAATTGGTTGCTGACAACTCTAAATCATATGGTTAGTGAACAAACAATGTTTACATCATGTTAGCACATAGTAGTTATCAGCAAAATTGAACTGTAGACACCATTGAGTTGAATGCATTACTTTCGATTCAATGCATTCTGTGGTAACTTTGCGTACATGACTATTCAGTGTGATTTGGAACTGTATAGATATTGCATGTAGAGTGCTCAGTACCAGGGAATACTCCAATGCAAGCGGAATTCAGTAACCTACCTGTTACCATTTGCAGTGGAACAGACATTGACTTGGTTTACTTCTGCAAAGGCTAAAGTTCCACTGTGTAGAGAAGGGAATGTTACTGAAAGTAACTTCTGGAGCAAAGGTTGCACACTCATAAAATTGGTTGCTGACAACTCTAAATCATATGGTTAATGTACAAACAATGCTTACATCATGTTAGCACATAGTAGTTATCAGCAAAATTGAACTGTAGACACCATTGAGTTGAATGCATTACTTTCTATTCAATGCATTCTGTGGTAACGTTGTGTACATGACTATTCAGTGTGATTTGGAACTGTATAGATATTGCATGTAGAGTGCTGAGTCCCATGGAATACTCCAATGCAAGCTTATTTCAGTAACCTACTTGTTACCATTTACTGTGGAACAGCCATTGACTTGGTTGACTTCTGTAAAGGCTAAAGTTCCACTGTGTAGAAAAGGTAATGTTACTGAAAGTAACTTCTGGAGCATAGGTAGCACACTCATAAAATTGGTTGCAGACAACTCTAAATCATAAGGTTAGTGTACTAACAATGTTTACATCATGTTAGCACCTAGTTGTTATCAGCAAAATTGAACTGTACACTCCATTGAGTTGAATGCATTCATTCATATTGAATTTATTCTGTTGTAACTTTGTGTACATGACTACTCAGGGTGATTTGGAACTGTATAGATATTGCATGTACAGTGCTCAGTACCATGGAATAATACAATGCAAGCTGAATTCAGTAACCTACCTGTTACCATTTACAGTGGAACAGCCATTGACTTGGTTTACTTCTGCAAAGGCTAAAGTTCCACTGTGTAGAGAAGGCAATGTTACTGAAAGTAACTTCTGGAGCATTGGTTGCACACTCATAAAATTGGTTGCTGACAACTCTAAATCATATGGTTAGTGAACAAACAATGTTTACATCATGTTAGCACATAGTAGTTATCAGCAAAATTGAACTGTAGACACCATTGAGTTGAATGCATTACTTTCGATTCAATGCATTCTGTGGTAACTTTGCGTACATGACTATTCAGTGTGATTTGGAACTGTATAGATATTGCATGTAGAGTGCTCAGTACCAAGGAATACTCCAATGCAAGCGGAATTCAGTAACCTACCTGTTACCATTTGCAGTGGAACAGACATTGACTTGGTTTACTTCTGCAAAGGCTAAAGTTCCACTGTGTAGAGAAGGGAATGTTACTGAAAGTAACTTCTGGAGCAAAGGTTGCACACTCATAAAATTGGTTGCTGACAACTCTAAATCATATGGTTAGTGTACAAACAATGCTTACATCATGTTAGCACATAGTAGTTATCAGCAAAATTGAACTGTAGACACCATTGAGTTGAATGCATTACTTTCTATTCAATGCATTCTGTGGTAACGTTGTGTACATGACTATTCAGTGTGATTTGGAACTGTATAGATATTGCATGTAGAGTGCTGAGTCCCATGGAATACTCCAATGCAAGCTTATTTCAGTAACCTACTTGTTACCATTTACTGTGGAACAGCCATTGACTTGGTTGACTTCTGTAAAGGCTAAAGTTCCACTGTGTAGAAAAGGTAATATTACTGAAAGTAACTGCTGTAGCATAGGTAGCACACTCATAAAATTGGTTGCAGACAACTCTAAATCATATGGTTAGTGTACTAACAATGTTTACATCATGTTAGCACCTAGTTGTTATCAGCAAAATTGAACTGTACACTCCATTGAGTTGAATGCATTACTTCATATTCAATTTATTCTGTTGTAACTTTGTGTACATGACTACTCAGGGTGATTTGGAACTGTATAGATATTGCATGTACAGTGCTCAGTACCATGGAATAATACAATGCAAGCTGAATTCAGTAACCTACCTGTTACCATTTACAGTGGAACAGCCATTGACTTGGTTTACTTCTGCAAAGGCTAAAGTTCCACTGTGTAGAGAAGGCAATGTTACTGAAAGTAACTTCTGGAGCATTGGTTGCACACTCATAAAATTGGTTGCTGACAACTCTAAATCATATGGTTAGTGTACAAACAATGTTTACTTCATGTTAGCAAATAGTAGTTATCAGCAAAATTGAACTGTACTCACCATTGAGTTGAATGCATTACTTTCTATTCAATGCATTCTGTGGTAACGCTGTGTATATGAATATTCAGTGTGATTTGGAACTGTATAGATATTGCATGTAGAGTGCTGAGTCCTATGGAATAGTCCAATGCAAGCTGATTTCAGTAACCTACTTGTTACCATTTACAGTGGAACAGCCATTGACTTGGTTGACTTCTGTAAAGGCTAAAGTTCCCCTGTGTAGAAAAGGTAATATTACTGAAAGTAACTTCTGTAGCATAGGTAGCACACTCATAAAATTGGTTGCAGACAACTCTAAATCATATGGTTAGTGTACTAACAATGTTTACATCATGTTAGCACCTAGTTGTTATCAGCAAAATTGAACTGTACACTCCATTGAGTTGAATGCATTACTTCATATTCAATTTATTCTGTTGTAACTTTGTGTACATGACTACTCAGGGTGATTTGGAACTGTATATATATTGCATGTTCAGTGCTCAGTACCATGGAATAATACAATGCAAGCTGAATTCAGTAACCTACCTGTTACCATTTACAGTGGAACAGACATTGACTTGGTTTACTTCTGCAAAGGCTAAAGTTCCACTGTGTAGAAAAGGTAATGTTACTGAAAGTAACTTCTGGAGCATAGGTAGCACACTCATAAAATTGGTTGCAGACAAGTGCAAATCATATGGTTAGTGTGCTAACATCGTTTACATCATGTTAGCACATAGTAGTTATCAGCTAAATACAACTGTACACTCCATTGAGTTGAATGCATGACTTTCTATTCAATGCATTCTGTGGTAAGGTTGTGTACATAACTACTCTGGGTGGTTTGGAACTGTATAGATATTGCATGTAGAGTGCTCAGTAACATGGAATAATATAATGCAAGCTGAATTCAGTAACCTACCTGTTACCATTTACAGTGGAACAGCCATTGGCTTGGTTTACTTATAGTTATTGCATGTACAGTGCTCAGTACCATGGAATAATACAATGCAAGCTGAATTCAGTAACCTACCTGTTACCATTTACAGTGGAACAGACATTGACTTGGTTTACTTCTGCAAAGGCTAAAGTTCCACTGTGCAGAAAAGGTAATGTTACTGAAAGTAACTTCTGGAGCATAGGTAGCACACTCATAAAATTGGTTGCAGACAAGTCCAAATCATATGTTTAGTGTACAAACAATGTTTACATCATGTTAGCACCTAGTTGTTATCAGCAAAATTGAACTGTACACTCCATTGAGTTGAATGCATTACTTCATATTCAATTTATTCTGTTGTAACTTTGTGTACATGACTACTCAGGGTGATTTGGAACTGTATAGATATTGCATGTACAGTGCTCAGTACCATGGAATAATACAATGCAAGCTGAATTCAGTAACCTACCTGTTACCATTTACAGTGGAACAGCCATTGACTTGGTTTACTTCTGCAAAGGCTAAAGTTCCACTGTGTAGAGAAGGCAATGTTACTGAAAGTAACTTCTGGAGCATTGGTTGCACACTCGTAAAATTGGTTGCTGACAACTCTAAATCATATGGTTAGTGTACAAACAATGTTTACTTCATGTTAGCAAATAGTAGTTATCAGCAAAATTGAACTGTACACACCATTGAGTTGAATGCGTTACTTTCTATTCAATGCATTCTGTGGTAACGCTGTGTACATGACTATTCAGTGTGATCTGGAACTGTATAGATATTGCATGTAGAGTGCTGAGTCCCATGGAATACTCCAATGCAAGCTGATTTTAGTAACCTACTTGTTACCATTTACAGTGGAACAGCCATTGACTTGGTTGACTTCTGTAAAGGCTAAAGTTCCACTGTGTAGAAAAGGTAATGTTACTGAAAGTAACTTCTGGAGCATAGGTAGCACACTCATAAAATTGGTTGCAGACAACTCTACATCATTTGGTTAGTGTACTAACAATGTTTACATCATGTTTGCACCTAGTAGTTATAAGCAAAATTGAACTGTACACTCCATTGAGTTGAATGCATTACTTCATATTCAATTTATTCTGTTGTAACTTTGTGTACATGACTACTCAGGGTGACTTGCAACTGTATATATATTGCATCTACAGTGCTCAGTACCATGGAATAATACAATGCAAGCTGAATTCAGTAACCTACCTGTTACCATTTACAGTGGAACAGACATTGACTTGGTTTACTTCTGCAAAGGCTAAAGTTCCACTGTGTAGAAAAGGTAATGTTACTGAAAGTAACTTCTGGAGCATAGGTAGCACACTTATAAAATTGGTTGCAGACAAGTCCAAATCATATGGTTTGTGTGCTAACATCGTTTACATCATGTTAGCACATAGTAGGTATCAGCTAAATAGAACTGTGCACTCCATTGAGTTGAATGCATTACTTTATATTCAATGCATTCTGTGGTAAGGTTGTGTACATAACTACTCAGGGTGATTTGGAATTGTATAGATATTGCATGTACAGTGCTCAGTACCATGGAATAATACAATGCAAGCTGAATTCAGTAACCTACCTGTTACAATTTACAGTGGAACAGACATTGACTTGGTTTACTTCTGCAAAGGCTAAAGTTCCACTGTGTAGAAAAGGTAATGTTACTGAAAGTAACTTCTGGAGCATAGGTAGCACACTCATAAAATTGGTTGCAGACAAGTCCAAATCATATGGTTAGTGTGCTAACATCGTGTACATCATGTTAGCACATAGTGGTTATCAGCTAAATATAACTGTACACTCCATTGAGTTGAAAGCATTACTTTCTATTCAATGCATTCTGTGGTAAGGTTGTGTACATAACTACTCTGGGTGGTTTGGAACTGTATAGATATT
The DNA here is from genome assembly GCF_030144855.1 of Hypanus sabinus. Lineage (NCBI taxonomy): Eukaryota > Metazoa > Chordata > Chondrichthyes > Myliobatiformes > Dasyatidae > Hypanus > Hypanus sabinus. The sequence goes on from NC_082707.1 coordinate 105,083,292, forward strand.
GCATGTACAGTGCTCAGTACCATGGAATAATCCAATGCAAGCTGAATTCAGTAACCTACCTGTTACCATTTACAGTTGAACAGCCATTGACTTGGTTTACTTCTGGAAAGGCTAAAGTTCCACTGTGTAGAGAAGGCAATGTTACTGAAAGTAACTTCTGGAGCATTGGTTGCACACTCATAAAATTGGTTGCTGACAACTCTAAATCATATGGTTAGTGAACAAACAATGTTTACATCATGTTAGCACATAGTAGTTATCAGCAAAATTGAACTGTAGACACCATTGAGTTGAATGCATTACTTTCGATTCAATGCATTCTGTGGTAACTTTGCGTACATGACTATTCAGTGTGATTTGGAACTGTATAGATATTGCATGTAGAGTGCTCAGTACCAAGGAATACTCCAATGCAAGCGGAATTCAGTAACCTACCTGTTACCATTTGCAGTGGAACAGACATTGACTTGGTTTACTTCTGCAAAGGCTAAAGTTCCACTGTGTAGAGAAGGGAATGTTACTGAAAGTAACTTCTGGAGCAAAGGTTGCACACTCATAAAATTGGTTGCTGACAACTCTAAATCATATGGTTAGTGTACAAACAATGCTTACATCATGTTAGCACATAGTAGTTATCAGCAAAATTGAACTGTAGACACCATTGAGTTGAATGCATTACTTTCTATTCAATGCATTCTGTGGTAACGTTGTGTACATGACTATTCAGTGTGATTTGGAACTGTATAGATATTGCATGTAGAGTGCTGAGTCAAATGGAATACTCCAATGCAAGCTTATTTCAGTAACCTACTTGTTACCATTTACTGTGGAACAGCCATTGACTTGGTTGACTTCTGTAAAGGCTAAAGTTCCACTGTGTAGAAAAGGTAATGTTACTGAAAGTAACTTCTGGAGCATAGGTAGCACACTCATAAAATTGATTGCAGACAACTCTAAATCATAAGGTTAGTGTACTAACAATGTTTACATCATGTTAGCACCTAGTTGTTATCAGCAAAATTGAACTGTACACTCCATTGAGTTGAATGCATTCATTCATATTGAATTTATTCTGTTGTAACTTTGTGTACATGACTACTCAGGGTGATTTGGAACTGTATAGATATTGCATGTACAGTGCTCAGTACCATGGAATAATACAATGCAAGCTGAATTCAGTAACCTACCTGTTACCATTTACAGTGGAACAGCCATTGACTTGGTTTACTTCTGCAAAGGCTAAAGTTCCACTGTGTAGAGAAGGCAATGTTACTGAAAGTAACTTCTGGAGCATTGGTTGCACACTCATAAAATTGGTTGCTGACAACTCTAAATCATATGGTTAGTGAACAAACAATGTTTACATCATGTTAGCACATAGTAGTTATCAGCAAAATTGAACTGTAGACACCATTGAGTTGAATGCATTACTTTCGATTCAATGCATTCTGTGGTAACTTTGCGTACATGACTATTCAGTGTGATTTGGAACTGTATAGATATTGCATGTAGAGTGCTCAGTACCAAGGAATACTCCAATGCAAGCGGAATTCAGTAACCTACCTGTTACCATTTGCAGTGGAACAGACATTGACTTGGTTTACTTCTGCAAAGGCTAAAGTTCCACTGTGTAGAGAAGGGAATGTTACTGAAAGTAACTTCTGGAGCATAGGTAGCACACTCATAAAATTGGTTGCAGACAAGTCCAAATCATATGGTTTGTGTGCTAACATCGTTTACATCATGTTAGCACATAGTAGGTATCAGCTAAATAGAACTGTGCACTCCATTGAGTTGAATGCATTACTTTCTATTCAATGCATTCTTTGGTAAGGTTGTGTACATAACTACTCTGGGTGGTTTGGAACTGTATAGATATTGCATGTAGAGTGCTCAGTACCATGGAATAATCCAATGCAAGCTGAATTCAGTAACCTACCTGTTACCATTTACAGTGGAACAGCCATTGACTTGGTTTACTTCTGCAAAGGCTAAAGTTCCACTGTGTAGAGAAGGCAATGTTACTGAAAGTATCTTCTGGAGCATAGGTTGCACACTCATAAAATTGGTTGCTGACAACTCTAAATCATATGTTTAGTGTACAAACAATGTTTACATCATGTTAGCACATAGTAGTTATCAGCAAAATTGAACTGTACACACCATTGAGTTGAATGCATTACTTTCTATTCAATGCATTCTGTGGTAACCTCGTGTGCATAACTACTCAGGGTGATTTGGAACTGTATAGATATTGCATGTACAGTGCTCAGTACCATGGAATAATACAATGCAAGCTGAATTCAGTAACCTACCTGTTACAATTTACAGTGGAACAGACATTGACTTGGTTTACTTCTGCAAAGGCTAAAGTTCCACTGTGTAGAGAAGGGAATGTTACTGAAAGTAACTTCTGGAGCATAGGTAGCACACTCATAAAATTGGTTGCAGACAAGTCCAAATCATATGGTTAGTGTGCTAACATCGTGTACATCATGTTAGCACATAGTGGTTATCAGCTAAATATAACTGTACACTCCATTGAGTTGAAAGCATTACTTTCTATTCAATGCATTCTGTGGTAAGGTTGTGTACATAACTACTCTGGGTGGTTTGGAACTGTATAGATATTGCATGTACAGTGCTCAGTACCATGGAATAATCCAATGCAAGCTGAATTCAGTAACCTACCTGTTACCATTTACAGTTGAACAGCCATTGACTTGGTTTACTTCTGGAAAGGCTAAAGTTCCACTGTGTAGAGAAGGCAATGTTACTGAAAGTAACTTCTGGAGCATTGGTTGCACACTCATAAAATTGGTTGCTGACAACTCTAAATCATATGGTTAGTGAACAAACAATGTTTACATCATGTTAGCACATAGTAGTTATCAGCAAAATTGAACTGTAGACACCATTGAGTTGAATGCATTACTTTCGATTCAATGCATTCTGTGGTAACTTTGCGTACATGACTATTCAGTGTGATTTGGAACTGTATAGATATTGCATGTAGAGTGCTCAGTACCAGGGAATACTCCAATGCAAGCGGAATTCAGTAACCTACCTGTTACCATTTGCAGTGGAACAGACATTGACTTGGTTTACTTCTGCAAAGGCTAAAGTTCCACTGTGTAGAGAAGGGAATGTTACTGAAAGTAACTTCTGGAGCATAGGTAGCACACTCATCAAATTGGTTGCAGACAAGTCCAAATCATATGGTTTGTGTGCTAACATCGTTTACATCATGTTAGCACATAGTAGGTATCAGCTAAATAGAACTGTGCACTCCATTGAGTTGAATGCATTACTTTCTATTCAATGCATTCTTTGGTAAGGTTGTGTACATAACTACTCTGGGTGGTTTGGAACTGTATAGATATTGCATGTAGAGTGCTCAGTACCATGGAATAATCCAATGCAAGCTGAATTCAGTAACCTACCTGTTACCATTTACAGTGGAACAGCCATTGACTTGGTTTACTTCTGCAAAGGCTAAAGTTCCACTGTGTAGAGAAGGCAATGTTACTGAAAGTATCTTCTGGAGCATAGGTTGCACACTCATAAAATTGGTTGCTGACAACTCTAAATCATATGTTTAGTGTACAAACAATGTTTACATCATGTTAGCACATAGTAGTTATCAGCAAAATTGAACTGTACACACCATTGAGTTGAATGCATTACTTTCTATTCAATGCATTCTGTGGTAACCTCGTGTGCATAACTACTCAGGGTGATTTGGAACTGTATAGATATTGCATGTACAGTGCTCAGTACCATGGAATAATACAATGCAAGCTGAATTCAGTAACCTACCTGTTACAATTTACAGTGGAACAGACATTGACTTGGTTTACTTCTGCAAAGGCTAAAGTTCCACTGTGTAGAAAAGGTAATGTTACTGAAAGTAACTTCTGGAGCATAGGTAGCACACTCATAAAATTGGTTGCAGACAAGTCCAAATCATATGGTTAGTGTGCTAACATCGTGTACATCATGTTAGCACATAGTGGTTATCAGCTAAATATAACTGTACACTCCATTGAGTTGAAAGCATTACTTTCTATTCAATGCATTCTGTGGTAAGGTTGTGTACATAACTACTCTGGGTGGTTTGGAACTGTATAGATATTGCATGTACAGTGCTCAGTACCATGGAATAATCCAATGCAAGCTGAATTCAGTAACCTACCTGTTACCATTTACAGTTGAACAGCCATTGACTTGGTTTACTTCTGGAAAGGCTAAAGTTCCACTGTGTAGAGAAGGCAATGTTACTGAAAGTAACTTCTGGAGCATTGGTTGCACACTCATAAAATTGGTTGCTGACAACTCTAAATCATATGGTTAGTGAACAAACAATGTTTACATCATGTTAGCACATAGTAGTTATCAGCAAAATTGAACTGTAGACACCATTGAGTTGAATGCATTACTTTCGATTCAATGCATTCTGTGGTAACTTTGCGTACATGACTATTCAGTGTGATTTGGAACTGTATAGATATTGCATGTAGAGTGCTCAGTACCAGGGAATACTCCAATGCAAGCGGAATTCAGTAACCTACCTGTTACCATTTGCAGTGGAACAGACATTGACTTGGTTTACTTCTGCAAAGGCTAAAGTTCCACTGTGTACAGAAGGGAATGTTACTGAAAGTAACTTCTGGAGCAAAGGTTGCACACTCATAAAATTGGTTGCTGACAACTCTAAATCATATGGTTAATGTACAAACAATGCTTACATCATGTTAGCACATAGTAGTTATCAGCAAAATTGAACTGTAGACACCATTGAGTTGAATGCATTACTTTCTATTCAATGCATTCTGTGGTAACGTTGTGTACATGACTATTCAGTGTGATTTGGAACTGTATAGATATTGCATGTAGAGTGCTGAGTCCCATGGAATACTCCAATGCAAGCTTATTTCAGTAACCTACTTGTTACCATTTACTGTGGAACAGCCATTGACTTGGTTGACTTCTGTAAAGGCTAAAGTTCCACTGTGTAGAAAAGGTAATGTTACTGAAAGTAACTTCTGGAGCATAGGTAGCACACTCATAAAATTGGTTGCAGACAACTCTAAATCATAAGGTTAGTGTACTAACAATGTTTACATCATGTTAGCACCTAGTTGTTATCAGCAAAATTGAACTGTACACTCCATTGAGTTGAATGCATTCATTCATATTGAATTTATTCTGTTGTAACTTTGTGTACATGACTACTCAGGGTGATTTGGAACTGTATAGATATTGCATGTACAGTGCTCAGTACCATGGAATAATACAATGCAAGCTGAATTCAGTAACCTACCTGTTACCATTTACAGTGGAACAGCCATTGACTTGGTTTACTTCTGCAAAGGCTAAAGTTCCACTGTGTAGAGAAGGCAATGTTACTGAAAGTAACTTCTGGAGCATTGGTTGCACACTCATAAAATTGGTTGCTGACAACTCTAAATCATATGGTTAGTGAACAAACAATGTTTACATCATGTTAGCACATAGTAGTTATCAGCAAAATTGAACTGTAGACACCATTGAGTTGAATGCATTACTTTCTATTCAATGCATTCTGTGGTAACGTTGTGTACATGACTATTCAGTGTGATTTGGAACTGTATAGATATTGCATGTAGAGTGCTGAGTCCCATGGAATACTCCAATGCAAGCTTATTTCAGTAACCTACTTGTTACCATTTACTGTGGAACAGCCATTGACTTGGTTGACTTCTGTAAAGGCTAAAGTTCCACTGTGTAGAAAAGGTAATATTACTGAAAGTAACTTCTGTAGCATAGGTAGCACACTCATAAAATTGGTTGCAGACAACTCTAAATCATATGGTTAGTGTACTAACAATGTTTACATCATGTTAGCACCTAGTTGTTATCAGCAAAATTGAACTGTACACTCCATTGAGTTGAATGCATTACTTCATATTCAATTTATTCTGTTGTAACTTTGTGTACATGACTACTCAGGGTGATTTGGAACTGTATACATATTGCATTTACAGTGCTCAGTACCATGGAATAATACAATGCAAGCTGAATTCAGTAACCTACCTGTTACCATTTACAGTGGAACAGAGATTGACTTGGTTTACTTCTGCAAAGGCTAAAGTTCCACTGTGTAGAGAAGGTAATGTTACTGAAAGTAACTTCTGGAGCATAGGTAGCACACTCATAAAATTGGTTGCAGACAAGTCCAAATCATATGGTTAGTGTGCTAACATTGTTTACATCATGTTAGCACATAGTAGTTATCAGCTAAATAGAACTGTACACTCCATTGAGTTGAATGCATTACTTTCTATTCAATGCATTCTGTGGTAAGGTTGTGTACATAACTACTCTGGGTGATTTGGAACTGTATAGATATTGCATGTAGAGTGCTCAGTACCATGGAATAATATAATGCAAGCTGAATTCAGTAACCTACCTGTTACCATTTACAGTGGAACAGCCATTGAGTTGGTTTACTTCTGCAAAGGCTAAAGTTCCACTGTGTAGAGAAGGCAATGTTACTGAACGTCACTTCTGGAGCATAGGTTGCACACTCATAAAATTGGTTGCTGACAACTCTAAATCGTATGTTTAGTGTACAAACAATGTTTACATCATGTTAGCACATAGTAGTTATCAGCAAAATTGAACTGTACACACCATTGAGTTGAATTCATTACTTTCTATTCAATGCATTCTGTGGTAGCCTTGTGTGCATAACTATTCAGGGTGATTTGGAACTGTACAGATATTGCATGTACAGTGCTCAGTACCATGGAATAATACAATGCAAGCTGAATTCAGTAACCTACCTGTTACCATTTACAGTGGAACAAACATTGACTTGGTTTACTTCTGCAAAGGCTAAAGTTCCACTGTGTAGAAAAGGTAATGTTACTGAAAGTAACTTCCGGAGCATAGGTAGCAAACTCATAAAATTGGTTGCAGACAAGTTCAAATCATATGGTTAGTTTGCTAACATCGTTTACATCATGTTAGCACATAGTAGTTATCAGCTAAATAGAACTGTACACTCCATTGAGTTGAATGCAATACTTTCTATTCAATGCATTCTGTGGTAAGGTTGTGTACATAACTACCCTGGGTGGTTTGGAACTGTATAGATATTGCATGTAGAGTGCTCCGTACCATGGAATAATATAATGCAAGCTGAATTCAGTAACCTACCTGTTACCATTTACAGTGGAACAGCCATTGACTTGGTTTACTTCTGCAAAGGCTAAAGTTCCACTGTGTAGAGAAGGCAATGTTACTGAAAGTAACTTCTGGAGCATAGGTTGCACACTCATAAAATTGGTTGCAGACAACTCTAAATCATATGGTTAGTGTACTAACAATGTTTACATCATGTTAGCACATAGTAGTTATCAGCAAAATTGAGCTGTACACACCATTGAGTTGAATGCATTACTTTCTGTTCAATGCATTCTGTGGTAACTTTGCGTACATGACTATTCAGTGTGATTTAGAACTGTATAGATATTGCATGTAGAGTGCTCAGTACCATGGAATACTCCAATGCAAGCGGAATTCAGTAACCTACCTGTTACCATTTACTGTGGAACAGCCATTGACTTGGTTTACTTCTGCAAAGGCTAAAGTTCCACTGTGTAGAGAAGGCAATGTTACTGAAAGTAACTTCTGGAGCAAAGGTTGCACACTCATAAAATTGGTTGCTGACAACTCTAAATCATATGGTTAGTACACAAACAATGCTTACATCATGTTAGCACATAGTAGTCATCAGCAAAATTGAACTGTAGACACCATTGAGTTGAATGCATTACTTTCTATTCAATGCATTCTGTGGTAACCTTGTGTACATAACTACTTAGGGTGATTTGGAACTGTATATATATTGCATGTACCGTGCTCAGTACCATGGAATAATACAATGCAAGCTGAATTCAGTAACCTACCTGTTACCATTTATAGTGGAACAGCCATTGACTTGGTTTACTTCTGTAAAGGCTAAAGTTCCACTGTGTAGAAAAGGTAATGTTACTGAAAGTAACTTCTGGAGCATAGGTAGCACTCTCATAAAATTGGTTGCAGACAACTCTAAATCATATGGTTAGTGTACTAACAATGTTTACATCATGTTAGCACATAGTAGTTATCAGCAAAATTGAACTGTACACACCATTGAGTTGAATGCATTACTTTCTATTCAATGCATTCTGTGGTAAGGTTGTGTGCATAACTACTCAGGGTGATTTGGAACTGTATAGATATTGCATGTACAGTGCTCAGTACCATGGAATAATACAATGCAAGCTGAATTCAGTAACCTACCTGTTACCATTTACAGTGGAACAGACATTGACTTGGTTTACTTCTGCAAAGGCTAAAGTTCCACTGTGTAGAAAAGGTAATGTTACTGAAAGTAACTTCTGGAGCATAGGTAGCACACTCATAAAATTGGTTGCAGACAAGTCCAAATCATATGGTTAGTGTGCTAACATCGTGTACATCATGTTAGCACATAGTGGTTATCAGCTAAATAGAACTGTACACTCCATTGAGTTGAAAGCATTACTTTCTATTCAATGCATTCTGTGGTAAGGTTGTGTACATAACTACTCTGGGTGGTTTGGAACTGTATAGATATTGCATGTAGAGTGCTCAGTACCATGGAATAATATAATGCAAGCTGAATTCAGTAACCTACCTGTTACCATTTACAGTGGAACAGCCATTGACTTGGTTTACTTCTGCAAAGGCTAAAATTCCACTGTGTAGAGAAGGCAATGTTACTGAAAGTCACTTCTGGAGCATAGGTTGCACACTCATAAAATTGGTTGCTGACAACTCTAAATCGTATGTTTAGTGTACAAACAATGTTTACATCATGTTAGCACATAGTAGTTATCAGCAAAATTGAACTGTACACACCATTGAGTTGAATTCATTACTTTCTATTCAATGCATTCTGTGGTAACCTTGTGTGCATAACTATTCAGGGTGATTTGGAACTGTACAGATATTGCATGTACAGTGCTCAGTACCATGGAATAATACAATGCAAGCTGAATTCAGTAACCTACCTGTTACCATTTACAGTGGAACAAACATTGACTTGGTTTACTTCTGCAAAGGCTAAAGTTCCACTGTGTAGAAAAGGTAATGTTACTGAAAGTAACTTCCGGAGCATAGGTAGCAAACTCATAAAATTGGTTGCAGACAAGTCCAAATCATATGGGTAGTTTGCTAACATCGTTTACATCATGTTAGCACATAGTAGTTATCAGCTAAATAGAACTGTACACTCCATTGAGTTGAATGCAATACTTTCTATTCAATGCATTCTGTGGTAAGGTTGTGTACATAACTACTCTGGGTGGTTTGGAACTGTATAGATATTGCATGTAGAGTGCTCAGTACCATGGAATAATATAATGCAAGCTGAATTCAGTAACCTACCTGTTACCATTTACAGTGGAACAGCCATTGACTTGGTTTACTTCTGCAAAGGCTAAAGTTCCACTGTGTAGAAAAGGTAATGTTACTGAAAGTAACTTCTGGAGCATAGGTAGCACACTCATAAAATAGGTTGCAGACAAGTCCAAATCATATGGTTAGTGAACAAACAATGTTTACATCATGTTAGCACCTAGTTGTTATCAGCAAAATTGAACTGTACACTCCATTGAGTTGAATGCATTACTTCATATTGAATTTATTCTGTTGTAACTTTGTGTACATGACTACTCAGGGTGATTTGGAACTGTATAGATATTGCATGTACAGTCCTCAGTACCATGGAATAATACAATGCAAGCTGAATTCAGTAACCTACCTGTTACCATTTACAGTGGAACAGCCATTGACTTGGTTTACTTCTGCAAAGGCTAAAGTTCCACTGTGTAGAGAAGGCAATGTTACTGAAAGTAACTTCTGGAGCATTGGTTGCACACTCATAAAATTGGTTGCTGACAACTCTAAATCATATGGTTAGTGTACAAACAATGTTTACTTCATGTTAGCAAATAGTAGTTATCAGCAAAATTGAACTGTACACACCATTGAGTTGAATGCGTTACTTTCTATTCAATGCATTCTGTAGTAACGCTGTGTACATGACTATTCAGTGTGATTTGGAACTGTATAGATATTGCATGTAGAGTGCTGAGTCCCATGGAATACTCCAATGCAAGCTGATTTTAGTAACCTACCTGTTACCATTTACTGTGGAGCAGCCATTGACTTGGTTTACTTCTGCAAAGGCTAAAGTTCCACTGTGTAGAGAAGGCAATGTTACTGAAAGTAACTTCTGGAGCAAAGGTTGCACACTCATAAAATTGGTTGCTGACAACTCTAAATCATATGGTTAGTGAACAAACAATGTTTACATCATGTTAGCACATAGTAGTTATCAGCAAAATTGAACTGTAGACACCATTGAGTTGAATGCATTACTTTCGATTCAATGCATTCTGTGGTAACTTTGCGTACATGACTATTCAGTGTGATTTGGAACTGTATAGATATTGCATGTAGAGTGCTCAGTACCAAGGAATACTCCAATGCAAGCGGAATTCAGTAACCTACCTGTTACCATTTGCAGTGGAACAGACATTGACTTGGTTGACTTCTGTAAAGGCTAAAGTTCCACTGTGTAGAAAAGGTAATGTTACTGAAAGTAACTTCTGGAGCATAGGCAGCACACACATAAAATTGGTTGCAGACAACTCTAAATCATAAGGTTAGTGTACTAACAATGTTTACATCATGTTAGCACCTAGTTGTTATCAGCAAAATTGAACTGTACACTCCATTGAGTTGAATGCATTACTTCATATTGAATTTATTCTGTTGTAACTTTGTGTACATGACTACTCAGGGTGATTTGGAACTGTATAGATATTGCATGTACAGTGCTCAGTACCATGGAATAATACAATGCAAGCTGAATTCAGTAACCTACCTGTTACCATTTACAGTGGAACAGCCATTGACTTGGTTTACTTCTGCAAAGGCTAAAGTTCCACTGTGTAGAGAAGGCAATGTTACTGAAAGTAACTTCTGGAGCATTGGTTGCACACTCATAAAATTGGTTGCAGACAACTCTAAATCATAAGGTTAGTGTACTAACAATGTTTACATCATGTTAGCACCTAGTTGTTATCAGCAAAATTGAACTGTACACTCCATTGAGTTGAATGCATTACTTCATATTGAATTTATTCTGTTGTAACTTTGTGTACATGACTACTCAGGGTGATTTGGAACTGTATAGATATTGCATGTACAGTGCTCAGTACCATGGAATAATACAATGCAAGCTGAATTCAGTAACCTACCTGTTACCATTTACAGTGGAACAGCCATTGACTTGGTTTACTTCTGCAAAGGCTAAAGTTCCACTGTGTAGAGAAGGCAATGTTACTGAAAGTAACTTCTGGAGCATTGGTTGCACACTCATAAAATTGGTTGCTGACAACTCTAAATCATATGGTTAGTGTACAAACAATGTTTACTTCATGTTAGCAAATAGTAGTTATCAGCAAAATTGAACTGTACTCACCATTGAGTTGAATGCATTACTTTCTATTCAATGCATTCTGTGGTAACGCTGTGTATATGACTACTCAGGGTGATTTGGAACTGTATACATATTGCATGTACAGTGCTCAGTACCATGGAATAATACAATGCAAGCTGAATTCCGTAACCTACCTGTTACCATTTACAGTGGAACAGACATTGACTTGGTTTACTTCTGCAAAGGCTAAAGTTCCACTGTGTAGAAAAGGTAATGTTACTGAAAGTAACTTCTGGAGCATAGGTAGCACACTCATAAAATTGGTTGCAGACAAGTCCAAATCATATGGTTAGTGTGCTAACATAGTTTACATCATGTTAGCACATAGTAGTTATCAGCTAAATAGAACTGTACACTCCATTGAGTTGAATGCATTACTTTCTATTCAATGCATTCTGTGGTAAGGTTGTGTACATAACTACTCTGGGTGGTTTGGAACTGTATAGATATTGCATGTAGAGTGCTCAGTACCATGGAATAATATAATGCAAGCTGAATTCAGTAACCTACCTGTTACCATTTACAGTGGAACAGCCATTGACTTGGTTTACTTCTGCAAAGGCTAAAGTTCCACTGTGTAGAGAAGGCAATGTTACTGAAAGTCACTTCTGGAGCATAGGTTGCACACTCATAAAATTGGTTGCTGACAATTCTAAATCGTATGTTTAGTGTACAAAGAATGTTTACATCATGTTAGCACATAGTACTTATCAGCAAAATTGAACTGTACACACCATTGAGTTGAATTCATTACTTTCTATTCAATGCATTCTGTGGTAACCTTGTGTGCATAACTATTCAGGGTGATTTGGAACTGTATAGATATTGCATGTAGCGTGCTCAGTACCATGGAATAATACAATGCAAGCTGAATTCAGTAACCTACCTGTTACCATTTACAGTGGAACAGACATTGACTTGATTTACTTCTGCAAAGGCTAAAGTTCCACTGTGTAGAAAAGGTAATGTTACTGAAAGTAACTTCCGGAGCATAGGTAGCACACTCATAAAATTGGTTGCAGACAAGTCCAAATCATATGGTTAGTGTGCCAACATCGTTTACATCATGTTAGCACATAGTAGTTATCAGCAAAATTGAACTGTACACACCATTGAGTTGAATGCATTACTTTCTATTCAATGCATTCTCTGGTAACCTTGTGTGCATAACTATTCAGGGTGATTTGGAACTGTACAGATATTGCATGTACAGTGCTCAGTACCATGGAATAATACAATGCAAGCTGAATTCAGTAACCTACCTGTTACCATTTACAGTGGAACAAACATTGACTTGGTTTACTTCTGCAAAGGCTAAAGTTCCACTGTGTAGAAAAGGTAATGTTACTGAAAGTAACTTCCGGAGCATAGGTAGCAAACTCATAAAATTGGTTGCAGACAAGTCCAAATTATATGGTTAGTTTGCTAACATCGTTTACATCATGTTAGCACATAGTAGTTATCAGCTAAATAGAACTGTACACTCCATTGAGTTGAATGCAATACTTTCTATTCAATGCATTCTGTGGTAAGGTTGTGTACATAACTACTCTGGGTGGTTTGGAACTGTATAGATATTGCATGTAGAGTGCTCAGTACCATGGAATAATATAATGCAAGCTGAATTCAGTAACCTACCTGTTACCATTTACAGTGGAACAGCCATTGACTTGGTTTACTTCTGCAAAGGCTAAAGTTCCACTGTGTAGAGAAGGCAATGTTACTGAAAGTAACTTCTGGAGCATAGGTTGCACACTCATAAAATTGGTTGAAGACAACTCTAAATCGTATGTTTAGTGTACAAACAATGTTTACATCATGTTAGCACATAGTAGTTATCAGCAAAATTGAACTGTACACACCATTGAGTTGAATTCATTACTTTCTATTCAATGCATTCTGTGGTAACCTTGTGTGCATAACTATTCAGGGTGATTTGGAACTGTACAGATATTGCATGTACAGTGCTCAGTACCATGGAATAATACAATGCAAGCTGAATTCAGTAACCTACCTGTTACCATTTACAGTGGAACAAACATTGACTTGGTTTACTTCTGCAAAGGCTAAAGTTCCACTGTGTAGAAAAGGTAATGTTACTGAAAGTAACTTCCGGAGCATAGGTAGCAAACTCATAAAATTGTTTGCAGACAAGTCCAAATCATATGGTTAGTTTGCTAACATCGTTTACATCATGTTAGCACATAGTAGTTATCAGCTAAATAGAACTGTACACTCCATTGAGTTGAATGCAATACTTTCTATTCAATGCATTCTGTGGTAAGGTTGTGTACATAACTACTCTGGGTGGTTTGGAACTGTATAGATATTGCATGTAGAGTGCTCAGTACCATGGAATAATATAATGCAAGCTGAATTCAGTAACCTACCTGTTACCATTTACAGTGGAACAGCCATTGACTTGGTTTACTTCTGCAAAGGCTAAAGTTCCACTGTGTAGAGAAGGCAATGTTACTGAAAGTAACTTCTGGAGCATAGGTTGCACACTCATAAAATTGGTTGAAGACAACTCTAAATCATATGGTTAGTGTACAAACAATGTTTACATCATGTCAGCACATAGTAGTTATCAGCAAAATTGAGCTGTACACACCATTGAGTTGAATGCATTACTTTCTGTTCAATGCATTCTGTGGTAACTTTGAGTACATGACTATTCAGTGTGATTTAGAACTGTATAGATATTGCATGTAGAGTGCTCAGTACCATGGAATACTCCAATGCAAGCGGAATTCAGTAACCTACCTGTTACCATTTACTGTGGAACAGCCATTGACTTGGTTTACTTCTGCAAAGGCTAAAGTTCCACTGTGTAGAGAAGGCAATGTTACTGAAAGTAACTTCTGGAGCACAGGTTGCACACTCATAAAATTGGTTGCTGACAACTCTAAATCATATGGTTAGTGCACAAACAATGCTTACATCATGTTAGCACATAGTAGTTATCAGCAAAATTGAACTGTAGACACCATTGAGTTGAATGCATTACTTTCTATTCAATGCATTCTGTGGTAACCTTGTGTACATAACTACTTAGGGTGATTTGGAACTGTATAGATATTGCATGTACCGTGCTCAGTACCATGGAATAATACAATGCAAGCTGAATTCAGTAACCTACCTGTTACCATTTACAGTGGAACAGACATTGACTTGATTTACTTCTGCAAAGGCTAAAGTTCCACTGTGTAGAAAAGGTAATGTTACTGAAAGTAACTTCCGGAGCATAGGTAGCACACTCATAAAATTGGTTGCAGACAAGTCCAAATCATATGGTTAGTGTGCCAACATCGTTTACATCATGTTAGCACATAGTAGTTATCAGCAAAATTGAACTGTACACACCATTGAGTTGAATGCATTACTTTCTATTCAATGCATTCTGTGGTAACCTTGTGTGCATAACTACTCAGGGTGATTTGGAACTGTATAGATATTGCATGTACAGTGCTCAGTACCATGGAATAATACAATGCAAGCTGAATTCAGTAACCTACCTGTTACCATTTACAGTGGAACAGCCATTGACTTGGTTGACTTCTGCAAAGGCTAAAGTTCCACTGTGTAGAAAAGGTAATGTTACTGAAAGTAACTTCTGGAGCATAGGTAGCACACTCATAAAATTGGTTGCAGACAAGTCCAAATCATATGGTTAGTGTGCTAACATCGTTTACATCATGTTAGCACATAGTAGTTATCAGCTAAATACAACTGTACACTCCATTGAGTTGAATGCATTACTTTCTATTCAATGCATTCTGTGGTAAGGTTGTGTACATAACTACTCTGGGTGGTTTGGAACTGTATAGATATTGCATCTAGAGTGCTCAGTACCATGGAATAATATAATGCAAGCTGAATTCAGTAACCTACCTGTTACCATTTACAGTGGAACAGCCATTGACTTGGTTTACTTCTGCAAAGGCTAAAGTTCCACTGTGTAGAGAAGGCAATGTTACTGAAAGTCACTTCTGGAGCATAGGTTGCACACTCATAAAATTGGTTGCTGACAACTCTAAATCATATGTTTAGTGTACAAACAATGTTTACATCATGTTAGCACCTAGTTGTTATCAGCAAAATTGAACTGTACACTCCATTGAGTTGAATGCATTACTTCATATTCAATTTATTCTGTTGTAACTTTGTGTACATGACTACTCAGGGTGATTTGGAACTGTATAGATATTGCATGTACAGTGCTCAGTACCATGGAATAATACAATGCAAGCTGAATTCAGTAACCTACCTGTTACCATTTACAGTGGAACAGCCTTTGACTTGGTTTACTTCTGCAAAGGCTAAAGTTCCACTGTGTAGAGAAGGCAATGTTACTGAAAGTAACTTCTGGAGCATTGGTTGCACACTCATAAAATTGGTTGCTGACAACTCTAAATCATATGGTTAGTGTACAAACAATGTTTAGTTCATGCTAGCAAATAGTAGTTATCAGCAAAATTGAACTGTACACACCATTGAGTTGAATGCGTTACTTTCTATTCAATGCATTCTGTGGTAACGCTGTGTACATGACTATTCAGTGTGATTTGGAACTGTATAGATATTGCATGTGGAGTGCGGAGTCCCATGGAATACTACAATGCAAGCTGATTTTAGTAACCTACTTGTTACCATTTACAGTGGAACAGCCATTGACTTGGTTGACTTCTGTAAAGGCTAAAGTTCCACTTTGTAGAAAAGGTAATGTTACTGAAAGTAACTTCTGGAGCATAGGTAGCACACTCATAAAATTGGTTGCAGACAACTCTAAATCATATGGTTAGTGTACTAACAATGTTTACATCATGTTAGCACCTAGTTGTTATCAGCAAAATTGAACTGTACACTCCATTGAGTTGAATGCATTACTTCATATTCAATTTATTCTGTTGTAACTTTGTGTACATGACTACTCAGGGTGATTTGGAACTATATATATATTGCATGTACAGTGCTCAGTACCATGGAGTAATACAATACAAGCTGAATTCAGTAACCTACCTGTTACCATTTACAGTGGAACAGACATTGACTTGGTTTACTTCTGCAAAGGCTAAAGTTCCACTGTGCAGAAAAGGTAATGTTACTGAAAGTAACTTCTGGAGCATAGGTAGCACACTCATAAAATTGGTTGCAGACAAGTCCAAATCATATGGTTAGTGTGCTAACATCGTTTACATTATGTTAGCACATAGTAGTTATCAGCTAAATACAACTGTACACGCCATTGAGTTGAAAGCATTACTTTCTATTCAATGCATTCTGTGGTAAGGTTGTGTACATAACTACTCTTGGTGGTTTGGAACTGTATAGATATTGCATGTACAGTGCTCAGTACCATGGAATAATCCAATGCAAGCTGAATTCAGTAACCTACCTGTTACCATTTACAGTGGAACAGCCATTGACTTGGTTTACTTCTGGAAATGCTAAAGTTCCACTGTGTAGAGAAGGCAATGTTACTGAAAGTAACTTCTGGAGCATTGTTTGCACACTCATAAAATTGGTTGCTGACAACTCTAAATCATATGGTTAGTGAACAAACAATGTTGACATCATGTTAGCACATAGTAGTTATCAGCAAAATTGAACTGTAGACACCATTGAGTTGAAAGCATTACTTTCGATTCAATGCATTCTGTGGTAACTTTGCGTACATGACTATTCAGTGTGATTTGGAACTGTATAGATATTGCATGTAGAGTGCTCAGTACCAAGGAATACTCCAATGCAAGCGGAAGTCAGTAACCTACCTGTTACCATTTGCAGTGGAACAGACATTGACTTGGTTGACTTCTGTAAAGGCTAAAGTTCCACTGTGTAGAAAAGGTAATGTTACTGAAAGTAACTTCTGGAGCATAGGTAGCAGACTCATAAAATTGGTTGCAGACAAGTCCAAATCATATGGTTAGTGTGCTAACATCGTTTACATCATGTTAGCACATAGTAGTTATCAGCTAAATACAACTGTACACTCCATTGAGTTGAATGCATTACTTTCTATTCAATGCATTCTGTGGTAAGGTTGTGTACATAACTACTCTGGGTGGTTTGGAACTGTATAGATATTGCATCTAGAGTGCTCAGTACCATGGAATAATATAATGCAAGCTGAATTCAGTAACCTACCTGTTACCATTTACAGTGGAACAGCCATTGACTTGGTTTACTTCTGCAAAGGCTAAAGTTCCACTGTGTAGAGAAGGCAATGTTACTGAAAGTCACTTCTGGAGCATAGGTTACACACTCATAAAATTTGTTGCTGACAACTCTAAATCATATGTTTAGTGTACAAACAATGTTTACATCATGTTAGCACCTAGTTGTTATCAGCAAAATTGAACTGTACACTCCATTGAGTTGAATGCATTACTTCATATTCAATTTATTCTGTTGTAACTTTGTGTACATGACTACTCAGGGTGATTTGGAACTGTATAGATATTGCATGTACAGTGCTCAGTACCATGGAATAATACAATGCAAGCTGAATTCAGTAACCTACCTGTTACCATTTACAGTGGAACAGCCATTGACTTGGTTTACTTCTGCAAAGGCTAAAGTTCCACTGTGTAGAGAAGGCAATGTTACTGAAAGTAACTTCTGGAGCATTGGTTGCACACTCATAAAATTGGTTGCTGACAACTCTAAATCATATGGTTAGTGTACAAACAATGTTTACTTCAAGGTAGCAAATAGTAGTTATCAGCAAAATTGAACTGTACACACCATTGAGTTGAATGCGTTACTTTCTATTCAATGCATTCTGTGGTAACGCTGTGTACATGACTATTCAGTGTGATCTGGAACTGTATAGATATTGCATGTAGAGTGCTGAGTCCCATGGAATACTCCAATGCAAGCGGAATTCAGTAACCTACCTGTTACCATTTACTGTGGAACAGCCATTGACTTGGTTTACTTCTGCAAAGGCTAAAGTTCCACTGTGTAGAAAAGGTAATGTTACTGAAAGTAACTTCTGGAGCATAGGTAGCACACTCATAAAATTGGTTGCAGACAAGTCCACACCATATGGTTAGTGTGCTAACATCGTTTACATCATGTTAGCACATAGTAGTTATCAGCTAAATACAACTGTACACTCCATTGAGTTGAATGCATTACTTTCTATTCAATGCATTTTGTGGTAAGGTTGTGTACATAACTACTGTGGGTGGTTTGGAACTGTATAGATATTGCATGTAGAGTGCTCAGTACCATGGAATAATATAATGCAAGCTGAATTCAGTAACCTACCTGTTACCATTTACTGTGGAACAGCCATTGACTTGGTTTACTTCTGCAAAGGCTAAAGTTCCACTGTGTAGAGAAGGCAATGTTACTGAAAGTCACATCTGGAGCATTGGTTGCACACTCATAAAATTGGTTGCTGACAACTCTAAATCATATGTTTAGTGTACAAACAATGTTTACATCATGTTAGCACATAGTAGTTATCAGCAAAATTGAACTGTACACACCATTGAGTTGAATGCGTTACTTTCTATTCAATGCATTCTGTGGTAACGCTGTGTACATGACTATTCGGTGTGATCTGGAACTGTATAGATATTGCATGTAGAGTGCTGAGTCCCATGGAATACTTCAATGCAAGCTGATTTCAGTAACGTACTTGTTACCATTTACAGTGGAACAGCCATTGACTTGGTTGACTTCTGTAAAGGCTAAAGTTCCACTGTGTAGAAAAGGTAATGTTACTGAAAGTAACTTCTGGAGCATAGGTAGCACACTCATAAAATTGGTTGCAGACAACTCTAAATCATATGGTTAGTGTACTAACAATGTTTACATCATGTTAGCACCTAGTAGTTATCAGCAAAATTGAACTGTACACTCCATTGAGTTGAATGCATTACTTCATATTCAATTTATTCTGTTGTAACTTTGTGTACATGACTACTCTGGGTGGTTTGGAACTGTATAGATATTGCATGTAGAGTGCTCAGTACCATGGAATAATACAATGCAAGCTGAATTCAGTAACCTACCTGTTACCATTTACAGTGGAACAGCCATTGACTTGGTTTACTTCTGCAAAGGCTAAAGTTCCACTGTGTAGAGAAGGCAATGTTACTGAAAGTAACTTCTGGAGCATAGGTTGCACACTCATAAAATTGGTTGCAGACAACTCTAAATCATATGGTTAGTGTACAAACAATGTTTACATCATGTTAGCACATAGTAGTTATCAGCAAAATTGAGCTGTACACACCATTGAGTTGAATGCATTACTTTCTGTTCAATGCATTCTGTGGTAACTTTGCGTACATGACTATTCAGTGTGATTTAGAACTGTATAGATATTGCATGTAGAGTGCTCAGTACCATGGAATACTCCAATGCAAGCGGAATTCAGTAACCTACCTGTTACCATTTACTGTGGAACAGCCATTGACTTGGTTTACTTCTGCAAAGGCTAAAGTTCCACTGTGTAGAAAAGGTAATGTTACTGAAAGTAACTTCTGGAGCATAGGTAGCACACTCATAAAATTGGTTGCAGACAAGTCCACACCATATGGTTAGTGTGCTAACACCGTTTACATCATGTTAGCACATAGTAGTTATCAGCTAAATACAACTGTACACTCCATTGAGTTGAATGCATTACTTTCTATTCAATGCATTCTGTGGTAAGGTTGTGTACATAACTACTGTGGGTGGTTTGGAACTGTATAGATATTGCATGTAGAGTGCTCAGTACCATGGAATAATATAATGCAAGCTGAATTCAGTAACCTACCTGTTACCATTTACTGTGGAACAGCCATTGACTTGGTTTACTTCTGCAAAGGCTAAAGTTCCACTGTGTAGAGAAGGCAATGTTACTGAAAGTCACTTCTGGAGCATTGGTTGCACACTCATAAAATTGGTTGCTGACAACTCTAAATCATATGTTTAGTGTACAAACAATGTTTACATCATGTTAGCACATAGTAGTTATCAGCAAAATTGAACTGTACACAACATTGAGTTGAATGCATTACTTTCTATTCAATGCATTCTGTGGTAACCTTGTGTGCATAACTACTCAGGGTGATTTGGAACTGTATAGATATTGCATGTACAGTGCTCAGTACCATGGAATAATACAATGCAAGCTGAATTCAGTAACCTACCTGTTACCATTTACAGTGGAACAGACATTGACTTGGTTTACTTCTGCAAAGGCTAAAGTTCCACTGTGTAGAAAAGGTAATGTTACTGAAAGTAACTTCTGGAGCATAGGTAGCACACTCATAAAATTGGTTGCAGACAAGTCCAAATCATATGGTTAGTGTGCTAACATCGTTTACATCATGTTAGCACATAGTAGTTATCAGCTAAATAGAACTGTGCACTCCATTGTGTTGAATGTATTACTTTCTATTCAATGCATTCTGTGGTAAGGTTGTGTACATAACTACTCTGGGTGGTTTGGAACTGTATAGATATTGCATGTAGAGTGCTCAGTACCAATGAATAATACAATGCAAGCTGAATTCAGTAACCTACCTGTTACCATTTACAGTGGAACAGCCATTGACTTGGTTTACTTCTGCAAAGGCTAAAGTTCCACTGTGTAGAGAAGGCAATGTTACTGAAAGTAACTTCTGGAGCATTGGTTGCACACTCATAAAATTGGTTGCTGACAACTTTAAATCATATGGTTAGTGTACAAACAATGTTTACTTCATGTTAGCAAATAGTAGTTATCAGCAAAATTGAACTGTACACACCATTGAGTTGAATGCGTTACTTTCTATTCAATGCATTCTGTGGTAACGCTGTGTACATGACTATTCAGTGTGATTTGGAACTGTATAGATATTGCATGTAGAGTGCGGAGTCCCATGGAATACTCCAATGCAAGCTGATTTTAGTAACCTACTTATTACCATTTACAGTGGAACAGCCATTGACTTGGTTGACTTCTGTAAAGGCTAAAGTTCCACTTTGTAGAAATGGTAATGTTACTGAAAGTAACTTCTGGAGCATAGGTAGCACACTCATAAAATTGGTTGCAGACAACTCTAAATCATATGGTTAGTGTACTAACAATGTTTACATCATGTTAGCACCTAGTTGTTATCAGCAAAATTGAACTGTACACTCCATTGAGTTGAATGCATTACTTCATATTCAATTTATTCTGTTGTAACTTTGTGTACATGACTACTCAGGGTGATTTGGAACTATATATATATTGCATGTACAGTGCTCAGTACCATGGAGTAATACAATGCAAGCTGAATTCAGTAACCTACCTGTTACCATTTACAGTGGAACAGACATTGACTTGGTTTACTTCTGCAAAGGCTAAAGTTCCACTGTGCAGAAAAGGTAATGTTACTGAAAGTAACTTCTGGAGCATAGGTAGCACACTCATAAAATTGGTTGCAGACAAGTCCAAATCATATGGTTAGTGTGCTAACATCGTTTACATCATGTTAGCACATAGTAGTTATCAGCTAAATACAACTGTACACGCCATTGAGTTGAAAGCATTACTTTCTATTCAATGCATTCTGTGGTAAGGTTGTGTACATAACTACTCTGGGTGGTTTGGAACTGTATAGATATTGCATGTACAGTGCTCAGTACCATGGAATAATCCAATGCAAGCTGAATTCAGTAACCCACCTGTTACCATTTACAGTGGAACAGCCATTGACTTGGTTTACTTCTGGAAAGGCTAAAGTTCCACTGTGTAGAGAAGGCAATGTTACTGAAAGTAACTTCTGGAGCATTGGTTGCACACTCATAAAATTGGTTGCTGACAACTCTAAATCATATGGTTAGTGAACAAACAATGTTTACATCATGTTAGCACATAGTAGTTATCAGCAAGATTGAACTGTAGACACCATTGAGTTGAATGCATTACTTTCGATTCAATGCATTCTGTGGTAACTTTGCGTACATGACTATTCAGTGTGATTTGGAACTGTATAGATATTGCATGTAGAGTGCTCAGTACCAAGGAATACTCCAATGCAAGCGGAATTCAGTAACCTACCTGTTACCATTTGCAGTGGAACAGACATTGACTTGGTTGACTTCTGTAAAGGCTAAAGTTCCACTGTGTAGAAAAGGTAATGTTACTGAAAGTAACTTCTGGAGCATAGGTAGCACACTCATAAAATTGGTTGCAGACAACTCTAAATCATAAGGTTAGTGTACTAACAATGTTTACATCATGTTAGCACCTAGTTGTTATCAGCAAAATTGAACTGTACACTCCATTGAGTTGAATGCATTACTTCATATTGAATTTATTCTGTTGTAACTTTGTGTACATGACTACTCGGGGAGATTTGGAACTGTATAGATATTGCATGTACAGTGCTCAGTACCATGGAATAATACAATGCAAGCTGAATTCAGTAACCTACCTGTTACCATTTACAGTGGAACAGCCATTGACTTGGTTTACTTCTGCAAAGGCTAAAGTTCCACTGTGTAGAGAAGGCAATGTTACTGAAAGTAACTTCTGGAGCATTGGTTGCACACTCATAAAATTGGTTGCTGACAACTCTAAATCATATGGTTAGTGTACAAACAATGTTTACTTCATGTTAGCAAATAGTAGTTATCAGCAAAATCGAACTGTACTCACCATTGAGTTGAATGCATTACTTTCTATTCAATGCATTCTGTGGTAACGCTGTGTACATGACTATTCAGTGTGATTTGGAACTGTATAGATATTGCATGTAGAGTGCTGAGTCCCATGGAATACTCCAATGCAAGCTGATTTCAGTAACCTACTTGTTACCATTTACAGTGGAACAGCCATTGACTTGGTTGACTTCTGTAAAGGCTAAAGTTCCACTGTGTAGAAAAGGTAATATTACTGAAAGTAACTTCTGGAGCATAGGTAGCACACTCATAAAATTGGTTGCAGACAACTCTAAATCATATGGTTAGTGTACTAACAATGTTTACATCATGTTAGCACCTAGTTGTTATCAGGAAAATTGAACTGTACACTCCATTGAGTTGAATGCATTACTTCATATTCAATTTATTCTGTTGTAACTTTGTGTACATGACTACTCAGGGTGATTTGGAACTGTATACATATTGCATGTACAGTGCTCAGTACCATGGAATAATATAATGCAAGCTGAATTCAGTAACCTACCTGTTACCATTTACAGTGGAACAGCCATTGACTTGGTTTACTTCTGCAAAGGCTAAAGTTCCACTGTGTAGAGAAGGCAATGTTACTGAAAGTCACTTCTGGAGCATAGGTTGCACACTCATAAAATTGGTTGCTGACAACTCTAAATCGTATGTTTAGTGTACAAACAATGTTTACATCATGTTAGCACATAGTAGTTATCAGCAAAATTGAACTGTAGACACCTTTGAGTTGAATGCATTACTTTCTATTCAATGCATTCTGTGGTAACCTTGTGTGCATAACTACTCAGGGTGATTTGGAACTGTATAGATATTGCATGTACAGTGCTCAGTACCATGGAATAATACAATGCAAGCTGAATTCAGTAACCTACCTGTTACCATTTACAGTGGAACAGACATTGACTTGGTTTACTTCTGCAAAGGCTAAAGTTCCACTGTGTAGAAAAGGTAATGTTACTGAAAGTAACTTCTGGAGCATAGGTAGCACACTCATAAAATTGGTTGCAGACAAGTCCAAATCATATGGTTAGTGTGCTAACATCGTTTACATCATGTTAGCACATAGTAGTTATCAGCTAAATAGAACTGTGCACTCCATTGAGTTGAATGCATTACTTTCTATTTAATGCATTCTGTGGTAAGGTTGTGTACATAACTACTCTGGGTGGTTTGGAACTGTATAGATATTGCATGTAGAGTGCTCAGTACCATGGAATAATCCAATGCAAGCTGAATTCAGTAACCTACCTGTTACCATTTACAGTGGAACAGCCATTGACTTGGTTTACTTCTGCAAAGGCTAAAGTTCCACTGTGTAGAGAAGGCAATGTTACTGAAAGTCACTTCTGGAGCATTGGTTGCACACTCATAAAATTGGTTGCTGACAACTCTAAATCATATGTTTAGTGTACAAACAATGTTTACATCATGTTAGCACATAGTAGTTATCAGCAAAATTGAACTGTACACAACATTGAGTTGAATGCATTACTTTCTATTCAATGCATTCTGTGGTAACCTTGTGTGCATAACTACTCAGGGTGATTTGGAACTGTATAGATATTGCATGTACAGTGCTCAGTACCATGGAATAATACAATGCAAGCTGAATTCAGTAACCTACCTGTTACCATTTACAGTGGAACAGACATTGACTTGGTTTACTTCTGCAAAGGCTAAAGTTCCACTGTGTAGAAAAGGTAATGTTACTGAAAGTAACTTCTGGAGCATAGGTAGCACACTCATAAAATTGGTTGCAGACAACTCTAAATCATAAGGTTAGTGTACTAACAATGTTTACATCATGTTAGCACCTAGTTGTTATCAGCAAAATTGAACTGTACACTCCATTGAGTTGAATGCATTACTTCATATTGAATTTATTCTGTTGTAACTTTGTGTACATGACTACTCGGGGAGATTTGGAACTGTATAGATATTGCATGTACAGTGCTCAGTACCATGGAATAATACAATGCAAGCTGAATTCAGTAACCTACCTGTTACCATTTACAGTGGAACAGCCATTGACTTGGTTTACTTCTGCAAAGGCTAAAGTTCCACTGTGTAGAGAAGGCAATGTTACTGAAAGTAACTTCTGGAGCATTGGTTGCACACTCATAAAATTGGTTGCTGACAACTCTAAATCATATGGTTAGTGTACAAACAATGTTTACTTCATGTTAGCAAATAGTAGTTATCAGCAAAATCGAACTGTACTCACCATTGAGTTGAATGCATTACTTTCTATTCAATGCATTCTGTGGTAACGCTGTGTACATGACTATTCAGTGTGATTTGGAACTGTATAGATATTGCATGTAGAGTGCTGAGTCCCATGGAATACTCCAATGCAAGCTGATTTCAGTAACCTACTTGTTACCATTTACAGTGGAACAGCCATTGACTTGGTTGACTTCTGTAAAGGCTAAAGTTCCACTGTGTAGAAAAGGTAATATTACTGAAAGTAACTTCTGGAGCATAGGTAGCACACTCATAAAATTGGTTGCAGACAACTCTAAATCATATGGTTAGTGTACTAACAATGTTTACATCATGTTAGCACCTAGTTGTTATCAGGAAAATTGAACTGTACACTCCATTGAGTTGAATGCATTACTTCATATTCAATTTATTCTGTTGTAACTTTGTGTACATGACTACTCAGGGTGATTTGGAACTGTATACATATTGCATGTACAGTGCTCAGTACCATGGAATAATATAATGCAAGCTGAATTCAGTAACCTACCTGTTACCATTTACAGTGGAACAGCCATTGACTTGGTTTACTTCTGCAAAGGCTAAAGTTCCACTGTGTAGAGAAGGCAATGTTACTGAAAGTCACTTCTGGAGCATAGGTTGCACACTCATAAAATTGGTTGCTGACAACTCTAAATCGTATGTTTAGTGTACAAACAATGTTTACATCATGTTAGCACATAGTAGTTATCAGCAAAATTGAACTGTAGACACCTTTGAGTTGAATGCATTACTTTCTATTCAATGCATTCTGTGGTAACCTTGTGTGCATAACTACTCAGGGTGATTTGGAACTGTATAGATATTGCATGTACAGTGCTCAGTACCATGGAATAATACAATGCAAGCTGAATTCAGTAACCTACCTGTTACCATTTACAGTGGAACAGACATTGACTTGGTTTACTTCTGCAAAGGCTAAAGTTCCACTGTGTAGAAAAGGTAATGTTACTGAAAGTAACTTCTGGAGCATAGGTAGCACACTCATAAAATTGGTTGCAGACAAGTCCAAATCATATGGTTAGTGTGCTAACATCGTTTACATCATGTTAGCACATAGTAGTTATCAGCTAAATAGAACTGTGCACTCCATTGAGTTGAATGCATTACTTTCTATTTAATGCATTCTGTGGTAAGGTTGTGTACATAACTACTCTGGGTGGTTTGGAACTGTATAGATATTGCATGTAGAGTGCTCAGTACCATGGAATAATCCAATGCAAGCTGAATTCAGTAACCTACCTGTTACCATTTACAGTGGAACAGCCATTGACTTGGTTTACTTCTGCAAAGGCTAAAGTTCCACTGTGTAGAGAAGGCAATGTTACTGAAAGTCACTTCTGGAGCATTGGTTGCACACTCATAAAATTGGTTGCTGACAACTCTAAATCATATGTTTAGTGTACAAACAATGTTTACATCATGTTAGCACATAGTAGTTATCAGCAAAATTGAACTGTACACAACATTGAGTTGAATGCATTACTTTCTATTCAATGCATTCTGTGGTAACCTTGTGTGCATAACTACTCAGGGTGATTTGGAACTGTATAGATATTGCATGTACAGTGCTCAGTACCATGGAATAATACAATGCAAGCTGAATTCAGTAACCTACCTGTTACCATTTACAGTGGAACAGACATTGACTTGGTTTACTTCTGCAAAGGCTAAAGTTCCACTGTGTAGAAAAGGTAATGTTACTGAAAGTAACTTCTGGAGCATAGGTAGCACACTCATAAAATTGGTTGCAGACAAGTCCAAATCATATGGTTAGTGTGCTAACATCGTTTACATCATGTTAGCACATAGTAGTTATCAGCTAAATAGAACTGTGCACTCCATTGAGTTGAATGCATTACTTTCTATTCAATGCATTCTGTGGTAAGGTTGTGTACATAACTACTCTGGGTGGTTTGGAACTGTATAGATATTGCATGTAGAGTGCTCAGTACCATGGAATAATACAATGCAAGCTGAATTCAGTAACCTACCTGTTACCATTTACAGTGGAACAGCCATTGACTTGGTTTACTTCTGCAAAGGCTAAAGTTCCACTGTGTAGAGAAGGCAATGTTACTGAAAGTAACTTCTGGAGCATAGGTTGCACACTCATAAAATTGGTTGCAGACAACTCTAAATCATATGGTTAGTGTACAAACAATGTTTACATCATGTTAGCACATAGTAGTTATCAGCAAAATTGAGCTGTACACACCATTGAGTTGAATGCATTACTTTCTGTTCAATGCATTCTGTGGTAACTTTGCGTACATGACTATTCAGTGTGATTTAGAACTGTATAGATATTGCATGTAGAGTGCTCAGTACCATGGAATACTCCAATGCAAGCGGAATTCAGTAACCTACCTGTTACCATTTACTGTGGAACAGCCATTGACTTGGTTTACTTCTGCAAAGGCTAAAGTTCCACTGTGTAGAAAAGGTAATGTTACTGAAAGTAACTTCTGGAGCATAGGTAGCACACTCATAAAATTGGTTGCAGACAAGTCCACACCATATGGTTAGTGTGCTAACACCGTTTACATCATGTTAGCACATAGTAGTTATCAGCTAAATACAACTGTACACTCCATTGAGTTGAATGCATTACTTTCTATTCAATGCATTCTGTGGTAAGGTTGTGTACATAACTACTGTGGGTGGTTTGGAACTGTATAGATATTGCATGTAGAGTGCTCAGTACCATGGAATAATATAATGCAAGCTGAATTCAGTAACCTACCTGTTACCATTTACTGTGGAACAGCCATTGACTTGGTTTACTTCTGCAAAGGCTAAAGTTCCACTGTGTAGAGAAGGCAATGTTACTGAAAGTCACTTCTGGAGCATTGGTTGCACACTCATAAAATTGGTTGCTGACAACTCTAAATCATATGTTTAGTGTACAAACAATGTTTACATCATGTTAGCACATAGTAGTTATCAGCAAAATTGAACTGTACACAACATTGAGTTGAATGCATTACTTTCTATTCAATGCATTCTGTGGTAACCTTGTGTGCATAACTACTCAGGGTGATTTGGAACTGTATAGATATTGCATGTACAGTGCTCAGTACCATGGAATAATACAATGCAAGCTGAATTCAGTAACCTACCTGTTACCATTTACAGTGGAACAGACATTGACTTGGTTTACTTCTGCAAAGGCTAAAGTTCCACTGTGTAGAAAAGGTAATGTTACTGAAAGTAACTTCTGGAGCATAGGTAGCACACTCATAAAATTGGTTGCAGACAAGTCCAAATCATATGGTTAGTGTGCTAACATCGTTTACATCATGTTAGCACATAGTAGTTATCAGCTAAATAGAACTGTGCACTCCATTGTGTTGAATGTATTACTTTCTATTCAATGCATTCTGTGGTAAGGTTGTGTACATAACTACTCTGGGTGGTTTGGAACTGTATAGATATTGCATGTAGAGTGCTCAGTACCATGGAATAATACAATGCAAGCTGAATTCAGTAACCTACCTGTTACCATTTACAGTGGAACAGCCATTGACTTGGTTTACTTCTGCAAAGGCTAAAGTTCCACTGTGTAGAGAAGGCAATGTTACTGAAAGTAACTTCTGGAGCATTGGTTGCACACTCATAAAATTGGTTGCTGACAACTTTAAATCATATGGTTAGTGTACAAACAATGTTTACTTCATGTTAGCAAATAGTAGTTATCAGCAAAATTGAACTGTACACAACATTGAGTTGAATGCATTACTTTCTATTCAATGCATTCTGTGGTAACCTTGTGTGCATAACTACTCAGGGTGATTTGGAACTGTATAGATATTGCATGTACAGTGCTCAGTACCATGGAATAATACAATGCAAGCTGAATTCAGTAACCTACCTGTTACCATTTACAGTGGAACAGACATTGACTTGGTTTACTTCTGCAAAGGCTAAAGTTCCACTGTGTAGAAAAGGTAATGTTACTGAAAGTAACTTCTGGAGCATAGGTAGCACACTCATAAAATTGGTTGCAGACAAGTCCAAATCATATGGTTAGTGTGCTAACATCGTTTACATCATGTTAGCACATAGTAGTTATCAGCTAAATAGAACTGTGCACTCCATTGTGTTGAATGTATTACTTTCTATTCAATGCATTCTGTGGTAAGGTTGTGTACATAACTACTCTGGGTGGTTTGGAACTGTATAGATATTGCATGTAGAGTGCTCAGTACCATGGAATAATACAATGCAAGCTGAATTCAGTAACCTACCTGTTACCATTTACAGTGGAACAGCCATTGACTTGGTTTACTTCTGCAAAGGCTAAAGTTCCACTGTGTAGAGAAGGCAATGTTACTGAAAGTAACTTCTGGAGCATTGGTTGCACACTCATAAAATTGGTTGCTGACAACTTTAAATCATATGGTTAGTGTACAAACAATGTTTACTTCATGTTAGCAAATAGTAGTTATCAGCAAAATTGAACTGTACACACCATTGAGTTGAATGCGTTACTTTCTATTCAATGCATTCTGTGGTAACGCTGTGTACATGACTATTCAGTGTGATTTGGAACTGTATAGATATTGCATGTAGAGTGCGGAGTCCCATGGAATACTCCAATGCAAGCTGATTTTAGTAACCTACTTATTACCATTTACAGTGGAACAGCCATTGACTTGGTTGACTTCTGTAAAGGCTAAAGTTCCACTTTGTAGAAATGGTAATGTTACTGAAAGTAACTTCTGGAGCATAGGTAGCACACTCATAAAATTGGTTGCAGACAACTCTAAATCATATGGTTAGTGTACTAACAATGTTTACATCATGTTAGCACCTAGTTGTTATCAGCAAAATTGAACTGTACACTCCATTGAGTTGAATGCATTACTTCATATTCAATTTATTCTGTTGTAACTTTGTGTACATGACTACTCAGGGTGATTTGGAACTATATATATATTGCATGTACAGTGCTCAGTACCATGGAGTAATACAATGCAAGCTGAATTCAGTAACCTACCTGTTACCATTTACAGTGGAACAGACATTGACTTGGTTTACTTCTGCAAAGGCTAAAGTTCCACTGTGCAGAAAAGGTAATGTTACTGAAAGTAACTTCTGGAGGATAGGTAGCACACTCATAAAATTGGTTGCAGACAAGTCCAAATCATATGGTTAGTGTGCTAACATCGTTTACATCATGTTAGCACATAGTAGTTATCAGCTAAATACAACTGTACACGCCATTGAGTTGAACGCATTACTTTCTATTCAATGCATTCTGTGGTAAGGTTGTGTACATAACTACTCTGGGTGGTTTGGAACTGTATAGATATTGCATGTACAGTGCTCAGTACCATGGAATAATCCAATGCAAGCTGAATTCAGTAACCCACCTGTTACCATTTACAGTGGAACAGCCATTGACTTGGTTTACTTCTGGAAAGGCTAAAGTTCCACTGTGTAGAGAAGGCAATGTTACTGAAAGTAACTTCTGGAGCATTGGTTGCACACTCATAAAATTGGTTGCTGACAACTCTAAATCATATGGTTAGTGAACAAACAATGTTTACATCATGTTAGCACATAGTAGTTATCAGCAAGATTGAACTGTAGACACCATTGAGTTGAATGCATTACTTTCGATTCAATGCATTCTGTGGTAACTTTGCGTACATGACTATTCAGTGTGATTTGGAACTGTATAGATATTGCATGTAGAGTGCTCAGTACCAAGGAATACTCCAATGCAAGCGGAATTCAGTAACCTACCTGTTACCATTTGCAGTGGAACAGACATTGACTTGGTTGACTTCTGTAAAGGCTAAAGTTCCACTGTGTAGAAAAGGTAATGTTACTGAAAGTAACTTCTGGAGCATAGGTAGCACACTCATAAAATTGGTTGCAGACAACTCTAAATCATAAGGTTAGTGTACTAACAATGTTTACATCATGTTAGCACCTAGTTGTTATCAGCAAAATTGAACTGTACACTCCATTGAGTTGAATGCATTACTTCATATTGAATTTATTCTGTTGTAACTTTGTGTACATGACTACTCGGGGTGATTTGGAACTGTATAGATATTGCATGTATAGTGCTCAGTACCATGGAATAATACAATGCAAGCTGAATTCAGTAACCTACCTGTTACCATTTACAGTGGAACAGCCATTGACTTGGTTTACTTCTGCAAAGGCTAAAGTTCCACTGTGTAGAGAAGGCAATGTTACTGAAAGTAACTTCTGGAGCATTGGTTGCACACTCATAAAATTGGTTGCTGACAACTCTAAATCATATGGTTAGTGTACAAACAATGTTTACTTCATGTTAGCAAATAGTAGTTATCAGCAAAATCGAACTGTACTCACCATTGAGTTGAATGCATTACTTTCTATTCAATGCATTCTGTGGTAACGCTGTGTACATGACTATTCAGTGTGATTTGGAACTGTATAGATATTGCATGTAGAGTGCTGAGTCCAATGGAATACTCCAATGCAAGCTGATTTCAGTAACCTACTTGTTACCATTTACAGTGGAACAGCCATTGACTTGGTTGACTTCTGTAAAGGCTAAAGTTCCACTGTGTAGAAAAGGTAATATTACTGAAAGTAACTTCTGGAGCATAGGTAGCACACTCATAAAATTGGTTGCAGACAACTCTAAATCATATGGTTAGTGTACTAACAATGTTTACATCATGTTAGCACCTAGTTGTTATCAGGAAAATTGAACTGTACACTCCATTGAGTTGAATGCATTACTTCATATTCAATTTATTCTGTTGTAACTTTGTGTACATGACTACTCAGGGTGATTTGGAACTGTATACATATTGCATGTACAGTGCTCAGTACCATGGAATAATATAATGCAAGCTGAATTCAGTAACCTACCTGTTACCATTTACAGTGGAACAGCCATTGACTTGGTTTACTTCTGCAAAGGCTAAAGTTCCACTGTGTAGAGAAGGCAATGTTACTGAAAGTCACTTCTGGAGCATAGGTTGCACACTCATAAAATTGGTTGCTGACAACTCTAAATCGTATGTTTAGTGTACAAACAATGTTTACATCATGTTAGCACATAGTAGTTATCAGCAAAATTGAACTGTAGACACCTTTGAGTTGAATGCATTACTTTCTATTCAATGCATTCTGTGGTAACCTTGTGTGCATAACTACTCAGGGTGATTTGGAACTGTATAGATATTGCATGTACAGTGCTCAGTACCATGGAATAATACAATGCAAGCTGAATTCAGTAACCTACCTGTTACCATTTACAGTGGAACAGACATTGACTTGGTTTACTTCTGCAAAGGCTAAAGTTCCACTGTGTAGAAAAGGTAATGTTACTGAAAGTAACTTCTGGAGCATAGGTAGCACACTCATAAAATTGGTTGCAGACAAGTCCAAATCATATGGTTAGTGTGCTAACATCGTTTACATCATGTTAGCACATAGTAGTTATCAGCTAAATAGAACTGTGCACTCCATTGAGTTGAATGCATTACTTTCTATTTAATGCATTCTGTGGTAAGGTTGTGTACATAACTACTCTGGGTGGTTTGGAACTGTATAGATATTGCATGTAGAGTGCTCAGTACCATGGAATAATCCAATGCAAGCTGAATTCAGTAACCTACCTGTTACCATTTACAGTGGAACAGCCATTGACTTGGTTTACTTCTGCAAAGGCTAAAGTTCCACTGTGTAGAGAAGGCAATGTTACTGAAAGTCACTTCTGGAGCATTGGTTGCACACTCATAAAATTGGTTGCTGACAACTCTAAATCATATGTTTAGTGTACAAACAATGTTTACATCATGTTAGCACATAGTAGTTATCAGCAAAATTGAACTGTACACAACATTGAGTTGAATGCATTACTTTCTATTCAATGCATTCTGTGGTAACCTTGTGTGCATAACTACTCAGGGTGATTTGGAACTGTATAGATATTGCATGTACAGTGCTCAGTACCATGGAATAATACAATGCAAGCTGAATTCAGTAACCTACCTGTTACCATTTACAGTGGAACAGACATTGACTTGGTTTACTTCTGCAAAGGCTAAAGTTCCACTGTGTAGAAAAGGTAATGTTACTGAAAGTAACTTCTGGAGCATAGGTAGCACACTCATAAAATTGGTTGCAGACAAGTCCAAATCATATGGTTAGTGTGCTAACATCGTTTACATCATGTTAGCACATAGTAGTTATCAGCTAAATAGAACTGTGCACTCCATTGAGTTGAATGCATTACTTTCTATTCAATGCATTCTGTGGTAAGGTTGTGTACATAACTACTCTGGGTGGTTTGGAACTGTATAGATATTGCATGTAGAGTGCTCAGTACCATGGAATAATACAATGCAAGCTGAATTCAGTAACCTACCTGTTACCATTTACAGTGGAACAGCCATTGACTTGGTTTACTTCTGCAAAGGCTAAAGTTCCACTTTGTAGAAAAGGTAATGTTACTGAAAGTAACTTCTGGAGCATAGGTAGCACACTCATAAAATTGGTTGCAGACAACTCTAAATCATATGGTTAGTGTACTAACAATGTTTACATCATGTTAGCACCTAGTTGTTATCAGCAAAATTGAACTGTACACTCCATTGAGTTGAATGCATTACTTCATATTCAATTTATTCTGTTGTAACTTTGTGTACATGACTACTCAGGGTGGTTTGGAACTGTATAGATATTGCATGTAGAGTGCTCAGTACCATGGAATAATACAATGCAAGCTGAATTCAGTAACCTACCTGTTACCATTTACAGTGGAACAGCCATTGACTTGGTTGACTTCTGCAAAGGCTAAAGTTCCACTGTGTAGAGAAGTCAATGTTACTGAAAGTAACTTCTGGAGCATTGGTTGCACACTCATAAAATTGGTTGCTGACAACTTTAAATCATATGGTTAGTGTACAAACAATGTTTACTTCATGTTAGCAAATAGTAGTTATCAGCAAAATTGAACTGTACACACCATTGAGTTGAAATCATTACTTCATATTCAATTTATTCTGTTGTAACTTTGTGTACATGACTACTCAGGGTGATTTGGAACTATATATATATTGCATGTACAGTGCTCAGTACCATGGAGTAATACAATGCAAGCTGAATTCAGTAACCTACCTGTTACCATTTACAGTGGAACAGACATTGACTTGGTTTACTTCTGCAAAGGCTAAAGTTCCACTGTGTAGAAAAGGTAATGTTACTGAAAGTAACTTCTGGAGCATAGGTAGCACACTCATAAAATTGGTTGCAGACAAGTCCAAATCATATGGTTAGTGTGCTAACATCGTTTACATCATGTTAGCACATAGTAGTTATCAGCTAAATAGAACTGTGCACTCCATTGAGTTGAATGCATTACTTTCTATTCAATGCATTCTGTGGTAAGGTTGTGTACATAACTACTCTGGGTGGTTTGGAACTGTATAGATATTGCATGTAGAGTGCTCAGTACCATGGAATAATACAATGCAAGCTGAATTCAGTAACCTACCTGTTACCATTTACAGTGGAACAGCCATTGACTTGGTTTACTTCTGCAAAGGCTAAAGTTCCACTGTGTAGAGAAGGCAATGTTACTGAAAGTAACTTCTGGAGCATTGGTTGCACACTCATAAAATTGGTTGCTGACAACTTTAAATCATATGGTTAGTGTACAAACAATGTTTACTTCATGTTAGCATATAGTAGTTATCAGCAAAATTGAACTGTACACACCATTGAGTTGAATGCGTTACTTTCTATTCAATGCATTCTGTGGTAACGCTGTGTACATGACTATTCAGTGTGATTTGGAACTGTATAGATATTGCATGTAGAGTGCGGAGTCCCATGGAATACTCCAATGCAAGCTGATTTTAGTAACCTACTTGTTACCATTTACAGTGGAACAGCCATTGACTTGGGTGACTTCTGTAAAGGCTAAAGTTCCACTTTGTAGAAAAGGTAATGTTACTGAAAGTAACTTCTGGAGCATAGGTAGCACACTCATAAAATTGGTTGCAGACAACTCTAAATCATATGGTTAGTGTACTAACAATGTTTACATCATGTTAGCACCTAGTTGTTATCAGCAAAATTGAACTGTACACTCCATTGAGTTGAATGTATTACTTCATATTCAATTTATTCTGTTGTAACTTTGTGTACATGACTACTCAGGGTGGTTTGGAACTGTATAGATATTGCATGTAGAGTGCTCAGTACCATGGAATAATACAATGCAAGCTGAATTCAGTAACCTACCTGTTACCATTTACAGTGGAACAGCCATTGACTTGGTTGACTTCTGCAAAGGCTAAAGTTCCACTGTGTAGAGAAGGCAATGTTACTGAAAGTAACTTCTGGAGCATTGGTTGCACACTCATAAAATTGGTTGCTGACAACTTTAAATCATATGGTTAGTGTACAAACAATGTTTACTTCATGTTAGCAAATAGTAGTTATCAGCAAAATTGAACTGTACACACCATTGAGTTGAAATCATTACTTCATATTCAATTTATTCTGTTGTAACTTTGTGTACATGACTACTCAGGGTGATTTGGAACTATATATATATTGCATGTACAGTGCTCAGTACCATGGAGTAATACAATGCAAGCTGAATTCAGTAACCTACCTGTTACCATTTACAGTGGAACAGACATTGACTTGGTTTACTTCTGCAAAGGCTAAAGTTCCACTGTGCAGAAAAGGTAATGTTACTGAAAGTAACTTCTGGAGCATAGGTAGCACACTCATAAAATTGGTTGCAGACAAGTCCAATTCATATGGTTAGTGTGCTAACATCGTTTACATCATGTTAGCACATAGTAGTTATCAGCTAAATACAACTGTACACGCCATTGAGTTGAAAGCATAACTTTCTATTCAATGCATTCTGTGGTAAGGTTGTGTACATAACTACTCTGGGTGGTTTGGAACTGTATAGATATTGCATGTAGAGTGCTCAGTACCAAGGAATACTCCAATGCAAGCGGAATTCAGTAACCTACCTGTTACCATTTGCAGTGGAACAGACATTGACTTGGTTGACTTCTGTAAAGGCTAAAGTTCCACTGTGTAGAAAAGGTAATGTTACTGAAAGTAACTTCTGGAGCATAGGTAGCACACTCATAAAATTGGTTGCAGACAACTCTAAATCATAAGGTTAGTGTACTAACAATGTTTACATCATGTTAGCACCTAGTTGTTATCAGCAAAATTGAACTGTACACTCCATTGAGTTGAATGCATTACTTCATATTGAATTTATTCTGTTGTAACTTTGTGTACATGACTACTCGGGGTGATTTGGAACTGTATAGATATTGCATGTACAGTGCTCAGTACCATGGAATAATACAATGCAAGCTGAATTCAGTAACCTACCTGTTACCATTTACAGTGGAACAGCCATTGACTTGGTTTACTTCTGCAAAGGCTAAAGTTCCACTGTGTAGAGAAGGCAATGTTACTGAAAGTAACTTCTGGAGCATTGGTTGCACACTCATAAAATTGGTTGCTGACAACTCTAAATCATATGGTTAGTGTACAAACAATGTTTACTTCATGTTAGCAAATAGTAGTTATCAGCAAAATTGAACTGTACTCACCATTGAGTTGAATGCATTACTTTCTATTCAATGCATTCTGTGGTAACGCTGTGTACATGACTATTCAGTGTGATTTGGAACTGTATAGATATTGCATGTAGAGTGCTGAGTCCCATGGAATACTCCAATGCAAGCTGATTTCAGTAACCTACCTGTTACCATTTACAGTGGAACAGCCATTGACTTGGTTGACTTCTGTAAAGGCTAAAGTTCCACTGTGTAGAAAAGGTAATATTACTGAAAGTAACTTCTGGAGCATAGGTAGCACACTCATAAAATTGGTTGCAGACAACTCTAAATCATATGGTTAGTGTACTAACAATGTTTACATCATGTTAGCACCTAGTTGTTATCAGCAAAATTGAACTGTACACTCCATTGAGTTGAATGCATTACTTCATATTCAATTTATTCTGTTGTAACTTTGTGTACATGACTACTCAGGGTGATTTGGAACTGTATACATATTGCATGTACAGTGCTCAGTACCATGGAATAATATAATGCAAGCTGAATTCAGTAACCTACCTGTTACCATTTACAGTGGAACAGCCATTGACTTGGTTTACTTCTGCAAAGGCTAAAGTTCCACTGTGTAGAGAAGGCAATGTTACTGAAAGTCACTTCTGGAGCATAGGTTGCACACTCATAAAATTGGTTGCTGACAACTCTAAATCGTATGTTTAGTGTACAAACAATGTTTACATCATGTTAGCACATAGTAGTTATCAGCAAAATTGAACTGTAGACACCTTTGAGTTGAATGCATTACTTTCTATTCAATGCATTCTGTGGTAACCTTGTGTGCATAACTACTCAGGGTGATTTGGAACTGTATAGATATTGCATGTACAGTGCTCAGTACCATGGAATAATACAATGCAAGCTGAATTCAGTAACCTACCTGTTACCATTTACTGTGGAACAGACATTGACTTGGTTTACTTCTGCAAAGGCTAAAGTTCCACTGTGTAGAAAAGGTAATGTTACTGAAAGTAACTTCTGGAGCATAGGTAGCACACTCATAAAATTGGTTGCAGACAAGTCCAAATCATATGGTTAGTGTGCTAACATCGTTTACATCATGTTAGCACATAGTAGTTATCAGCTAAATAGAACTGTGCACTCCATTGAGTTGAATGCATTACTTTCTATTTAATGCATTCTGTGGTAAGGTTGTGTACATAACTACTCTGGGTGGTTTGGAACTGTATAGATATTGCATGTAGAGTGCTCAGTACCATAGAATAATCCAATGCAAGCTGAATTCAGTAACCTACCTGTTACCATTTACAGTGGAACAGCCATTGACTTGGTTTACTTCTGCAAAGGCTAAAGTTCCACTGTGTAGAGAAGGCAATGTTACTGAAAGTCACTTCTGGAGCATTGGTTGCACACTCATAAAATTGGTTGCTGACAACTCTAAATCATATGTTTAGTGTACAAACAATGTTTACATCATGTTAGCACATAGTAGTTATCAGCAAAATTGAACTGTACACAACATTGAGTTGAATGCATTACTTTCTATTCAATGCATTCTGTGGTAACCTGGTGTGCATAACTACTCAGGGTGATTTGGAACTGTATAGATATTGCATGTACAGTGCTCAGTACCATGGAATAATACAATGCAGGCTGAATTCAGTAACCTACCTGTTACCATTTACAGTGGAACAGACATTGACTTGGTTTACTTCTGCAAAGGCTAAAGTTCCACTGTGTAGAAAAGGTAATGTTACTGAAAGTAACTTCTGGAGCATAGGTAGCACACTCATAAAATTGGTTGCAGACAAGTCCAAATCATATGGTTAGTGTGCTAACATCGTTTACATCATGTTAGCACATAGTAGTTATCAGCTAAATAGAACTGTGCACTCCATTGAGTTGAATGCATTACTTTCTATTCAATGCATTCTGTGGTAAGGTTGTGTACATAACTACTCTGGGTGGTTTGGAACTGTATAGATATTGCATGTAGAGTGCTCAGTACCATGGAATAATACAATGCAAGCTGAATTCAGTAACCTACCTGTTACCATTTACAGTGGAACAGCCATTGACTTGGTTTACTTCTGCAAAGGCTAAAGTTCCACTGTGTAGAGAAGGCAATGTTACTGAAAGTAACTTCTGGAGCATTGGTTGCACACTCATAAAATTGGTTGCTGACAACTTTAAATCATATGGTTAGTGTACAAACAATGTTTACTTCATGTTAGCAAATAGTAGTTATCAGCAAAATTGAACTGTACACACCATTGAGTTGAATGCGTTACTTTCTATTCAATGCATTCTGTGGTAACGCTGTGTACATGACTATTCAGTGTGATTTGGAACTGTATAGATATTGCATGTAGAGTGCGGAGTCCCATGGAATACTCCAATGCAAGCTGATTTTAGTAACCTACTTGTTACCATTTACAGTGGAACAGCCATTGACTTGGTTGACTTCTGTAAAGGCTAAAGTTCCACTTTGTAGAAAAGGTAATGTTACTGAAAGTAACTTCTGGAGCATAGGTAGCACACTCATAAAATTGGTTGCAGACAACTCTAAATCATATGGTTAGTGTACTAACAATGTTTACATCATGTTAGCACCTAGTTGTTATCAGCAAAATTGAACTGTACACTCCATTGAGTTGAATGCATTACTTCATATTCAATTTATTCTGTTGTAACTTTGTGTACATGACTACTCAGGGTGATTTGGAACTATATATATATTGCATGTACAGTGCTCAGTACCATGGAGTAATACAATGCAAGCTGAATTCAGTAACCTACCTGTTACCATTTACAGTGGAACAGACATTGACTTGGTTTACTTCTGCAAAGGCTAAAGTTCCACTGTGCAGAAAAGGTAATGTTACTGAAAGTAACTTCTGGAGCATAGGTAGCACACTCATAAAATTGGTTGCAGACAAGTCCAAATCATATGGTTAGTGTGCTAACATCGTTTACATCATGTTAGCACATAGTAGTTATCAGCTAAATACAACTGTACACGCCATTGAGTTGAAAGCATTACTTTCTATTCAATGCATTCTGTGGTAAGGTTGTGTACATAACTACTCTGGGTGGTTTCGAACTGTATAGATATTGCATGTAGAGTGCTCAGTACCATGGAATAATCCAATGCAAGCTGAATTCAGTAACCTACCTGTTACCATTTACAGTGGAACAGCCATTGACTTGGTTTACTTCTGCAAAGGCTAAAGTTCCACTGTGTAGAGAAGGCAATGTTACTGAAAGTAACTTCTGGAGCATTGGTTGCACACTCATAAAATTGGTTGCAGACAACTCTAAATCATATGGTTAGTGTACTAACAATGTTTCCATCATGTTAGCACCTAGTTGTTATCAGCAAAATTGAACTGTACACTCCATTGAGTTGAATGCATTACTTCATATTCAATTTATTCTGTTGTAACTTTGTGTACATGACTACTCAGGGTGATTTGGAACTGTATACATATTGCATGTACAGTGCTCAGTAACATGGAATAATATAATGCAAGCTGAATTCAGTAACCTACCTGTTACCATTTACAGTGGAACAGCCATTGACTTGGTTTACTTCTGCAAAGGCTAAAGTTCCACTGTGTAGAGAAGGCAATGTTACTGAAAGTCACTTCTGGAGCATAGGTTGCACACTCATAAAATTGGTTGCTGACAACTCTAAATCGTATGTTTAGTGTACAAACAATGTTTACATCATGTTAGCACATAGTAGTTATCAGCAAAATTGAACTGTACACACCATTGAGTTGAATGCATTACTTTCTATTCAATGCATTCTGTGGTAACCAGGTGTGCATAACTATTCAGGGTGATTTGGAACTGTATAGATATTGCATGTACAGTGCTCAGTACCATGGAATAATACAATGCAAGCTGAATTCAGTAACCTACCTGTTACCATTTACAGTGGAACAAACATTGACTTGGTTTACTTCTGCAAAGGCTAAAGTTCCACTGTGTAGAAAAGGTAATGTTACTGAAAGTAACTTCCGGAGCATAGGTAGCAAACTCATAAAATTGGTTGCAGACAAGTCCAAATCATATGGTTAGTTTGCTAACATCGTTTACATCATGTTAGCACATAGTAGTTATCAGCAAAATAGAACTGTACACTCCATTGAGTTGAATGCAATACTTTCTATTCAATGCATTCTGTGGTAAGGTTGTGTACATAACTACTCTGGGTGGTTTGGAACTGTATAGATATTTCATGTAGAGTGCTCAGTACCATGGAATAATATAATGCAAGCTGAATTCAGTAAACTACCTGTTACCATTTACAGTGGAACAGCCATTGACTTGGTTTACTTCTGCAAAGGCTAAAGTTCCACTGTGTAGAGAAGGCAATGTTACTGAAAGTAACTTCTGGAGCATAGGTTGCACACTCATAAAATTGGTTGCAGACAACTCTAAATCATATGGTTAGTGTACAAACAATGTTTACATCATGTTAGCACATAGTAGTTATCAGCAAAATTGAGCTGTACACACCATTGAGTTGAATGCATTACTTTCTGTTCAATGCATTCTGTGGTAACTTTGCGTACATGACTACTCAGGGTGATTTGGAACTATATATATATTGCATGTACAGTGCTCAGTACCATGGAGTAATACAATGCAAGCTGAATTCAGTAACCTACCTGTTACCATTTACAGTGGAACAGACATTGACTTGGTTTGCTTCTGCAAAGGCTAAAGTTCCACTGTGCAGAAAAGGTAATGTTACTGAAAGTAACTTCTGGAGCATAGGTAGCACACTCATAAAATTGGTTGCAGACAAGTCCAAATCATATGGTTAGTGTGCTAACATCGTTTACATCATGTTAGCACATAGTAGTTATCAGCTAAATACAACTGTACACGCCATTGAGTTGAAAGCATTACTTTCTATTCAATGCATTCTGTGGTAAGGTTGTGTACATAACTACTCTGGGTGGTTTGGAACTGTATAGATATTGCATGTACAGTGCTCAGTACCATGGAATAATCCAATGCAAGCTGAATTCAGTAACCTACCTGTTACCATTTACAGTGGAACAGCCATTGACTTGGTTTACTTCTGGAAAGGCTAAAGTTCCACTGTGTAGAGAAGGCAATGTTACTGAAAGTAACTTCTGGAGCATTGGTTGCACACTCATAAAATTGGTTGCTGACAACTCTAAATCATATGTTTAGTGTACAAACAATGTTTACATCATGTTAGCTCATAGTAGTTATCAGCAAAATTGAACTGTACACACCATTGAGTTGAATGCATTACTTTCTATTCAATGCATTCTGTGGTAACCTTGTGTGCATAACTACTCAGGGTGATTTGGAACTGTATAGATATTGCATGTACAGTGCTCAGTACCATGGAATAATACAATGCAAGCTGAATTCAGTAACCTACCTGTTACCATTTACAGTGGAACAGACATTGACTTGGTTTACTTCTGCAAAGGCTCAAGTTCCACTGTGTAGAAAAGGTAATGTTACTGAAAGTCACTTCTGGAGCATTGGTTGCACACTCATAAAATTGGTTGCTAACAACTCTAAATCATATGTTTAGTGTACAAACAATGTTTACATCATGTTAGCACATAGTAGTTATCAGCAAAATTGAATTGTACACAACTTTGAGTTGAATGCATTACTTTCTATTCAATGCATTCTGTGGAAACCTTGTGTGCATAACTACTCAGGGTGATTTGGAACTGTATAGATATTGCATGTACAGTGCTCAGTACCATGGAATAATACAATGCAAGCTGAATTCAGTAACCTACCTGTTACCATTTACAGTGGAACAGACATTGACTTGGTTTACTTCTGCAAAGGCTAAAGTTCCACTGTGTAGAAAAGGTAATGTTACTGAAAGTAACTTCTGGAGCATAGGTAGCACACTCATAAAATTGGTTGCAGACAAGTCCAAATCATATGGTTAGTGTGCTAACATCGTTTACATCATGTTAGCACATAGTAGTTATCAGCTAAATAGAACTGTGCACTCCATTGAGTTGAATGCATTACTTTCTATTCAATGCATTCTGTGGTAAGGTTGTGTACATAACTACTCTGGGTGGTTTGGAACTGTATAGATATTGCATGTAGAGTGCTCAGTACCATGGAATGATACAATGCAAGCTGAATTCAGTAACCTACCTGTTACCATTTACAGTGGAACAGCCATTGACTTGGTTTACTTCTGCAAAGGCTAAAGTTCCACTGTGTAGAGAAGGCAATGTTACTGAAAGTAACTTCTGGAGCATTGGTTGCACACTCATAAAATTGGTTGCTGACAACTCTAAATCATATGGTTAGTGTACAAACAATGTTTACTTCATGTTAGCAAATAGTAGTTATCAGCAAAATTGAACTGTACACACCATTGAGTTGAATGCGTTACTTTCTATTCAATGCATTCTGTGGTAACGCTGTGTACATGACTATTCAGTGTGATTTGGAACTGTATAGATATTGCATGTAGAGTGCGGAGTCCCATGGAATACTCCAATGCAAGCTGATTTTAGTAACCTACTTGTTACCATTTACAGTGGAACAGGCATTGACTTGGTTGACTTCTGTAAAGGCTAAAGTTCCACTTTGTAGAAAAGGTAATGTTACTGAAAGTAACTTCTGGAGCATAGGTAGCACACTCATAAAATTGGTTGCGGACAACTCTAAATCATATGGTTAGTGTACTAACAATGTTTACATCATGTTAGCACCTAGTTGTTATCAGCAAAATTGAACTGTACACTCCATTGAGTTGAATGCATTACTTCATATTCAATTTATTCTGTTGTAACTTTGTGTACATGACTACTCAGGGTGATTTGGAACTATATATATATTGCATGTACAGTGCTCAGTGCCATGGAGTAATACAATGCAAGCTGAATTCAGTAACCTACCTGTTACCATTTACAGTGGAACAGACATTGACTTGGTTTACTTCTGCAAAGGCTAAAGTTCCACTGTGCAGAAAAGGTAATGTTACTGAAAGTAACTTCTGGAGCATAGGTAGCACACTCATAAAATTGGTTGCAGACAAGTCCAAATCATATGGTTAGAGTGCTAACATCGTTTACATCATGTTAGCACATAGTAGTTATCAGCTAAATACAACTGTACACGCCATTGAGTTGAAAGCATTACTTTCTATTCAATGCATTCTGTGGTAAGGTTGTGTACATAACTACTCTGGGTGGTTTGGAACTGTATAGATATTGCATGTACAGTGCTCAGTAACATGGAATAATCCAATGCAAGCTGAATTCAGTAACCTACCTGTTACCATTTACAGTGGAACATCCATTGACTTGGTTTACTTCTGGAAAGGCTAAAGTTCCACTGTGTAGAGAAGGCAATGTTACTGAAAGTAACTTCTGGAGCATTGGTTGCACACTCATAAAATTGGTTGCTGACAACTCTAAATCATATGGTTAGTGAACAAACAATGTTTACATCATGTTAGCACATAGTAGTTATCAGCAAAATTGAACTGTAGACACCATTGAGTTGAATGCATTACTTTCGATTCAATGCATTCTGTGGTAACTTTGCGTACATGACTATTCAGTGTGATTTGGAACTGTATAGATATTGCAT
This sequence comes from Hypanus sabinus, assembly GCF_030144855.1. Taxonomy (NCBI): domain Eukaryota; kingdom Metazoa; phylum Chordata; class Chondrichthyes; order Myliobatiformes; family Dasyatidae; genus Hypanus; species Hypanus sabinus. The sequence goes on from NC_082707.1 coordinate 105,128,040, forward strand.
GTAGAGTGCTCAGTACCAAGGAATACTCCAATGCAAGCGGAATTCAGTAACCTACCTGTTACCATTTGCAGTGGAACAGACATTGACTTGGTTGACTTCTGTAAAGGCTAAAGTTCCACTGTGTAGAAAAGGTAATGTTACTGAAAGTAACTTCTGGAGCATAGGTAGCACACTCATAAAATTGGTTGCAGACAACTCTAAATCATAAGGTTAGTGTACTAACAATGTTTACATCATGTTAGCTCCTAGTTGTTATCAGCAAAATTGAACTGTACACTCCATTGAGTTGAATGCATTACTTCATATTGAATTTATTCTGTTGTAACTTTGTGTACATGACTACTCGGGGTGATTTGGAACTGTATAGATATTGCATGTACAGTGCTCAGTACCATGGAATAATACAATGCAAGCTGAATTCAATAACCTACCTGTTACCATTTACAGTGGAACAGCCATTGACTTGGTTTACTTCTGCAAAGGCTAAAGTTCCACTGTGTAGAGAAGGCAATGTTACTGAAAGTAACTTCTGGAGCATTGGTTGCACACTCATAAAATTGGTTGCTGACAACTCTAAATCATATGGTTAGTGTACAAACAATGTTTACTTCATGTTAGCAAATAGTAGTTATCAGCAAAATTGAACTGTACTCACCATTGAGTTGAATGCATTACTTTCTATTCAATGCATTCTGTGGTAACGCTGTGTACATGACTATTCAGTGTGATTTGGAACTGTATAGATATTGCATGTAGAGTGCTGAGTCCCATGGAATACTCCAATGCAAGCTGAATTCAGTAACCTACCTGTTACCATTTACAGTGGAACAGCCATTGACTTGGTTTACTTCTGCAAAGGCTAAAGTTCCACTGTGTAGAGAAGGCAATGTTACTGAAAGTAACTTCTGGAGCATAGGTTGCACACTCATAAAATTGGTTGCTGACAACTCTAAATCGTATGTTTAGTGTACAAACAATGTTTACATCATGTTAGCACATAGTAGTCATCAGCAAAATTGAACTGTACACACCATTGAGTTGAATGCATTACTTTCTATTCAATGCATTCTGTGGTAACCTGGTGTGCATAACTATTCAGGGTGATTTGGAACTGTATAGATATTGCATGTACAGTGCTCAGTACCATGGAATAATACAATGCAAGCTGAATTCAGTAACCTACCTGTTACCATTTACAGTGGAACAAACATTGACTTGGTTTACTTCTGCAAAGGCTAAAGTTCCACTGTGTAGAAAAGGTAATGTTACTGAAAGTAACTTCCGGAGCATAGGTAGCAAACTCATAAAATTGGTTGCAGACAAGTCCAAATCATATGGTTAGTTTGCTAACATCGTTTACATCATGTTAGCACATAGTAGTTATCAGCTAAATAGAACTGTACACTCCATTGAGTTGAATGCAATACTTTCTATTCAATGCATTCTGTGGTAAGGTTGTGTACATAACTACTCTGGGTGGTTTGGAACTGTATAGATATTGCATGTAGAGTGCTCAGTACCATGGAATAATATAATGCAAGCTGAATTCAGTAACCTACCTGTTACCATTTACAGTGGAACAGCCATTGACTTGGTTTACTTCTGCAAAGGCTAAAGTTCCACTGTGTAGAGAAGGCAATGTTACTGAAAGTAACTTCTGGAGCATAGGTTGCACACTCATAAAATTGGTTGCAGACAACTCTAAATCATATGGTTAGTGTACAAACAATGTTTACATCATGTTAGCACATAGTAGTTATCAGCAAAATTGAGCTGCACACACCATTGAGTTGAATGCATTACTTTCTGTTCAATGCATTCTGTGGTAACTTTGCGTACATGACTATTCAGTGTGATTTAGAACTGTATAGATATTGCATGTAGAGTGCTCAGTACCATGGAATACTCCAATGCAAGCGGAGTTCAGTAACCTACCTGTTACCATTTACCGTGGAACAGCCATTGACTTGGTTTACTTCTGCAAAGGCTAAAGTTCCAATGTGTAGAGAAGGCAATGTTACTGAAAGTAACTTCTGGAGCATAGGTTGCACACTCATAAAATTGGTTGCAGACAACTCTATATCATATGGTTAGTGTACAAACAATGTTTACATCATGTTAGCACATAGTAGTCATCAGCAAAATTGAACTGTACACACCATTGAGTTGAATGCATTACTTTCTATTCAATGCATTCTGTGGTAACCTGGTGTGCATAACTATTCAGGGTGATTTGGAACTGTATAGATATTGCATGTACAGTGCTCAGTACCATGGAATACTCCAATGCAAGCGGAGTTCAGTAACGTACCTGTTACCATTTACAGTGGAACAGCCATTGACTTGGTTTACTTCTGCAAAGGCTGAAGTTCCACTGTGTAGAGAAGGCAATGTTACTGAAAGTAACTTCTGGAGCATAGGTTGCACACTCATAAAATTGGTTGCAGACAACTCTAAATCATATGGTTAGTGTACAAACAATGTTTACATCATGTTAGCACATAGTAGTTATCAGCAAAATTGAGCTGCACACACCATTGAGTTGAATGCATTACTTTCTGTTCAATGCATTCTGTGGTAACTTTGCGTACATGACTATTCAGTGTGATTTAGAACTGTATAGATATTGCATGTAGAGTGCTCAGTACCATGGAATACTGCAATGCAAGCGGAGTTCAGTAACCTACCTGTTACCATTTACTGTGGAACAGCCATTGACTTGGTTTACTTCTGCAAAGGCTAAAGTTCCACTGTGTAGAGAAGGCAATGTTACTGAAAGTAACTTCTGGAGCATAGGTTGCACACTCATAAAATTGGTTGCAGACAAGTCCAAATCATATGGTTATTTTGCTAACATCGTTTACATCATGTTAGCACATAGTAGTTAACAGCTAAATAGAACTGTACACTCCATTGAGTTGAATGCAATACTTTCTATTCAATGCATTCTGTGGTAAGGTTGTGTACATAACTACTCTGGGTGGTTTGGAACTGTATAGATATTGCATGTAGAGTGCTCAGTACCATGGAATAATATAATGCAAGCTGAATTCAGTAACCTACCTGTTACCATTTACAGTGGAACAGCCATTGACTTGGTTTACTTCTGCAAAGGCTAAAGTTCCACTGTGTAGAGAAGGCAATGTTACTGAAAGTAACTTCTGGAGCATAGGTTGCACACTCATAAAATTGGTTGCAGACAACTCTAAATCATATGGTTAGTGTACAAACAATGTTTACATCATGTTAGCACATAGTAGTTATCAGCAAAATTGAGCTGCACACACCATTGAGTTGAATGCATTACTTTCTGGTCAATGCATTCTGTGGTAACTTTGCGTACATGACTATTCAGTGTGATTTAGAACTGTATAGATATTGCATGTAGAGTGCTCAGTACCATGGAATACTCCAATGCAAGCGGAGTTCAGTAACCTACCTGTTACCATTTACTGTGGAACAGCCATTGACTTGGTTTACTTCTGCAAAGGCTAAAGTTCCACTGTGTAGAGAAGGCAATGTTACTGAAAGTAACTTCTGGAGCAAAGGTTGCACACTCATAAAATTGGTTGCTGACAACTCTAAATCACATGGTTAGTGCACAAACAATGCTTACATCATGTTAGCACATAGTAGTTATCAGCAAAATTGAACTGTACACTCCATTGAGTTGAATGCATTACTTCATATTCAATTTATGCTGTTGTAACTTTGTGTACATGACTACTCAGGGTGATTTGGAACTGTATATATATTGCATGTACAGTGCTCAGTACCATGGAATAATACAATGCAAGCTGAATTCAGTAAGCTACCTGTTACCATTTACAGTGGAACAGACATTGACTTGGTTTACTTCTGCAAAGGCTAAAGTTCCACAGTGTAGAAAAGGTAATGTTACTGAAAGTAACTTCTGGAGCATAGGTAGCACACTCATAAAATTGGTTGCAGACAAGTCCAAATCATATGGTTAGTGTGCTAACATCGTGTACATCATGTTAGCACATAGTGGTTATCAGCTAAATAGAACTGTACACTCCATTGAGTTGAAAGCATTACTTTCTATTCAATGCATTCTGTGGTAAGGTTGTGTACATAACTACTCTGGGTGGTTTGGAACTGTATAGATATTGCATGTACAGTGCTCAGTACCATGGAATAATCCAATGCAAGCTGAATTCAGTAACCTCCCCGTTACCATTTACAGTGGAACAGCCATTGACTTGGTTTACTTCTGGAAAGGCTAAAGTTCCACTGTGTAGAAAAGGTAATGTTACTGAAAGTAACTTCCGGAGCATAGGTAGCAAACTCATAAAATTGGTTGCAGACAAGTCGAAATCATATGGTTAGTTTGCTAACATCGTTTACATCATGTTAGCACATAGTAGTTATCAGCTAAATGGAACTGTACACTCCATTGAGTTGTATGCAATACTTTCTATTCAATGCATTCTGTGGTAAGGTTGTGTACATAACTACTCTGGGTGGTTTGGAACTGTATAGATATTGCATGTAGAGTGCTCAGTACCATGGAATAATATAATGCAAGCTGAATTCAGTAACCTACCTGTTACCATTTACAGTGGAACAGCCATTGACTTGGTTTACTTCTGCAAAGGCTAAAGTTCCACTGTGTAGAGAAGGCAATGTTACTGAAAGTAACTTCTGGAGCATAGGTTGCACACTCATAAAATTGGTTGCAGACAACTCTAAATCATATGGTTAGTGTAGAAACAATGTTTACATCATGTTAGCACATAGTAGTTATCAGCAAAATTGAGCTGTACACACCATTGAGTTGAATTTATTACTTTCTGTTCAATGCATTCTGTGGTAACTTTGCGTACATGACTATTCAGTGTGATTTAGAACTGTATAGATATTGCATGTAGAGTGCTCAGTACCATGGAATACTTCAATGCAAGCGGAATTCAGTAACCTACCTGTTACCATTTACTGTGGAACAGCCATTGACTTGGTTTACTTCTGCAAAGGCTAAAGTTCCACTGTGTAGAAAAGGTAATGTTACTGAAAGTAACTTCTGGAGCATAGGTAGCACACTCATAAAATTGGTTGCAGACAAGTCCAAATCATATGGTTAGTGTGCTAACATCGTTTACGTCATGTTAGCACATAGTAGTTATCAGCTAAATACAACTGTACACTCCATTGAGTTGAATGCATTACTTTCTGGTCAATGCATTCTGTGGTAACTTTGCGTACATGACTATTCAGTGTGATTTAGAACTGTATAGATATTGCATGTAGAGTGCTCAGTACCATGGAATACTCCAATGCAAGCGGAGTTCAGTAACCTACCTGTTACCATTTACTGTGGAACAGCCATTGACTTGGTTTACTTCTGCAAAGGCTAAAGTTCCACTGTGTAGAGAAGGCAATGTTACTGAAAGTAACTTCTGGAGCAAAGGTTGCACACTCATAAAATTGGTTGCTGACAACTCTAAATCACAGGGTTAGTGCACGAACAATGCTTACATCATGTTAGCACATAGTAGTTATCAGCAAAATTGAACTGTACACTCCATTGAGTTGAATGCATTACTTCATATTCAATTTATGCTGTTGTAACTTTGTGTACATGACTACTCAGGGTGATTTGGAACTGTATATATATTGCATGTACAGTGCTCAGTACCATGGAATAATACAATGCAAGCTGAATTCAGTAAGCTACCTGTTACCATTTACAGTGGAACAGACATTGACTTGGTTTACTTCTGCAAAGGCTAAAGTTCCACAGTGTAGAAAAGGTAATGTTACTGAAAGTAACTTCTGGAGCATAGGTAGCACACTCATAAAATTGGTTGCAGACAAGTCCAAATCATATGGTTAGTGTGCTAACATCGTGTACATCATGTTAGCACATAGTGGTTATCAGCTAAATAGAACTGTACACTCCATTGAGTTGAAAGCATTACTTTCTATTCAATGCATTCTGTGGTAAGGTTGTGTACATAACTACTCTGGGTGGTTTGGAACTGTATAGATATTGCATGTACAGTGCTCAGTACCATGGAATAATCCAATGCAAGCTGAATTCAGTAACCTCCCCGTTACCATTTACAGTGGAACAGCCATTGACTTGGTTTACTTCTGGAAAGGCTAAAGTTCCACTGTGTAGAAAAGGTAATGTTACTGAAAGTAACTTCCGGAGCATAGGTAGCAAACTCATAAAATTGGTTGCAGACAAGTCGAAATCATATGGTTAGTTTGCTAACATCGTTTACATCATGTTAGCACATAGTAGTTATCAGCTAAATAGAACTGTACACTCCATTGAGTTGTATGCAATACTTTCTATTCAATGCATTCTGTGGTAAGGTTGTGTACATAACTACTCTGGGTGGTTTGGAACTGTATAGATATTGCATGTAGAGTGCTCAGTACCATGGAATAATATAATGCAAGCTGAATTCAGTAACCTACCTGTTACCATTTACAGTGGAACAGCCATTGACTTGGTTTACTTCTGCAAAGGCTAAAGTTCCACTGTGTAGAGAAGGCAATGTTACTGAAAGTAACTTCTGGAGCATAGGTTGCACACTCATAAAATTGGTTGCAGACAACTCTAAATCATATGGTTAGTGTAGAAACAATGTTTACATCATGTTAGCACATAGTAGTTATCAGCAAAATTGAGCTGTACACACCATTGAGTTGAATTTATTACTTTCTGTTCAATGCATTCTGTGGTAACTTTGCGTACATGACTATTCAGTGTGATTTAGAACTGTATAGATATTGCATGTAGAGTGCTCAGTACCATGGAATACTTCAATGCAAGCGGAATTCAGTAACCTACCTGTTACCATTTACTGTGGAACAGCCATTGACTTGGTTTACTTCTGCAAAGGCTAAAGTTCCACTGTGTAGAAAAGGTAATGTTACTGAAAGTAACTTCTGGAGCATAGGTAGCACACTCATAAAATTGGTTGCAGACAAGTCCAAATCATATGGTTAGTGTGCTAACATCGTTTACGTCATGTTAGCACATAGTAGTTATCAGCTAAATACAACTGTACACTCCATTGAGTTGAATGCATTACTTTCTATTCAATGCATTCTGTGGTAACTTTGCGTACATGACTATTCAGTGTGATTTAGAACTGTATAGATATTGCATGTAGAGTGCTCAGTACCATGGAATACTCCAATGCAAGCGGAGTTCAGTAACCTACCTGTTACCATTTACTGTGGAACAGCCATTGACTTGGTTTACTTCTGCAAAGGCTAAAGTTCCACTGTGTAGAGAAGGCAATGTTACTGAAAGTAACTTCTGGAGCAAAGGTTGCACACTCATAAAATTGGTTGCTGACAACTCTAAATCACATGGTTAGTGCACAAACAATGCTTACATCATGTTAGCACATAGTAGTTATCAGCAAAATTGAACTGTACACTCCATTGAGTTGAATGCATTACTTCATATTCAATTTATGCTGTTGTAACTTTGTGTACATGACTACTCAGGGTGATTTGGAACTGTATATATATTGCATGTACAGTGCTCAGTACCATGGAATAATACAATGCAAGCTGAATTCAGTAAGCTACCTGTTACCATTTACAGTGGAACAGACATTGACTTGGTTTACTTCTGCAAAGGCTAAAGTTCCACAGTGTAGAAAAGGTAATGTTACTGAAAGTAACTTCTGGAGCATAGGTAGCACACTCATAAAATTGGTTGCAGACAAGTCCAAATCATATGGTTAGTGTGCTAACATCGTGTACATCATGTTAGCACATAGTGGTTATCAGCTAAATAGAACTGTACACTCCATTGAGTTGAAAGCATTACTTTCTATTCAATGCATTCTGTGGTAAGGTTGTGTACATAACTACTCTGGGTGGTTTGGAACTGTATAGATATTGCATGTACAGTGCTCAGTACCATGGAATAATCCAATGCAAGCTGAATTCAGTAACCTCCCCGTTACCATTTACAGTGGAACAGCCATTGACTTGGTTTACTTCTGGAAAGGCTAAAGTTCCACTGTGTAGAAAAGGTAATGTTACTGAAAGTAACTTCCGGAGCATAGGTAGCAAACTCATAAAATTGGTTGCAGACAAGTCGAAATCATATGGTTAGTTTGCTAACATCGTTTACATCATGTTAGCACATAGTAGTTATCAGCTAAATAGAACTGTACACTCCATTGAGTTGTATGCAATACTTTCTATTCAATGCATTCTGTGGTAAGGTTGTGTACATAACTACTCTGGGTGGTTTGGAACTGTATAGATATTGCATGTAGAGTGCTCAGTACCATGGAATAATATAATGCAAGCTGAATTCAGTAACCTACCTGTTACCATTTACAGTGGAACAGCCATTGACTTGGTTTACTTCTGCAAAGGCTAAAGTTCCACTGTGTAGAGAAGGCAATGTTACTGAAAGTAACTTCTGGAGCATAGGTTGCACACTCATAAAATTGGTTGCAGACAACTCTAAATCATATGGTTAGTGTAGAAACAATGTTTACATCATGTTAGCACATAGTAGTTATCAGCAAAATTGAGCTGTACACACCATTGAGTTGAATTTATTACTTTCTGTTCAATGCATTCTGTGGTAACTTTGCGTACATGACTATTCAGTGTGATTTAGAACTGTATAGATATTGCATGTAGAGTGCTCAGTACCATGGAATACTTCAATGCAAGCGGAATTCAGTAACCTACCTGTTACCATTTACTGTGGAACAGCCATTGACTTGGTTTACTTCTGCAAAGGCTAAAGTTCCACTGTGTAGAAAAGGTAATGTTACTGAAAGTAACTTCTGGAGCATAGGTAGCACACTCATAAAATTGGTTGCAGACAAGTCCAAATCATATGGTTAGTGTGCTAACATCGTTTACGTCATGTTAGCACATAGTAGTTATCAGCTAAATACAACTGTACACTCCATTGAGTTGAATGCATTACTTTCTATTCAATGCATTCTGTGGTAAGGTTGTGTACATAACTACTCTGGGTGGTTTGGAACTGTATAGATATTGCATGTAGAGTGCTCAGTACCATGGAATAATATAATGCAAGCTGAATTCAGTAACCTACCTGTTACCATTTACAGTGGAACAGCCATTGACTTGGTTTACTTCTGCAAAGGCTAAAGTTCCACTGTGTAGAGAAGGCAATGTTACTGAAAGTCACTTCTGGAGCATTGGTTGCACACTCATAAAATTGGTTGCTGACAACTCTAAATCATATGTTTAGTGTACAAACAATGTTTACATCATGTTAGCACATAGTAGTTATCAGCAAAATTGAACTGTACACACCATTGAGTTGAATGCATTACTTTCTTTTCAATGCATTCTGTGGTAACCTTGTGTGCATAACTACTCAGGGTGATTTGGAACTGTATAGATATTGCATGTACAGTGCTCAGTACCATGGAATAATACAATGCAAGCTGAATTCAGTAACCTACCTGTTACCATTTACAGTGGAACAGACATTGACTTGGTTTACTTCTGCAAAGGCTAAAGTACCACTGTGTACAAAAGGTAATGTTACTGAAAGTAACTTCTGGAGCATAGGTAGCACACTCATAAAATTGGTTGCAGACAAGTCCAAATCATATGGTTAGTGTGCTAACATCGTTTACATCATGTTAGCACATAGTAGTTATCAGCTAAATAGAACTGTGCACTCCATTGAGTTCAATACATTATTTTCTATTCAATGCATTCTGTGGTAAGGTTGTGTACATAACTACTCTGGGTGGTTTGGAACTGTATAGATATTGCATGTACAGTGCTCAGTACCATGGAATAATCCAATGCAAGCTGAATTCAGTAACCTACCTGTTACCATTTACAGTGGAACAGCCATTGACTTGGTTTACTTCTGCAAAGGCTAAAGTTCCACTGTGTAGAGAAGGCAATGTTACTGAAAGTAACTTCTGGAGCATTGGTTGCACACTCATAAAATTGGTTGCTGACAACTCTAAATCATATGGTTAGTGTACAAACAATGTTTACTTCATGTTAGCAAATGGTAGTTATCAGCAAAATTGAACTGTACACACCATTGAGTTGAATGCGTTACTTTCTATTCAATGCATTCTGTGGTAACGCTGTGTACATGACTATTCAGTGTGATTTAGAACTGTATAGATATTGCATGTAGAGTGCTGAGTCCCATGGAATACTCCAATGCAAGCTGATTTTAGTAACCTACTTGTTACCATTTACAGTGGAACAGCCATTGACTTGGTTGACTTCTGTAAAGGCTAAAGTTCCACTTTGTAGAAAAGGTAATGTTACTGAAAGTAACTTCTGGAGCATAGGTAGCACACTCATAAAATTGGTTGCAGACAACTCTAAATCATATGGTTAGTGTACTAACAATGTTTACATCATGTTAGCACCTAGTTGTTATCAGCAAAATTGAACTGTACACTCCATTGAGTTGAATGCATTACTTCATATTCAATTTATGCTGTTGTAACTTTGTGTACATGACTACTCAGGGTGATTTGGAACTGTATAGATATTGCATGTACAGTGCTCAGTACCATGGAATAATACAATGCAAGCTGAATTCAGTAACCTACCTGTTACCATTTACAGTGGAACAGACATTGACTTGGTTTACTTCTGCAAAGGCTAAAGTTCCACTGTGTAGAAAAGGTAATGTTACTGAAAGTAACTTCTGGAGCATAGGTAGCACACTCATAAAATTGGTTGCAGACAAGTCCAAATCATATGGTTAGTGTGCTAACATCGTTTACATCATGTTAGCACATAGTAGTTATCAGCAAAATTGAACTGTAGACACCATTGATTTGAATGCATTACTTTCTATTCAATGCATTCTGTGGTAACGTTGTGTACATGACTATTCAGTGTGATTTGGAACTGTATAAATATTGCATGTAGAGTGCTGAGTCCCATGGAATACTCCAATGCAAGCTTATTTCAGTAACCTACTTGTTACCATTTACTGTGGAACAGCCATTGACTTGGTTGACTTCTGTAAAGGCTAAAGTTCCACTGTGTAGAAAAGGTAATGTTACTGAAAGTAACTTCTGGAGCATAGGTAGCACACTCATAAAATTGGTTGCAGACAACTCTAAATCATAAGTTTAGTGTACTAACAATGTTTACATCATGTTAGCACCTAGTTGTTATCAGCAAAATTGAACTGTACACTCCATTGAGTTGAATGCATTACTTCATATTGAATTTATTCTGTTGTAACTTTGTGTACATGACAACTCAGGGTGATTTGGAACTGTATAGATATTGCATGTACAGTGCTCAGTACCATGGAATAATACAATGCAAGCTGAATTCAGTAACCTACCTGTTACCATTTACAGTGGAACAGCCATTGACTTGGTTTACTTCTGCAAAGGCTGAAGTTCCACTGTGTAGAGAAGGCAATGTTACTGAAAGTAACTTCTGGAGCATTGGTTGCACACTCATAAAATTGGTTGCTGACAACTCTAAATCATATGGTTAGTGTACAAACAATGTTTACTTCATGTTAGCAAATAGTAGTTATCAGCAAAATTGAACTGTACTCACCATTGAGTTGAATGCATTACTTTCTATTCAATGCATTCTGTGGTGACGCTGTGTATATGACTATTCAGTGTGATTTGGAACTGTATAGATATTGCATGTAGAGTGCTGAGTCCCATGGAATACTCCAATGCAAGCTGATTTCAGTAACCTACTTGTTACCATTTACAGTGGAACAGCCATTGACTTGGTTGACTTCTGTAAAGGCTAAAGTTCCACTGTGTAGAAAAGGTAATATTACTGAAAGTAACTTCTGGAGCATAGGTAGCACACTCATAAAATTGGTTGCAGACAACTCTAAATCATATGGTTAGTGTACTAACAATGTTTACATCATGTTAGCACCTAGTTGTTATCAGCAAAATTGAACTGTACACTCCATTCAGTTGAATGCATTACTTCATATTCAATTTATTCTGTTGTAACTTTGTGTACATGACTACTCAGGGTGATTTGGAACTGTATACATATTGCATGTACAGTGCTCAGTACCATGGAATAATACAATGCAAGCTAAATTCAGTAACCTACCTGTTACCATTTACAGTGGAACAGACATTGACTTGGTTTACTTCTGCAAAGGCTAAAGTTCCACTGTGTAGAAAAGGTAATGTTACTGAAAGTAACTTCTGGAGCATAGGTAGCACACTCATAAAATTGGTTGCAGACAAGTCCAAATCATATGGTTAGTGTGCTAACAATGTTTACATCATGTTTGCACATAGTAGTTATCAGCAAAATTGAGCTGTACACACCATAGAGTTGAATGCATTACTTTCTATTCAATGCATTCTGTGGTAACGTTGTGTACATGACTATTCAGTGTGATTTGGAACTGTATAGATATTGCATGTAGAGTGCTGAGTCCCATGGAATACTCCAATGCAAGCTGATTTCAGTAACCTACTTGTTACCATTTACTGTGGAACAGCCATTGACTTGGTTGACTTCTGTAAAGGCTAAAGTTCCACTGTGTAGAAAAGGTAATGTTACTGAAAGTAACTTCTGGAGCATAGGTAGCACACTCATAAAATTGGTTGCAGACAACTCTAAATCATAAGGTTAGTGTACTAACAATGTTTACATCATGTTAGCACCTAGTTGTTATCAGCAAAATTGAACTGTACACTCCATTGAGTTGAATGCATTACTTCATATTGAATTTATTCTGTTGTAACTTTGTGCACATGACTACTCAGGGTGATTTGGAACTGTATAGATATTGCATGTACAGTGCTCAGTACCATGGAATAATACAATGCAAGCTGAATTCAGTAACCTACCTGTTACCATTTACAGTGGAACAGCCATTGACTTGGTTTACTTCTGCAAAGGCTAAAGTTCCACTGTGTAGAGAAGGCAATGTTACTGAAAGTCACTTCTGGTGCATTGGTTGCACACTCATAAAATTGGTTGCTGACAACTCTAAATCATATGGTTAGTGTACAAACAATGTTTACTTCATGTTAGCAAATAGTAGTTATCAGCAAAATTGAACTGTACTCACCATTGAGTTGAATGCATTACTTTCTATTCAATGCATTCTGTGGTGACGCTGTGTATATGACTATTCAGTGTGATTTGGAACTGTATAGAAATTGCATGTAGAGTGCTGAGTCCCATGGAATACTCCAATGCAAGCTGATTTCAGTAACCTACTTGTTACCATTTACAGTGGAACAGCCATTGACTTGGTTGACTTCTGTAAAGGCTAAAGTTCCACTGTGTAGAAAAGGTAATATTACTGAAAGTAACTTCTGGAGCATAGGTAGCACACTCATAAAATTGGTTGCAGACAACTCTAAATCATATGGTTAGTGTACTAACAATGTTTACATCATGTTAGCACCTAGTTGTTATCAGCAAAATTGAACTGTACACTCCATTGAGTTGAATGCATTACTTTCTATTCAATGCATTCTGTGGTAAGGTTGTGTACATAACTACTCTGGGTGGTTTGGAACTGTATAGATATTGCATGTAGAGTGCTCAGTACCATGGAATAATCCAATGCAAGCTGAATTCAGTAACCTACCTGTTACCATTTACAGTGGAACAGCCATTGACTTGGTTTACTTCTGCAAAGGCTAATGTTCCACTGTGTAGAGAAGGCAATGTTACTGAAAGTAACTTCTGGAGCATTGGTTGCACACTCATAAAATTGGTTGCTGACAACTCTAAATCATATGGTTAGTGTACAAACAATGTTTACTTCATGTTAGCAAATAGTAGTTATCAGCAAAATTGAACTGTACACACCATTGAGTTGAATGCGTTACTTTCTATTCAATGCATTCTGTGGTAACTTTGCGTACATGACTATTCAGTGTGATTTAGAACTGTATAGATATTGCATGTAGAGTGCTCAGTACCATGGAATACTCCAATGCAAGCGGAATTCAGTAACCTACCTGTTACCATTTACTGTGGAACAGCCATTGACTTGGTTTACTTCTGCAAAGGCTAAAGTTCCACTGTGTAGAAAAGGTAATGTTACTGAAAGTAACTTCTGGAGCATAGGTAGCACACTCATAAAATTGGTTGCAGACAAGTCCAAATCATATGGTTAGTGTGCTAACATCGTTTACATCATGTTAGCACATAGTAGTTATCAGCTAAATACAACTGTACACTCCATTGAGTTGAATGCATTACTTTCTATTCAATGCATTCTGTGGTAAGGTTGTGTACATAACTACTCTGGGTGGTTTGGAACTGTATAGATATTGCATGTAGAGTGCTCAGTACCATGGAATATTATAATGCAAGCTGAATTCAGTAACCAACCTGTTACCATTTACAGTGGAACAGACATTGACTTGGTTTACTTCTGCAAAGGCTAAAGTTCCACTGTGTACAAATGTAATGTTACTGATAGTAACTTCTGGAGCATAGGTAGCACACTCATAAAATTGATTGCAGACAAGTCCAAATCATATGGTTAGTATGCTAACATCGTTTACATCATGTTAGCACATAGTAGTTATCAGCTAAATAGAACTGTGCACTCCATTGAGTTGAATGCATTACTTTCTATTCAATGCATTCTGTTGTAAGGTTGTGTACATAACTACTCTGGGTGGTTTGGAACTGTATAGATATTGCATGTACAGTGCTCAGTACCATGGAATAATACAATGCAAGCTGAATTCAGTAACCTACCTGTTACCATTTACAGTGGAACAGACATTGACTTGGTTTACTTCTGCAAAGGCTAAAGTTCCACTGTGTACAAAAGGTAATGTTACTGAAAGTAACTTCTGGAGCATAGGTAGCACACTCATAAAATTGGTTGCAGACAACTCTAAATCATATGGTTAGTGTACAAACAATGCTTACATCATGTTAGCACATAGTAGTTATCAGCAAAATTGAACTGTAGACACCATTGAGTTGAATGCATTACTTTCTATTCAATGCATTCTGTGGTAACGTTGTGTACATGACTATTCAGTGTGATTTGGAACTGCATAAATATTGCATGTAGAGTGCTGAGTCCCATGGAATACTCCAATGCAAGCTTATTTCAGTAACCTACTTGTTACCATTTACTGTGGAACAGCCATTGACTTGGTTGACTTCTGTAAAGGCTAAAGTTCCACTGTGTAGAAAAGGTAATGTTACTGAAAGTAACTTCTGGAGCATAGGTAGCACACTCATAAAATTGGTTGCAGACAACTCTAAATCATAAGTTTAGTGTACTAACAATGTTTACATCATGTTAGCACCTAGTTGTTATCAGCAAAATTGAACTGTACACTCCATTGAGTTGAATGCATTACTTCATATTGAATTTATTCTGTTGTAACTTTGTGTACATGACTACTCAGGGTGATTTGGAACTGTATAGATATTGCATGTACAGTGCTCAGTACCATGGAATAATACAATGCAAGCTGAATTCAGTAACCTACCTGTTACCATTTACAGTGGAACAGCCATTGACTTGGTTTACTTCTGCAAAGGCTGAAGTTCCACTGTGTAGAGAAGGCAATGTTACTGAAAGTAACTTCTGGAGCATTGGTTGCACACTCATAAAATTGGTTGCTGACAACTCTAAATCATATGGTTAGTGTACAAACAATGTTTACTTCATGTTAGCAAATAGTAGTTATCAGCAAAATTGAACTGTACTCACCATTGAGTTGAATGCATTACTTTCTATTCAATGCATTCTGTGGTGACGCTGTGTATATGACTATTCAGTGTGATTTGGAACTGTATAGATATTGCATGTACAGTGCTCAGTACCATGGAATAATACAATGCAAGCTAAATTCAGTAACCTACCTGTTACCATTTACAGTGGAACAGACATTGACTTGGTTTACTTCTGCAAAGGCTAAAGTTCCACTGTGTAGAAAAGGTAATGTTACTGAAAGTAACTTCTGGAGCATAGGTAGCACACTCATAAAATTGGTTGCAGACAAGTCCAAATCATATGGTTAGTGTGCTAACAATGTTTACATCATGTTTGCACATAGTAGTTATCAGCAAAATTGAGCTGTACACACCATAGAGTTGAATGCATTACTTTCTATTCAATGCATTCTGTGGTAACGTTGTGTACATGACTATTCAGTGTGATTTGGAACTGTATAGATATTGCATGTAGAGTGCTGAGTCCCATGGAATACTCCAATGCAAGCTGATTTCAGTAACCTACTTGTTACCATTTACTGTGGAACAGCCATTGACTTGGTTGACTTCTGTAAAGGCTAAAGTTCCACTGTGTAGAAAAGGTAATGTTACTGAAAGTAACTTCTGGAGCATAGGTAGCACACTCATAAAATTGGTTGCAGACAACTCTAAATCATAAGGTTAGTGTACTAACAATGTTTACATCATGTTAGCACCTAGTTGTTATCAGCAAAATTGAACTGTACACTCCATTGAGTTGAATGCATTACTTCATATTGAATTTATTCTGTTGTAACTTTGTGCACATGACTACTCAGGGTGATTTGGAACTGTATAGATATTGCATGTACAGTGCTCAGTACCATGGAATAATACAATGCAAGCTGAATTCAGTAACCTACCTGTTACCATTTACAGTGGAACAGCCATTGACTTGGTTTACTTCTGCAAAGGCTAAAGTTCCACTGTGTAGAGAAGGCAATGTTACTGAAAGTCACTTCTGGTGCATTGGTTGCACACTCATAAAATTGGTTGCTGACAACTCTAAATCATATGGTTAGTGTACAAACAATGTTTACTTCATGTTAGCAAATAGTAGTTATCAGCAAAATTGAACTGTACTCACCATTGAGTTGAATGCATTACTTTCTATTCAATGCATTCTGTGGTGACGCTGTGTATATGACTATTCAGTGTGATTTGGAACTGTATAGAAATTGCATGTAGAGTGCTGAGTCCCATGGAATACTCCAATGCAAGCTGATTTCAGTAACCTACTTGTTACCATTTACAGTGGAACAGCCATTGACTTGGTTGACTTCTGTAAAGGCTAAAGTTCCACTGTGTAGAAAAGGTAATATTACTGAAAGTAACTTCTGGAGCATAGGTAGCACACTCATAAAATTGGTTGCAGACAACTCTAAATCATATGGTTAGTGTACTAACAATGTTTACATCATGTTAGCACCTAGTTGTTATCAGCAAAATTGAACTGTACACTCCATTGAGTTGAATGCATTACTTCATATTCAATTTATTCTGTTGTAACTTTGTGTACATGACTACTCAGGGTGATTTGGAACTGTATACATATTGCATGTACAGTGCTCAGTACCATGGAATAATACAATGCAAGCTGAATTCAGTAACCTACCTGTTACCATTTACAGTGGAACAGACATTGACTTGGTTTACTTCTGCAAAGGCTAAAGTTCCACTGTGTAGAAAAGGTAATGTTACGGAAAGTAACTTCTGGAGCATAGGTAGCACACTCATAAAATTGGTTGCAGACAAGTCCAAATCATATGGTTAGTTTGCTAACATCGTTTACATCATGTTAGCACATAGTAGTTATCAGCTAAATAGAACTGTACACTCCATTGAGTTGAAAGCATTACTTCATATTCAATGCATTCTGTGGTAAGGTTGTGCACATAACTACTCTGGGTGGTTTGGAACTGTATAGATATTGCATGTAGAGTGCTCAGTACCATGGAATAATATAATGCAAGCTGAATTCAGTAACCTACCTGTTACCATTTACAGTGGAACAGCCATTGACTTGGTTTACTTCTGCAAAGGCTAAAGTTCCACTGTGTAGAGAAGGCAATGTTACTGAAAGTCACTTCTGGAGCATAGGTTGCACACTCATAAAATTGGTTGCTGACAACTCTAAATCGTATGTTTAGTGTACAAACAATGTTTACATCATGTTAGCACATAGTAGTTATCAGCAAAATTGAACTGTACACACCATTGAGTTGAATGCATTACTTTCTATTCAATGCATTCTGTGGTAAGGTTGTGTACATAACTACTCAGGGTGATTTGGAACTGTATAGATATTGCATGTACAGTGCTCAGTACCATGGAATAATACAATGCAAGCTGAATTCAGTAACCTACCTGTTACCATTTACAGTGGAACAGACATTGACTTGGTTTACTTCTACAAAGGCTAAAGTTCCACTGTGTAGAAAAGGTAATGTTACTGAAAGTAACTTCTGGAGCATAGGTAGCACACTCATAAAATTGGTTGCAGACAAGTCCAAATCATATGGTAAGTGTACGAACATCGTTTACATCATGTTAGCACGTAGTAGTTATCAGCTAAATAGAACTGTACACTCCATTGAGTTGAATGCATTACTTTCTATTCAATGCATTCTGTGGTAAGGTTGTGTACATAACTACTCTGGGTGGTTTGGAACTGTATAGATATTGCATGTAGAGTGCTCAGTACCATGGAATAATCCAATGCAAGCTGAATTCAGTAACCTACCTGTTACCATTTACAGTGGAACAGCCATTGACTTGGTTTACTTCTGCAAAGGCTAAAGTTCCACTGTGTAGAGAAGGCAATGTTACTGAAAGTAACTTCTGGAGCATAGGTTGCACACTCATAAAATTGGTTGCAGACAACTCTAAATCATATGGTTAGTGTACAAACAATGTTTACATCATGTTAGCGCATAGTAGTTATCAGCAAAATTGAGCTGTACACACCATTGAGTTGAATGCATTACTTTCTGTTCAATGCATTCTGTGGTAACTTTGCGTACATGACTATTCAGTGTGATTTAGAACTGTATAGATATTGCATGTAGAGTGCTCAGTACCATGGAATACTCCAATGCAAGCGGAATTCAGTAACCTACCTGTTACCATTTACAGTGGAACAGCCATTGACTTGGTTTACTTCTGCAAAGGCTAAAGTTCCACTGTGTAGAGAAGGCAATGTTACTGAAAGTAACTTCTGGAGCAAAGGTTGCACACTCATAAAATTGGTTGCTGACAACTCTAAATCATATGGTTAGTGCACAAACAATGCTTACATCATGTTAGCACATAGTAGTTATCAGCAAAATTGAACTGTAGACACCATTGAGTTGAATGCATTACTTTCTATTCAATGCATTCTGTGGTAACCTTGTGTACATAATTACTTAGGGTGATTTGGAACTGTATAGATATTGCATGTACCGTGCTCAGTACCATGGAATAATACAATGCAAGCTGAATTCAGTAACCTACCTGTTACCATTTACAGTGGAACAGCCATTGACTTGGTTTACTTCTGGAAAGGCTAAAGTTCCACTGTGTAGAAAAGGTAATGTTACTGAAAGTAACTTCTGGAGCATAGGTAGCACACTCATAAAATTGGTTGCAGACAACTCTAAATCATATGCTTAGTGTACTAACAATGTTTACATCATGTTAGCACATAGTAGTTATCAGCAAAATTAAACTGTAGACACCATTGAGTTGAATGCATTACTTTCTATTCAATGCATTCTGTGGTAACCTTGTGTACATAACTACTTAGGGTGATTTGGAACTGTATAGATATTGCATGTACCGTGCTCAGTACCATGGAATAATACAATGCAAGCTGAATTCAGTAACCTACCTGTTACCATTTATAGTGGAACAGCCATTGACTTGGTTTACTTCTGTAAAGGCTAAAGTTCAACTGTGTAGAAAAGGTAATGTTACTGAAAGTAACTTCTGGAGCATAGGTAGCACTCTCATAAAATTGGTTGCAGACAACTCTAAATCATATCGTTAGTGTACTAACAATGTTTACATCATGTTAGCACCTAGTTGTTATCAGCAAAATTGAACTGTACGCTCCATTGAGTTGAAAGCATTACTTCATATTCAAATTATTCTGTTGTAACTTTGTGTACATGACTACTCAGGGTGATTTAGAACTGTATAGATATTGCATGTACAGTGCTCAGTACCATGGAATAATACAATGCAAGCTGAATTCAGTAACCTACCTGTTACCATTTACAGTGGAACAGACATTGACTTGGTTTACTTCTACAAAGGCTAAAGTTCCACTGTGTAGAAAAGGTAATGTTACTGAAAGTAACTTCTGGAGCATAGGTAGCACACTCATAAAATTGGTTGCAGACAAGTCCAAATCATATGGTTAGTGTACGAACATCGTTTACATCATGTTAGCACGTAGTAGTTATCAGCTAAATACAACTGTACACTCCATTGAGTTGAATGCATTACTTTCTATTCAATGCATTCTGTGGTAAGGTTGTGTACATAACTACTCTGGGTGGTTTGGAACTGTATAGATATTGCATGTAGAGTGCTCAGTACCATGGAATAATCCAATGCAAGCTGAATTCAGTAACCTACCTGTTACCATTTACAGTGGAACAGCCATTGACTTGGTTTACTTCTGCAAAGGCTAAAGTTCCACTGTGTAGAGAAGGCAATGTTACTGAAAGTAACTTCTGGAGCATAGGTTGCACACTCATAAAATTGGTTGCAGACAACTCTAAATCATATGGTTAGTGTACAAACAATGTTTACATCATGTTAGCACATAGTAGTTATCAGCAAAATTGAGCTGTACACACCATTGAGTTGAATGCATTACTTTCTGTTCAATGCATTCTGTGGTAACTTTGCGTACATGACTATTCAGTGTGATTTAGAACTGTATAGATATTGCATGTAGAGTGCTCAGTACCATGGAATACTCCAATGCAAGCGGAATTCAGTAACCTACCTGTTACCATTTACTGTGGAACAGCCATTGACTTGGTTTACTTCTGCAAAGGCTAAAGTTCCACTGTGTAGACAAGGCAATGTTACTGAAAGTAACTTCTGGAGCAAAGGTTGCACACGCATAAAATTGGTTGCTGACAACTCTAAATCATATGGTTAGTGCACAAACAATGCTTACATCATGTTAGCACATAGTAGTTATCAGCAAAATTGAACTGTAGACACCATTGAGTTGAATGCATTACTTTCTATTCAATGCATTCTGTGGTAACCTTGTGTACATAACTACTTAGGGTGATTTGGAACTGTATAGATATTGCATGTACCGTGCTCAGTAACATGGAATAATACAATGCAAGCTGAATTCAGTAACCTACCTGTTACCATTTATAGTGGAACAGCCATTGACTTGGTTTACTTCTGGAAAGGCTAAAGTTCCACTGTGTAGAAAAGGTAATGTTACTGAAAGTAACTTCTGGAGCATAGGTAGCACACTCATAAAATTGGTTGCAGACAACTCTAAATCATATGGTTAGTGTACTAACAATGTTTACATCATGTTAGCACATAGTAGTTATCAGCAAAATTGAGCTGTACACACCATTGAGTTGAATGCATTACTTTCTGTTCAATGCATTCTGTGGTAACTTTGCGTACATGACTATTCAGTGTGATTTAGAACTGTATAGATATTGCATGTAGAGTGCTCAGTACCATGGAATACTCCAATGCAAGCGGAATTCAGTAACCTACCTGTTACCATTTACTGTGGAACAGCCATTGACTTGGTTTACTTCTGCAAAGGCTAAAGTTCCACTGTGTAGAGAAGGCAATGTTACTGAAAGTAACTTCTTGAGCAAAGGTTGCACACTCATAAAATTGGTTGCTGACAACTCTAAATCATATGGTTAGTACACAAACAATGCTTACATCATGTTAGCACATAGTAGTTATCAGCAAAATTGAACTGTAGACACCATTGAGTTGAATGCATTACTTTCAATTCAATGCATTCTGTGGTAACCTTGTGTACATAACTACTTAGGGTGATTTGGAACTGAATAGATATTGCAAGTAGCGTGCTCAGTACCATGGAATAATACAATGCAAGCTGAATTCAGTAACCTACCTGTTACCATTTATAGTGGAACAGCCATTGACTTGGTTTACTTCTGTAAAGGCTAAAGTTCCACTGTGTAGAAAAGGTAATGTTACTGAAAGTAACTTCTGGAGCATAGGTAGCACTCTCATAAAATTGGTTGCAGACAACTCTAAATCATATCGTTAGTGTACTAACAATGTTTACATCATGTTAGCACCTAGTTGTTATCAGCAAAATTGAACTGTACGCTCCATTGAGTTGAAAGCATTACTTCATATTCAAATTATTCTGTTGTAACTTTGTGTACATGACTACTCAGGGTGATTTAGAACTGTATAGATATTGCATGTACAGTGCTCAGTACCATGGAATAATACAATGCAAGCTGAATTCAGTAACCTACCTGTTACCATTTACAGTGGAACAGACATTGACTTGGTTTACTTCTACAAAGGCTAAAGTTCCACTGTGTAGAAAAGGTAATGTTACTGAAAGTAACTTCTGGAGCATAGGTAGCACACTCATAAAATTGGTTGCAGACAAGTCCAAATCATATGGTTAGTGTACGAACATCGTTTACATCATGTTAGCACG
Organism: Hypanus sabinus; assembly: GCF_030144855.1. Classification (NCBI taxonomy): domain Eukaryota; kingdom Metazoa; phylum Chordata; class Chondrichthyes; order Myliobatiformes; family Dasyatidae; genus Hypanus; species Hypanus sabinus. Next base: position 105,150,469 of record NC_082707.1, read on the forward strand.
TAGTAGTTATCAGCTAAATAGAACTGTACACTCCATTGAGTTGAATGCATTACTTTCTATTCAATGCATTCTGTGGTAAGGTTGTGTACATAACTACTCTGGGTGGTTTGGAACTGTATAGATATTGCATGTAGAGTGCTCAGTACCATGGAATAATCCAATGCAAGCTGAGTTCAGTAACCTACCTGTTACCATTTACAGTGGAACAGCCATTGACTTGGTTTACTTCTGCAAAGGCTAAAGTTCCACTGTGTAGAGAAGGCAATGTTACTGAAAGTAACTTCTGGAGCATAGGTTGCACACTCATAAAATTGGTTGCAGACAACTCTAAATCATATGGTTAGTGTACAAACAATGTTTACATCATGTTAGCGCATAGTAGTTATCAGCAAAATTGAGCTGTACACACCATTGAGTTGAATGCATTACTTTCTATTCAATGCATTCTGTGGTAACCTTGTGTACATAACTACTTAGGGTGATTTGGAACTGTATAGATATTGCATGTACCGTGCTCAGTACCATGGAATAATACAATGCAAGCTGAATTCAGTAACCTACCTGTTACCATTTATAGTGGAACAGCCATTGACTTGGTTTACTTCTGGAAAGGCTAAAGTTCCACTGTGTAGAAAAGGTAATGTTACTGAAAGTAACTTCTGGAGCATAGGTAGCACACTCATAAAATTGGTTGCAGACAACTCTAAATCATATGGTTAGTGTACTAACAATGTTTACATCATGTTAGCACATAGTAGTTATCAGCAAAATTGAGCTGTACACACCATTGAGTTGAATGCATTACTTTCTGTTCAATGCATTCTGTGGTAACTTTGCGTACATGACTATTCAGTGTGATTTAGAACTGTATAGATATTGCATGTAGAGTGCTCAGTACCATGGAATACTCCAATGCAAGCGGAATTCAGTAACCTACCTGTTACCATTTACTGTGGAACAGCCATTGACTTGGTTTACTTCTGCAAAGGCTAAAGTTCCACTGTGTAGAGAAGGCAATGTTACTGAAAGTAACTTCTTGAGCAAAGGTTGCACACTCATAAAATTGGTTGCTGACAACTCTAAATCATATGGTTAGTACACAAACAATGCTTACATCATGTTAGCACATAGTAGTTATCAGCAAAATTGAACTGTAGACACCATTGAGTTGAATGCATTACTTTCAATTCAATGCATTCTGTGGTAACCTTGTGTACATAACTACTTAGGGTGATTTGGAACTGAATAGATATTGCAAGTAGCGTGCTCAGTACCATGGAATAATACAATGCAAGCTGAATTCAGTAACCTACCTGTTACCATTTATAGTGGAACAGCCATTGACTTGGTTTACTTCTGTAAAGGCTAAAGTTCCACTGTGTAGAAAAGGTAATGTTACTGAAAGTAACTTCTGGAGCATAGGTAGCACTCTCATAAAATTGGTTGCAGACAACTCTAAATCATATGGTTAGTGTACTAACAATGTTTACATCATGTTAGCACCTAGTTGTTATCAGCAAAATTGAACTGTACACTCCATTGAGTTGAAAGCATTACTTCATATTCAATTTATTCTGTTGTAACTTTGAGTACATGACTACTCAGGGTGATTTAGAACTGTGTAGATATTGTATGTACAGTGCTCAGTACCATGGAATAATACAATGCAAGCTGAATTCAGTAACCTACCTGTTACCATTTACAGTGGAACAGACATTGACTTGGTTTACTTCTGCAAAGGCTAAAGTTACACTGTGTAGAAAAGGTAATGTTACTGAAAGTAACTTCTGGAGCATAGGTAGCACACTCATAAAATTGGTTGCAGACAAGTCCATATCATATGGTTAGTGTGCGAACATCGTTTACATCATGTTAGCACATAGTAGTTATCAGCTAAATAGAACTGTACACTCCATTGAGTTGAATGCATTACTTTCTATTCAATGCATTCTGTGGTAAGGTTTTGTACATAACTACTCTGGGTGGTTTGGAACTGTATAGATATTGCATGTAGAGTGCTCAGTACCATGGAATAATCCAATGCAAGCTGAATTCAGTAACCTACCTGTTACCATTTACAGTGGAACAGCCATTGACTTGATTTACTTCTGGAAAGGCTAAAGTTCCACTGTGTAGAGAAGGCAATGTTACTGAAAGTAACTTCTGGAGCATTGGTTGCACACTCATAAAATTGGTTGCTGACAACTCTAAATCATATGGTTAGTGTACAAACAATGTTTACATCACGTTAGCGCATAGTAGTTATCAGCAAAATTGAGCTGTACACACCATTGAGTTGAATGCATTACTTTCTGTTCAATGCATTCTGTGGTAACTTTGCGTACATGACTATTCAGTGTGATTTAGAACTGTATAGATATTGCATGTAGAGTGCTCAGTACCATGGAATACTCCAATGCAAGCGGAATTCAGTAACCTACCTGTTACCATTTACTGTGGAACAGCCATTGACTTGGTTTACTTCTGCAAAGGCTAAAGTTCCACTGTGTAGACAAGGCAATGTTACTGAAAGTAACTTCTGGAGCAAAGGTTGCACACTCATAAAATTGGTTGCTGACAACTCTAAATCATATGGTTAGTGCACAAACAATGCTTACATCATGTTAGCACATAGTAGTTATCAGCAAAATTGAACTGTAGACACCATTGAGTTGAATGCATTACTTTCTATTCAATGCATTCTGTGGTAACCTTGTGTACATAACTACTTAGGGTGATTTGGAACTGTATAGATATTGCATGTACCGTGCTCAGTACCATGGAATAATACAATGCAAGCTGAATTCAGTAACCTACCTGTTACCATTTATAGTGGAACAGCCATTGACTTGGTTTACTTCTGGAAAGGCTAAAGTTCCACTGTGTAGAAAAGGTAATGTTACTGAAAGTAACTTCTGGAGCATAGGTAGCACACTCATAAAATTGGTTGCAGACAACTCTAAATCATATGGTTAGTGTACTAACAATGTTTACATCATGTTAGCACATAGTAGTTATCAGCAAAATTGAGCTGTATACACCATTGAGTTGAATGCATTACTTTCTGTTCAATGCATTCTGTGGTAACTTTGCGTACATGACTATTCAGTGTGATTTAGAACTGTATAGATATTGCATGTAGAGTGCTCAGTACCATGGAATACTCCAATGCAAGCGGAATTCAGTAACCTACCTGTTACCATTTACTGTGGAACAGCCATTGACTTGGTTTACTTCTGCAAAGGCTAAAGTTCCACTGTGTCGAGAAGGCAATGTTACTGAAAGTAACTTCTGGAGCAAAGGTTGCACACTCATAAAATTGGTTGCTGACAACTCTAAATCATATGGTTAGTACACAAACAATGCTTACATCATGTTAGCACATAGTAGTTATCAGCAAAATTGAACTGTAGACACCATTGAGTTGAATGCATTACTTTCTATTCAATGCATTCTGTGGTAACCTTGTGTACATAACTACTTAGGGTGATTTGGAACTGAATAGATATTGCATGTAGGGTGCTCAGTACCATGGAATAATACAATGCAAGCTGAATTCAGTAACCTACCTGTTACCATTTATAGTGGAACAGCCATTGACTTGGTTTACTTCTGTAAAGGCTAAAGTTCCACTGTGTAGAAAAGGTAATGTTACTGAAAGTAACTTCTGGAGCATAGGTAGCACTCTCATAAAATTGGTTGCAGACAACTCTAAATCATATGGTTAGTGTACTAACAATGTTTACATCATGTTAGCACCTAGTTGTTATCAGCAAAATTGAACTGTACACTCCATTGAGTTGAAAGCATTACTTCATATTCAATTTATTCTGTTGTAACTTTGTGTACATGACTACTCAGGGTGATTTAGAACTGTGTAGATATTGTATGTACAGTGCTCAGTACCATGGAATAATACAATGCAAGCTGAATTCAGTAACCTACCTGTTACCATTTACAGTGGAACAGACATTGACTTGGTTTACTTCTACAAAGGCTAAAGTTCCACTGTGTAGAAAAGGTAATGTTACTGAAAGTAACTTCTGGAGCATAGGTAGCACACTCATAAAATTGGTTGCAGACAAGTCCATATCATATGGTTAGTGTGCGAACATCATTTACATCATGTTAGCACATAGTAGTTATCAGCTAAATAGAACTGTACACTCCATTGAGTTGAATGCATTACTTTCTATTCAATGCATTCTGTGGTAAGGTTTTGTACATAACTACTCTGGGTGGTTTGGAACTGTATAGATATTGCATGTAGAGTGCTCAGTACCATGGAATAATCCAATGCAAGCTGAATTCAGTAAACTACCTGTTACCATTTACAGTGGAACAGCCATTGACTTGATTTACTTCTGGAAAGGCTAAAGTTCCACTGTGTAGAGAAGGCAATGTTACTGAAAGTAACTTCTGGAGCATTGGTTGCACACTCATAAAATTGGTTGCTGACAACTCTAAATCATATGGTTAGTGAACAAACAATGTTTACATCATGTTGGCACATAGTAGTTATCAGCAAAATTGAACTGTACACACCATTGAGTTGAATGCATTACTTTCTATTCAATGCATTCTGTGGTAACCTTGTGTGCATAACTATTCAGGGTGATTTGGAACTGTATAGATATTGCATGTAGAGTGCTCAGTACCATGGAATACTCCAATGCAAGCGGAATTCAGTAACCTACCTGTTACCATTTACAGTGGAACAGCCATTGACTTGGTTTACTTCTGCAAAGGCTAAAGTTCCACTGTGTAGAGAAGGCAATGTTACTGAAAGTAACTTCTGGAGCAAAGGTTGCACACTCATAAAATTGGTTGCTGACAACTCTAAATCATATGGTTAGTGCACAAACAATGCTTACATCATGTTAGCACATAGTAGTTATCAGCAAAATTGAACTGTAGACACCATTGAGTTGAATGCATTACTTTCTATTCAATGCATTCTGTGGTAACCTTGTGTACATAACTACTTAGGGTGATTTGGAACTGTATAGATATTGCATGTACCGTGCTCAGTACCATGGAATAATACAATGCAAGCTGAATTCAGTAACCTACCTGTTACCATTTACAGTGGAACAGCCATTGACTTGGTTTACTTCTGGAAAGGCTAAAGTTCCACTGTGTAGAAAAGGTAATGTTACTGAAAGTAACTTCTGGAGCATAGGTAGCACACTCATAAAATTGGTTGCAGACAACTCTAAATCATATGGTTAGTGTACTAACAATGTTTACATCATGTTAGCACATAGTAGTTATCAGCAAAATTAAACTGTAGACACCATTGAGTTGAATGCATTACTTTCTATTCAATGCATTCTGTGGTAACCTTGTGTACATAACTACTTAGGGTGATTTGGAACTGTATAGATATTGCATGTACCGTGCTCAGTACCATGGAATAATACAATGCAAGCTGAATTCAGTAACCTACCTGTTACCATTTATAGTGGAACAGCCATTGACTTGGTTTACTTCTGTAAAGGCTAAAGTTCCACTGTGTAGAAAAGGTAATGTTACTGAAAGTAACTTCTGGAGCATAGGTAGCACTCTCATAAAATTGGTTGCAGACAACTCTAAATCATATCGTTAGTGTACTAACAATGTTTACATCATGTTAGCACCTAGTTGTTATCAGCAAAATTGAACTGTACGCTCCATTGAGTTGAAAGCATTACTTCATATTCAAATTATTCTGTTGTAACTTTGTGTACATGACTACTCAGGGTGATTTAGAACTGTATAGATATTGCATGTACAGTGCTCAGTACCATGGAATAATACAATGCAAGCTGAATTCAGTAACCTACCTGTTACCATTTACAGTGGAACAGACATTGACTTGGTTTACTTCTACAAAGGCTAAAGTTCCACTGTGTAGAAAAGGTAATGTTACTGAAAGTAACTTCTGGAGCATAGGTAGCACACTCATAAAATTGGTTGCAGACAAGTCCAAATCATATGGTTAGTGTACGAACATCGTTTACATCATGTTAGCACGTAGTAGTTATCAGCTAAATAGAACTGTACACTCCATTGAGTTGAATGCATTACTTTCTATTCAATGCATTCTGTGGTAAGGTTGTGTACATAACTACTCTGGGTGGTTTGGAACTGTATAGATATTGCATGTAGAGTGCTCAGTACCATGGAATAATCCAATGCAAGCTGAATTCAGTAACCTACCTGTTACCATTTACAGTGGAACAGCCATTGACTTGGTTTACTTCTGCAAAGGCTAAAGTTCCACTGTGTAGAGAAGGCAATGTTACTGAAAGTAACTTCTGGAGCATAGGTTGCACACTCATAAAATTGGTTGCAGACAACTCTAAATCATATGGTTAGTGTACAAACAATGTTTACATCATGTTAGCGCATAGTAGTTATCAGCAAAATTGAGCTGTACACACCATTGAGTTGAATGCATTACTTTCTGTTCAATGCATTCTGTGGTAACTTTGCGTACATGACTATTCAGTGTGATTTAGAACTGTATAGATATTGCATGTACCGTGCTCAGTACCATGGAATAATACAATGCAAGCTGAATTCAGTAACCTACCTGTTACCATTTATAGTGGAACAGCCATTGATTTGGTTTACTTCTGTAAAGGCTAAAGTTCCACTGTGTAGAAAAGGTAATGTTACTGAAAGTAACTTCTGGAGCATAGGTAGCACTCTCATAAAATTGGTTGCAGACAACTCTAAATCATATCGTTAGTGTACTAACAATGTTTACATCATGTTAGCACCTAGTTGTTATCAGCAAAATTGAACTGTACGCTCCATTGAGTTGAAAGCATTACTTCATATTCAAATTATTCTGTTGTAACTTTGTGTACATGACTACTCAGGGTGATTTAGAACTGTATAGATATTGCATGTACAGTGCTCAGTACCATGGAATAATACAATGCAAGCTGAATTCAGTAACCTACCTGTTACCATTTACAGTGGAACAGACATTGACTTGGTTTACTTCTACAAAGGCTAAAGTTCCACTGTGTAGAAAAGGTAATGTTACTGAAAGTAACTTCTGGAGCATAGGTAGCACACTCATAAAATTGGTTGCAGACAAGTCCAAATCATATGGTTAGTGTACGAACATCGTTTACATCATGTTAGCACGTAGTAGTTATCAGCTAAATAGAACTGTACACTCCATTGAGTTGAATGCATTACTTTCTATTCAATGCATTCTGTGGTAAGGTTGTGTACATAACTACTCTGGGTGGTTTGGAACTGTATAGATATTGCATGTAGAGTGCTCAGTACCATGGAATAATCCAATGCAAGCTGAATTCAGTAACCTACCTGTTACCATTTACAGTGGAACAGCCATTGACTTGGTTTACTTCTGCAAAGGCTAAAGTTCCACTGTGTAGAGAAGGCAATGTTACTGAAAGTAACTTCTGGAGCATAGGTTGCACACTCATAAAATTGGTTGCAGACAACTCTAAATCATATGGTTAGTGTACAAACAATGTTTACATCATGTTAGCGCATAGTAGTTATCAGCAAAATTGAGCTGTACACACCATTGAGTTGAATGCATTACTTTCTGTTCAATGCATTCTGTGGTAACTTTGCGTACATGACTATTCAGTGTGATTTAGAACTGTATAGATATTGCATGTAGAGTGCTCAGTACCATGGAATACTCCAATGCAAGCGGAATTCAGTAACCTACCTGTTCCCATTTACTGTGGAACAGCCATTGACTTGGTTTACTTCTGCAAAGGCTAAAGTTCCACTGTGTAGACAAGGCAATGTTACTGAAAGTAACTTCTGGAGCAAAGGTTGCACACTCATAAAATTGGTTGCTGACAACTCTAAATCATATGGTTAGTGCACAAACAATGCTTACATCATGTTAGCACATAGTAGTTATCAGCAAAATTGAACTGTAGACACCATTGAGTTGAATGCATTACTTTCTATTCAATGCATTCTGTGGTAACCTTGTGTACATAACTACTTAGGGTGATTTGGAACTGTATAGATATTGCATGTACCGTGCTCAGTACCATGGAATAATACAATGCAAGCTGAATTCAGTAACCTACCTGTTACCATTTATAGTGGAACAGCCATTGACTTGGTTTACTTCTGGAAAGGCTAAAGTTCCACTGTGTAGAAAAGGTAATGTTACTGAAAGTAACTTCTGGAGCATAGGTAGCACACTCATAAAATTGGTTGCAGACAACTCTAAATCATATGGTAAGTGTACTAACAATGTTTACATCATGTTAGCACATAGTAGTTATCAGCAAAATTGAGCTGTACACACCATTGAGTTGAATGCATTACTTTCTGTTCAATGCATTCTGTGGTAACTTTGCGTACATGACTATTCAGTGTGATTTAGAACTGTATAGATATTGCATGTAGAGTGCTCAGTACCATGGAATACTCCAATGCAAGCGGAATTCAGTAACCTACCTGTTACCATTTACTGTGGAACAGCCATTGACTTGGTTTACTTCTGCAAAGGCTAAAGTTCCACTGTGTAGAGAAGGCAATGTTACTGAAAGTAACTTCTTGAGCAAAGGTTGCACACTCATAAAATTGGTTGCTGACAACTCTAAATCATATGGTTAGTACACAAACAATGCTTACGTCATGTTAGCACATAGTAGTTATCAGCAAAATTGAACTGTAGACACCATTGAGTTGAATGCATTACTTTCAATTCAATGCATTCTGTGGTAACCTTGTGTACATAACTACTTAGGGTGATTTGGAACTGAATAGATATTGCAAGTAGCGTGCTCAGTACCATGGAATAATACAATGCAAGCTGAATTCAGTAACCTACCTGTTACCATTTATAGTGGAACAGCCATTGACTTGGTTTACTTCTGTAAAGGCTAAAGTTCCACTGTGTAGAAAAGGTAATGTTACTGAAAGTAACTTCTGGAGCATAGGTAGCACTCTCATAAAATTGGTTGCAGACAACTCTAAATCATATGGTTAGTGTACTAACAATGTTTACATCATGTTAGCACCTAGTTGTTATCAGCAAAATTGAACTGTACACTCCATTGAGTTGAAAGCATTACTTCATATTCAATTTATTCTGTTGTAACTTTGAGTACATGACTACTCAGGGTGATTTAGAACTGTGTAGATATTGTATGTACAGTGCTCAGTACCATGGAATAATACAATGCAAGCTGAATTCAGTAACCTACCTGTTACCATTTACAGTGGAACAGACATTGACTTGGTTTACTTCTGCAAAGGCTAAAGTTACACTGTGTAGAAAAGGTAATGTTACTGAAAGTAACTTCTGGAGCATAGGTAGCACACTCATAAAATTGGTTGCAGACAAGTCCATATCATATGGTTAGTGTGCGAACATCGTTTACATCATGTTAGCACATAGTAGTTATCAGCTAAATAGAACTGTACACTCCATTGAGTTGAATGCATTACTTTCTATTCAATGCATTCTGTGGTAAGGTTTTGTACATAACTACTCTGGGTGGTTTGGAACTGTATAGATATTGCATGTAGAGTGCTCAGTACCATGGAATAATCCAATGCAAGCTGAATTCAGTAACCTACCTGTTACCATTTACAGTGGAACAGCCATTGACTTGATTTACTTCTGGAAAGGCTAAAGTTCCACTGTGTAGAGAAGGCAATGTTACTGAAAGTAACTTCTGGAGCATTGGTTGCACACTCATAAAATTGGTTGCTGACAACTCTAAATCATATGGTTAGTGTACAAACAATGTTTACATCACGTTAGCGCATAGTAGTTATCAGCAAAATTGAGCTGTACACACCATTGAGTTGAATGCATTACTTTCTGTTCAATGCATTCTGTGGTAACTTTGCGTACATGACTATTCAGTGTGATTTAGAACTGTATAGATATTGCATGTAGAGTGCTCAGTACCATGGAATACTCCAATGCAAGCGGAATTCAGTAACCTACCTGTTACCATTTACTGTGGAACAGCCATTGACTTGGTTTACTTCTGCAAAGGCTAAAGTTCAACTGTGTAGAGAAGGCAATGTTACTGAAAGTAACTTCTGGAGCAAAGGTTGCACACTCATAAAATTGGTTGCTGACAACTCTAAATCATATGGTTAGTGCACAAACAATGCTTACATCATGTTAGCACATAGTAGTTATCAGCAAAATTGAACTGTAGACACCATTGAGTTGAATGCATTACTTTCTATTCAATGCATTCTGTGGTAACCTTGTGTACATAACTACTTAGGGTGATTTGGAACTGTATAGATATTGCATGTACCGTGCTCAGTACCATGGAATAATACAATGCAAGCTGAATTCAGTAACCTACCTGTTACCATTTATAGTGGAACAGCCATTGACTTGGTTTACTTCTGGAAAGGCTAAAGTTCCACTGTGTAGAAAAGGTAATGTTACTGAAAGTAACTTCTGGAGCATAGGTAGCACACTCATAAAATTGGTTGCAGACAACTCTAAATCATATGGTTAGTGTACTAACAATGTTTACATCATGTTAGCACATAGTAGTTATCAGCAAAATTGAGCTGTACACACCATTGAGTTGAATGCATTACTTTCTGTTCAATGCATTCTGTGGTAACTTTGCGTACATGACTATTCAGTGTGATTTAGAACTGTATAGATATTGCATGTAGAGTGCTCAGTACCATGGAATACTCCAATGCAAGCGGAATTCAGTAACCTACCTGTTACCATTTACTGTGGAACAGCCATTGACTTGGTTTACTTCTGCAAAGGCTAAAGTTCCACTGTGTAGAGAAGGCAATGTTACTGAAAGTAACTTCTGGAGCAAAGGTTGCACACTCATAATATTGGTTGCTGACAACTCTAAATCATATGGTTAGTACACAAACAATGCTTACATCATGTTAGCACATAGTAGTTATCAGCAAAATTGAACTGTAGACACCATTGAGTTGAATGCATTACTTTCTATTCAATGCATTCTGTGGTAACCTTGTGTACATAACTACTTAGGGTGATTTGGAACTGAATAGATATTGCATGTAGAGTGCTCAGTACCATGGAATAATACAATGCAAGCTGAATTCAGTAACCTACCTGTTACCATTTATAGTGGAACAGCCATTGACTTGGTTTACTTCTGTAAAGGCTAAAGTTCCACTGTGTAGAAAAGGTAATGTTACTGAAAGTAACTTCTGGAGCATAGGTAGCACTCTCATAAAATTGGTTGCAGACAACTCTAAATCATATGGTTAGTGTACTAACAATGTTTACATCATGTTAGCACCTAGTTGTTATCAGCAAAATTGAACTGTACACTCCATTGAGTTGAAAGCATTACTTCATATTCAATTTATTCTGTTGTAACTTTGTGTACATGACTACTCAGGGTGATTTAGAACTGTGTAGATATTGTATGTACAGTGCTCAGTACCATGGAATAATACAATGCAAGCTGAATTCAGTAACCTACCTGTTACCATTTACAGTGGAACAGACATTGACTTGGTTTACTTCTACAAAGGCTAAAGTTCCACTGTGTAGAAAAGGTAATGTTACTGAAAGTAACTTCTGGAGCATAGGTAGCACACTCATAAAATTGGTTGCAGACAAGTCCATATCATATGGTTAGTGTGCGAACATCATTTACATCATGTTAGCACATAGTAGTTATCAGCTAAATAGAACTGTACACTCCATTGAGTTGAATGCATTACTTTCTATTCAATGCATTCTGTGGTAAGGTTTTGTACATAACTACTCTGGGTGGTTTGGAACTGTATAGATATTGCATGTAGAGTGCTCAGTACCATGGAATAATCCAATGCAAGCTGAATTCAGTAAACTACCTGTTACCATTTACAGTGGAACAGCCATTGACTTGATTTACTTCTGGAAAGGCTAAAGTTCCACTGTGTAGAGAAGGCAATGTTACTGAAAGTAACTTCTGGAGCATTGGTTGCACACTCATAAAATTGGTTGCTGACAACTCTAAATCATATGGTTAGTGAACAAACAATGTTTACATCATGTTGGCACATAGTAGTTATCAGCAAAATTGAACTGTACACACCATTGAGTTGAATGCATTACTTTCTATTCAATGCATTCTGTGGTAACCTTGTGTGCATAACTATTCAGGGTGATTTGGAACTGTATAGATATTGCATGTACAGTGCTCAGTACCATGGAATATTACAATGCAAGGTGAATTCAGTAACCTACCTGTTACCATTTACAGTGGAACAGACATTGACTTGGTTTACTTCAGCAAAGGCTAAAGTTCCACTGTGTAGAGAAGGCAATGTTACTGAAAGTAACTTCTGGAGCATAGGTTGCACACTCATAAAATTGGTTGCTGACAACTCTAAATCATATGGTTAGTGAACAAACAATGTTTACATCATGTTAGCACATAGTAGTTATCAGCTAAATAGAACTGTACACTCCATTGAGTTGAATGCATTACTTTCTATTCAATGCATTCTGTGGTAACCTTGTGTGCATAACTATTCAGGGTGATTTGGAACTGTATAGATATTGCATGTACAGTGCTCAGTACCATGGAATAATACAATGCAAGCTGAATTCAGTAACCTACCTGTTACCATTTACAGTGGAACAGACATTGACTTGGTTTACTTCTGCAAAGGCTAAAGTTCCACTGTGTAGAAAAGGTAATGTTACTGAAAGTAACTTCCGGAGCATAGGTAGCACACTCATAAAATTGGTTGCAGACAAGTCCAAATCATATGGTTAGTTTGCTAACATCGTTTACATCATGTTAGCACATAGTAGTTATCAGCTAAATAGAACTGTACACTCCATTGAGTTCAATGCCTTACTTTCTATTCAATGCATTCTGTGGTAAGGTTGTGTACATAAATACTCTGGGTGGTTTGGAACTGTATAGATATTGCATGTAGAGTGCTCAGTACCATGGAATAATACAATGCAAGCTGAATTCAGTAACCTACCTGTTACCATTTACAGTGGAACAGACATTGACTTGGTTTACTTCTGCAAAGGCTAAAGTTCCACTGTGTAGAAAAGGTAATGTTACTGAAAGTAACTTCCGGAGCATAGGTAGCACACTCATAAAATTGGTTGCAGACAAGTCCAAATCATATGGTTAGTTTGCTAACATCGTTTACATCATGTTAGCACATAGTAGTTATCAGCTAAATAGAACTGTACACTCCATTGAGTTGAATGCATTACTTTCTATTCAATGCATTCTGTGGTAACCTTGTGTGCATAACTATTCAGGGTGATTTGGAACTGTATAGATATTGCATGTACAGTGCTCAGTACCATGGAATAATACAATGCAAGCTGAATTCAGTAACCTACCTGTTACCATTTACAGTGGAACAGACATTGACTTGGTTTACTTCTGCAAAGGCTAAAGTTCCACTGTGTAGAAAAGGTAATGTTACTGAAAGTAACTTCCGGAGCATAGGTAGCACACTCATAAAATTGGTTGCAGACAAGTCCAAATCATATGGTTAGTTTGCTAACATCGTTTACATCATGTTAGCACATAGTAGTTATCAGCTAAATAGAACTGTACACTCCATTGAGTTCAATGCCTTACTTTCTATTCAATGCATTCTGTGGTAAGGTTGTGTACATAAATACTCTGGGTGGTTTGGAACTGTATAGATATTGCATGTAGAGTGCTCAGTACCATGGAATAATACAATGCAAGCTGAATTCAGTAACCTACCTGTTACCATTTACAGTGGAACAGACATTGACTTGGTTTACTTCTGCAAAGGCTAAAGTTCCACTGTGTAGAGAAGGCAATGTTACTGAAAGTAACTTCTGGAGCATAGGTTGCACACTCATAAAATTGGTTGCTGACAACTCTAAATCATATGGTTAGTGTACTAACAATGTTTACATCATGTTAGCACATAGCAGTTATCAGCAAAATTGAGCTGTACACACCATTGAGTTGAATGCATTACTTTCTGTTCAATGCATTCTGTGGTAACTTTGGGTACATGACTATTCAGTGTGATTTAGAACTGTATAAATATTGCATGTAGAGTGCTCAGTACCATGGAATACTCCAATGCAAGCGGAATTCAGTAACCTACCTGTTACCATTTACTGTGGAACAGCCATTGACTTGGTTTACTTCTGTAAAGGCTAAAGTTCCACTGTGTATAAAAGGTAATGTTACTGAAAGTAACTTCTGGAGCATAGGTAGCACACTCATAAAATTGGTTGCAGACAACTCTAAATCATATGGTTAGTGTACTAACAATGTTTACATCATGTTAGCACATAGTAGTTATCAGCAAAATTGAGCTGTACACACCATTGAGTTGAATGCTTTACTTTCTGTTCAATGCATTCTGTGGTAACTTTGCGTACATGACTATTCAGTGTGATTTAGAACTGTATAGATATTGCATGTAGAGTGCTCAGTACCATGGAATACTCCAATGCAAGCGGAATTCAGTAACCTACCTGTTACCATTTACAGTGGAACAGACATTGACTTGGTTTACTTCTACAAAGGCAAAAGTTCCACTGTGTAGAAAAGGTAATGTTACTGAAAGTAACTTCTGGAGCATAGGTAGCACACTCATAAAATTGGTTGCAGACAAGTCCAAATCATATGGTTAGTGTGCGAACATCGTTTACATCATGTTAGCACATAGTAGTTATCAGCTAAATAGAACTGTACACTCCATTGAGTTGAATGCATTACTTTCTTTTCAATGCATTCTGTGGTAAGGTTGTGTACATAACTACTCTGGGTGGTTTGGAACTGTATAGATATTGCATGTAGAGTGCTCAATACCATGGAATAATCCAATGCAAGCTGAATTCAGTAACCTACCTGTTACCATTTACAGTGGAACAGCCATTGACTTGATTTACTTCTGGAAAGGCTAAAGTTCCACTGTGTAGAGAAGGCAATGTTACTGAAAGTAACTTCTGGATCATTGGTTGCACACTCATAAAATTGGTTGCTGACAACTCTAAATCATATGGTTAGTGAACAAACAATGTTTACATCATGTTAGCACATAGTAGTTATCAGCAAAATTGAACTGTACACACCATTGAGTTGAATGCATTACTTTCTATTCAATGCATTCTGTGGTAACCTTGTGTGCATAACTATTCAGGGTGATTTGGAACTGTATAGATATTGCATGTACAGTGCTCAGTACCATGGAATAATACAATGCAAGCTGAATTCAGTAACCTACCTGTTACCATTTAGAGTGGAACAGACATTGACTTGGTTTACTTCTGCAAAGGCTAAAGTTCCACTGTGTAGAAAAGGTAATGTTACTGAAAGTAACTTCCGGAGCATAGGTAGCACACTGATAAAATTGGTTGCAGACAAGTCCAAATCATATGGTTAGTTTGCTAACATCGTTTACATCATGTTAGCACATAGTAGTTATCAGCTAAATAGAACTGTACACTCCATTGAGTTGAATGCATTACTTTCTATTCAATGCATTCTGTGGTAAGGTTGTGTACATAACTACTCTGGGTGGTTTGGAACTGTATAGATATTGCATGTAGAGTGCTCAATACCATGGAATAATGCAATGCAAGCTGAATTCAGTAACCTACCTGTTACCATTTACAGTGGAACAGCCATTGACTTGATTTACTTCTGGAAAGGCTAAAGTTCCACTGTGTAGAGAAGGCAATGTTACTGAAAGTAACTTCTGGAGCATTGGTTGCACACTCATAAAATTGGTTGCTGACAACTCTAAATCATATGGTTAGTGAACAAACAATGTTTACATCATGTTAGCACATAGTAGTTATCAGCAAAATTGAACTGTACACACCATTGAGTTGAATGCATTACTTTCTATTCAATGCATTCTGTGGTAACCTTGTGTGCATAACTATTCAGGGTGATTTGGAACTGTATAGATATTGCATGTACAGTGCTCAGTACCATGGAATAATACAATGCAAGCTGAATTCAGTAACCTACCTGTTACCATTTACAGTGGAACAGACATTGACTTGGTTTACTTCTGCAAAGGCTAAAGTTCCACTGTGTAGAAAAGGTAATGTTACTGAAAGTAACTTCCGGAGCATAGGTAGCACACTCATAAAATTGGTTGCAGACAAGTCCAGATCATATGGTTAGTTTGCTAACATCGTTTACATCATGTTAGCACATAGTAGTTATCAGCTAAATAGAACTGTACACTCCATTGAGTTGAATGCATTACTTTCTATTCAATGCATTCTGTGGTAAGGTTGTGTACATAAATACTCTGGGTGGTTTGGAACTGTATAGATATTGCATGTAGAGTGCTCAGTACCATGGAATAATATAATGCAAGCTGAATTCAGTAACCTACCTGTTACCATTTACAGTGGAACAGCCATTGACTTGGTTTACTTCTGTAAAGGCTAAAGTTCCACTGTGTAGAAAAGGTAATGTTACTGAAAGTAACTTCTGGAGCATAGGTAGCACACTCATAAAATTGGTTGCAGACAACTCTAAATCATATGGTTAGTGTACTAACAATGTTTACATCATGTTAGCACATAGTAGTTATCAGCTAAATAGAACTGTACACTCCATTGAGTTGAATGCATTACTTTCTATTCAATGCATTCTGTGGTAACCTTGTGTGCATAACTATTCAGGGTGATTTGGAACTGTATAGATATTGCATGTACAGTGCTCAGTACCATGGAATAATACAATGCAAGCTGAATTCAGTAACCTACCTGTTACCATTTACAGTGGAACAGACATTGACTTGGTTTACTTCTGCAAAGGCTAAAGTTCCACTGTGTAGAAAAGGTAATGTTACTGAAAGTAACTTCCGGAGCATAGGTAGCACACTCATAAAATTGGTTGCAGACAAGTCCAAATCATATGGTTAGTTTGCTAACATCGTTTACATCATGTTAGCACATAGTAGTTATCAGCTAAATAGAACTGTACACTCCATTGAGTTGAATGCATTACTTTCTATTCAATGCATTCTGTGGTAAGGTTGTGTACATAAATACTCTGGGTGGTTTGGAACTGTATAGATATTGCATGTAGAGTGCTCAGTACCATGGAATAATATAATGCAAGCTGAATTCAGTAACCTACCTGTTACCATTTACAGTGGAACAGCCTTTGACTTGGTTTACTTCTGTAAAGGCTAAAGTTCCACTGTGTAGAAAAGGTAATGTTACTGAAAGTAACTTCTGGAGCATAGGTAGCACACTCATAAAATTGGTTGCAGACAACTCTAAATCATATGGTTAGTGTACTAACAATGTTTACATCATGTTAGCACATAGCAGTTATCAGCAAAATTGAGCTGTACACACCATTGAGTTGAATGCATTACTTTCTGTTCAATGCATTCTGTGGTAACTTTGGGTACATGACTATTCAGTGTGATTTAGAACTGTATAGATATTGCATGTAGAGTGCTCAGTACCATGGAATACTCCAATGCAAGCGGAATTAAGTAACCTACCTGTTACCATTTACTGTGGAACAGCCATTGACTTGGTTTACTTCTGCAAAGGCTAAATTTCCACTGTGTAGAGAAGGCAATGTTACTGAAAGTAACTTCTGGAGCAAAGGTTGCACACTCATAAAATTGGTTGCTGACAACTCTAAATCATATGGTTAGTGCACAAACAATGCTTACATCATGTTAGCACATAGTAGTTATCAGCAAAATTGAACTGTAGACACCATTGAGTTGAATGCATTACTTTCTATTCAATGCATTCTGTCGTAACCTTGTGTACATAACTACTTAGGGTGATTTGGAACTGTATAGATATTGCATGTACCGTGCTCAGTACCATGGAATAATACAATGCAAGCTGAATTCAGTAACCTACCTGTTACCATTTATAGTGGAACAGCCATTGACTTGGTTTACTTCTGTAAAGGCTAAAGTTCCACTGTGTAGAAAAGGTAATGTTACTGAAAGTAACTTCTGGAGCATAGGTAGCACACTCATAAAATTGGTTGCAGACAACTCTAAATCATATGGTTAGTGTACTAACAATGTTTACATCATGTTAGCACCTAGTTGTTATCAGCAAAATTGAACTGTACACTCCATTGAGTTGAATGCATTACTTCATATTCAATTTATTCTGTTGTAACTTTGTGTACATGACTACTCAGGGTGATTTGGAACTGTATAGATATTGCATGTAGAGTGCTCAGTACCATGGAATAATACAATGCAAGCTGAATTCAGTAACCTACCTGTTACCATTTGCAGTGGAACAGCCATTGACTTGGTTTACTTCTAAAAAGGCTAAAGTTCCACTGTGTAGAAAAGGTAATGTTACTGAAAGTAACTTCTGGAGCATAGGTAGCACACTCATAAAATTGGTTGCAGACAAGTCCATATCATATGGTTAGTGTGCGAACATCGTTTACATCATGTTAGCACATAGTAGTTATCAGCTAAATAGAACTGTACACTCCATTGAGTTGAATGCATTACTTTCTATTCAATGCATTCTGTGGTAAGGTTGTGTACATAACTACTCTGGGTGGTTTGGAACTGTATAGATATTGCATGTAGAGTGCTCAGTACCATGGAATAATCCAATGCAAGCTGAATTCAGTAACCTACCTGTTACCATTTACAGTGGAACAGCCATTGACTTGATTTACTTCTGGAAAGGCTAAAGTTCCACTGTGTAGAGAAGGCAATGTTACTGAAAGTGACTTCTGGAGCATTGGTTGCACACTCATAAAATTGGTTGCTGACAACTCTAAATCATATGGTTAGTGAACAAACAATGTTTACATCATGTTAGCACATAGTAGTTATCAGCAAAATTGAACTGTACACACCATTGAGTTGAATGCATTACTTTCTATTCAATGCATTCTGTGGTAACCTTGTGTGCATAACTATTCAGGGTGATTTGGAACTGTATAGATATTGCATGTACAGTGCTCAGTACCATGGAATAATACAATGCAAGCTGAATTCAGTAACCTACCTGTTACCATTTACAGTGGAACAGACAGTGACTTGGTTTACTTCTGCAAAGGCTAAAGTTCCACTGTGAAGAAAAGGTAATGTTACTGAAAGTAACTTCCGGAGCATAGGTAGCACACTCATAAAATTGGTTGCAGACAAGTCCAAATCATATGGTTAGTTTGCTAACATCGTTTACATCATGTTAGCACATAGTAGTTATCAGCTAAATAGAACTGTACACTCCATTGAGTTGAATGCATTACTTTCTATTCAATGCATTCTGTGGTAAGGTTGTGTGCATAACTATTCAGGGTGATTTGGAACTGTATAGATATTGCATGTACAGTGCTCAGTACCATGGAATAATACAATGCAAGCTGAATTCAGTAACCTACCTGTTACCATTTACAGTGGAACAGCCATTGACTTGGTTTACTTCTGCAAAGGCTAAAGTTCCACTGTGTAGAGAAGGCAATGTTACTGAAAGTAACTTCTGGAGCAAAGGTTGCACACTCATAAAATTGGTTGCAGACAAGTCCAAATCATATGGTTAGTGTGCTAACATCGTTTACATCATGTTAGCACATAGTAGTTATCAGCTAAATAGAACTGTACACTCCATTGAGTTGAATGCATTACTTTCTATTCAATGCATTCTGTGGTAAGGTTGTGTACATAACTACTCTGGGTGGTTTGGAACTGTATAGATATTGCATGTAGAGTGCTCAGTACCATGGAATAATATAATGCAAGCTGAATTCAGTAACCTACCTGTTACCATTTACAGTGGAACAGCCATTGACTTGGTTTACTTCTGCAAAGGCTAAAGTTCCACTGTGTAGAGAAGGCAATGTTACTGAAAGTAACTTCTGGATCATTGGTTGCACACTCATAAAATTGGTTGCTGACAACTCTAAATCATATGGTTAGTGAACCAACAATGTTTACATCATGTTAGCACATAGTAGTTATCAGCAAAATTGAACTGTACACACCATTGAGTTGAATGCATTACTTTCTATTCAATGCATTCTGTGGTAACCTTGTGTGCATAACTATTCAGGGTGATTTGGAACTGTATAGATATTGCATGTACAGTGCTCAGTACCATGGAATAATACAATGCAAGCTGAAATCACCCTGAGCAGTTATGTACACAAGGTTACCACAGAATGCATTGAATAGAAAGTAATGCATTCAACTCAATGGTGTCTACAGTTCAATTTTGCTGATAACTACTATGTGCTAACATGATGTAAACATTGTTTGTACACTAACCATATGATTTAGAGTTGTCAGCAACCAATTTTATGAGTGTTCTACCTATGCTCCAGAAGTTACTTTCAGTAACATTACCTTTTCTGCACAGTGGAACTTTAGCCTTGACAGAAGTAAACCAAGTCAATGGCTGTTCCACTGTAAATGGTAACAAGTAGTTTACTGAAATCAGTTTGCATTGGAGTATTCCATGGTACTCAGCACTCTACATGCAATATCTATACAGTTCCAAATCACACTGAATAGTCATGTACACAACGTTACCACAGAATGCATTGAATAGAAAGTAACGCATTCAACTCAATGGTGTGTACAGTTCAATTTTGCTTATACCTACTAAGTGCTAACATGAAGTAAACTTTGCTTGTACACTAACCATATGATTTAGAGTTGTCAGCAACCAATTTTATGAGTGTGCAACCTTCGCTCCAGAAGTTACTTTCAGTAACATTGCCTTCTCTACACAGTGGAACTTTAGCCTTTGCAGAAGTAAACCAAGTCAATGGCTGTTCCACTGTAAATGGTAACAGGTAGGTTACTGAATTCAGCTTGCATTGTATTATCCCATGGTACTGAGCACTGTATATGCAATATCTATACAGTTCCAAATCACCCTGAGTAGTTATGTACACAAGGTTACCACAGAATGCATTGAATAGAAAGTAATGCATTCAACTCAATGGTGTCTACAGTTCAATTTTGCTGATAACTACTATGTGCTAACATGATGTAAACATTGTTTGTACACTATCCATATGATTTAGAGTTGTCAGCAACCAATTTTATGAGTGTGCAACCTTTGCTCCAGAAGTTACTTTCAGTAACATTGCCTTCTCTACACAGTGGAACTTTAGCCTTTGCAGAAGTAAACCAAGTCAATGGCTGTTCCACTGCAAATGGTAGCAGGTAGGTTACTGAATTCCGCTTGCATTGGAGTATTCCATGGTACTGAGCACTCTACATGCAATATCTATACAGTTCCAAATCACACTGAATAGTCATGTACGCAAAGTTACCACAGAATGCATTGAATAGAAAGTAATGCATTCAACTCAATGGTGTCTACAGTTCAATTTTGCTGATAACTACTATGTGCTAACATGATGTAAACATTGTTTGTACACTAACCATATGATTTAGAGTTGTCAGCAACCAATTTTATGAGTGTGCAACCAATGCTCCAGAAGTTACTTTCAGTAACATTGCCTTCTCTACACAGTGGAACTTTAGCCTTTCCAGAAGTAAACCAAGTCAATGGCTGTTCCACTGTAAATGGTAACAGGTAGGTTACTGAATTCAGCTTGCATTGGATTATTCCATGGTACTGAGCACTCTACATTCAATATCTATACAGTTCCAAACCACCCAGAGTAGTTATGTACACAACCTTACCACAGAATACATTGAATAGAAAGTAATGCATTCAACTCAATGGAGTGTACAGTTCTATTTAGCTGATAACTACTATGTGCTAACATGATGTAAACGATGTTAGCACACTAGCAATATGATTTGGTCTTGTCTGCAACCAATTTTATGAGTGTGCAACCTATGCTCCAGAAGTTACTTTCAGTAACATTGCCTTCTCTACACAGTGGAACTTTAGCCTTTGCAGAAGTAAACCAAGTCAATGGCTGTTCCACTGTAAATGGTAGCAGGTAGGTTACTGAATTCAGCTTGCATTGGATTATTCCATGGTACTGAGCACTCTACATGCAATATCTATACAGTTCCAAACCACCCAGAGTAGTTATGTACACAACCTTACCACAGAATGCATTGAATAGAAAGTAATGCATTCAACTCAATGGAGTGTACAGTTCTATTTAGCTGATAACTACTATGTGCTAACATGATGTAAACGATGTTAGCACACTAACCATGTCATTTGGACTTGTCTGCAACCAATTTTATGAGTGTTCTACCTATGCTCCAGAAGTTACTTTCAGTAACATTACCTTTTCTGCACAGTGGAACTTTAGCCTTGACAGAAGTAAACCAAGTCAATGGCTGTTCCACTGTAAATGGTAACAAGTAGGTTACTGAAATCAGTTTGCATTGGAGTATTCCATGGTACTCAGCACTCTACATGCAATATCTATACAGTTCCAAATCACACTGAATAGTCCTGTACACAACGTTACCACAGAATGCATTGAATAGAAAGTAACGCATTCAACTCAATGGTGTGTACAGTTCAATTTTGCTTATACCTACTAAGTGCTAACATGAAGTAAACTTTGCTTGTACACTAACCATATGATTTAGAGTTGTCAGCAACCAATTTTATGAGTGTGCAACCTTTGCTCCAGAAGTTACTTTCAGTAACATTGCCTTCTCTACACAGTGGAACTTTAGCCTTTGCAGAAGTAAACCAAGTCAATGGCTGTTCCACTGTAAATGGTAACAGGTAGGTTACTGAATTCAGCTTGCATTGTATTATCCCATGGTACTGAGCACTGTATATGCAATATCTATACAGTTCCAAATCACCCTGAGTAGTTATGTACACAAGGTTACCACAGAATGCATTGAATAGAAAGTAATGCATTCAACTCAATGGTGTCTACCGTTTAATTTTGCTGATAACTACTATGTGCTAACATGATGTAAACATTGTTTGTACACTAACCATATGATTTAGAGTTGTCAGCAACCAATGTTATGAGTGTGCAACCTTTGCTCCAGAAGTTACTTTCAGTAACATTGCCTTCTCTACACAGTGGAACTTTAGCCTTTGCAGAAGTAAACCAAGTCAATGGCTGTTCCACTGCAAATGGTAGCAGGTAGGTTACTGAATTCCGCTTGCATTGGAGTATTCCATGGTACTGAGAACTCTACATGCAATATCTATACAGTTCCAAATCACACTGAATAGTCATGTACGCAAAGTTACCACAGAATGCATTGAATAGAAAGTAATGCATTCAACTCAATGGTGTCTACAGTTCAATTTTGCTGATAACTACTATGTGCTAACATGATGTAAACATTGTTTGTACACTAACCATATGATTTAGAGCTGTCAGCAACCAATTTTATGAATGTGCAACCAATGCTCCAGAAGTTACTTTCAGTAACATTGCCTTCTCTACACAGTAGAACTTTAGCCTTTCCAGAAGTAAACCAAGTCAATGGCTGTTCCACTGTAAATGGTAACAGGTAGGTTACTGAATTCAGCTTGCATTGGATTATTCCATGGTACGGAGCACTCTACATGCAATATCTATACAGTTCCAAACCACCCAGAGTAGTTATGTACACAATCTTACCACAGAATGCATTGAATAGAAAGTAATGCATTCAACTCAATGGAGTGTACAGTTCTATTTAGCTGATAACTACTATGTGCTAACATGATGTAAACGATGTTAGCACACTAACCATATGATTTAGAGTTGTCAGCAACCAATTTTATGAGTGTGCAACCAATGCTCCAGAAGTTACTTTCAGTAACATTGCCTTCTCTACACAGTGGAACTTTAGCCTTTCCAGAAGTAAACAAAGTCAATGGCTGTTCCACTGTAAATGGTAACAGGTAGGTTACTGAATTCAGCTTGCATTGGATTATTCCATGGTACTGAGAACTCTACATGCAATATCTATACAGTTCCAAACCACCCAGAGTAGTTATGTACACAAAGTTACCACAGAATGCATTGAATAGAAAATAATGCATTCAACTCAATGGAGTGTACAGTTCTATTTAGCTGATAACTACTATGTGCTAACATGATGTAAACGATGTTAGTACTCTAACCATGTCATTTGGACTTGTCTGCAACCAATTTTATGACTGTGCTACCTATGCTCCAGAAGTTACTTTCAGTAACATTGCCTTCTCTACACAGTAGAACTTTAGCCTTTGCAGAAGTAAACCAAGTCAATGGCTGTTCCACTCTAAATGGTAACAGGTAGGTTACTGAATTCAGCTTGCGTTGTATTATTCCATGGTACTGAGCACTGTATATGCAATATCTATACAGTTCCAAATCACCCTGAGTAGTTATGTACACAAGGTTACCACAGAATGCATTGAATAGAAAGTAATGCATTCAACTCAATGGAGTGTACAGTTCTATTTAGCTGATAACTACTATGTGCTAACATGATGTAAACGATGTTAGCACACTAACCATATGATTTGGACTTCTCTGCAACCAATTTTATGAGTGTGCAACCTGTGCTCCAGACGTTACTTTCAGTAACATTGCCTTCTCTACACAGTGGAACGTTAGCCTTTGCAGAAGTAAACCAAGTCAATGGCTGTTCCACTGTAAATGGTAACAGGTAGGTTACTGAATTCAGCTTGCATTATATTATTCCATGGTACTGAGCACTCTACATGCAATATCTATACAGTTCCAAACCACCCAGAGTAGTTATGTACACAACCTTACCACAGAATGCATTGAATAGAAAGTAATGCATTCAACTCAATGGTGTCTACAGTTCAATTTTGCTGTTAACTACTATGTGCTAACATGATGTAAACATTGTTTGTACACTAACCATATGATTTAGAGTTGTCAGCAACCAATTTTATGAGTGTGCAACCAATGCTCCAGAAGTTACTTTCAGTAACATTGCCTTCTCTACACAGTGGAACTTTAGCCTTTCCAGAAGTAAACAAAGTCAATGGCTGTTCCACTGTAAATGGTAACAGGTAGGTTACTGAATTCAGCTTGCATTGGATTATTCCATGGTACTGAGAACTCTACATGCAATATCTATACAGTTCCAAACCACCCAGAGTAGTTATGTACACAAAGTTACCACAGAATGCATTGAATAGAAAGTAATGCATTCAACTCAATGGAGTGTACAGTTCTATTTAGCTGATAACTACTATGTGCTAACATGATGTAAACGATGTTAGCACACTAACCATGTCATTTGGACTTGTCTGCAACCAATTTTATGAGTGTGCTACCTATGCTCCAGAAGTTACTTTCAGTAACATTACCTTTTCTACACAGTGTAACTTTAGCCTTTGCAGAAGTAAACCAAGTCAATGTCTGTTCCACTGTAAATGGTAACAGGTAGGTTAATGAATTCAGCTTGCATTGTATTATTCCATGGTACTGAGCACTGTACATGCAATATCTATACAGTTCCAAATCACCCTGAGTAGTCATGTACACAAAGTTACAACAGAATAAATTGAATATGAAGTAATGCATTCAACTCAATGGAGTGTACAGTTCAATTTTGCTGATAACAATTAGGTGCTAACATGATGGAAACATTGTTAGTACACTAACCATATGATTTAGAGTTGACTGCAACCAATCTTATGAGTGTGCTACCTATGCTCCAGAAGTTACTTTCAGTAGCATTACCTTTTCTACACAGTGGAACTTTAGCCTTTACAGAAGTAAACCAAGTCAATGGCTGTTCCACAGTAAATGGTAACAAGTAGGTTACTGAAATCAGTTTGCATTGGAGTATTCCATGGTACTCAGCGCTCTACATGCAATATCTATACAGTTCCAAATCACACTGAATAGTCATGTACACAACGTTACCACAGAATGCATTGAATAGACAGTAACGCATTCAACTCAATGGTGTGTACAGTTCAATTTTGCTGATAACTACTATGTGCTAACATGAAGTAAACTCTGCTTGTACACTAACCATATGATTTAGAGTTGTCAGCAACCAATTTTATGAGTGTGCAACCTTTGCTCCAGAAGTTACTTTCAGTAACATTGCCTTCTCTACACAGTGGAACTTTGGCCTTTGCAGAAGTAAACCAAGTCAATGGCTGTTCCACTGTAAATGGTAACAGGTAGGTTACTGAATTCAGCTTGCATTGTATTATTCCATGGTACTGAGCACTGTATATGCAATATCTATACAGTTCCAAATCACCCTGAGTAGTTATGTACACAAGGTTACCACAGAATGCATTGAATAGAAAGTAATGCATTCAACTCAATGGTGTCTACAGTTTAATTTTGCTGATAACTACTATGTGCCAACATGATGTAAACATTGTTTGTACACTAACCATATGATTTAGAGTTGTCAGCAAAAAATGTTATGAGTGTGCAACCATTGCTCCAGAAGTTACTTTCAGTAACATTGCCTTCTCTACACAGTGGAACTTTAGCCTTTGCAGAAGTAAACCAAGTCAATGGCTGTTCCACTGCAAATGGTAGCA
Source organism: Hypanus sabinus (assembly GCF_030144855.1). Lineage (NCBI taxonomy): Eukaryota > Metazoa > Chordata > Chondrichthyes > Myliobatiformes > Dasyatidae > Hypanus > Hypanus sabinus. The sequence continues at coordinate 105,176,882 of NC_082707.1, forward strand.
GGTAGGTTACTGAATTCCGCTTGCATTGGAGTATTCCATGGTACTGAGCACTCTACATGCAATATCTATACAGTTCCAAATCACACTGAATAGTCATGTACGCAAAGTTACCACAGAATGCATTGAATAGAAAGTAATACATTCAACTCAATGGTGTCTACAGGTCAATTTTGCTGATAACTACTATGTGCTAACATGATGTAAACAATGTTAGCACACTAACCATATGATTTGGACTTGTCTGCAACCAATTTTATGAGTGTGCAACCTGTGCTCCAGACGTTACTTTCAGTAACATTGCCTTCTCTACACAGTGGAACGTTAGCCTTTGCAGAAGTAAACCAAGTCAATGGCTGTTCCACTGTAAATGGTAACAGGTAGGTTACTGAATTCAGCTTGCATTATATTATTCCATGGTACTGAGCACTCTACATGCAATATCTATACAGTTCCAAACCACCCAGAGTAGTTATGTACACAACCTTACCACAGAATGCATTGAATAGAAAGTAATGCGTTCAACTCAATGGTGTCTACAGTTCAATTTTGCTGATAACTACTATGTGCTAACATGATGTAAACATTGTTTGTACACGAACCATGTGATTTAGAGTTGTCAGCAACCAATTTTATGAGTGTGCAACCAATGCTCCAGAAGTTACTTTCAGTAACATTGCCTTCTCTACACAGTGGAACTTTAGCCTTTCCAGAAGTAAACCAAGTCAATGGCTGTTCCACTGTAAATGGTAACAGGTAGGTTACTGAATTCAGCTTGCATTGGATTACTCCATGGTACTGAGAACTCTACATGCAATATCTATACAGTTCCAAACCACTCAGAGTAGTTATGTACACAAAGTTAAAACAGAATAAATTGAATATGAAGTAATGCATTCAACTCAATGGAGTGTACAGTTCAATTTTGCTGATAACAACTAGGTGCTAACATGATGTAAACATTGTTAGTACACTAACCATATGATTTAGAGTTGTCTGCAACCAATCTTATGAGTGTGCTACCTATGCTCCAGAAGTTACTTTCAGTAACATTACCTTTTCTACACAGTGGAACTTTAGCCTTTACAGAAGTAAACCAAGTCAATGGCTGTTCCACTGTAAATGGTAACAAGTAGGTTACTGAAATCAGTTTGCATTGGAGTATTCCATGGTACTCAGCACTCTACATGCAATATCTATACAGTTCCAAATCACACTGAATAGTCATGTACACAAGGTTACCACAGAATGCATTGAATAGAAAGTAATGCATTCAACTCAATGGTGTCTACAGTTCAATTTTGCTGATAACTACTATGTGCTAACATGATGTAAACATTGTTGGTACACTAAACATATGATTTAGAGTTGTCAGCAACCAATTTTATGAGTGTGCAACCTTTGCTCCAGAAGTTACTTTCAGTAACATTGCCTTCTCTACACAGTGGAACTTTAGCCTTTGCAGAAGTAAACCAAGTCAATGGCTGTTCCACTGCAAATGGTAGCAGGTAGGTTACTGAATTCCACTTGCATTGGAGTATTCCATGGTACTGAGCACTCTACATGCAATATCTATACAGTTCCAAATCACACTGAATAGTCATGTACGCAAAGTTACCACAGAATGCATTGAATAGAAAGTAATGCATTCAACTCAATGGTGTGTACAGTTCAATTTTGCTGATAACTACTATGTGCTAACATGATGTAAACATTGTTTGTACACTAACCATATGATTTAGAGTTGTCAGCAACCAATTTTATGAGTGTGCAACCAATGCTCCAGAAGTTACTTTCAGTAACATTCCCTTCTCTACACAGTAGAACTTTAGCCTTTCCAGAAGTAAACCAAGTCAATGGCTGTTCCACTGCAAATGGTAGCAGGTAGGTTACTGAATTCCGCTTGCATTGGAGTATTCCATGGTACTGAGCACTCTACATGCAATATCTATACAGTTCCAAATCACACTGAATAGTCATGTACACAAGGTTACCACAGAATGCATTGAATAGAAAGTAATGCATTCAACTCAATGGTGTCTACAGGTCAATTTTGCTGATAACTACTATGTGCTAACATGATGTAAACATTGTTTGTACACTAACCATATGATTTAGAGTTGTCAGCAACCAATTTTATGAGTGTGCAACCAATGCTCCAGAAGTTACTTTCAGTAACATTGCCTTCTCTACACAGTAGAACTTTAGCCTTTCCAGAAGTAAACCAAGTCAATGGCTGTTCCACTGTAAATGGTAACAGGTAGGTTACTGAATTCAGCTTGCATTGGATTATTCCATGGTACTGAGCACTCTACATGCAATATCTATACAGTTCCAAACCACCCAGAGTAGTTATGTACACAACCTTACCACAGAATGCATTGAATAGAAAGTAATGCATTCAACTCAATGGAGTGTACAGTTCTATTTAGCTGATAACTACTATGTGCTAACATGATGTAAACGATGTTAGCACACTAACCATATGATTTGGACTTGTCTGCAACCAATTTTATGAGTGTGCAACCTATGCTCCAGAAGTTACTTTCAGTAACATTGCCTTCTCTACACAGTGGAACTTTAGCCTTTGCAGAAGTAAACCAAGTCAATCGCTGTACCATTGTAAATGGTAACAGGTAGGTTACTGAATTCAGCTTGCATTATATTATTCCATGGTACTGAGCACTCTACATGCAATATCTATACAGTTCCAAACCACCCAGAGTAGTTATGTACACAACCTTACCACAGAATGCATTGAATAGAAAGTAATGCATTCAACTCAATGGAGTGTACAGTTCTATTTAGCTGATAACTACTATGTGCTAACATGATGTAAACGATGTTAGCACACTAACCATATGATTTGGACTTGTCTGCAACCAATTTTATGAGTGTGCAACTTGTGCTCCAGACGTTACTTTCAGTAACATTGCCTTCTCTACACAGTGGAACGTTAGTCTTTGCAGAAGTAAACCAAGTCAATGGCTGTTCCACTGTAAATGGTAACAGGTAGGTTACTGAATTCAGCTTGCATTATATTATTCCATGGTACTGAGCACTCTACATGCAATATCTATACAGTTCCAAACCACCCAGAGTAGTTATGTACACAAACTTACCACAGAATGCATTGAATAGAAAGTAATGCATTCAACTCAATGGTGTCTACAGTTCAATTTTGCTGATAACTACTATGTGCTAACATGATGTAAACATTGTTTGTACACTAACCATATGATTTAGAGTTGTCTGCAACCAATCTTATGAGTGTGCTACCTATGCTCCAGAAGTTACTTTCAGTTACATTACCTTTTCTACTCAGTGGAACTTTAGCCTTTACAGAAGTAAACCAAGTCAATGGCTGTTCCACTGTAAATGGTAACAAGTAGGTTACTGAAATCAGTTTGCATTGGAGTATTCCATGGTACTCAGCACTCTACATGCAATATCTATACAGTTCCAAATCACACTGAATAGTCATGTACACAACGTTACCACAGAATGCATTGAATAGAAAGTAATGCATTCAACTCAATGGTGTGTACAGTTCAATTTTGCTGATAACTACTATGTGCTAACATGAAGTAAACTTTGCTTGTACACTAACCATCTGATTTAGAGTTGTCAGCAACCAATTTTATGAGTGTGCAACCTTTGCTCCAGAAGTTACTTTCAGTAACATTGCCTTCTCTACACAGTGGAACTTTAGCCTTTGCAGAAGTAAACCAAGTCAATGGCTGTTCCACTGCAAATGGTAGCAGGTAGGTTACTGAATTCCGCTTGCATTGGAGTATTCCATGGTACTGAGCACTCTACATGCAATATCTATACAGTTCCAAATCACACTGAATAGTCATGTACGCAAAGTTACCACAGAATGCATTGAATAGAAAGTAATGCATTCAACTCAATGGTGTCTACAGGTCAATTTTGCTGATAACTACTATGTGCTAACATGATGTAAACATTGTTTGTACACTAACCATATGATTTACAGTTGTCAGCAACCAATTTTATGAGTGTGCAACCAATGCTCCAGAAGTTACTTTCAGTAACATTGCCTTCTCTACACAGTAGAACTTTAGCCTTTCCAGAAGTAAACCAAGTCAATGGCTGTTCCACTGTAAATGGTAACAGGTAGGTTACTGAATTCAGCTTGCATTGGATTATTCCATGGTACTGAGCACTCTACATGCAATATCTATACAGTTCCAAACCACCCAGAGTAGTTATGTACACAACCTTACCACAGAATGCATTGAATACAAAGTAATGCATTCAACTCAATGGAGTGTACAGTTCTATTTAGCTGATAACTACTATGTGCTAACATGATGTAAACGATGTTAGCACACTAACCATGTGATTTGGACTTGTCTGCAACCAATTTTATGAGTGTGCTACCTATGCTCCAGAAGTTACTTTCAGTAACATTGCCTTCTCTACACAGTGGAACTTTAGCCTTTGCAGAAGTAAACCAAGTCAATGGCTGTTCCACTGTAAATGGTAACAGGTAGGTTACTGAATTCAGCTTGCATTGTATTATCCCATGGTACTGAGCACTGTATATGCAATATCTATACAGTTCCAAATCACCCTGAGTAGTTATGTACACAAGGTTACCACAGAATGCATTGAATAGAAAGTAATGCATTCAACTCAATGGTGTCTACAGTTCAATTTAGCTGATAACTACTATGTGCTAGCATGATGTAAACGATGTTAGCACACTAACCATGTGATTTGGACTTGTCTACAACCAATTTTATGAGTGTGCTACCTATGCTCCAGAAGTTACTTTCAGTAACATTACCTTTTCTACACAGTGGAACTTTAGCCTTTGCAGAAGTAAACCAAGTCAATGTCTGTTCCACTGTAAATGGTAACAGGTAGGTTACTGAATTCAGCTTGCATTGTATTATTCCATGGTACTGAGCACTGTACATGCAATATCTATACAGTTCCAAATCACCCTGAGTAGTCATGTACACAAAGTTACAACAGAATAAATTGAATATGAAGTAATGCATTCAACTCAATGGAGTGTACAGTTCAATTTTGCTGATAACAACTAGGTGCTAACATGATGTAAACATTGTTAGTACACTAACCATATGATTTAGAGTTGTCTGCAACCAATCTTATGAGTGTGCTACCTATGCTCCAGAAGTTACTTTCAGTAACATTACCTTTTCTACACAGTGGAACTTCAGCCTTTACAGAAGTAAACCAAGTCAATGGCTGTTCCACTGTAAATGGTAACAAGTAGTTTACTGAAATCAGTTTGCATTGGAGTATTCCATGGTACTCAGCACTCTACATGCAATATCTATACAGTTCCAAATCACACTGAATAGTCATGTACACAACGTTACCACAGAATGCATTGAATAGAAAGTAATGCATTCAAATCAATGGTGTGTACAGTTCAATTTTGCTGATAACTACTATGTGCTAACATGAAGTAAACATTGCTTGTACACTAACCATATGATTTAGAGTTGTCAGCAACCAATTTTATGAGTGTGCAACCTTTGCTCCAGAAGTTACTTTCAGTAACATTGCCTTCTCTACACAGTGGAACTTTAGCCTTTGCAGAAGTAAACCAAGTCATTGGCTGTTCCACTGTAAATGGTAACAGGTAGGTTACTGAATTCAGCTTGCATTGTATTATTCCATGGTACTGAGCACTGTATATGCAATATCTATACAGTTCCAAATCACCCTTAGTAGTTATGTACACAAGGTTACCACAGAATGCATTGAATAGAAAGTAATGCATTCAACTCAATGGTGTGTTCAGTTCAATTTTTCTGATAACTACTATGTGCTAAGATGATGTAAACATTGTTTGTATACTAACCATATGATTTAGAGTTGTCAGCAACCAATTTTATGAGTGTGCAACCAATGCTCCAGAAGTTACTTTCAGTAACATTGCCTTCTCTACACAGTGGAGCTTTAGCCTTTGCAGAAGTAAACCAAGTCAATGGCTGTTCCACTGTAAATGGTAACAGGTAGGTTACTGAATTCAGCTTGCATTGGATTATTCCATGGTACTGAGCACTCAACATGCAATATCTGTACAGTTCCAAACCACCCAGAGTAGTTATGTACACAACCTTACCACAGAATGCATTGAATAGAAATTAATGCATTCAACTGAATGGAGTGTACAGTTGTATTTAGCTGATAACTACTATGTGCTAACATGATGTAAACGATGTTAGCACACTAACCATATGATTTGGACTTGTCTGCAACCAATTTTATGAGTGTGCAACCTATGCTCCAGAAGTTACTTTCAGTAACATTGCCTTCTCTACACAGTGGAACTTTAGCCTTTCCAGAAGTAAACCAAGTCAATGGCTGTTCCACTGTAAATGGTAACAGGTAGGTTACTGAATTCAGCTTGCATTGGATTATTCCATGGTACTGAGCACTCTACATGCAATATCTATACAGTTCCAAACCACCCAGAGTAGTTATATACACAACTTTACCACAGAATGCATTGAATAGAAAGTAATGCTTTCAACTCAATGGTGTGTACAGTTCAATTTTGCTGATAACTACTATGTGCTAACATGAAGTAAACTTTGCTTGTACACTAACCATATGATTTAGAGTTGTCAGCAACCAATTTCATGAGTGTGCAACCTTTGCTCCAGAAGTTACTTTCAGTAACATTGCCTTCTCTACACAGTGGAACTTTAGCCTTTGCAGAAGTAAACCAAGTCAATGGCTGTTCCACTGTAAATGGTAACAGGTAGGTTACTGAATTCAGCTTGCATTGTATTATTCCATGGTACTGAGCACTGTATATGCAATATCTTTACAGTTCCAAATCACCCTGAGTAGTTATGTACACAAGGTTACCACAGAATGCATTGAATAGAAAGTAATGCATTCAACTCAATGGTGTCTACAGTTCAATTTTGCTGATAACTACTATGTGCTAACATGATGTAAACATTGTTTGTACACTAACCATATGATTTAGAGTTGTCAGCAACCAATTTTATGAGTGTGCAACCTTTGCTCCAGAAGTTACTTTCAGTAACATTACCTTTTCTACACAGTGGAACTTTAGCCTTTGCAGAAGTAAACCAAGTCAATGTCTGTTCCACTGTAAATGGTAACAGGTAGGTTACTGAATTCAGCTTGCATTGTATTATACCATGGTACTGAGCACTGTACATGCAATATCTATACAGTTCCAAATCACCCTGAGTAGTTATGCACACAAGGTTACCACAGAATGCATTGAATAGAAAGTAATGCATTCAACTCAATGGTGTCTACAGTTCAATTTTGATGATAACTACTATGTGCTAACATGATGTAAACATTGTTTGTACACTAACCATATGATGTAGAGTTGTCAGCAACCAATTTTATGAGTGTGCAACCTTTGCTCCAGAAGTTACTTTCAGTAACATTGCCTTCTCTACACAGTGGAACTTTAGCCTTTGCAGAAGTAAACCAAGTCATTGGCTGTTCCACTGCAAATGGTAGCAGGTAGGTTACTGAATTCCGCTTGCATTGGAGTATTCCATGGTACTGAGCACTCTACATGCAATATCTATACAGTTCCAAATCACACTGAATAGTCATGTACGCAAATTTACCACAGAATGCATTGAATAGAAAGTAATGCATTCAACTCAATGGTGTGTACAGTTCAATTTTGCTGATAACTACTATGTGCTAACATGATGTAAACATTGTTTGTACACTAACCATATGATTTAGTTGTCAGCAAACCAATTTTATGAGTGTGCAACCAATGCTCCAGAAGTTACTTTCAGTAACATTGCCTTCTCTACACAGTAGAACTTTAGCCTTTCCAGAAGTAAACCAAGTCAATGGCTGTTCCACTGTAAATGGTAACAGGTAGGTTACTGAATTCAGCTTGCATTGGATTATTCTATGGTACTGAGCACTCTACATGCAATATCTATACAGTTCCAAACCACCCAGAGTAGTTATATACACAACCTTACCACAGAATGCATTGAATAGAAAGTAATGCATTCAACTCAATGGAGTGTACAGTTCTATTTAGCTGATAACTACTATGTGCTAACATGATGTAAACGATCTTAGCACACTAACCATGTGATTTGGACTTGTCTGCAACCAATTTTATGAGTGTGCTACCTATGCTCCAGAAGTTACTTTCAGTAACATTACCTTTTCTACACAGTGGAACTTTAGCCTTTGCAGAAGTAAACCAAGTCAATGTCTGTTCCACTGTAAATGGTAACAGGTAGGTTACTGAATTCAGCTTGCATTGTATTATTCCATGGTACTGAGCACTGTACGTGCAATATCTATACAGTTCCAAATCACCCTGAGTAGTCATGTACACAAAGTTACAACAGAATAAATTGAATATGAAGTAATGCATTCAACTCAATGGAGTGTACAGTTCAATTTTGCTGATAACAACTAGGTGCTAACATGATGTAAACATTGTTAGTACACTAACCATATGATTTAGAGTTGTCTGCAACCAATCTTATGAGTGTGCTACCTATGATCCAGAAGTTACTTTCAGTAACATTACCTTTTCTACACAGTGGAACTTTACCCTTTACAGAAGTAAACCAAGTCAATGGCTGTTCCACTGTAAATGGTAACAGGTAGTTACTGAAATCAGTTTGCATTGGAGTATTCCATGGTACTCAGCACTCTACATGCAATATCTATACAGTTCCAAATCACACTGAATAGTCATGTACACAACGTTACCACAGAATGCATTGAATAGAAAGTAATGCATTCAACTCAATGGTGTGTACAGTTCAATTTTGCTGATAACTACTATGTGCTAACATGAAGTAAACTTTGCTGGTACACTAACCATATGATTTAGAGTTGTCAGCAACCAATTTTATGAGTGTGCAACCTTTGCTCCAGAAGTTACTTTCAGTAACATTGCCTTCTCTACACAGTGGAACTTTAGCCTTTGCAGAAGTAAACCAAGTCAATGCCTGTTCCACTGTAAATGGTAACAGGTAGGTTACTGAATTCAGCTTGCATTGTATTATTCCATGGTACTGAGCACTGTATATGCAATATCTATACAGTTCCAAATCACCCTGAGTAGTTATGTATACAAAGTTAAAACAGAATAAATTGAATATGAAGTAATGCATTCAACTCAATGGAGTGTACTGTTCAATTTTGCTGATAACAACTAGGTGCTAACATGGTGTAAACATTGTTAGTACACTAACCATATGATTTAGAGTTGTCTGCAACCAATCTTATGAGTGTGCTACCTATGCTCCAGAAGTTACTTTCAGTAACATTACCTTTTCTACACAGTGGAACTTTAGCCTTTCCAGAAGTAAACCAAGTCAATGGCTGTTCCACTGTAAATGGTAACAGGTAGGTTACTGAATTCAGCTTGCATTGGATTATTCCATGGTACTGAGCACTCTACATGCAATATCTATACAGTTCCAAACCACCCAGAGTAGTTATATACACAACCTTACCACAGAATGCATTGAATAGAAAGTAATGCATTCAACTCAATGGAGTGTACAGTTCTATTTAGCTGATAACTACTATGTGCTAACATGATGTGAACGATGTTAGCACACTACCCATATGATTTGGACTTGTCTGCAACCAATTTTATGAGTGTGCAACCTATGCTCCAGAAGTTACTTTCAGTAACATTGCCTTCTCTACACAGTGGAACTTTAGCCTTTGCAGAAGTAAACCAAGTCAATGGCTGTTCCACTGTAAATGGTAACAGGTAGGTTACTGAATTCAGCTTGCATTATATTATTCCATGGTACTGAGCACTGTACGTGCAATATCTATACAGTTCCAAATCACCCTGAGTAGTCATGTACACAAAGTTACAACAGAATAAATTGAATATGAAGTAATGCATTCAACTCAATGGAGTGTACAGTTCAATTTTGCTGATAACTACTATGTGCTAACATGAAATAAACTTTGCTTGTACACTAACCATATGATTTAGAGTTGTCAGCAACCAATTTTATGAGTGTGCAACCTTTGCTCCAGAAGTTACTTTCAGTAACATTGCCTTCTCTACACAGTGGAACTTTAGCCTTTACAGAAGTAAACCAAGTCAATGGCTGTTCCACTGTAAATGGTAACAAGTAGGTTACTGAAATCAGTTTGCATTGGAGTATTCCATGGTACTCAGCACTCTACATGCAATATCTATACAGTTCCAAATCACACTGAATAGTCATGTACACAACGTTACCACAGAATGCATTGAATAGAAAGTAATGCATTCAACTCAATGGTGTGTACAGTTCAATTTTGCTGATAACTACTATGTGCTAACATGAAGTAAACTTTGCTTGTACACTAACCATATGATTTAGAGTTGTCAGCAACCAATTTTATGAGTGTGCTACCTATGCTCCAGAAGTTACTTTCAGTAACATTACCTTTTCTACACAGTGGAACTTTAGCCTTTGCAGAAGTAAACCAAGTCAATGGCTGTTACACTCAAATGGTAGCAGGTAGGTTACTGAATTCCGCTTGCATTGGAGTATTCCATGGTACTTAGCACTCTACATGCAATATCTATACAGTTCCAAATCACACTGAATAGTCATGTACGCAAAGTTACCACAGAATGCATTGAATAGAAAGTAATGCATTCAACTCAATGGTGTGTACAGTTCAATTTTGCTGATAACTACTATGTGCTAACATGATGTAAACATTGTTTGTACACTAACCATATGCTTTAGAGTTGTCAGCAACCAATTTTATGAGTGCGCAACCTATGCTCCTGAAGTTACTTTCAGTAACATTGCCTTCTCTACACAGTGGAACTTTAGCCTTTGCAGATGTAAACCAAGTCAATGGCTGTTCCACTGTAAATGGTAACAGGTAGGTTACTGAATTCCGCTTGCATTGGAGTATTCCATGGTACTGAGCACTCTACATGCAATATTTATACAGTTCCAAATCACACTGAATAGTCATGTACACAAAGTTACCACAGAATGCATTGAATAGAAAGTAATGCATTCAACTCAATGGTGTCTACAGTTCAATTTTGCTGATAACTACTATGTGCTAACATGATGTAAACATTGTTTGTACACTAACCATATGATTTAGAGTTGTCAGCAACCAATTTTATGAGTGTGCAACCAATGCTCCAAAAGTTACTTTCAGTAACATTGCCTTCTCTACACAGTAGAACTTTAGCCTTTCCAGAAGTAAAGCAAGTCAATGGCTGTTCCACTGTAAATGGTAACAGGTAGGTTACTGAATTCAGCTTGCATTGGATTATTCCATGGTACGGAGCACTCTACATGCAATATCTATACAGTTCCAAACCACCCAGAGTAGTTATGTACACAACCTTACCACAGAATGCATTGAATAGAAAGTAATGCATTCAACTCAATGGAGTGTACAGTTCTATTTAGCTGATAACTACTATGTGCTAACATGATGTAAACGATGTTAGCACACTAACCATGTGATTTGGACTTGTCTGCAACCAATTTTATGAGTGTGCTACCTATGCTCCAGAAGTTACTTTCAGTAACATTACCTTTTCTACACAGTGGAACTTTAGCCTTTGCAGAAGTAAACCAAGTCAATGTCTGTTCCACTGTAAATGGTAACAGGTAGGTTACTGAATTCAGCTTGCATTGTATTATTCCATGGTACTGAGCACTGTACGTGCAATATCTATACAGTTCCAAATCACCCTGAGTAGTCATGTACACAAAGTTACCACAGAATAAATTGAATATGAAGTAATGCATTCAACTCAATGGAGTGTACAGTTCAATTTTGCTGATAACAACTAGGTGCTAACATGATGTAAACATTGTTAGTACACTAACCATATGATTTAGAGTTGTCTGCAACCAATCTTATGAGTGTGCTACCTATGATCCAGAAGTTACTTTCAGTAACATTACCTTTTCTACACAGTGGAACTTTAGCCTTTACAGAAGTAAACCAAGTGAATGGCCGTTCCACTGTAAATGGTAACAGGTAGTTACTGAAATCAGTTTGCATTGGAGTATTCCATGGTACTCAGCACTCTACATGCAATATCTATACAGTTCCAAATCACACTGAATAGTCATGTACACAACGTTACCACAGAATGCATTGAATAGAAAGTAATGCATTCAACTCAATGGTGTGTACAGTTCAATTTTGCTGATAACTACTATGTGCTAACATGAAATAAACTTTGCTTGTACACTAACTATATGATTTAGAGTTGTCAGCAACCAATTTTATGAGTGTGCAACCTTTGCTCCAGAAGTTACTTTCAGTAACATTGCCTTCTCTACACAGTGGAACTTTAGCCTTTACAGAAGTAAACCAAGTCAATGGCTGTTCCACTGTAAATGGTAACAAGTAGGTTACTGAAATCAGTTTGCATTGGAGTATTCCATGGTACTCAGCACTCTACATGCAATATCTATACAGTTCCAAATCACACTGAATAGTCATGTACACAACGTTACCACAGAATGCATTGAATAGAAAGTAATGCATTCAACTCAATGGTGTGTACAGTTCAATTTTGCTGATAACTACTATGTGCTAACATGATGTAAACATTGTTTGTACACTAACCATATGCTTTAGAGTTGTCAGCAACCAATTTTATGAGTGCGCAAACTATGCTCCTGAAGTTACTTTCAGTAACATTGCCTTCTCTACACAGTGGAACTTTAGCCTTTGCAGATGTAAACCAAGTCAATGGCTGTTCCACTGTAAATGTAAACAGGTAGGTTACTGAATTCCGCTTGCATTGGAGTATTCCATGGTACTGTGCACTCTACATGCAATATTTATACAGTTCCAAATCACACTGAATAGTCATGTACACAAAGTTACCACAGAATGCATTGAATAGAAAGTAATGCATTCAACTCAATGGTGTCTACAGTTCAATTTTGCTGATAACTACTATGTGCTAACATGATGTAAACATTGTTTGTACACTAACCATATGATTTAGAGTTGTCAGCAACCAATTTTATGAGTGTGCAACCTTTGCTCCAGAAGTTACTTTCAGTAACATTGCCTTCTCTACACAGTGGAACTTTAGCCTTTGCAGAAGTAAACCAAGTCAATGGCTGTTCCACTGCAAATGGTAGCAGGTAGGTTACTGAATTCCGCTTGCATTGGAGTATTCCATGGTACTGAGCACTCTACATGCAATATCTATACAGTTCCAAATCACACTGAATAGTCATGTACGCAAAGTTACCACAGAATGCATTGAATAGAAAGTAATGCATTCAACTCAATGGTGTGTACAGTTCAATTTTGCTGATAACTACTATGTGCTAACATGATGTAAACATTGTTTGTACACTAACCATATGATTTAGAGTTGTCAGCAACCAATTTTATGAGTGTGCAACCAATGCTCCAGAAGTTACTTTCAGTAACATTGCCTTCTCTACACAGTAGAACTTTAGCCTTTCCAGAAGTAAACCAATTCAATGGCTGTTCCACTGTAAATGGTAACAGGTAGGTTACTGAATTCAGCTTGCATTGGATTATTCCATGGTACGGAGCACTCTACATGCAATATCTATACAGTTCCAAACCACCCAGAGTAGTTATGTACACAACCTTACCACAGAATGCATTGAATAGAAAGTAATGCATTCAACTCAATGGAGTGTACAGTTCTATTTAGCTGATAACTACTATGTGCTAACATGATGTAAACGATGTTAGCACACTAACCATGTGATTTGGACTTGTCTGCAACCAATTTTATGAGTGTGCTACCTATGCTCCAGAAGTTACTTTCAGTAACATTACCTTTTCTACACAGTGGAACTTTAGCCTTTGCAGAAGTAAACCAAGTCAATGTCTGTTCCACTGTAAATGGTAACAGGTAGGTTACTGAATTCAGCTTGCATTGTATTATTCCATGGTACTGAGCACTGTACGTGCAATATCTATACAGTTCCAAATCACCCTGAGTAGTCATGTACACAAAGTTACCACAGAATAAATTGAATATGAAGTAATGCATTCAACTCAATGGAGTGTACAGTTCAATTTTGCTGATAACAACTAGGTGCTAACATGATGTAAACATTGTTAGTACACTAACCATATGATTTAGAGTTGTCTGCAACCAATCTTATGAGTGTGCTACCTATGATCCAGAAGTTACTTTCAGTAACATTACCTTTTCTACACAGTGGAACTTTAGCCTTTACAGAAGTAAACCAAGTGAATGGCCGTTCCACTGTAAATGGTAACAGGTAGTTACTGAAATCAGTTTGCATTGGAGTATTCCATGGTACTCAGCACTCTACATGCAATATCTATACAGTTCCAAATCACACTGAATAGTCATGTACACAACGTTACCACAGAATGCATTGAATAGAAAGTAATGCATTCAACTCAATGGTGTGTACAGTTCAATTTTGCTGATAACTACTATGTGCTAACATGAAATAAACTTTGCTTGTACACTAACTATATGATTTAGAGTTGTCAGCAACCAATTTTATGAGTGTGCAACCTTTGCTCCAGAAGTTACTTTCAGTAACATTGCCTTCTCTACACAGTGGAACTTTAGCCTTTACAGAAGTAAACCAAGTCAATGGCTGTTCCACTGTAAATGGTAACAAGTAGGTTACTGAAATCAGTTTGCATTGGAGTATTCCATGGTACTCAGCACTCTACATGCAATATCTATACAGTTCCAAATCACACTGAATAGTCATGTACACAAAGTTACCACAGAATGCATTGAATAGAAAGTAATGCATTCAACTCAATGGTGTGTACAGTTCAATTTTGCTGATAACTACTATGTGCTAACATGATGTAAACATTGTTTGTACACTAACCATATGCTTTAGAGTTGTCAGCAACCAATTTTATGAGTGCGCAACCTATGCTCCTGAAGTTACTTTCAGTAACATTGCCTTCTCTACACAGTGGAACTTTAGCCTTTGCAGATGTAAACCAAGTCAATGGCTGTTCCACTGTGAATGGTAACAGGTAGGTTACTGAATTCCGCTTGCATTGGAGTATTCCATGGTACTGTGCACTCTACATGCAATATTTATACAGTTCCAAATCACACTGAATAGTCATGTACACAAAGTTACCACAGAATGCATTGAATAGAAAGTAATGCATTCAACTCAATGGTGTCTACAGTTCAATTTTGCTGATAACTACTATGTGCTAACATGATGTAAACATTGTTTGTACACTAACCATATGATTTAGAGTTGTCAGCAACCAATTTTATGAGTGTGCAACCTTTGCTCCAGAAGTTACTTTCAGTAACATTGCCTTCTCTACACAGTGGAACTTTAGCCTTTGCAGAAGTAAACCAAGTCAATGGCTGTTCCACTGCAAATGGTAGCAGGTAGGTTACTGAATTCCGCTTGCATTGGAGTATTCCATGGTACTGAGCACTCTACATGCAATATCTATACAGTTCCAAATCACACTGAATAGTCATGTACGCAAAGTTACCACAGAATGCATTGAATAGAAAGTAATGCATTCAACTCAATGGTGTGTACAGTTCAATTTTGCTGATAACTACTATGTGCTAACATGATGTAAACATTGTTTGTACACTAACCATATGATTTAGAGTTGTCAGCAACCAATTTTATGAGTGTGCAACCAATGCTCCAGAAGTTACTTTCAGTAACATTGCCTTCTCTACACAGTAGAACTTTAGCCTTTCCAGAAGTAAACCAAGTCAATGGCTGTTCCACTGTAAATGGTAACAGGTAGGTTACTGAATTCAGCTTGCATTGGATTATTCCATGGTACGGAGCACTCTACATGCAATATCTATACAGTTCCAAACCACCCAGAGTAGTTATGTACACAACCTTACCACAGAATGCATTGAATAGAAAGTAATGCATTCAACTCAATGGAGTGTACAGTTCTATTTAGCTGATAACTACTATGTGCTAACATGATGTAAGCGATGTTAGCACACTAACCATGTGATTTGGACTTGTCTGCAACCAATTTTATGAGTGTGCTACCTATGCTCCAGAAGTTACTTTCAGTAACATTACCTTTTCTACACAGTGGAACTTTAGCCTTTACAGAAGTAAACCAAGTGAATGGCCGTTCCACTGTAAATGGTAACAGGTAGTTACTGAAATCAGTTTGCATTGGAGTATTCCATGGTACTCAGCACTCTACATGCAATATCTATACAGTTCCAAATCACACTGAATAGTCATGTACACAACGTTACCACAGAATGCATTGAATAGAAAGTAATGCATTCAACTCAATGGTGTGTACAGTTCAATTTTGCTGATAACTACTATGTGCTAACATGATGTAAACTTTGTTTGTACACTAACCATATGCTTTAGAGTTGTCAGCAACCAATTTTATGAGTGCGCAACCTATGCTCCTGAAGTTACTTTCAGTAACATTGCCTTCTCTACACAGTGGAACTTTAGCCTTTGCAGATGTAAACCAAGTCAATGGCTGTTCCACTGTAAATGGTAACAGGTAGGTTACTGAATTCCGCTTGCATTGGAGTATTCCATGGTACTGTGCACTCTACATGCAATATTTATACAGTTCCAAATCACACTGAATAGTCATGTACACAAAGTTACCACAGAATGCATTGAATAGAAAGTAATGCATTCAACTCAATGGTGTCTACAGTTCAATTTTGCTGATAACTACTATGTGCTAACATGATGTAAACATTGTTTGTACACTAACCATATGATTTAGAGTTGTCAGCAACCAATTTTATGAGTGTGCAACCTTTGCTCCAGAAGTTACTTTCAGTAACATTGCCTTCTCTACACTGTGGAACTTTAGCCTTTGCAGAAGTAAACCAAGTCAATGGCTGTTCCACTGCAAATGGTAGCAGGTAGGTTACTGAATTCCGCTTGCATTGGAGTATTCCATGGTACTGAGCACTCTACATGCAATATCTATACAGTTCCAAATCACACTGAATAGTCATGTACGCAAAGTTACCACAGAATGCATTGAATAGAAAGTAATGCATTCAACTCAATGGTGTGTACAGTTCAATTTTGCTGATAACTACTATGTGCTAACATGATGTAAACATTGTTTGTACACTAACCATATGATTTAGAGTTGTCAGCAACCAATTTTATGAGTGTGCAACCAATGCTCCAGAAGTTACTTTCAGTAACATTGCCTTCTCTACACAGTAGAACTTTAGCCTTTCCAGAAGTAAACCAAGTCAATGGCTGTTCCACTGTAAATGGTAACAGGTAGGTTACTGAATTCAGCTTGCATTGGATTATTCCATGGTACGGAGCACTCTACATGCAATATCTATACAGTTCCAAACCACCCAGAGTAGTTATGTACACAACCTTACCACAGAATGCATTGAATAGAAAGTAATGCATTCAACTCAATGGAGTGTACAGTTCTATTTAGCTGATAACTACTATGTGCTAACATGATGTAAGCGATGTTAGCACACTAACCATGTGATTTGGACTTGTCTGCAACCAATTTTATGAGTGTGCTACCTATGCTCCAGAAGTTACTTTCAGTAACATTACCTTTTCTACACAGTGGAACTTTAGCCTTTGCAGAAGTAAACCAAGTCAATGTCTGTTCCACTGTAAATGGTAACAGGTAGGTTACTGAATTCAGCTTGCATTGTATTATTCCATGGTACTGAGCACTGTACGTGCAATATCTATACAGTTCCAAATCACCCTGAGTAGTCATGTACACAAAGTTACCACAGAATAAATTGAATATGAAGTAATGCATTCAACTCAATGGAGTGTACAGTTCAATTTTGCTGATAACAACTAGGTGCTAACATGATGTAAACATTGTTAGTACACTAACCATATGATTTAGAGTTGTCTGCAACCAATCTTATGAGTGTGCTACCTATGATCCAGAAGTTACTTTCAGTAACATTACCTTTTCTACACAGTGGAACTTTAGCCTTTACAGAAGTAAACCAAGTGAATGGCCGTTCCACTGTAAATGGTAACAGGTAGTTACTGAAATCAGTTTGCATTGGAGTATTCCATGGTACTCAGCACTCTACATGCAATATCTATACAGTTCCAAATCACACTGAATAGTCATGTACACAACGTTACCACAGAATGCATTGAATAGAAAGTAATGCATTCAACTCAATGGTGTGTACAGTTCAATTTTGCTGATAACTACTATGTGCTAACATGAAATAAACTTTGCTTGTACACTAACTATATGATTTAGAGTTGTCAGCAACCAATTTTATGAGTGTGCAACCTTTGCTCCAGAAGTTACTTTCAGTAACATTGCCTTCTCTACACAGTGGAACTTTAGCCTTTACAGAAGTAAACCAAGTCAATGGCTGTTCCACTGTAAATGGTAACAAGTAGGTTACTGAAATCAGTTTGCATTGGAGTATTCCATGGTACTCAGCACTCTACATGCAATATCTATACAGTTCCAAATCACACTGAATAGTCATGTACACAACGTTACCACAGAATGCATTGAATAGAAAGTAATGCATTCAACTCAATGGTGTGTACAGTTCAATTTTGCTGATAACTACTATGTGCTAACATGATGTAAACATTGTTTGTACACTAACCATATGCTTTAGAGTTGTCAGCAACCAATTTTATGAGTGCGCAACCTATGCTCCTGAAGTTACTTTCAGTAACATTGCCTTCTCTACACAGTGGAACTTTAGCCTTTGCAGATGTAAACCAAGTCAATGGCTGTTCCACTGTAAATGGTAACAGGTAGGTTACTGAATTCCGCTTGCATTGGAGTATTCCATGGTACTGTGCACTCTACATGCAATATTTATACAGTTCCAAATCACACTGAATAGTCATGTACACAAAGTTACCACAGAATGCATTGAATAGAAAGTAATGCATTCAACTCAATGGTGTCTACAGTTCAATTTTGCTGATAACTACTATGTGCTAACATGATGTAAACATTGTTTGTACACTAACCATATGATTTAGAGTTGTCAGCAACCAATTTTATGAGTGTGCAACCTTTGCTCCAGAAGTTACTTTCAGTAACATTGCCTTCTCTACACAGTGGAACTTTAGCCTTTGCAGAAGTAAACCAAGTCAATGGCTGTTCCACTGCAAATGGTAGCAGGTAGGTTACTGAATTCCGCTTGCATTGGAGTATTCCATGGTACTGAGCACTCTACATGCAATATCTATACAGTTCCAAATCACACTGAATAGTCATGTACGCAAAGTTACCACAGAATGCATTGAATAGAAAGTAATGCATTCAACTCAATGGTGTGTACAGTTCAATTTTGCTGATAACTACTATGTGCTAACATGATGTAAACATTGTTTGTACACTAACCATATGATTTAGAGTTGTCAGCAACCAATTTTATGAGTGTGCAACCAATGCTCCAGAGGTTACTTTCAGTAACATTGCCTTCTCTACACAGTAGAACTTTAGCCTTTCCAGAAGTAAACCAAGTCAATGGCTGTTCCACTGTAAATGGTAACAGGTAGGTTACTGAATTCAGCTTGCATTGGATTATTCCATGGTACGGAGCACTCTACATGCAATATCTATACAGTTCCAAACCACCCAGAGTAGTTATGTACACAACCTTACCACAGAATGCATTGAATAGAAAGTAATGCATTCAACTCAATGGAGTGTACAGTTCTATTTAGCTGATAACTACTATGTGCTAACATGATGTAAGCGATGTTAGCACACTAACCATGTGACTTGGACTTGTCAGCAACCAATTTTATGAGTGTGCAACCAATGCTCCAGAAGTTACTTTCAGTAACATTGCCTTCTCTACACAGTAGAACTTTAGCCTTTGCAGAAGTAAACCAAGTCAATGTCTGTTCCACTGTAAATGGAAACAGGTAGGTTACTGAATTCAGCTTGCATTGTATTATTCCATGGTACTGAGCACTGTACATGCAATATCTATACAGTTCCAAATCACCCTGAGTAGTCATGTACACAACGTTACCACAGAATGCATTGAACAGAAAGTAATGCATTCAACTCAATGGTGTGTACAGTTCAATATTGCTGATAACAACTAGGTGCTAACATGATGTAAACATTGCTTGTACACTAACCATATGATTTAGAGTTGTCAGCAACCAATTTTATGAGTGTGCAACCTTTCCTCCAGAAGTTACTTTCAGTAACATTGCCTTCTCTACACAGTGGAACTTTAGCCTTTGCAGAAGTAAACCAAGTCAATGGCTGTTCCACTGCAAATGGTAGCAGGTAGGTTACTGAATTCCGCTTGCATTGGAGTATTCCATGGTACTGAGCACTCTACATGCAATATCTATACAGTTCCAAATCACACTGAATAGTCATGTACGCAAAGTTACCACAGAATGCATTGAATAGAAAGTAATGCATTCAACTCAATGGTGTCTACAGTTCAATTTTGCTGATAACTACTATGTGCTAACATGATGTAAACATTGTTTGTACACTAACCATATGATTTAGAGTTGTCAGCAACCAATTTTATCAGTGTGCAACCAATGCTCCAGAAGTTACCTTCAGTAACATTGCCTTCTCTACACAGTAGAACTTTAGCCTTTCCAGAAGTAAACCAAGTCAATGGCTGTTCCACTGTAAATGGTAACAGGTAGGTTACTGAATTCAGCTTGCATTGGATTATTCCATGGTACGGAGCACTCTACATGCAATATCTATACAGTTCCAAACCACCCAGAGTAGTTATGTACACAACCTTACCACAGAATGCATTGAATAGAAAGTAATGCATTCAACTCAATGGAGTGTACAGTTCTATTTAGCTGATAACTACTATGTGCTAACATGATGTAAACGATGTTAGCACACTAACCATGTGATTTGGACTTGTCTGCAACCAATTTTATGAGTGTGCTACCTATGCTCCAGAAGTTACTTTCAGTAACATTACCTTTTCTACACAGTGGAACTTTAGCCTTTGCAGAAGTAAACCAAGTCAATGTCTGTTCCACTGTAAATGGAAACAGGTAGGTTACTGAATTCAGCTTGCATTGTATTATTCCATGGTACTGAGCACTGTACGTGCAATATCTATACAGTTCCAAATCACCCTGAGTAGTCATGTACACAAAGTTACAACAGAATAAATTGAATATGAAGTAATGCATTCAACTGAATGGAGTGTACAGTTCAATTTTGCTGATAACAACTAGGTGCTAACATGATGTAAACATTGTTAGTACACTAACCATATGATTTAGAGTTGTCTGCAACCAATCTTATGAGTGTGCTACCTATGATGCAGAAGTTACTTTCAGTAACATTACCTTTTCTACACAGTGGAACTTTAGACTTTGCAGAAGTAAACCAAGTCAATGTCTGTTCCACTATAAATGGTAACAGGTAGGTTACTGAATTCAGCTTGCATTGTATTATCCCATGGTACTGAGCACTGTATATGCAATATCTATACAGTTCCAAATCACCCTGAGTAGTCATGTACACAAAGTTACAACGGAATAAATTGAATATGAAGTAATGCATTCAACTCAATGGAGTGTACAGTTCAATTTTGCTGATAAAAACTAGGTGCTAACATGATGTAAACATTGTTAGTACACTAACCATATGATTTAGAGTTGTCAGCAACCAATTTTATGAGTGCGCAACCTATGCTCCAGAAGTTACTTTCAGTAACATTGCCTTCTCTACACAGTGGAACTTTAGCCTTTACAGAAGTAAACCAAGTCAATGGCTGTTCCACTGTAAATGCTAACAAGTAGGTTACTGAAATCAGTTTGCATTGGAGTATTCCATGGTACTCAGCACTCTACATGCAATATTTATACAGTTCCAAATCACACTGAATAGTCATGTACACAACGTTACCACAGAATGCATTGAATAGAAAGTAATGCATTCAACTCAATGGTGTGTACAGTTCAATTTTGCTGATAACTACTATGTGCTAACATGATGTAAACATTGTTTGTACACTAACCATATGCTTTAGAGTTGTCAGCAACCAATTTTATGAGTGCGCAACCTATGCTCCAGAAGTTACTTTCAGTAACATTGCCTTCTCTACACAGTGGAACTTTAGCCTTTGCAGATGTAAACCAAGTCAATGGGTGTTCCACTGTAAATGGTAACAGGTAGGTTACTGAATTCAGCTTGCATTGGATTATTCCATGGTACTGAGCACTCTGCATGCAATATCTATACAGTTCCAAACCACCCAGAGTAGTTATGTACACAACCTTACCACAGAATGCATTGAATAGAAAGTAATGCATTCAACACAATGGAGTGTACAGTTCTATTTAGCTGATAACTACTATGTGCTAACATGATGTAAACGATGTTAGCACACTAACCATATGATTTGGAATTGTCTGCAACCAATTTTATGAGTGTGCTACCTATGCTCCAGAAGTTACTTTCAGTAACATTACCTTTTCTACACAGTGGAACTTTAGCCTTTGCAGAAGTAAACCAAGTCAATGGCTGTTCCACTGTAAATGGTAACAGGTAGGTTACTGAATTCCGCTTGCATTGGAGTATTCCATGGTACGGAGCACTCTACATGCAATATCTATACAGTTCCAAATCACACTGAATAGTCATGTACGCAAAGTTAGCACAGAATGCATTGAATAGAAAGTAATGCATTCAACTCAATGGTGTGTACAGTTCAATTTTGCTGATAACTACTATGTGCTAACATGATGTAAACATTGTTTGTACACTAACCATATGATTTAGAGTTGTCAGCAACTAATTTTATGAGTGTGCAACCTATGCTCCAGAAGTTACTTTCAGTAACATTGCCTTCTCTACACAGTGGAACTTTAGCCTTTGCAGAAGTAAACCAAGTCAATCGCTGTTCCACTGTAAATGGTAACAGGTAGGTTACTGAATTCAGCTTGCATTGTATTATTCCATGGTAATGAGCACGGTACATGCAATATCTATACAGTTCCAAATCACCCTGAGTAGTTATGTACACAAGGTTACCACAGAATGCATTGAATAGAAAGTAATGCATTCAACTCAATGGTGTGTACAGTTCAATTTTGCTGATAACTACTATGTGCTAACATGATGTAAACGATGTTAGCACACTAACCATATGATTTGGACTTGTCTGCAACCAATTTTATGAGTGTGCTACCTATGCTCCAGAGGTTACTTTCAGTAACATTACCTTTTCTACACAGTGGAACTTTAGCCTTTGCAGAAGTAAACCAAGTCAATGTCCGTTCCACTGTAAATGGTAACAGGTAGGTTACTGAATTCAGCTTGCATTGTATTATTCCATGGTACTGAGCACTGTACATGCAATATCTATACAGTTCCAAATCACCCTGAGTAGTTATGCACACAAGGTTACCACAGAATGCATTGAATAGAAAGTAATGCATTCAACTCAATGGTGTGTACAGTTCAATTTTGCTGATAACTACTATGTGCTAACATGATGTATACATTGTTTGTACACTAACCATATGATTTAGAGTTGTCAGCAACCAATTTTATGAGTGTGCAACCTATGCTCCAGAAGTTACTTTCAGTAACATTGCCTTCTCTACACAGCGGAACTTTAGCCTTTGCAGAAGTAAACCAAGTCAATGGCTGTTCCCCTGTAAATGGTAACAGGTAGGTTACTGAATTCAGCTTGCATTATATTATTCCATGGTACTGAGCACTCTACATGCAATATCTATACAGTTCCAAACCACCCAGAGTAGTTATGTACACAACGTTACCACAGAATGCATTGAATAGAAAGTAATGCATACAACTCAATGGCGTGTACAGTTCTATTTAGCTGATAACTACTATGTGCTAACATGATGTAAACGATGTTAGCACACTAACCATATGATTTAGAGTTGTCAGCAACCAATTTTATGAGTGTGCAACCTATGCTCCAGAAGTTACTTTCAGTAACATTGCCTTCTCTCCACAGTGGAACTTTAGCCTTTGCAGAAGTAAACCAAGTCAATGGCTGTTCCACAGTAAATGGTAACAGGTAGGTTACTGAATTCCGCTTGCATTGGAGTATTCCATGGTACCGAGCACTCTACATGCAATATCTATACAGTTCCAAATCACACTGAATAGTCATGTACGCAAAGTTCCCACAGAATGCATTGACCAGAAAGTAATGCATTCAACTCAATGGTGTGTACAGCTCAATTTTGCTGATAACTACTATGTGCTAACATGAAGTAAACATTGTTTGTACACTAACGATATGATTTAGAGTTGTCAGCAACCAATTTTATGAGTGTGCAACCTTTGCTCCAGAAGTTACTTTCAGTAACATTGCCTTCTCTACACAGTGGAACTTTAGCCTTTGCAGAAGTAAACCAAGTCAATGGCTCTTCCACTGTAAATGGTAACAGGTAGGTTACTGAATTCCGCTTGCATTGGAGTATTCCATGGTACTGAGCACTCTACATGTAATATCTATACAGTTCCAAATCGCACTGAATAGTCATGTACGCAAAGTTACCACAGAATGCATTGAACAGAAAGTAATGCATTCAACTCAATGGTGCGTACAGCTCAATTTTGCTGATAACTACTATGTGCTAACATGATGTAAACATTCTTTGTACGCTAACCATATGATTTAGAGTTGTCAGCAACCAATTTTATGAGTGTGCAACCTATGCTCCAGAAGTTACTTTCAGTAACATTGCCTTCTCTACACAGTGGAACTTTAGCCTTTGCAGAAGTAAACCAAGTCAATGGCTGTTCCACTGTAAATGGTAACAGGTAGGTTACTGAATTCAGCTTGCATTATATTATTCCATGGTACTGAGCACTCTACATGCAATATCTATACAGTTCCAAACCACCCAGAGTAGTTATGTACACAACCTTACCACAGAATGCATTGAATAGAAAGTAATGCATTCAACTCAATGGAGTGTACAGTTCTATTTTGCTGATAACTACTATGTGCTAACATGATGTAAACATTGTTAGTACACTAACCATATGATTTAGAGTTGTCAGCAACCAATTTTATGAGTGTGCTACCTATGCTCCAGAAGTTACTTTCAGTAACTTTACCTTTTCTACACAGTGGAACTTTAGCCTTTGCAGAAGTAAACCATGTCAATGGCTGTTCCACTGTAAATGGTAACAGGTAGGTTACTGAATTCAGCTTGCATTGGATTATTCCATGGTACTGAGCACTGTACATGCAATATCTATACAGTTCCAAATCACCCTGAGTTGTTATGTACACAAGGTTACCACAGAATGCATTGAATAGAAAGTAATGCATTCAACTCAATGGTGTGTACAGTTCAATTTTGCTGATAACTACTATGTGCTAACATGATGTAAACATTGTTAGTACACTAACCATATGATTTAGAGTTGTCAGCAACCAATTTTATGAGTGTGCTACCTATGCTCCAGAAGTTACTTTCAGTAACTTTACCTTTTCTACACAGTGGAACTTTAGCCTTTGCAGAAGTAAACCATGTCAATGGCTGTTCCACTGTAAATGGTAACAGGTAGGTTACTGAATTCAGCTTGCATTGGATTATTCCATGGTACTGAGCACTGTACATGCAATATCTATACAGTTCCAAATCACCCTGAGTTGTTATGTACACAAGGTTACCACAGAATGCATTGAATAGAAAGTAATGCATTCAACTCAATGGTGTGTACAGTTCAATTTTGCTGATAACTACTATGTGCTAACATGATGTAAACATTGTTTGTACACTAACCATATTATTTAGAGTTGTCAGCAACCAATTTTATGAGTGTGCAACATTTGCTCCAGAAGTTACTTTCTGTAACATTGCCTTCTCTACACAGTGGAACTTTAGCCTTTGCAGGTAAACCAAGTCACTGGCTGTTCCACTGTAAATGGTAACAGGTAGGTTACTGAATTCAGCTTGCATTGTATTATTCCATGGTACTGAGCACTGTACATGCAATACCTATACAGTTCCAAATCACCCTGAGTAGTTATGTACACAAGGTTACTTCAGAATGCATTGAATAGAAAGTAATGCATTCAACTCAATGGTGTCTACAGTTCAATTTTGCTGATAACTACTATGTGCTAACATGATGTAAACATTGTTTGTACACTAACCATATGATTTAGAGTTGTCAGCAACCAATTTTATGAGTGTGCAACCTATGCTCCAGAAGTTACTTTCAGTAACATTGCCTTCTCTACACAGTGGAACTTTAGCCTTTGCAGAAGTAAACCAAGTCAATGGCTGTTCCACTGTAAATGGTAACAGGTAGGTTACTGAATTCAGCTTGCATTGTATTATTCCATGGTACTGAGCACTGTACATGCAATATCTATACAGTTCCAAATCACCCTGAGTATTTATGTACACAAGGTTACCACAGAATGCATTGAATAGAAAGTAATGCATTCAACACAATGGAGTGTACAGTTCTATTTAGCAATAACTACTATGTGCTAACATGATGTAAACGATGTTAGCACACTAACCATATGATTTGGACTTGTCTGCAACCAATTTTATGACTGTGCTACCTATGCTCCAGAAGTTACTTTCAGTAACATTACCTTTTCTACACAGTGGAACTTTAGCCTTTCCAGAAGTAAACCAAGTCAATGGCTGTTCCACTGTAAATGGTAACAGGTAGGTTACTGAATTCAGCTTGCATTGTATTATTCCATGGTACTGAGCACTGTACATGCAATATCTATACAGTTCCATATCACGCTGAGTAGTTATGTACCCAAGGTTACCACAGAATGCATTGAATAGAAAGTAATGCATTCAACTCAATGGTGTGTACAGTTCAATTTTGCTGATAACTACTATGTGCTAACATGATGTAAACATTGTTTGTACAGTAACCATATGATTTAGAGTTGTCAGCAACCAATTTTATGAGTGTGCAACCTTTGCTCCAGAAGTTACTTTCAGTAACATTGCCTTCTCTACACAGTGGAACTTTAGCCTTTGCAGAAGTAAACCAAGTCAATGGCTGTTCCACTGTAAATGGTAACAGGTAGGTTACTGAATTCAGCTTGCATTGGATTATTCCATGGTACTGAGCACTCTGCATGCAATATCTATACAGTTCCAAACCACCCAGAGTAGTTATGTACACAACCTTACCACAGAATGCATTGAATAGAAAGTAATGCATTCAACACAATGGAGTGTACAGTTCTATTTAGCTGATAACTACTATGTGCTAACATGATGTAAACGATGTTAGCACACTAACCATATGATTTGGACTTGTCTGCAACCAATTTTATGAGTGTGCTACCTATGCTCCAGAAGTTACTTTCAGTAACATTGCCTTCTCTACACAGTGGAACTTTAGCCTTTGCAGGTAAACCAAGTCACTGGCTGTTCCACTGCAAATGGTAACAGGTAGGTTACTGAATTCCGCTTGCATTGGAGTATTCCATGGAACTGATCACTCTACATGCAATATCTATACAGTTCCAAATCACACTGAATAGTCATGTACGCAAAGTTACCACAGAATGCATTGAATAGAAAGTAATGCATTCAACTCAATGGAGTGTACAGTTCAATTTTGCTGATTACTACTATGTGCTAACATGATGTAAACATTGTTTGTACACTAACCATATGATTTAGATTTGTCAGCAACCAATTTTATGAGTGTGCAACCAATGCTCCAGAAGTTACTTTCAGTAACATTGCCTTCTCTACACAGTGGAACTTTAGCCTTTGCAGAAGTAAACCAAGTCAATGGCTGTTCCACTGTAAATGGTAACAGGTAGGTTACTGAATTCAGCTTGCATTGTATTATTCCATGGTACTGAGCACGGTACATGCAATATCTATACAGTTCCAAATCACCCTGAGTAGTTATGTACACAAGGTTACCACAGAATGCATTGAATAGAAAGTAATGCATTCAACTCAATGGTGTGTACAGTTCAATTTTGCTGATAACTACTATGTGCTAACATGATGTAAGCATTGTTTGTAGACTAAGCATATGATTTAGAGTTGTCAGCAACCAATTATATGAGTGTGCAACCGATGCTCCAGAAGTTACTTTCAGTAACATTGCCTTCTCTACACAGTGGAACTTTAGCCTTTGCAGAAGTAAACCAAGTCAATGGCTGTTCCAATGTAAGTGGTAACAGGTAGGTTTCTGAATTCAGCTTGCGTTGCATTATTCCATGGTACTGAGCACTGTACATGCAATATCTATACAGTTCCAAATCACCCTGAGTAGTTATGTACAAAAGGTTACCACAGAATGCATTGAATAGAAAGTAATGCATTCAACTCAATGGTGTCTACAGTTCAATTTTGCTGATAACTACTATGTGCTATGATGTAAACGATGTTAGCACACTAACCATATGATTTAGAGTTGTCTGCAACC
This sequence comes from Hypanus sabinus, assembly GCF_030144855.1. Classification (NCBI taxonomy): domain Eukaryota; kingdom Metazoa; phylum Chordata; class Chondrichthyes; order Myliobatiformes; family Dasyatidae; genus Hypanus; species Hypanus sabinus. Next base: position 105,205,316 of record NC_082707.1, read on the forward strand.
AATTTTATGAGTGTGCAACCTATGCTCCAGAAGTTACTTTCAGTAACATTGCCTTCTCTACACAGTGGAACTTTAGCCTTTGCAGAAGTAAACCAAGTCAATGGCTGTTCCACTGTAAATGGTAACAGGTAGGTTACTGAATTCAGCTTGCATTGTATTATTCCATGGTACTGAGCACTGTACATGCAATATCTATACAGTTCCATATCACGCTGAGTAGTTATCTACCCAAGGTTACCACAGAATGCATTGAATAGAAAGTAATGCATTCAACTCAATGGTGTGTACAGTTCAATTTTGCTGATAACTACTATGTGCTAACATGATGTAAACATTGTTTGTACAGTAACCATATGATTTAGAGTTGTCAGCAACCAATTTTATGAGTGTGCAACCTTTGCTCCAGAAGTTACTTTCAGTAACATTGCCTTCTCTACACAGTGGAACTTTAGCCTTTGCAGAAGTAAACCAAGTCAATGGCTGTTCCACTGTAAATGGTAACAGGTAGGTTACTGAATTCAGCTTGCATTGTATTATTCCATGGTACTGAGCACGGTACATGCAATATCTATACAGTTCCAAATCACCCTGAGTAGTTATGTACACAAGGTTACTTCAGAATGCATTGAATAGAAAGTAATGCATTCAACTCAATGGTGTCTACAGTTCAATTTTGCTGATAACTACTATGTGCTAACATGATGTAAACATTGTTTGTACACTAACCATATGATTTAGAGTTGTCAGCAACCAATTTTATGAGTGTGCAACCTATGCTCCAGAAGTTACTTTCAGTAACATTGCCTTCTCTACACAGTGGAACTTTAGCCTTTGCAGAAGTAAACCAAGTCAATGGCTGTTCCACTGTAAATGGTAACAGGTAGGTTACTGAATTCAGCTTGCATTGTATTATTCCATGGTACTGAGCACTGTACATGCAATATCTATACAGTTCCAAATCACCCTGAGTATTTATGTACACAAGGTTACCACAGAATGCATTGAATAGAAAGTAATGCATTCAACACAATGGAGTGTACAGTTCTATTTAGCAATAACTACTATGTGCTAACATGATGTAAACGATGTTAGCACACTAACCATATGATTTGGACTTGTCTGCAACCAATTTTATGACTGTGCTACCTATGCTCCAGAAGTTACTTTCAGTAACATTACCTTTTCTACACAGTGGAACTTTAGCCTTTCCAGAAGTAAACCAAGTCAATGGCTGTTCCACTGTAAATGGTAACAGGTAGGTTACTGAATTCAGCTTGCATTGTATTATTCCATGGTACTGAGCACTGTACATGCAATATCTATACAGTTCCATATCACGCTGAGTAGTTATGTACCCAAGGTTACCACAGAATGCATTGAATAGAAAGTAATGCATTCAACTCAATGGTGTGTACAGTTCAATTTTGCTGATAACTACTATGTGCTAACATGATGTAAACATTGTTTGTACAGTAACCATATGATTTAGAGTTGTCAGCAACCAATTTTATGAGTGTGCAACCTTTGCTCCAGAAGTTACTTTCAGTAACATTGCCTTCTCTACACAGTGGAACTTTAGCCTTTGCAGAAGTAAACCAAGTCAATGGCTGTTCCACTGTAAATGGTAACAGGTAGGTTACTGAATTCAGCTTGCATTGTATTATTCCATGGTACTGAGCACGGTACATGCAATATCTATACAGTTCCAAATCACCCTGAGTAGTTATGTACACAAGGTTACCACAGAATGCATTGAATAGAAAGTAATGCATTCAACTCAATGGTGTGTACAGTTCAATTTTGCTGATAACTACTATGTGCTAACATGATGTAAGCATTGTTTGTAGACTAAGCATATGATTTAGAGTTGTCAGCAACCAATTTTATGAGTGTGCAACCGATGCTCCAGAAGTTACTTTCAGTAACATTGCCTTCTCTACACAGTGGAACTTTTGCCTTTGCAGAAGTAAACCAAGTCAATGGGTGTTCCACTGTAAATGGTAACAGGTAGGTTACTGAATTCAGCTTGCATTGGATTATTCCATGGTACTGAGCACTCTGCATGCAATATCTATACAGTTCCAAACCACCCAGAGTAGTTATGTACACAACCTTACCACAGAATGCATTGAATAGAAAGTAATGCATTCAACACAATGGAGTGTACAGTTCTATTTAGCTGATAACTACTATGTGCTAACATGATGTAAACGATGTTAGCACACTAACCATATGATTTGGACTTGTCTGCAACCAATTTTATGAGTGTGCTACCTATGCTCCAGAAGTTACTTTCAGTAACATTACCTTTTCTACACAGTGGAACTTTAGCCTTTGCAGAAGTAAACCAAGTCAATGGCTGTTCCACTGTAAATGGTAACAGGTAGGTTACTGAATTCAGCTTGCATTGGATTATTCCATGGTACTGAGCACTGGACATGCAATATCTATACAGTTCCAAATCACCCTGAGTAGTTATGTACACAAGGTTACCACAGAATGCATTGAATAGAAAGTAATGCATTCAACTCAATGGTGTGTACAGTTCAATTTTGCTGATAACTACTATGTGCTAACATGATGTAAACATTGTTTGTACACTAACCATATGATTTAGAGTTTTCAGCAACCAATTTTATGAGTGTGCAACCTTTGCTCCAGAAGTTACTTTCTGTAACATTGCCTTCTCTACACAGTGGAACTTTAGCCTTTGCAGGTAAACCAAGTCACTGGCTGTTCCACTGCAAATGGTAACAGGTAGGTTACTGAATTCCGCTTGCATTGGAGTATTCCATGGAACTGATCACTCTACATGCAATATCTATACAGTTCCAAATCACACTGAATAGTCATGTACGCAAAGTTACCACAGAATGCATTGAATAGAAAGTAATGCATTCAACTCAATGGAGTGTACAGTTCAATTTTGCTGATTACTACTATGTGCTAACATGATGTAAACATTGTTTGTACACTAACCATATGATTTAGATTTGTCAGCAACCAATTTTATGAGTGTGCAACCAATGCTCCAGAAGTTACTTTCAGTAACATTGCCTTCTCTACACAGTGGAACTTTAGCCTTTGCAGAAGTAAACCAAGTCAATGGCTGTTCCACTGTAAATGGTAACAGGTTGGTTACTGAATTCAGCTTGCATTGTATTATTCCATGGTACTGAGCACGGTACATGCAATATCTATACAGTTCCAAATCACCCTGAGTAGTTATGTACACAAGGTTACCACAGAATGCATTGAATAGAAAGTAATGCATTCAACTCAATGGTGTGTACAGTTCAATTTTGCTGATAACTACTATGTGCTAACATGATGTAAGCATTGTTTGTAGACTAAGCATATGATTTAGAGTTGTCAGCAACCAATTATATGAGTGTGCAACCGATGCTCCAGAAGTTACTTTCAGTAACATTGCCTTCTCTACACAGTGGAACTTTAGCCTTTGCAGAAGTAAACCAAGTCAATGGCTGTTCCAATGTAAGTGGTAACAGGTAGGTTTCTGAATTCAGCTTGCGTTGCATTATTCCATGGTACTGAGCACTGTACATGCAATATCTATACAGTTCCAAATCACCCTGAGTAGTTATGTACAAAAGGTTACCACAGAATGCATTGAATAGAAAGTAATGCATTCAACTCAATGGTGTCTACAGTTCAATTTTGCTGATAACTACTATGTGCTATGATGTAAACGATGTTAGCACACTAACCATATGATTTAGAGTTGTCTGCAACCAATTTTATGAGTGTGCAACCTATGCTCCAGAAGTTACTTTCAGTAACATTGCCTTCTCTACACAGTGGAACTTTAGCCTTTGCAGAAGTAAACCAAGTCAATGGCTGTTCCACTGTAAATGGTAACAGGTAGGTTACTGAATTCAGCTTGCATTGTATTATTCCATGGTACTGAGCACTGTACATGCAATATCTATACAGTTCCATATCACGCTGAGTAGTTATCTACCCAAGGTTACCACAGAATGCATTGAATAGAAAGTAATGCATTCAACTCAATGGTGTGTACAGTTCAATTTTGCTGATAACTACTATGTGCTAACATGATGTAAACATTGTTTGTACAGTAACCATATGATTTAGAGTTGTCAGCAACCAATTTTATGAGTGTGCAACCTTTGCTCCAGAAGTTACTTTCAGTAACATTGCCTTCTCTACACAGTGGAACTTTAGCCTTTGCAGAAGTAAACCAAGTCAATGGCTGTTCCACTGTAAATGGTAACAGGTAGGTTACTGAATTCAGCTTGCATTGTATTATTCCATGGTACTGAGCACGGTACATGCAATATCTATACAGTTCCAAATCACCCTGAGTAGTTATGTACACAAGGTTACCACAGAATGCATTGAATAGAAAGTAATGCATTCAACTCAATGGTGTGTACAGTTCAATTTTGCTGATAACAACTATGTGCTAACATGATGTAAGCATTGTTTGTAGACTAAGCATATGATTTAGAGTTGTCAGCAACCAATTTTATGAGTGTGCAACCGATGCTCCAGAAGTTACTTTCAGTAACATTGCCTTCTCTACACAGTGGAACTTTTGCCTTTGCAGAAGTAAACCAAGTCAATGGGTGTTCCACTGTAAATGGTAACAGGTAGGTTACTGAATTCAGCTTGCATTGGATTATTCCATGGTACTGAGCACTCTGCATGCAATATCTATACACTTCCAAACCACCCAGAGTAGTTATGTACACAACCTTACCACAGAATGCATTGAATAGAAAGTAATGCATTCAACACAATGGAGTGTACAGTTCTATTTAGCTGATAACTACTATTTGCTAACATGATGTAAACGATGTTAGCACACTAACCATATGATTTGGACTTGTCTGCAACCAATTTTATGAGTGTGCTACCTATGCTCCAGAAGTTACTTTCAGTAACATTACCTTTTCTACACAGTGGAACTTTAGCCTTTGCAGAAGTAAACCAAGTCAATGGCTGTTCCACTGTAAATGGTAACAGGTAGGTTACTGAATTCAGCTTGCATTGGATTATTCCATGGTACTGAGCACTGTACATGCAATATCTATACAGTTCCAAATCACCCTGAGTAGTTATGTACACAAGGTTACCACAGAATGCATTGAATAGAAAGTAATGCATTCAACTCAATGGTGTGTACAGTTCAATTTTGCTGATAACTACTATGTGCTAACATGATGTAAACATTGTTTGTACACTAACCATATGATTTAGAGTTGTCAGCAACCAATTTTATGAGTGTGCAACCTTTGCTCCACAAGTTACTTTCTGTAACATTGCCTTCTCTACACAGTGGAACTTTAGCCTTTGCAGGTAAACCAAGTCACTGGCTGTTCCACTGCAAATGGTAACAGGTAGGTTACTGAATTCCGCTTGCATTGGAGTATTCCATGGAACTGATCACTCTACATGCAATATCTATACAGTTCCAAATCACACTGAATAGTCATGTACGCAAAGTTACCACAGAATGCATTGAATAGAAAGTAATGCATTCAACTCAATGGAGTGTACAGTTCAATTTTGCTGATTACTACTATGTGCTAACATGATGTAAACATTGTTTGTACACTAACCATATGATTTAGATTTGTCAGCAACCAATTTTATGAGTGTGCAACCAATGCTCCAGAAGTTACTTTCAGTAACATTGCCTTCTCTACACAGTGGAACTTTAGCCTTTGCAGAAGTAAACCAAGTCAATGGCTGTTCCACTGTAAATGGTAACAGGTAGGTTACTGAATTCAGCTTGCATTGTATTATTCCATGGTACTGAGCACGGTACATGCAATATCTATACAGTTCCAAATCACCCTGAGTAGTTATGTACACAAGGTTACCACAGAATGCATTGAATAGAAAGTAATGCATTCAACTCAATGGTGTGTACAGTTCAGTTTTGCTGATAACTACTATGTGCTAACATGATGTAAGCATTGTTTGTAGACTAAGCATATGATTTAGAGTTGTCAGCAACCAATTTTATGAGTGTGCAACCGATGCTCCAGAAGTTACTTTCAGTAACATTGCCTTCTCTACACAGTGGAACTTTTGCCTTTGCAGAAGTAAACCAAGTCAATGGCTGTTCCACTGTAAGTGGTAACAGGTAGGTTAGTGAATTCAGCTTGCGTTGCGTTATTCCATGGTACTGAGCACTGTACATGCAATATCTATACAGTTCCAAATCACCCAGAGTAGTTATGTACACAACCTTACCACAGAATGCATTGAATAGAAAGTAATGCATTCAACACAATGGAGTGTACAGTTCTATTTAGCTGATAACTACTATTTGCTAACATGATGTAAACGATGTTAGCACACTAACCATATGATTTGGACTTGTCTGCAACCAATTTTATGAGTGTGCTACCTATGCTCCAGAAGTTACTTTCAGTAACATTACCTTTTCTACACAGTGGAACTTTAGCCTTTGCAGAAGTAAACCAAGTCAATGGCTGTTCCACTGTAAATGGTAACAGGTAGGTTACTGAATTCAGCTTGCATTGGATTATTCCATGGTACTGAGCACTGTACATGCAATATCTATACAGTTCCAAATCACCCTGAGTAGTTATGTACACAAGGTTACCACAGAATGCATTGAATAGAAAGTAATGCATTCAACTCAATGGTGTGTACAGTTCAATTTTGCTGATAACTACTATGTGCTAACATGATGTAAACATTGTTTGTACACTAACCATATGATTTAGAGTTGTCAGCAACCAATTTTATGAGTGTGCAACCTTTGCTCCACAAGTTACTTTCTGTAACATTGCCTTCTCTACACAGTGGAACTTTAGCCTTTGCAGGTAAACCAAGTCACTGGCTGTTCCACTGCAAATGGTAACAGGTAGGTTACTGAATTCCGCTTGCATTGGAGTATTCCATGGAACTGATCACTCTACATGCAATATCTATACAGTTCCAAATCACACTGAATAGTCATGTACGCAAAGTTACCACAGAATGCATTGAATAGAAAGTAATGCATTCAACTCAATGGAGTGTACAGTTCAATTTTGCTGATTACTACTATGTGCTAACATGATGTAAACATTGTTTGTACACTAACCATATGATTTAGATTTGTCAGCAACCAATTTTATGAGTGTGCAACCAATGCTCCAGAAGTTACTTTCAGTAACATTGCCTTCTCTACACAGTGGAACTTTAGCCTTTGCAGAAGTAAACCAAGTCAATGGCTGTTCCACTGTAAATGGTAACAGGTAGGTTACTGAATTCAGCTTGCATTGTATTATTCCATGGTACTGAGCACGGTACATGCAATATCTATACAGTTCCAAATCACCCTGAGTAGTTATGTACACAAGGTTACCACAGAATGCATTGAATAGAAAGTAATGCATTCAACTCAATGGTGTGTACAGTTCAGTTTTGCTGATAACTACTATGTGCTAACATGATGTAAGCATTGTTTGTAGACTAAGCATATGATTTAGAGTTGTCAGCAACCAATTTTATGAGTGTGCAACCGATGCTCCAGAAGTTACTTTCAGTAACATTGCCTTCTCTACACAGTGGAACTTTTGCCTTTGCAGAAGTAAACCAAGTCAATGGCTGTTCCACTGTAAGTGGTAACAGGTAGGTTAGTGAATTCAGCTTGCGTTGCGTTATTCCATGGTACTGAGCACTGTACATGCAATATCTATACAGTTCCAAATCACCCTGAGTAGTTATGTACAAAAGGTTACCACAGAATGCATTGAATAGAAAGTAATGCATTCAACTCAATGGTGTCTACAGTTCAATTTTGCGGATAACTACTATGTGCTATGATGTAAACGATGTTAGCACACTAACCATATGATTTAGAGTTGTCTGCAACCAATTTTATGAGTGTGCAACCTATGCTCCAGAAGTTACTTTCAGTAACATTGCCTTCTCTACACAGTGGAACTTTAGCCTTTGCAGAAGTAAACCAAGTCAATGGCTGTTCCACTGTAAATGGTAACAGGTAGGTTACTGAATTCAGCTTGCATTATATTATTCCATGGTACTGAGCACTCTACATGCAATATCTATACAGTTCCCAATCACCCTCAGTAGTCATGTACACAAAGTTACAACAGAATAAATTGAATATGAAGTAATGCATTCAACTCAATGGTGTGTACAGTTCAATTTTGCTGATAACTACTATGTGCTAACATGATGTAAGCATTGTTTGTAGACTAAGCATATGATTTAGAGTTGTCAACAACCAATTTTATGAGTGTGCAACCGATGCTCCAGAAGTTACTTTCAGTAACATTGCCTTCTCTACACAGTGGAACTTTTGCCTTTGCAGAAGTAAACCAAGTCAATGGGTGTTCCACTGTAAATGGTAACAGGTAGGTTACTGAATTCAGCTTGCATTGGATTATTCCATGGTACTGAGCACTCTGCATGCAATATCTATACAGTTCCAAACCACCCAGAGTAGTTATGTACACAACCTTACCACAGAATGCATTGAATAGAAAGTAATGCATTCAACACAATGGAGTGTACAGTTCTATTTAGCTGATAACTACTATGTGCTAACATGATGTAAACGATGTTAGCACACTAACCATATGATTTGGACTTGTCTGCAACCAATTTTATGAGTGTGCTACCGATGCTCCAGAAGTTACTTTCAGTAACATTACCTTTTCTACACAGTGGAACTTTAGCCTTTGCAGAAGTAAACCCAGTCAATGGCTGTTCCACTGTAAATGGTAACAGGTAGGTTACTGAATTCAGCTTGCATTGGATTATTCCATGGTACTGAGCACTGTACATGCAATATCTATACAGTTCCAAATCACCCTGAGTAGTTATGTACACAAGGTTACCACAGAATGCATTGAATAGAAAGTAATGCATTCAACTCAATGGTGTGTACAGTTCAATTTTGCTGATAACTACTATGTGCTAACATGATGTAAACATTGTTTGTACACTAACCATATGATTTAGAGTTGTCAGCAACCAATTTTATGAGTGTGCAACCTTTGCTCCAGAAGTTACTTTCTGTAACATTGCCTTCTCTACACAGTGGAACTTTAGCCTTTGCAGGTAAACCAAGTCACTGGCTGTTCCACTGCAAATGGTAACAGGTAGGTTACTGAATTCCGCTTGCATTGGAGTATTCCATGGAACTGATCACTCTACATGCAATATCTATACAGTTCCAAATCACACTGAATAGTCATGTACGCAAAGTTACCACAGAATGCATTGAATAGAAAGTAATGCATTCAACTCAATGCACTGTACAGTTCTATTTACCTGATAACTACTATGTGCTAACATGATGTAAACGATGTTAGCACACTAACCATATGATTTGGACTTGTCTGCAACCAATTTTTGAGTGTGCTACCTATGCTCCAGAAGTTACTTTCAGTAACATTACCTTTTGTACACAGTGGAACTTTAGCCTTTGCAGAAGTAAACCAAGTCAATGTCTGTTCCACTGTAAATGGTAACAGGTAGGTTACTGAATTCAGCTTGCATTGTATTATTCCATGGTACTGAGCACTGTACATGCAATATCTATACAGTTCCAAATCACCCTGAGTAGTTATGCACGCAAGGTTACCACAGAATGCATTGAATAGAAAGTAATGCATTCAACTCAATGGTGTGTACAGTTCTATTTAGCTGATAACTACTATGTGCTAACATGATGTAAACATTGTTAGCACACTAACCATATGATTTAGATTTGTCTGCAACCAATTTTATGAGTGTGCTACCTATGCTCCAGAAGTTACTTTCAGTAACATTGCCTTCTCTACACAGTGGAACTTTAGCCTTTGCAGAAGTAAACCAAGTCAATGGCTGTTCCACTGTAAATGGTAACAGGTAGGTTACTGAATTCTGCTTGCATTGTATTATTCCATGGTACTGAGCACTCTACATGCAATATCTATACAGTTCCAAACCACCCAGAGTAGTTATGTACACAACCTTACCACAGAATGCATTGAATAAAAAGTAATGCATTCAACACAATGGAGTGTACAGTTCTATTTAGCTGATAACTACTATGTGCTAACATGATGTAAACGAAGTTAGCACACTAACCATATGATTTGGACTTGTCTGCAACCAATTTTATGAGTGTGCTACCTATGCTCCAGAAGTTACTTTCAGTAACATTACCTTTTCTACACAGTGGAACTTTAGCCTTTGCAGAAGTAAACCAAGTCAATGGCTGTTACACTGTAAATGGTAACAGGTAGGTTACTGAATTCAGCTTGCATTGTATTATTCCATGGTACTGAGCACTGTACATGCAATATCTATACAGTTCCAAATCACCCTGAGTACTTATGTACACAAGGTTACCACAGAATGCATTGAATAGAAAGTAATGCATTCAACACAATGGAGTGTACAGTTCTATTTAGCTGATAACTACTATGTGCTAACATGATGTAAACGATGTTAGCACACTAACAATATGATTTGGACTGGTCTGCGACCAATTTTATGAGTGTGCTACCTATGCTCCAGAAGTTACTTTCAGTAACATTACCTTTTCTACACAGTGGAACTTTAGCCTTTGCAGAAGTAAACCAAGTCAATGGCAGTTCCACTGTAAATGGTAACAGGTAGGTTACTGAATTCAGCTTGCATTGTATTATTCCATGGTACTGAGCACTATACATGCAATATCTATACAGTTCCATATCACCCTGAGTAGTTATGTACACAAGGTTACCACAGAATGCATTGAATAGAAAGTAATGCATTCAACTCAATGGTGTGTACAGTTCATTTTGCTGATAACTACTATGTGCTAACATGATGTAAACATTGTTTGTACACTAACCATATGATTTAGAGTTGTCAGCAACCAATTTTATGAGTGTGCAACCTTTGCTCCAGAAGTTACTTTCAGTAACATTGCCTTCTCTACACAGTGGAACTTTAGCCTTTGCAGAAGTAAACCAAGTCAATGGCTGTTCCACTGCAAATGGTAACAGGTAGGTTACTGAATTCCGCTTGCATTGGAGTATTCCATGGTACTGAGCACTCTACATGCAATATCTGTACAGTTCCAAATCACACTGAATAGTCATGTACGCAAAGTTAGCACAGAATGCATTGAATAGAAAGTAATGCATTCAACTCAATGGTGTGTACAGTTCAATTTTGCTGATAACTACTATGTGCTAACATGATGTAAACATTGTTTGTACACTAACCATATGATTTAGAGTTGTCAGCAACCAATTTTATGAGTGTGCAACCTATGCTCCAGAAGTTACTTTCAGTAACATTGCCTTCTCTACACAGTGGAACTTTAGCCTTTGCAGAAGTAAACCAAGTCAATGGCTGTTCCACTGTAAATGGTAACAGGTAGGTTACTGAATTCAGCTTGCATTGTATTATTCCATGGTACTGAGCACGGTACATGCAATATCTATACAGTTCCAAATCACCCTGAGTAGTTATGTACACAAGGTTACCACAGAATGCATTGAATAGAAAGTAATGCATTCAACTCAATGGTGTGTACAGTTCAATTTTGCTGATAACTACTATGTGCTAACATGATGTAAGCATTGTCTGTAGACTAAGCATATGATTTAGAGTTGCCAGCAACCAATTTTATGAGTGTGCAACCGATGCTCCAGAAGTTACTTTCAGTAACATTGCCTTCTCTACACAGTGGAACTTTTGCCTTTGCAGAAGTAAACCAAGTCAATGGGTGTTCCACTGTAAATGGTAACAGGTAGGTTACTGAATTCAGCTTGCATTGGATTATTCCATGGTACTGAGCACTCTGCATGCAATATCTATACAGTTCCAAACCACCCAGAGTAGTTATGTACACAACCTTACCACAGAATGCATTGAATAAAAAGTAATGCATTCAACACAATGGAGTGTACAGTTCTATTTAGCTGATAACTACTATGTGCTAACATGATGTAAGCATTGTTTGTAGACTAAGCATATGATTTAGAGTTGTCAGCAACCAATTTTATGAGTGTGCAACCGATGCTCCAGAAGTTACTTTCAGGAACATTGCCTTCTCTACACAGTGGAACTTTTGCCTTTGCAGAAGTAAACCAAGTCAATGGGTGTTCCACTGTAAATGGTAAAAGGTAGGTTACTGAATTCAGCTTGCATTGGATTATTCCATGGTACTGAGCACTCTGCATGCAATATCTATACAGTTCCAAACCACCCAGAGTAGTTATGTACACAACCTTACCACAGAATGCATTGAATAGAAAGTAATGCATTCAACACAATGGAGTGTACAGTTCTATTTAGCTGATAACTACTATGTGCTAACATGATGTAAACGATGTTAGCACACTAACCATATGATTTGGACTTGTCTGCAACCAATTTTATGAGTGTGCAACCTTTGCTCCAGAAGTTACTTTTTGTAACATTGCCTTCTCTACACAGTGGAACTTTAGCCTTTGCAGGTAAACCAAGTCAATGGCTGTTCACTGCAAATGGTAACAGGTAGGTTACTGAATTCCGCTTGCATTGGAGTATTCCATGGAACTGATCACTCTACATGCAATATCTATACAGTTCCAAATCACACTGAATAGTCATGTACGCAAAGTTACCACAGAATGCATTGAATAGAAAGTAATGCATTCAACTCAATGCACTGTACAGTTCTATTTACCTGATAACTACTATGTGCTAACATGATGTAAACGATGTTAGCACACTAACCATATGATTTGGACTTGTCTGCAACCAATTTTATGAGTGTGCTACCGATGCTCCAGAAGTTACTTTCAGTAACATTACCTTTTCTACACAGTGGAACTTTAGCCTTTGCAGAAGTAAACCAAGTCAATGGCTGTTCCACTGTAAATGGTAACAGGTAGGTTACTGAATTCAGCTTGCATTGTATTATTCCATGGTACTGAGCACTGTACATGCAATATCTATACAGTTCCAAATCACCCTGAGTACTTATGTACACAAGGTTACCACAGAATGCATTGAATAGAAAGTAATGCATTCAACACAATGGAGTGTACAGTTCTATTTAGCTGATAACTACTATGTGCTAACATGATGTAAACGATGTTAGCACACTAACAATATGATTTGGACTGGTCTGCGACCAATTTTATGAGTGTGCTACCTATGCTCCAGAAGTTACTTTCAGTAACATTACCTTTTCTACACAGTGGAACTTTAGCCTTTGCAGAAGTAAACCAAGTCAATGGCAGTTCCACTGTAAATGGTAACAGGTAGGTTACTGAATTCAGCTTGCATTGTATTATTCCATGGTACTGAGCACTATACATGCAATATCTATACAGTTCCATATCACCCTGAGTAGTTATGTACACAAGGTTACCACAGAATGCATTGAATAGAAAGTAATGCATTCAACTCAATGGTGTGTACAGTTCAATTTTGCTGATAACTACTATGTGCTAACATGATGTAAACATTGTTTGTACACTAACCATATGATTTAGAGTTGTCAGCAACCAATTTTATGAGTGTGCAACCTTTGCTCCAGAAGTTACTTTCAGTAACATTGCCTTCTCTACACAGTGGAACTTTAGCCTTTGCAGAAGTAAACCAAGTCAATGGCAGTTCCACTGCAAATGGTAACAGGTAGGTTACTGAATTCCGCTTGCATTGGAGTATTCCATGGTACTGAGCACTCTACATGCAATATCTGTACAGTTCCAAATCACACTGAATAGTCATGTACGCAAAGTTAGCACAGAATGCATTGAATAGAAAGTAATGCATTCAACTCAATGGTGTGTACAGTTCAATTTTGCTGATAACTACTATGTGCTAACATGATGTAAACATTGTTTGTACACTAACCATATGATTTAGAGTTGTCAGCAACCAATTTTATGAGTGTGCAACCTATGCTCCAGAAGTTACTTTCAGTAACATTGCCTTCTCTACACAGTGGAACTTTAGCCTTTGCAGAAGTAAACCAAGTCAATGGCTGTTCCACTGTAAATGGTAACAGGTAGGTTACTGAATTCAGCTTGCATTGTATTATTCCATGGTACTGAGCACGGTACATGCAATATCTATACAGTTCCAAATCACCCTGAGTAGTTATGTACACAAGGTTACCACAGAATGCATTGAATAGAAAGTAATGCATTCAACTCAATGGTGTGTACAGTTCAATTTTGCTGATAACTACTATGTGCTAACATGATGTAAGCATTGTTTGTAGACTAAGCATATGATTTAGAGTTGCCAGCAACCAATTTTATGAGTGTGCAACCGATGCTCCAGAAGTTACTTTCAGTAACATTGCCTTCTCTACACAGTGGAACTTTTGCCTTTGCAGAAGTAAACCAAGTCAATGGGTGTTCCACTGTAAATGGTAACAGGTAGGTTACTGAATTCAGCTTGCATTGGATTATTCCATGGTACTGAGCACTCTGCATGCAATATCTATACAGTTCCAAACCACCCAGAGTAGTTATGTACACAACCTTACCACAGAATGCATTGAATAAAAAGTAATGCATTCAACACAATGGAGTGTACAGTTCTATTTAGCTGATAACTACTATGTGCTAACATGATGTAAGCATTGTTTGTAGACTAAGCATATGATTTAGAGTTGTCAGCAACCAATTTTATGAGTGTGCAACCGATGCTCCAGAAGTTACTTTCAGGAACATTGCCTTCTCTACACAGTGGAACTTTTGCCTTTGCAGAAGTAAACCAAGTCAATGGGTGTTCCACTGTAAATGGTAACAGGTAGGTTACTGAATTCAGCTTGCATTGGATTATTCCATGGTACTGAGCACTCTGCATGCAATATCTATACAGTTCCAAACCACCCAGAGTAGTTATGTACACAACCTTACCACAGAATGCATTGAATAGAAAGTAATGCATTCAACACAATGGAGTGTACAGTTCTATTTAGCTGATAACTACTATGTGCTAACATGATGTAAACGATGTTAGCACACTAACCATATGATTTGGACTTGTCTGCAACCAATTTTATGAGTGTGCTACCGATGCTCCAGAAGTTACTTTCAGTAACATTACCTTTTCTACACAGTGGAACTTTAGCCTTTGCAGAAGTAAACCAAGTCAATGGCTGTTCCACTGTAAATGGTAACAGGTAGGTTACTGAATTCAGCTTGCATTGGATTATTCCATGGTACTGAGCACTGTACATGCAATATCTATACAGTTCCAAATCACCCTGAGTAGTTATGTACACAAGGTTACCACAGAATGCATTGAATAGAAAGTAATGCATTCAACTCAATGGTGTGTACAGTTCAATTTTGCTGATAACTACTATGTGCTAACATGATGTAAACATTGTTTGTACACTAACCATATGATTTAGAGTTGTCAGCAACCAATTTTATGAGTGTGCAACCTTTGCTCCAGAAGTTACTTTTTGTAACATTGCCTTCTCTACACAGTGGAACTTTAGCCTTTGCAGGTAAACCAAGTCACTGGCTGTTCCACTGCAAATGGTAACAGGTAGGTTACTGAATTCCGCTTGCATTGGAGTATTCCATGGAACTGATCACTCTACATGCAATATCTATACAGTTCCAAATCACACTGAATAGTCATGTACGCAAAGTTACCACAGAATGCATTGAATAGAAAGTAATGCATTCAACTCAATGCACTGTACAGTTCTCTTTACCTGATAACTACTATGTGCTAACATGATGTAAACGATGTTAGCACACTAACCATATGATTTGGACTTATCTGCAACCAATTTTTGAGTGTGCTACCTATGCTCCAGAAGTTACTTTCAGTAACATTACCTTTTGTACACAGTGGAACTTTAGCCTTTGCAGAAGTAAACCAAGTCAATGTCTGTTCCACTGTAAATGGTAACAGGTAGGTTACTGAATTCAGCTTGCATTGTATTATTCCATGGTACTGAGCACTGTACATGCAATATCTATACAGTTCCAAATCACCCTGAGTAGTTATGCACACAAGGTTACCACAGAATGCATTGAATAGAAAGTAATGCATTCAACTCAATGGTGTGTACAGTTCTATTTAGCTGATAACTACTATGTGCTAACATGATGTAAACGATGTTAGCACACTAACCATATGATTTGGACTGGTCTGCAACCAATTTTATGAGTGTGCTACCTATGCTCCAGAAGTTACTTTCAGTAACATTACCTTTTCTGCACAGTGGAACTTTAGCCTTTGCAGAAGTAAACCAAGTCAATGGCAGTTCCACTGTAAATGGTAACAGGTAGGTTACTGAATTCAGCTTGCATTGTATTATTCCATGGTACTGAGCACTATACATGCAATATCTATACAGTTCCATATCACCCTGAGTAGTTATGTACACAAGGTTACCACAGAATGCATTGAATAGAAAGTAATGCATTCAACTCAATGGTGTGTACAGTTCAATTTTGCTGATAACTACTATGTGCTAACATGATGTAAACATTGTTTGTACACTAACCATATGATTTAGAGTTGTCAGCAACCAATTTTATGAGTGTGCAACCTTTGCTCCAGAAGTTACTTTCAGTAACATTGCCTTCTCTACACAGTGGAACTTTAGCCTTTGCAGAAGTAAACCAAGTCAATGGCTGTTCCACTGCAAATGGTAACAGGTAGGTTACTGAATTCCGCTTGCATTGGAGTATTCCATGGTACTGAGCACTCTACATGCAATATCTATACAGTTCCAAATCACACTGAATAGTCATGTACGCAAAGTTAGCACAGAATGCATTGAATAGAAAGTAATGCATTCAACTCAATGGTGTGTACAGTTCAATTTTGCTGATAACTACTATGTGCTAACATGATGTAAACATTGTTTGTACACTAACCATATGATTTAGAGTTGTCAGCAACCAATTTTATGAGTGTGCAACCTATGCTCCAGAAGTTACTTTCAGTAACATTGCCTTCTCTACACAGTGGAACTTTAGCCTTTGCAGAAGTAAACCAAGTCAATGGCTGTTCCACTGTAAATGGTAACAGGTAGGTTACTGAATTCAGCTTGCATTGGATTATTCCATGGTACTGAGCACTGTATATGCAATATCTATACAGTTCCAAATCACCCTGAGTAGTTATGTACACAAGGTTACCACAGAATGCATTGAATAGAAAGTAATGCATTCAACTCAATGGTGTGTACAGTTCAATTTTGCTGATAACTACTATGTGCTAACATGATGTAAACATTGTTTGTACACTAACCATATGATTTAGAGTTGTCAGCAACCAATTTTATGAGTGTGCAACCTTTGCTCCAGAAGTTACTTTCAGTAACATTGCCTTCTCTACACAGTGGAACTTTAGCCTTTGCAGAAGTAAACCAAGTCAATGGCTGTTCCACTGTAAATGGTAACAGGTAGGTTACTGAATTCAGCTTGCATTGTATTATTCCATGGTACTGAGCACTGTACATGCAATATCTATACAGTTCCCAATCACCCTGAGTCGTTATGTACACAAGGTTACCACAGAATGCATTGAATAGAAAGTAATGCATTCAACTCAATGGTGTCTACAGTTCAATTTTGCTGATAACTACTATGTGCTAACATGATGTAAACATTGTTTGTACACTAACCATATGATTTAGAGTTGTCAGCAACCAATTTTATGAGTGTGCAACCTTTGCTCCAGAAGTTACTTTCAGTAACATTGCCTTCTCTACACAGTGGAACTTTAGCCTTTGCAGAAGTAAACCAAGTCAATGGCTGTTCCACTGCAAATGGTAACAGGTAGGTTACTGAATTCCGCTTGCATTGGAGAATTCCATGGTACGGAGCACTCTACATGCAATATCTATACAGTTCCAAATCACACTGAATAGTCATGTACGCAAAGTTAGCACAGAATGCATTGAATAGAAAGTAAAGCATTCAACTCAATGGTGTGTACAGTTCAATTTTGCTGATAACTACTATGTGCTAACATGATGTCAACATTGTTTGTACACTAACCATATGATTTAGAGTTGTCAGCAACTAATTTTATGAATGTGCAACCTATGCTCCAGAAGTTACTTTCAGTAACATTGCCTTCTCTACACAGTGGAACTTTAGCCTTTGCAGAAGTAAACCAAGTCAATGGCTGTTCCACTGTAAATGGTAACAGGTAGGTTACTGAATTCAGCTTGCATTGTATTATTCCATGGTACTGAGCACGGTACATGCAATATCTATACAGTTCCAAATCACCCTGAGTAGTTATATACACAAGGTTACCACAGAATGCATTGAATAGAAAGTAATGCATTCAACTCAATGGTGTGTACAGTTCAATTTTGCTGATAACTACTATGTGCTAACATGATGTAAACATTGTTTGTACACTAACCATATGATTTAGAGTTGTCAGCAACCAACTTTATGAGTGTGCAACCTTTGCTCCAGAAGTTACTTTCAGTAACATTGCCTTCTCTACACAGTGGAACTTTAGCCTTTGCAGACGTAAACCAAGTCAATGGCTGTTCCACTGCAAATGGTAACAGGTAGGTTACTGAATTCCGCTTGCATTGGAGTATTCCATGGAACTGAGCACTCTACATGCAATATCTATACAGTTCCAAATCACACTGAATAGTCATGTACGCAAAGTTACCACAGAATGCATTGAATAGAAAGTAATGCATTCAACTCAATGGAGTGTACAGTTCTATTTACCTGATAACTACTATGTGCTAACATGATGTAAACGATGTTAGCACACTAACCATATGATTTGGACCTGTCTGCAACCAATTTTATGAGTGTGCTACCTATGCTCCAGAAGTTACTTTCAGTAACATTACCTTTTCTACACAGTGGAACTTTTGCCTTTGCAGAAGTAAACCAAGTCAATCTCTGTTCCACTGTAAATGGTAACAGGTAGGTTACTGAATTCAGCTTGCATTGTATTATTCCATGGTACTGAGCACTGTACATGCAATATCTATACAGTTCCAAATCACCCTGAGTAGTTATGCACACAAGGTTACCACAGAATGCATTGAATAGAAAGTAACGCATTGAACTCAATGGTGTGTACAGATCAATTTTGCTGATAACTACTATGTGCTAACATGATGTAAACGATGTTAGCACACTAACCATATGATTTGGACTTGTCTGCAACCAATTTTATGAGTGTGCTACCTATGCTCCAGAGGTTACTTTCAGTAACATTACCATTTCTACACAGTGGAACTTTAGCCTTTGCAGAAGTAAACCGAGTCAATGTCCGTTCCACTGTAAATGGTAACAGGTAGGTTACTGAATTCAGCTTGCATTGTATTATTCCATGGTACTGAGCACTGTACATGCAATATCTATACAGTTCCAAATCACCCTGAGTAGTTATGCACACAAGGTTACCACAGAATGCATTGAATAGAAAGTAATGCATTCAACTCAATGGTGTGTACAGTTCAATTTTGCTGATAACTACTATGTGCTAGCATGATGTATACATTGTATGTACACTAACGATATGATTTAGAGTTGTCAGCAACCAATTTTATGAGTGTGCAACCTATGCTCCAGAAGTTACTTTCAGTAACATTGCCTTCTCTACACAGCGGAACTTTAGCCTTTGCAGAAGTAAACCAAGTCAATGGCTGTTCCCCTGTAAATGGTAACAGGTAGGTTACTGAATTCAGCTTGCATTATATTATTCCACTGCTACTGAGCACTCTACATGCAATATCTATACAGTTCCAAACCACCCAGAGTAGTTATGTACACAACGTTACCACAGAATGCATTGAATACAAAGTAATGCATACAACTCAATGGAGTGTACAGTTCTATTTAGCTGATAACTACTATGTGCTAACATGATGTAAACGATGTTAGCAACTAACCATATGATTTGGACTTGTCTGCAACCAATTTTATGAGTGTGCTACCTATGCTCCAGAAGTTACTTTCAGTAACATTACCTTTTCTACACAGTGGAACTTTAGCCTTTGCAGAAGTAAACCAAGTCAATGGCTGTTCCACAGTAAATGGTAACAGGTAGGTTACTGAATTCCGCTTGCATTGGAGTATTCCATGGTACTGAGCACTCTACATGCAATATCTATACAGTTCCAAATCAGACTGAATAGTCATGTACGCAAAGTTCCCACAGAATGCATTGAACAGAAAGTAATGCATTCAACTCAATGGTGTGTACAGCTCAATTTTGCTGATAACTACTATGTGCTAACATGAAGTAAACATTGTTTGTACACTAACCATATGATTTAGAGTTGTCAGCAACCAATTTTATGAGTGTGCAACCTTTGCTCCAGAAGTTACTTTCAGTAACATTGCCTTCTCTACACAGTGGAACTTTAGCCTTTGCAGAAGTAAACCAAGTCAATGGCTGTTCCACTGTAAATGGTAACAGGTAGGTTACTGAATTCAGCTTGCATTATATTATTCCATGGTACTGAGCACTCTACATGCAATATCTATACAGTTCCAAACCACCCAGAGTAGTTATGTACACAACCTTACCACAGAATGCATTGAATAGAAAGTAATGCATTCAACTCAATGGAGTGTACAGTTCTATTTTGCTGATAACTACTAGGTGCTAACATGATGTAAACATTGTTAGTACACTAACCATATGATTTAGAGTTGTCAGCAACCAATTTTATGAGTGTGCTACCTATGCTCCAGAAGTTACTTTCAGTAACATTACCTTTTCTACACAGTGGAACTTTAGCCTTTACAGAAGTAAACCAAGTCAATGGCTGTTGCACTGTAAATGGTAACAGGTAGGTTACTGAATTCAGCTTGCATTGTATTATTCCATGGTACTGAGCACGGTACATGCAATATCTATACAGTTCCAAATCACCCTGAGTAGTTATGTACACAAGGTTACCACAGAATGCATTGAATAGAAAGTAATGCATTCAACTTAATGGTGTGTACAGTTCAATTTTGCTGATAACTACTATGTGCTAACATGATGTAAGCATTGTTTGTAGACTAAGCATATGATTTAGAGTTGTCAGCAACCAATTTTATGAGTGTGCAACCGATGCTCCAGAAGTTACTTTCAGTAACATTGCCTTCTCTACACAGTGGAACTTTTGCCTTTGCAGAAGTAAACCAAGTCAATGGGTGTTCCACTGTAAATGGTAACAGGTAGGTTACTGAATTCAGCTTGCATTGGATTATTCCATGGTACTGAGCACTCTGCATGCAATATCTATACAGTTCCGAACCACCCAGAGTAGTTATGTACACAAGGTTACCACAGAATGCATTGAATAGAAAGTAATGCATTCAACTCAATGGTGTGTACAGTTCAATTTTGCTGATAACTACTATGTGCTAACATGATGTTAGCATTGTTTGTAGACTAAGCATATGATTTAGAGTTGTCAGCAACCAATTTTATGAGTGTGCAACCGATGCTCCAGAAGTTACTTTCAGTAACATTGCCTTCTCTACACAGTGGAACTTTAGCCTTTGCAGAAGTAAACCAAGTCAATGGCTGTTCCACTGTAAATGGTAACAGGTAGGTTACTGAATTCAGCTTGCATTGGATTATTCCATGGTACTGAGCACTGTACATGCAATATCTATACAGTTCCAAATCACCCTGAGTAGTTATGTACACAAGGTTACCACAGAATGCATTGAATAGAAAGTAATGCATTCAACTCAATGGTGTGTACAGTTCAATTTTGCTGATAGCTACTATGTGCTAACATGATGTAAACATTGTTTGTACACTAACCATATGATTTAGAGTTGTCAGCAACCAATTTTATGAGTGTGCAACCTTTGCTCCAGAAGTTACTTTCAGTAACATTGCCTTCTCTACACAGTGGAACTTTAGCCTTTGCAGAAGTAAACCAAGTCAATGGCTGTTCCACTGTAAATGGTAACAGGTAGGTTACTGAATTCAGCTTGCATTGTATTATTCCATGGTACTGAGCACTGTACATGCAATATCTATACAGTTCCCAATCACCCTGAGTCGTTATGTACACAAGGTTACCACAGAATGCATTGAATAGAAAGTAATGCATTCAACTCAATGGTGTCTACAGTTCAATTTTGCTGATAACTACTATGTGCTAACATGATGTAAACATTGTTTGTACACTAACCATATGATTTAGAGTTGTCAGCAACCAATTTTATGAGTGTGCAACCTTTGCTCCAGAAGTTACTTTCAGTAACATTGCCTTCTCTACACAGTGGAACTTTAGCCTTTGCAGAAGTAAACCAAGTCAATGGCTGTTCCACTGCAAATGGTAACAGGTAGGTTACTGAATTCCGCTTGCATTGGAGTATTCCATGGTACGGAGCACTCTACATGCAATATCTATACAGTTCCAAATCACACTGAATAGTCATGTACACAAAGTTAGCACAGAATGCATTGAATAGAAAGTAAAGCATTCAACTCAATGGTGTGTACAGTTCAATTTTGCTGATAACTACTATGTGCTAACATGATGTAAACGATGTTAGCACACTAACCATATGATTTGGACTTGTCTGCAACCAATTTTATGAGTGTGCTACCTATGCTCCAGAAGTTACTTTCAGTAACATTACCTTTTCTACACAGTGGAACTTTAGCCTTTGCAGAAGTAAACCAAGTCAATGGCTGTTCCACTGTAAATGGTAACAGGTAGGTTACTGAATTCAGCTTGCATTGGATTATTCCATGGTACTGAGCACTGTACATGCAATATCTATACAGTTCCAAATCACCCTGAGTAGTTATGTACACAAGGTTACCACAGAATGCATTGAATAGAAAGTAATGCATTCAACTCAATGGTGTGTACAGTTCAATTTTGCTGATAGCTACTATGTGCTAACATGATGTAAACATTGTTTGTACACTAACCATATGATTTAGAGTTGTCAGCAACCAATTTTATGAGTGTGCAACCTTTGCTCCAGAAGTTAATTTCAGTAACATTGCCTTCTCTACACAGTGGAACTTTAGCCTTTGCAGAAGTAAACCAAGTCAATGGCTGTTCCACTGTAAATGGTAACAGGTAGGTTACTGAATTCAGCTTGCATTGTATTATTCCATGGTACTGAGCACTGTACATGCAATATCTATACAGTTCCCAATCACCCTGAGTCGTTATGTACACAAGGTTACCACAGAATGCATTGAATAGAAAGTAATTCATTCAACTCAATGGTGTCTACAGTTCAATTTTGCTGATAACTACTATGTGCTAACATGATGTAAACATTGTTTGTACACTAACCATATGATTTAGAGTTGTCAGCAACCAATTTCATGAGTGTGCAACCTTTGCTCCAGAAGTTACTTTCAGTAACATTGCCTTCTCTACACAGTGGAACTTTAGCCTTTGCAGAAGTAAACCAAGTCAATGGCTGTTCCACTGCAAATGGTAACAGGTAGGTTACTGAATTCCGCTTGCATTGGAGTATTCCATGGTACGGAGCACTCTACATGCAATATCTATACAGTTCCAAATCACACTGAATAGTCATGTACGCAAAGTTAGCACAGAATGCATTGAATAGAAAGTAAAGCATTCAACTCAATGGTGTGTACAGTTCAATTTTGCTGATAACTACTATGTGCTAACATGATGTAAACATTGTTTGTACACTAACCATATGATTTAGAGTTGTCAGCAACTAATTTTATGAGTGTGCAACCTATGCTCCAGAAGTTACTTTCAGTAACATTGCCTTCTCTACACAGTGGAACTTTAGCCTTTGCAGAAGTAAACCAAGTCAATGGGTGTTCCACTGTAAATGGTAACAGGTAGGTTACTGAATTCAGCTTGCATTGTATTATTCCATGGTACTGAGCACTGTACATGCAATATCTATACAGTTCCAAATCACCCTGAGTAGTTATGTACACAAGGTTACCACAGAATGCATTGAATAGAAAGTAATGCATTCAACTCAATGGTGTGTACAGTTCAATTTTGCTGATAACTACTATGTGCTAACATGATGTAAACATTGTTTGTACACTAACCATATGATTTAGAGTTGTCAGCAACCAATTTCATGAGTGTGCAACCTTTGCTCCAGAAGTTACTTTCAGTAACATTGCCTTCTCTACACAGTGGAACTTTAGCCTTTGCAGAAGTAAACCAAGTCAATGGCTGTTCCACTGCAAATGGTAACAGGTAGGTTACTGAATTCCGCTTGCATTGGAGTATTCCATGGTACGGAGCACTCTACATGCAATATCTATACAGTTCCAAATCACACTGAATAGTCATGTACGCAAAGTTAGCACAGAATGCATTGAATAGAAAGTAAAGCATTCAACTCAATGGTGTGTACAGTTCAATTTTGCTGATAACTACTATGTGCTAACATGATGTAAACATTGTTTGTACACTAACCATATGATTTAGAGTTGTCAGCAACTAATTTTATGAGTGTGCAACCTATGCTCCAGAAGTTACTTTCAGTAACATTGCCTTCTCTACACAGTGGAACTTTAGCCTTTGCAGAAGTAAACCAAGTCAATGGGTGTTCCACTGTAAATGGTAACAGGTAGGTTACTGAATTCAGCTTGCATTGTATTATTCCATGGTACTGAGCACTGTACATGCAATATCTATACAGTTCCAAATCACCCTGAGTAGTTATGTACACAAGGTTACCACAGAATGCATTGAATAGAAAGTAATGCATTCAACTCAATGGTGTGTACAGTTCAATTTTGCTGATAACTACTATGTGCTAACATGATGTAAACATTGTTTGTACACTAACCATATGATTTAGAGTTGTCAGCAACCAATTTTATGAGTGTGCAACCTTTGCTCCAGAAGTTACTTTCAGTAACATTGCCTTCTCTACACAGTGGAACTTTAGCCTTTGCAGACGTAAACCAAGTCAATGGCTGTTCCACTGCAAATGGTAACAGGTAGGTTACTGAATTCCGCTTGCATTGGAGTATTCCATGGAACTGAGCACTCTACATGCAATATCTATACAGTTCCAAATCACACTGAATAGTCATGTACGCAAAGTTACCACAGAATGCATTGAATAGAAAGTAATGCATTCAACTCAATGGAGTGTACAGTTCTATTTACCTGATAACTACTATGTGCTAACATGATGTAAACGATGTTAGCACACTAACCATATGATTTGGACTTGTCTGCAACCAATTTTATGAGTGTGCTACCTATGCTCCAGAGGTTACTTTCAGTAACATTACCATTTCTACACAGTGGAACTTTAGCCTTTGCAGAAGTAAACCGAGTCAATGTCCGTTCCACTGTAAATGGTAACAGGTAGGTTACTGAATTCAGCTTGCATTGTATTATTCCATGGTACTGAGCACTGTACATGCAATATCTATACAGTTCCAAAACACCCTGAGTAGTTATGCACACAAGGTTACCACAGAATGCATTGAATAGAAAGTAATGCATTCAACTCAATGGTGTGTACAGTTCAATTTTGCTGATAACTACTATGTGCTAACATGATGTATACATTGTATGTACACTAACCATATGATTTAGAGTTGTCAGCAACCAATTTTATGAGTGTGCAACCTATGCTCCAGAAGTTACTTTCAGTAACATTGCCTTCTCTACACAGCGGAACTTTAGCCTTTGCAGAAGTAAACCAAGTCAATGGCTGTTCCCCTGTAAATGGTAACAGGTAGGTTACTGAATTCAGCTTGCATTATATTATTCCATGGTACTGAGCACTCTACATGCAATATCTATACAGTTCCAAACCACCCAGAGTAGTTATGTACACAACGTTACCACAGAATGCATTGAATAGAAAGTAATGCATACAACTCAATGGAGTGTACAGTTCTATTTAGCTGATAACTACTATGTGCTAACATGATGTAAACGATGTTAGCAACTAACCATATGATTTGGACTTGTCTGCAACCAATTTTATGAGTGTGCTACCTATGCTCCAGAAGTTACTTTCAGTAACATTACCTTTTCTACACAGTGGAACTTTAGCCTTTGCAGAAGTAAACCAAGTCAATGGCTGTTCCACAGTAAATGGTAACAGGTAGGTTACTGAATTCCGCTTGCATTGGAGTATTCCATGGTACTGAGCACTCTACCTGCAATATCTATACAGTTCCAAATCACACTGAATAGTCATGTACGCAAAGTTCCCACAGAATGCATTGAACAGAAAGTAATGCATTCAACTCAATGGTGTGTACAGCTCAATTTTGCTGATAACTACTATGTGCTAACATGAAGTAAACATTGTTTGTACACTAACCATATGATTTAGAGTTGTCAGCAACCAATTTTATGAGTGTGCAACCTTTGCTCGAGAAGTTACTTTCAGTAACATTGCCTTCTCTACACAGTGGAACTTTAGCCTTTGCAGAAGTAAACCAAGTCAATGGCTGTTCCACTGTAAATGGTAACAGGTAGGTTACTGAATTCAGCTTGCATTATATTATTCCATGGTACTGAGCACTCTACATGCAATATCTATACAGTTCCAAACCACCCAGAGTAGTTATGTACACAACCTTAACACAGAATGCATTGAATAGAAAGTAATGCATTCAACTCAATGGAGTGTACAGTTCTATTTTGCTGATAACTACTAGGTGCTAACATGATGTAAACATTGTTAGTACACTAACCATATGATTTAGAGTTGTCAGCAACCAATTTTATGAGTGTGCTACCTATGCTCCAGAAGTTACTTTCAGTAACATTACCTTTTCTACACAGTGGAACTTTTGCCTTTGCAGAAGTAAACCAAGTCAATGGGTGTTCCACTGTAAATGGTAACAGGTAGGTTACTGAATTCAGCTTGCATTGGATTATTCCATGGTACTGAGCACTCTGCATGCAATATCTATACAGTTCCAAACCACCCAGAGTAGTTATGTACACAACCTTACCACAGAATGCATTGAATAGAAAGTAATGCATTCAACACAATGGAGTGTACAGTTCTATTTAGCTGATAACTACTATGTGCTAACATGATGTAAAAGATGTTAGCACACTAACCATATGATTTGGACTTGTCTGCAACCAATTTTATGAGTGTGCTACCTATGCTCCAGAAGTTACTTTCAGTAACATTACCTTTTCTACACTGTGGAACTTTAGCCTTTGCAGAAGTAAACCAAGTCAATGGCTGTTCCACTGTAAATGGTAACAGGTAGGTTACTGAATTCAGCTTGCATTGGATTATTCCATGGTACTGAGCACTGTACATGCAATATCTATACAGTTCCAAATCACCCTGAGTAGTTATGTACACAAGGTTACCACAGAATGCATTGAATAGAAAGTAATGCATTCAACTCAATGGTGTGTACAGTTCAATTTTGCTGATAACTACTATGTGCTAACATGATGTAAACATTGTTTGTACACTAACCATATGATTTAGAGTTGTCAGCAACCAATTTTACGAGTGTGCAACCTTTGCTCCAGAAGTTACTTTCTGTAACATTGCCTTCTCTACACAGTGGAACTTTAGCCTTTGCAGGTAAACCAAGTCACTGGCTGTTCCACTGCAAATGGTAACAGGTAGGTTACTGAATTCCGCTTGCATTGGAGTATTCCATGGAACTGATCACTCTACATGCAATATCTATACAGTTCCAAATCACACTGAATAGTCATGTACGCAAAGTTAGCACAGAATGCATTGAATAGAAAGTAATGCATTCAACTCAATGGAGTGTACAGTTCAATTTTGCTGATCACTACTATGTGCTAACATGATGTAAACATTGTTTGTACACTAACCATATGATTTAGAGTTGTCAGCAACCAATTTTATGAGTGTGCAACCAATGCTCGAGAAGTTACTTTCAGTAACATTGCCTTCTCTACACAGTGGAACTTTAGCCTTTGCAGAAGTAAACCAAGTCAATGGCTGTTCCACTGTAAATGGTAACAGGTAGGTTACTGAATTCAGCTTGCATTGTATTATTCCATGGTACTGAGCACTGTACATGCAATATCTATACAGTTCCCAATCACCCTGAGTCGTTCTGTACACAAGGTTACCACAGAATGCATTGAATAGAAAGTAATGCATTGAACTCAATGGTGTCTACAGTTCAATTTTGCTGATAACTACTATGTGCTAACATGATGTAAACATTGTTTGTACACTAACCATATGATTTAGAGTTGTCAGCAACCAATTTTATGAGGGTGCAACCTTTGCTCCAGAAGTTACTTTCAGTAACATTGCCTTCTCTACACAGTGGAACTTTAGCCTTTGCAGAAGTAAACCAAGTCAATGGCTGTTCCACTGCAAATGGTAACAGGTAGGTTACAGAATTCCGTTTGCATTGGAGTATTCCATGGTACTCAGCACTCTACATGCAATATCTATACAGTTCCAAATCACACTGAATAGTCATGTACACAACGTTACCACAGAATGCATTGAATAGAAAGTAATGCATTCAACTCAATGGTGTGTACAGTTCAATTTTGCTGATAACTACTATGTGCTAACATGATGTAAACATTGTTTGTACACTAACCATATGATTTAGAGTTGTCAGCAACCAATTTTACGAGTGTGCAACCTTTGCTCCAGAAGTTACTTTCTGTAACATTGCCTTCTCTACACAGTGGAACTTTAGCCTTTGCAGGTAAACCAAGTCACTGGCTGTTCCACTGCAAATGGTAACAGGTAGGTTACTGAATTCCGCTTGCATTGGAGTATTCCATGGAACTGATCACTCTACATGCAATATCTATACAGTTCCAAATCACACTGAATAGTCATGTACGCAAAGTTAGCACAGAATGCATTGAATAGAAAGTAATGCATTCAACTCAATGGAGTGTACAGTTCAATTTTGCTGATCACTACTATGTGCTAACATGATGTAAACATTGTTTGTACACTAACCATATGATTTAGAGTTGTCAGCAACCAATTTTATGAGTGTGCAACCAATGCTCGAGAAGTTACTTTCAGTAACATTGCCTTCTCTACACAGTGGAACTTTAGCCTTTGCAGAAGTAAACCAAGTCAATGGCTGTTCCACTGTAAATGGTAACAGGTAGGTTACTGAATTCAGCTTGCATTGTATTATTCCATGGTACTGAGCACTGTACATGCAATATCTATACAGTTCCCAATCACCCTGAGTCGTTCTGTACACAAGGTTACCACAGAATGCATTGAATAGAAAGTAATGCATTGAACTCAATGGTGTCTACAGTTCAATTTTGCTGATAACTACTATGTGCTAACATGATGTAAACATTGTTTGTACACTAACCATATGATTTAGAGTTGTCAGCAACCAATTTTATGAGGGTGCAACCTTTGCTCCAGAAGTTACTTTCAGTAACATTGCCTTCTCTACACAGTGGAACTTTAGCCTTTGCAGAAGTAAACCAAGTCAATGGCTGTTCCACTGCAAATGGTAACAGGTAGGTTACAGAATTCCGTTTGCATTGGAGTATTCCATGGAACTGAGCACTCTACATGCAATATCTATACAGTTCCAAATCACACTGAATAGTCATGTACGCAAAGTTACCACAGAATGCATTGAATAGAAAGTAATGCATTCAACTCAATGCAGTGTACAGTTCTATTTACCTGATAACTACTATGTGCTAACATGATGTAAACGATGTTAGCACACTAACCATATGATTTGGACTTGTCTGCAACCAATTTTGGAGTGTGCTACCTATGCTCCAGAAGTTACTTTCAGTAACATTACCTTTTCTACACAGTGGAACTTTAGCCTTTGCAGAAGTAAACCAAGTCAATGTCTGTTCCACTGTAAATGGTAACAGGTAGGTTACTGAATTCAGCTTGCATTGTATTATTCCATGGTACTGAGCACTGTACATGCAATATCTATACAGTTCCAAATCACCCTGAGTAGTTATGTACACAAGGTTACCACAGAATGCATTGAATAGAAAGTAATGCATTCAACACAATGGAGTGTACAGTTCTATTTAGCTGATAACTACTATGTGCTAACATGATGTAAACGATGTTAGCACACTAACCATATGATTTGGACTTGTCTGCAACCAATTTTATGAGAGTGCTACCTATGCTCCAGAAGTTACTTTCAGTAACATTACCTTTTCTACACAGTGGAACTTTAGCCTTTGCAGAAGTAAACCAAGTCAATGGCTGTTCCACTGTAAATGGTAACAGGTAGGTTACTGAATTCAGCTTGCATTGTATTATTCCATGGTACTGAGCACTGTACATGCAATATCTATACAGTTCCATATCACCCTGAGTAGTTATGTACACAAGGTTACCACAGAATGCATTGAATAGAAAGTAATGCATTCAACTCAATGGTGTGTACAGTTCAATTTTGCTGATAACTACTATGTGCTAACATGATGTAAACATTGTTTGTACACTAACCATATGATTTAGAGTTGTCAGCAACCAATTTTATGAGTGTGCAACCTTTGCTCCAGATGTTACTTTCAGTAACATTGCCTTCTCTACACAGTGGGACTTTAGCCTTTGCAGAAGTAAACCAAGTCAATGGCTGTTCCACTCTAAATGGTAACAGGTAGGTTACTGAATTCAGCTTGCATTGTATTATTCCATGGTACTGAGCACGGTACATGGAATATCTATACAGTTCCAAATCACCCTGAGTAGTTATGTACACAAGGTTACCACAGAATGCATTGAATAGAAAGTAATGCATTCAACTCAATGGTGTGTACAGTTTAATTTTGATGATAACTACTATGTGCTAACATGATGTAAACATTGTTTGTACACTAACAATATGATTTAGAGTTGTCAGCAACCAATTTTATGAGTGTGCAACCTTTGCTCC